>NC_083277.1:64773221-65973221 GCF_963506605.1 Zootoca vivipara | reverse complement strand
TGGACTGTTCCTAACCAAATATCTCTTTATTTTAGCTTCAAGCATACAGACATCTTTAAAAAGCACAAGTCAAATTGTACTAAATAAACGCTAGGTTAATTTTTCTATCATCCTCTATTTGGCTTGCAACTGAGGTGTTCTGACTGGATGTTGACTTTTAAATAACCCTCTGCCCTGTTAGCACAAATTTCTTGGCATTCTCTTCTCCCTGTCATAACTTAATGTGGGCATATATCCCCTACTTAAAGGTAAAGATAAAGGACCCCTGACAGTTAAGTCCAGTCAGGAACCACTCTGGGGTTGTGGTGCTCTTCTTGCTTTACTGGCAGAGGGAGCCAACGTTTGTCTGCAGATAGATTTTCCAGGTCATGTGGTCAGCATGACTAAGCCGCTTCTGGTGGAACCAAAGCAGCGCACGGAAACACTGTTTACCTTCCTGCCAGAGTGGTACCTATTTATCTACTTGCACTTTGACGTGCTTTCGAACTGCTAAGTTGGCAGGAGCTGGGACTGTGCAATGGGAGCTCACCCCGTAGCGGAGATTCGAGGTACCGACCTTCCGATTGGCAAGCCCTAGGCTCTGTGGTTTAGAGACCACAGCGCCACCCGCGTCCCTACTTAGTCACCCACAAAATAATATGATCCAGGGATTTTCTTGCATCCTTGGGGAACCCACCGACTTTCATTAATTTTTAGAGAAGCTGCTTGGGGAACAAGCATCGAGCAGTTACTATCAAAGGGGTTGCTGACAGATAAGCAAATAAAAATAACTGGGGGAGTAGAGATCAAATTAACAACTCCATAGTCTCAGAACAAACAAAAAAAGCCCCATGGATCCACTAATTGCCTTGCATTAGTGGTTAATTGACTAACAGGAAGAAGAAAAAGAAGTCCTGAAAACCATAGAAAGCCATGCAGGGGAAAGGCACATATAAGTATCTATCACACCCTCTGGGGCCAGATATCTCCAGTTCTTAATTCCAGGTATGTGAGATCTAGCTAAGAATATGCAGTGATGAGGAAGATACCTTACAAATTTGTCACTATTTTCCTAATCTGGACTGTTTTGTTAACTAGTTGAACTGAAAACATACTGAAAGTCTACTTGCCTTTCTCCCGGGTGCCATTTTATTCCCTTAATCCTCTCCACTTTAAAAAATCTCAAATCCAAGATAGATTTTATCTTGCATCCCTTTTTTAAAAAAAATGTGGAGAGCCCAACCAAGTTAGTTTTGAGTTAGTACAGTCATGTACCTACTTCTGAGCTCCAACTTCTTATTGGGTGCATCTGGATGCATCACAATACAATTCAAGAATCTGAAGAAGAGGAAGCAGCTACTTGTGCTTTTCACATAAAGTTCTTCACAGGTGCTAGTACTGGTGGAAATATGACTGGCAACATAATGTCTGACACCACGAACAGGCAAATATGATATAATGTCTGACACCACCAGCTGGCAAATATGATGATCCAAGAAACAGTAAGGGGCCACAATGAAAAAATTCCCTTGGATTTTTGCTATTGTTGAATGACTTTAACAGATCTGCCAAGAGGTAAATCTTTGCCACTAGGAGGCTCTGCAAGAATAGCTTCTTAGGAAACATAATTCTTTACTAAACAACTAAGATCTGAGGGCGGAGAGGAGATCGAGCCTCCCTGAGTTACATACTATTGTTTCTCTATTAATTCCATTTTGGTATATGGTTATTGCCCCGCCCCTTTGTCACTGGATGTCTTGCCAACAGCGGTTAATTTCCTCTGAATGGGAACAAACATTCTGCAGAACTATGGTGTCTAGTGACAGATTAGCCTTATAACACTCTAAGTCTATGTTGTGTAAAATAAAAAAAATCCTTCAGTAGCACCTTAAAGACCAACTAAGTTTTTATTTTGGTATGAGCTTTCGTGTGCATGCACACTTCTTCAGATACACTTGAAAACCCTGAAGAATATCTGAAGAAGTGTGCATGCACATGAAAGCTCATACCAAAATAAAAACTTAGTTGGTCTTTAAGGTGCTACTGAAGGATTTTTTTTATTTTGCTTCGACTCAGACTAACACGGCTACCTACCTGTAACTAGATCTATGTTGTGTAGTTTTCCTACCTAGAAACATACTGTTGGAAGGGGCCACTAGGGTCATCTGGTCCAACCCCTGCAATGCAGGAATTTTTTGTTCAACGTGGGGCTCAAACCCATGACCCTGAGATTAAAAATCTCATGCTCTACCGACTGATCTATCAAAATTGTTAGTGCTTAACTCTCAAATATCACGAGTATTCTCATGGGATTAGCAGTACAAGTAATGACATGTTTTGGCTGGCATCTCTATTCTATGCTATGTCTTCTTCAAAGGCAAAATATTCAGGAGCCTTTTAAAAACCATTTTTTTTAAAAAAAGCTGGATCTGTTCTTAAATGCTGCCAAATACATTTATAAAAGGCTTTGTAAAAGTTGGGACGTACAAGCCTCATGCTTTCTACTGGGCTTTCTACATCTCTATGCTGTATATAGGAGTCTCTTGTGACTAGCATTTAGCACGTTTTAGAAATTCATTTGAGAACGTTAATTCTGTTCTTTCTTGCCACCTGTCATGTTGGCTCAGATGATCACATTAAGCTTTTACTTCCTTGCTCTATATATTCCTGTTCATCTGTAAAAAATACGAGATGAGCAAATTCTGTAAGAAAATCCACTTACAGAATTGATTGCCATAGGATATTGTGATGCCTCTTAGCTGACCTCTACTGCTGATTCAGAACTTCTTCGGGGGCTACATTTGATTGGGGAAAGACAAAACTCTCTTACCTTAGCAGCTTTGTTGGAATCCAAACTCAGAATAATACGGCCAACCACAAATAAAATGACAGGAAAATGCATAATTAAAATAGATAATTCAGTTAAACAATGCAGCTTTTAGTT
The DNA here is from genome assembly GCF_963506605.1 of Zootoca vivipara. NCBI lineage: Eukaryota > Metazoa > Chordata > Lepidosauria > Squamata > Lacertidae > Zootoca > Zootoca vivipara. The sequence continues at coordinate 65,970,298 of NC_083277.1, read as the reverse complement.
CATATTTGTTCTGCATCATCAGTGACTGGAACTAATATACCACCATTACATAAAATATGAAAAATAGCATGGCAACACCAGCCAGACTTCAATTTTGTGTTTTCTCAATGCACTGGAGGCAACTGCCTTGCATTTTGCGATTTAAACAAACATGCAAAGTGAAAAACATACTATCAGAGGACTAAGTTCATGTTGTGTAAAAGTCTATAACAAAACTCCAATTTTATTTTATTGGTTTTAGGCCTTTGTTCCTTCTCAGTTTTACACTCATGATATATCAAATTCATGGGATAGTAACTTTTATGTTCCTAAATAGCCCATGGATCTTTTGAAAAGTGGGTCTTTTTAAATGTCCCTTTGTTTCTAAATATGTGTCACTAATCTTTCCAAGTAATATATGAAGTATTTTAATTAAAAATCTAAATTCCTTGTAGATTCTCTCATTATTGGTAAATAAACAAGGAGATTTTAGATTTTAGAAAAGTGACTTGTCTCTTTGGGTGAATTAAGGAATAGCCATGTTACTGTTGAACTACCGTACTTGTACTGTAATTCCCTAACTCAGCCTTGAGGCATCTTAAATTGAACCACAGGCTTCTCCAAAAGCATCCTTATTCATTCAACTCCTGTGTCCATTCAAACCTGGAAAGGGATGTAAAGATAATGTGCATAAAACAAAATGTAAGAACCCAAACAGAATTTTAAAGCATTGTACACCATAGATGTTCAGCATGCAGACAATCCTGTTAAAATAGCAGTTCAAGATGTTTGAATGTGGTTTGCATAATTCATCATATCCATAGTTAGTGGAAGACTTTACAGATGGACCTTGTTTATTTAACAGCACAAGACACACCCATGCATTAGAATGAATATTGTCTTACCTCTTTACCAGGGGGTTTCAGATATTCCTTTTCCCACCCCCACCCCCACCCTTCACCCAATAGAGTTTATTTCAAAATCTGCCAGAAGAAATGTTAGTTGCTACAACAGATTTAATAGTCTGTCTACTTTTCAGATCTCTGGCAAAGTGCTTCATGGAGCCTTCATAATATTTTCTTAACCCTCTGTGTTACATCTGTCCCTGTCCTGGAGACAGCATAATTGTGCAAACATCTCAGCTATTCAGGTAGTCGTCATTATTGTTTGTGTCAACAGCATGATCGGTATGTACCTTATTATAATCTTGGTGTTGAGTTGCAAAGGTCCTCCTCTCTTCATCTGGCTGAGTCTAATTCCGTCATCTTCACTAAGATCTAAAGTTACACCAAGTAAAGGTTGCCATTTACGTGGAACACTGAGGTTGCTAAAATGTCTCTCTTAGGTACAGTCTATGCTATTTCTTCTTCCAAGGACACAGTCAGGACAATGCAGAGGTTTTTGCCAAAGCAAATTAGAAACTCTTGATGTACAGATATGTGGAGTGAAGCGCCAGTTTTGTTTCTCCTTACCAGTTATTATGAATATGTCATACTGTTAAATTGATAAAGCTGTTCTTGAGTAATGTGAAATTATTCAAATGTGATCTTAGCTTCTTGGGTCAATTGGTAGCAGGGTGAATCATCACATATTTGATAAATTTGATTTTTAAAATTAACCACCAAAGTTTGCTGGTAAGCTACACCCTGTTATAAGTTTGTTCCCACAAGTGTGAAGTACCCAATGGAGACTAAATGCCCAGTACAAGGTTAGTTATACTACAAGTGTGCTAAAGTGGCTGCGGAATTGAGTTCTTTAGGGTGGCAAGGAAATTAGTTTGTTAGGATCTCTCATTTGGGTTATCTGAGAGTGTTCCCACAGCTCAGAATCTTCTTAAACTAGAAAAGATCTGAATTGTAGAGAGCCTGATGAACTTTTACACCGAGTGATGTATCCAAGCACAGTAGTACCTTAGTTCAGTGTTTCTCAACCAGTGTGCCTCCAGATGTTTTGGGACTACAACTCCCATCATCCCTAGCTAGCAAGACCAGTGGTCAGGAATGATGGGAGTTGTAGTCCCAAAACATCTGGAGGCACACTGGTTGAGAAACACTGCCTTAGTTTGCGAGCTTAATCTGTTCCAAAAGTCCGTTCTTAAACTGAAACCATTCTTAAACCGAGGTGCACTTCCCCCAATAACACCTCCTGCTGCCGGTGCCCTTCCACTGTTCGGATTCTGTTCTTAGACTGAAGTAAAGTTTGCAAACCAGGACACTACTTTTGGTTTTGTGGAGTTCGTAAACCGAATAGTTCATAAACAGGGCTGTTCTTAAACTGAGGTACCACTGTAAGTCCTACTCAGAGCAGACCCAATGAAATTAATGTACCTAAGTTAGACCTGTCTATCCATTTCACTGGGTCTGTTCTAAATAGGACCAACACTGGAAACAACACCCAATTTTGATATTTTATTGAATTATTTATAAACTGCCCTCTATCCAAGGATTTCACCGTGGAGCATTTTACTGGAATTTACACACAACAAAAGAGTGAAAGAAAAAAGCATGTCTTTGGAATGTTGTAGCATTCTAAAATAAAGTCATGATCCAGCTCTTCATTTCTGGTTTCAGTGGGTCTTGTAATTTCTAAGGTTATTGTCATTTTAAGATCCTCACCACCTTTTTCTTTTATTCAGGCTACAGTGCTAAGGACCCTTATTTCCAGGAGGTAAATTCCACTTCCTGAAGCAGTAAATGCTATTTGAGAAGTTCAAAAAATGAACAAAAACATCTTAAGGAAAAAGTAGCCCCAAAGTAGACTTTGAAAATTGAGCTATAAATATTTCCATTTAAACATTATCATGTAATATCCCATATTACATGGTAATAATGTAGCATGTTTCTTTATTATTATTATTATTAAACCTGTCTTTGCTCTCTTGCATTTCTTTATTGATTATTTTGGTTATCTTCATATTGTTATTGTTAATCTCCAGTTTTTACTTTTAACTTCTTGCTTTCTTTAGTTTTGCTCAGCTAGGGCAGTTTCTACTTTTGAAATTATTTACTTTCTTAAAGATACTGAGACTGTTCCTATTATTTCTGTTCCATACCTAGTAGTATAGGTATTATTATTTTTATAAATGATTATAATAATTATAATTTCTATGTTGTTGTTTAGTCGTTTAGTCGTGTCCAACTCTTCGTGACCCCATGGACCATAGCACGCCAGGCACTCCTGTCTTGCACTACCTCTCGCAGTTTGGTCAAACTCATGTTCGTAGCTTCGAGAACACTGTCCAACCATCTCGTCCTCTGTCGTCCCCTTCTCCTAGTTATTTGTTTGCTATTTTTATATCCCACCTTTCCTCTAAAGAGCTCAAGGTGGTGTACACAGTTCTGTCCCTCCTCATTTACTCTCCACAACAACCCTGTGAGGTAGGTTAGACTGAGAGGCAGTGACTGGCCCAATGTCACCCAGTGAGCTTCTTGGCTGAGTGGAGTATTCAAGCTTTGGTCTACCAGTTCCTGGGGCAACCTAGGCAGGTGGGTTGGGTATAATAATAATAACAATAATTGGGTATAATACTACTACTACTAACAACAACAACAACAACACTGCCCACCCAGTGATATCTGTAATGACAAATCTTTTCATGGCCAAGAGTGGCATCACTGCAGTCAGGGAATAGTGCAAACTCCCGCCAATACTGTATTTAAAGAGCTAACGATTACACGGAGCAGGAGAGAGTGAGGTCACTTCTACACCAAAACATTTAAAGCACACTTAACAGTTGTGGCTTCCCCACAAAGACTCCTGGGAACTGTAGTTTAAGGGGGCTGAGTTGCTTATTGCTTTATTTATTTATTATATTTGTATCCCACCCTTCCTCCCAAAGGAGCCCGCAGCAGCAAACAGCAACATGTTAAAACAATACAATTTAAAATAAGGTTACCAGATGTCCCCGTTTCCCAGGGACAGTCCCCGAATTAAAAATCAGTCCCCATACAAAATCCATTGAAGCTGAAAAGTGTCCCCGGATTCGATGAAAAAAATATGGTAACCTTAATTTAAAATCAAATTTAAAAAAACAACAAAGCCCCTTACAGAGCTGCAATACCCAGTGCACTTAACAAACTATAGTTATCGGGATTCTTTGAGGGAAGCTATGACTGTTTCAAGTGGTATAAGAGCGCTTTAAATGTATAGTGTGGATGTGACTACAGGCAGAGAACTGGATTGAGAGCTGCCAAGCCTAAACGTGGGGGTCTTCCTACAATGCATGTTCGCTGCAGGATTTGCAGTACAATCAGGGGCAGCTTTCCCTGTTCCTGCAGGACACTATGGCAGGGATGGGGGCCAAATGTTTCTTGCCAGCTCCACAAATATCACTAGCTGTGGTTAAGTTAAGGTTACATTATTCTTTCCAGTGAATCCGGGGACACTCTTCAACTTCCTCCTAAATAGATGGATTTTGTCAGGGGACTGATTTGTAAATCCAGGGACTGTCCCTGGGAAACGGGGGTGTCTGGTAACTTTAGGTTAAGTCTAGATATCTGTCTTGGTCCAGAATTATTGGAGGTTGCCTGCGCTTATAAGAATAACATATGCTTTTTAAAAAAGCTTAATCTCAAGAGGACCTTTCAAAAAGTTGAAGGGGCTGCAGCATTGTCTTTTCACTTATGTTTTCATCCAGTGGTGATACTGCTAGATTTGGAATAGTGCCGTCCTTTCCACCGACATTCAGTTTTCACCGTCCTAATCTGTTAAACTTGCTCATTGGTTCCCCTCAGGGCAAGGGAAGATGAAGTGAATTATGCTTATCATACAAGCCTGATTGATGTTGTTTCCTCTAGGTTTACAAGGAAATCCTGACCAAGCTCTTCTCTGTGAGTGTCAGCATACTGGCTGGCCCAGAGGAATGTCACAGTAAGTGAAGAGGTTCTCCATTGTGAGCATGATCACCCAATAAAATGTATGTCTGTCTCCCAGTAAGCTGTGCTTATTATTGTTTCTCCCCTGCCCTCAATACACTTAGGACCGAGCGGAAAACTTCCAGCCTGTCACTGACCATTGGATCACCAGCCAGTGGAGAGTTTAGCAGCAGCAGCAAAGCATGTCGCAGTTATTCCACTTTAATTCAGCCGTTATCCACTGACCCTCAAAGAGTAGGTTAAACACTTCCAGTTCCCTTTGCATTAATTTTGGCAAAACGTTGAATCCTGCGTTGAAATTCCAGTTTGTCTGCATTGGTTTCTTTCTCCCCCCCCCCATTTAAAACATGTCTGGCTGGTTTCTTTTCTCTTTTTTTAAGGCATCTATCAATGAGAGGATTAGAAGCAGTCATGTGGCTACCCTGGAGCTTAGCCATTTGTCATATTCTTCCAAAGACATTTAAGAAAGGACAGTTGGATCAAAGCAGCTACTTAGTATAGAGATGGAGAATTCGAAACATCCAGGGATTTAAATGCCTTTCAACTGATTGGGGGAAAGTGTGGGGAGAGATTACATAGGTTTCTTTTTATAAGATTCTGCTAAAGTAAAAAAAGCAAATATATTATCGGTGGTAGTAATTATTTCTATTGTTTTGCACTTTATTGACTAGTAGGCAGTTTCAGGCAGCCCCTATGAAATTGGCTTTGTTGTAAAGAAGTTTTAGAGACATAAATATCTCTTTACAAATGTACTAGTTGTGAATGCAGACAAGCACGCAGATACCAGAAATCTTGAAAGGAGCATGGAGTCTCACAAAAACAAACATAGCATGCCTACGGTTTGAAGCTTGTTCTCTCCAACTCCCATCCATGTCTGTCTGTGTTGTTCACAAGTTAGTATCCACCAGCCATCAAAAGCAATGGAAGGTTCTTCTAGCCATTAATGCCCATTGAATAAATTCCTTTAGCAAGAAGCTATACAAAATATATTTATTGACACAGGCGCATCTATATGTCCAAATCTACAGCAATCAGCATAATTTGCCAATGTTTCCTTCCTTATTTGAATAGTCGATAGCAAGAAATCAGTTGTAAAAATGTAAAATATTCTGATGACTGTTCTTCATCTGTCAAAGAGTTCCTGCTTATTCCAGAATCCCAAATTTCTATATTGCAGCTGAAATACTTTCCAAAAGAAAAAGGCAGCTTTCCCCAACTGGTATCCATCAGATGTTTTACTAGCTGGGGCTGATGGTACTTGTAGTCCAAAACATTTGGAGGGTACCAAGTCAAGGAGGCATATCTAGAAGCTGTGGAATCTTAAGTACCAAGGACTAGGTCTGGTTTACATGTTAACAGTCATAATATGATGGTTACCACATAATTAACTGTTCCTGTTCAGTAGCTCACAGTGTAAGTTAGTTGATTTCAATAAGTGATTGCAAGTGGTCAAAAAATAGTTTGCAGTGGCAACATTTTTTTAAATATAAGATGCAGGTGTTAAGCCATTAAATACCTATGTTTCACCTTGTTAACAAAATGCTACAATCCAAAGTGGCCTCCAGATGAGTGCAATAATAGCATGTCAACTGGCCCCAGGTCTACAACACTCGAACTACCGTATTTTCACTCCATAAGACGCACCTAGTTTTTAGAGGAGGAAAACGGGGGGGGGGGGAGATGATTGCTTTCTTGAATTGTCCTAGGCATAGCAGCCAACTCCTAGAGGCCTAGGTGCCTTTGCCCCCCATTAAATATTTGAGGAAGTCCCCCCCAAATGTTGATGGGCATTGTCATTCTTAGTGTGCATGCACTTTGTCTTGAGGTCAGTTGCAGTGGTTCTCAACCTGTGGGTTCCCAGATGTTGTTGGACTACAACTCCCATCATCCCTCAACTCCCATTATCCCTGAGCTCTGGCCTTGCTAGCTAGGGGCGATGGGAGTTGTAGTTCAACAACATCTGGTGACCCACAGGTTGAGAAAGGCTGATACAGTATGTGAGGTGGGGCTTACCTGCCTCCCCAATATTTTATTCAAGTTGGAAGAGGGAGGGAAGGAAGGAAGGGAAGAAAGAGAGACAAGGAAGGAAGGAGAGAGAGGGGGAGGGAGGAAGAGAGAGGGAAGGGAGGAGGGAAGGAAGGGGTGAAAGAAAGAAAGAAAGAAAGAAAGAAAGAAAGAAAGAAAGAAAGAAAGAAAGAAAGAAAGGGAGGGAGGGAGGGGTGAAAGAGAGAGGGAAGGAAGGTGGGAGGAAAAGAGGGAGGGAAGGAAGGGGTGAGCGAGAGAGAGAAAGAGAGAGAGGGAGGGAGGGAAGAGAGGAAGGAAGGAAGGAGCCCGAGAGCAGGTTTCCCGCTGCGCGTGGCTCTGGCCTTCGCTCCATAGGACGCACGGGCTTTCCCCCTTCCTCTTTGGGAGGGGAAAAGTGCATCTTATGCAGCGAAAAATACAGTATTTTCTCCAGAGTAGCACCCATTAGATGGCTTGAAGATTATAGCATAGGTGGTTGGGGGGATTATAGCATAGGTGGTTGGGGGGATTATAACATAAAAAAATGGAAGAGAGGTCTGCTACAGATCAAGCAGGAACTTACAAATATTATTTGCATAGCATATTTAATTCACAAAGTGCACTGTAGCAGAATCCATTTCCTCAGTGGAAGTGTAAATTGTTGGCCTTTTCTTACACTTTTACAAATGCAAAGGTGTGACTTGCCCAAAGCCATGTCGAGTTCATAAATTTCAGTACTCTAGTTCTATGCCCATCAAATATTTATCTACATTCCATAAATATTGTTATGACAGCTTTGAAGAATGGTCATTCTATACAACTGGCTAATGCAAGACATTTGGAAGAGATTTTGCTATCCCCAGGGGCTGCACTGCATGATTTACCTTAGGTCAAGTCCTAAACCTGGGAACAGCACAGGTAGGGAGGCAGAAGAACTCCATGCCATGCAGGGTTGTGTGCCGCCACAACTCCCCATTACCGTGACCCTGTGTGAATCCCAGGCTGCTGATCTCTTATGATGGGACGAGCAGATGAGCCATGTGACTTGTTGGAATCAATAGCATTACATTGGCATATCTAGGACACACATCTATAAAACTTTAAGTGGAGATGCCTTAAAACCATAACTCATTCATTTTCTTCCATACAACTTCCTTGTTGCTTTTTTCTAATAAGGGATTTTTAATTTTTTGGTATGGAGAGCATAAATCAGGATTATCAGAAGAGAACTGTATCATAGATAACCTAGTGTACAAACTCCAGATAAAGTTCTTAGAAGTTATTTTTTCCTTTTGTTAGAAGTGAACGATATGCAGCTTCTAGATATGAGATACAGTGGCAGCAATATATCTCATTTTTTTTAACATACAGATGCAAAACCCATCAAAAAACCAGACTGGATCCACGTATGAAGCTGCCCCTGTATTTATAAAGGTAAGTAGCAGAATCTAGACAGCAGCAGCTTGAAGCCAAAGGTGCTGTGGCAGGAGTGGAAGGCATTTCTGCTCACAGGAGGCAGGTTGCTAAATCTCCCTTCCAGGGTTTGATTGCTGGGAGTGGAATGCTGGGCTAGACATCCTTTGCAGGGCTTTTATGTTAACCTGCTTCCCCTTGGAATCTACCTCCAGGTGTTCCCTTTTGCTCAGTGATATCTCTTTGAAATACTCTCCACATTTGAAAAAGTGAAAATCCGCAACTGCTAGAGGTTTTATTTACAATTAAGTGGTATACAAATTCTTTTAAATAATACTCTAAGCAGTGTACAAGAAAATAAAAATCCAATTCCAAACTGTTGATCCCGTTTCTCTCTAAACAAAGTAAGTGTGGGGAAGTCTTTTGTCATGCATATTTACAGTACTTTTTAACTCCTTCAGGGTCTTCAAAACATTAGCACTACTAACGGCCAGCTAGTGGTGTTTGAATGTCGAATACGGGCATCACCCACTCTTCAAGTTCACTGGTACAGAGAGCACAATCAAATAATCGATTCTGCAGACTTCCGAATATTGAGAAAAAGTAGGTTTCCTGATTTTTTAAAAAAACTTCTGTATCTACTACCCAAATTTCCAATTTCAATTTATAAAAGAAAAAAGATTGTTTCAATCCATGGAATTTAACAAATCTAAACAAGCTGCAATCTGCAATAATGTCTCAAGTTTGTGCACAGTGTTCGGCAAATCCTGTTGAAGTCAATGAGACTTAAGCAGCCAATAGTTGAATAGCATGGCAAACCTAACAAATATCTACTTGCTGAGCAAAGTGCAGTTAAATATTACAAGCTTCTACCATGAAACATGCAGTCTGATACTACACGATTACTCAGATCTCATTTCAAGGAAAATACGCTATTAGATTAATATACATATGTGCATTATAACCAGGTGTTTATGGGGTTGTGTGACTGCTGCTGAACTGCATCTCTCCGGTTGGTGTCCATGGTAATGTCTAGTAAAAGAAATACATGACTGTCCTGTTCAGCATTTCCCCATTCTCTGCAAGTACCAGCCAATGAATGGGAACAGGGATAGAGGCCTGCTGAGCCAATGCCTTTTCATGTGTTTTCTTTTGCTAAAGAGAGTTTATTGGGAAGAGACATGTGGACTGGCAGCAGCCAGATGTCTGCATAATGTCTAGTTAGCCCCTAAAAAGCTTTAATATTGGCCTTTTGGTAATGCATCTTTCAAAAGTGTGGTCCATGGACTCAGGCTGTGTACATGTGGCATTTTATTCTAGAATCAGTGGAGACTAAGCATTTGGTTTTTCTACATAGTCCACACACAATCTAGATTTTTTTGCCCTTGAAAAGCACTTCTTGAGAAACCAGTTTATTTCTGAAAATAAAAGCTCACTGCAGATTTATTCTGCATTACCTCAAAGAGTGTCCATTTGAAACAAGATCAAAATAGATGTAGGTGGTCTTGAGTCTTGACAATAGGTGTGTGTGTCCACAGATGCCCAACGCTGTAGGTTGCGTATAGCAAGATCGCAATCACCACTTCAAGGTGAAGGTTTTCAAACACATATCATGTACCCTCTTTGGACATCAAGATCTGAAATCAATCTAGATTAAAAGCATGTGGAGGACAAGCATGGCTAATTCCAGACTGAGAGAAACTACATTTTTGTGCTGCAAATGAATTAATGTGCCCACACATTCTTGATTTCTAGTTAATTAAGACAGAATGAAGAAAATTGCTCAAGCAAAATTAAATGCAAATGTCTCCTTCTACCACAGATACATATGTAAAACAACAATTAAACTATTGTGTATTCCTGTTGTTTTGGGGCCTAATGCTAGCCTAGGGTTGACAGAAAACTAATATTGCTGGCAAGTAAATAAGTGCTTAGTTGTATCATAAGGTTCACAGCTTGTGTCTTTCAGATCTTCATTTTCAGTAGGCTTCACTAAACTATTAAGATCAATAGTCTTTCCATTGATTGAAAAGCAGTACAGATTGCACTCTTGGCATAATTTGATTGAAACCTAAGGTTAAAACCTAATAGTATTGACTATTGTTTAAGTGTTCACTTAAGTGGCTTTGTCCTAAATGGTACAGGAAAATATTTTATATGCAGTATATGCTGAGGCACTGGAGGTCAGTACTGAATAAGAGCAGCATTCTAACCTGTACTCTGTGCTTTTCCCAGACTTCAAGCATGCTCTCTGTTTCAGCTCTTTTCCAACAATGCATCCCTCCTCCAGCCCACCTACTGGAGGTAAAAACAGGTGGGACTGTGCAACCCTGGAGAAAGGAAGTGGGACAATCATTAAAATGAGAACAAGTGGGCTGTATTGGATGACAAGTAGCACAGATTATAAACTGATAAGAAGGCTATTATGAAATGCTAAGCCTGCATGGCATTTCAAACTGCATCAGTACCAGAATAAAGCCTAATCTCGAATGTCCCTCATATTAAATGAGGCTCCACTGACAGATGTGTTTTTCATCAGTGGGACTATACCGGTAGTATATTTATTAGGTTATGTATCTTGCAACAGTATTTGCTAGAGTCATTAGAAACCTGTGTATTCAGCTTGTTGAACAGCTCTTACTGCTAGGAAATTTGTCCTGAGCATAACAACTAAGCCATTGTCCATACTGATGTTCGCTCTCTCTGTCTCTCTTTGTGTGTGTTTCAGAGGCTTGTTCATCCCTGACCCCTGGTAAGTAATTCTAAAGGACTAGGCGGGAACTACCGGTAGTTGCTGAAAACCAGGCACATCCAACAACTAGTGACCCCAGATGAGAATGTGCATCCAGTCAGTACAATGAGGCTTAGCTGAGCGCAGCAATACAGAAGTGTCCCTGCATCAGTTACAACATGCACAGAATCTGCCTCGGTGTGCAGATATTTCTTGCTGCATCTGAGAGATATTGCTCAGCAAGCTGTATGCTGTATCATCAGTAAGAAATTCTGCAGCCTTCTGTGTAAAAGTGACACAACAGCAAGCAACGAAGTGCACATAATTTAATTTAATTTAATGACTTGAATTAGTTTACTCCCATGTAAGTAAACCTTGAATTGCAGTGGTATTTGTACACAGAATATCATATTGGTGTCATCCCTTCACAGCTGTTTTTATGTAGGCAAACCACGTTCTACATTCACCAGCCTGCATTTGTATGGTGGCCTCCTGAGTTTAGTTCTCAAAGCTTGAATGGGGTTAACATTTGCTCAGGCTTACATTTATATTAAACACATGTATTCTTGCTGTTTTAAAGGCTCTGCAGTTGCTGTTTGATTAGACTTTGCCTATTCATTTTATTTTGTCATAATTGAATTTGTTTAAAATCTTGTTAAAAATTGTTTTTTGTGAAAGTAGTCTTACTGAATATAGTGAACAGAGTGACAACAGAGTCTGCTTCAAATTTTTAAGAATAACCGTGCATTTATTCTCCATGCCTTAATTGCCAAAATAAACCATGAACTTCTATAGTGCTGCCTTTTTACCCAAGAAGTGCTTAATTTCCAGTAATAAAATCTCAGTTCTTTGGAAAATTAGGTCAATTCCTACTGGTATTATGAGAGAAATGGTAATATGGCAATGTTTAAAAATTCATTTTTAAGTGTCTCATTCAGCTATTACCTCCTTCCAGAGGAAGTTTGCACCTTAGTGATTACAGAAGCATTTCCTGAAGATTGTGGAATATTTAAATGCATTGCTGAAAACAAGTTCGGCGCAGTAGCCTCCAGTGCATACCTTTTTGTTTCCCAAGGTAATTGCAGATTCTTCGCCCTCTCAGTTTTGGTGGGAGGGTAGGATGCTGTTTCTTCTCTGGAAGGATGACTTCTATTTCCCACTCGTGCAAAACAGCCTTGTTTAAGCCTGGAATAGCTTGTTGCCAGCTGTGCAGCAGAGCAAAATGATCAGACTATATATACACAAATTGAAAGCTAAAAATGATTGTTTTAAATATATCTAGTGAAGCTTTAGACACACAACTTGCCTGGTCTAAAGACACTTTCTGAAAACTGAGTGCCTAGAGCAGGGGTAGGCAAACTAAGGCCCATGGGCCACAAGTGGCCCACGGGGGTTGTTTAACCGGCCCACGAGCCGCCCCCGAACTGAGCCGCCCACTAGGTGAGTCCCCCGCACTGCGCTAAACCGGCACAGCGCGGCGCAGGGACTCGCTTCTGCGGCGCTGGAAATCGCGCCTGCGCAGACGCCAGAAATTGCGGGCATGCGTGTGTGATCCGGCCCATGGAGGGATCTCCACTGGAGTGAACCGGCCCAGGCAAGGTAAACCTTGCTGACCCCTGGCCTAGAGCATGGGTAGGGAAACTAAGGCCCGGGGACTGGATCCGGCCCTATCGCCTTCTAAATCTGCCCCATGGATTGTCTGGGAATCAGTGTGTTTTTACATGAGTAGAATGTGTGCTTTTATTTAAAATGCATCACTGGGTTACATGTGGGGTATAGGAATTTGTTCTCCCCCCCCCAAAAAAAATATAGTCAGGTCCCCCACAAGGTCTGAGGGACAGTGGTCCGGCCCTGTGCTGAAAAAGTTTGCTGACCCCTGGCCTAGGGAATTAACGGAGATAATCAAGCCTTGCATTGCTCAGTACTGATAGCCTTGGACTTCCATGCAAGTTGTTCTGAGCTTTCCAAAGAATAATATGTATACTTTGCTTTAATTAACTAAATCTAAATCAAGGCATATAAATGGAGATTTGTTTGGTGCAATTCAAAGACAATACAAAACGCTTTTGTGTTTCTTTATAGTCCCTAACGTTCTCTCTTTTTATTTCTTTAAAAGCCTGCTCTTATTACCGTATTGGTTCTGGATTCTGTACCTGATTCCACAAGGATTTCCATCCTTAGTTTCTCTCTTTTCAGATAAGAACTGTCAGTTTATAAATAGTTTTAGTTGTTTTAGTTTCACTCAAAATATGCAAATCCTTTTCATCAAGAAGATACGGTGGAATTTCCCTGATGAGTAAAGAGATTAGAGAGAGAGTTACAATATGGCTCTTTAGAAATCGCTTTCCCACCCCCAAACTAGACAAAAATACAATGGTGTGGGTCAGTGCTTTTGGTTTTATATCTAAATTGTGCTTTTCAGGAACAGAGGAGATTGAAGGATTTGAAGTGGCTCCCTCACTGTCAGCTACGCCAGCCACAATGAATGTTCTCTCTACACCAAACAGCCAATGCGTAGGAATGGGAAGTGATGTAGACAACAAACCTTCCAGTGTTACACTACAAAAGTCTTCTGGCTCATCAAGTCCAGAGGAACCTGAAGGTTCCTGGTGGCGAAACTATGGTGATGAGAGCAAGGATTTTAGTGACATTTATGAAGAAACTTCAGATAACTCATATCATAGGTAAGTCAAAGCAAAGATTCTAATGACTCTTCTACTCAACTGTAGGAACTGCTTTCATCATAAAACACTGCAAACAATACCCCCCCAAAAATTACCCCAGATCTATAGGATATGAATGGATTTTGGAAGCACAGTTTCTGGTTTGCCTGCAGACAAATTTACCTTTTCATCTAGCCATGCAATTGCAAAGCCAGCTAGCTTTATATGCTCATAGACATTTTAATTTTGATGAATTTGCCACAAAAGTCAGGCAGGCTGTCAAGTACAGACCCTTTAATTCAGTGGTAGGGTACAGCACAATAATGGTAAGCACAGCTGCAAACATTTTCATCTGGCCACAGATTTTCCAAAATATGACTCAAATTAAAACTAATTTTTGCTCTCTGAGGTTAAAAGATCAGCACTGTAGCAAAAGGAAAGAAAAAGAAAAACCATAGAAAATTATTGTCTATGCATAAAACTAAAATAAATACCTGAACCCATGTCAAGTTCACTTGAGAACTAACACTTCATTGAGATAATGTTTGCCTCAAGAATGTCAGTTTCCTGTGATAAAAAGCAATGAGTAGTTCATTTGAGTTGAATATTTTATTTTTAAATTTGGTAATCAACATTTTAAAAACAATTACCTGTTCTTAATGCACCACTACAAATGAGTCAAGAGTTCCTAGTGCAATGATTTACACCTCTATAAAATTAATTTCAATAGCATGGCTATCTCTAAATTATAAATTAAAAAAATATCAGTTTATTTTTATTTTAGTGACACCAAATTTTGATTTGGTTCTTAAAACCAATTTGGTTTTTCTGTCTAACATCGTATCATCTCATGGTGGCTTACAATACAATAAAACAGGAAGACAGCACTATGATAAGACTTAATTCAATGAAACTTATAAAAGCAGTATAAAATACGGAACCGCAACCTGGGCTCTTCACTTGTCCAAAGAACCACAACTGTTCACTTGCAATAGCAACATAATTCCTAATAATATCCAAAAAAAACCTGGCAAACATAAGTTTTCACCTGGCACCAAAATCTCAATGTCAGTCATGACTCTAGGAAGAGGATATTCTGTGGTCAGGGTGCCACCACAAAGAACGCCCTATCCCATGTCACCACATAATGCACTTCAGCTGATTGGTAGAACAATGAGAAGGGCCTCCACTCCAGAACTAAGATAATGGGCAAGCTGATGCAGAGAGAGGCATTATTCAGTTGTTTAAATCCTAAGATACTTAGAACTTTGTGGGTATACACCATCACCTTGAATTCCACCTTCTTCTTCTTCTTCTTCTTCTTCTTCTTCTTCTTCTTCTTCTTCTTCTTCTTCTTCTTCTTCTTCTTCTTCTTCTTCTTCTTCTTCTTCTTCTTCTGTGATCACTCATAGCTGAGTAAGATTGTCTTCCATAAACACGATTTTAAAAATGAGTCCGTAAGTGACTGTGGAGGCCAATTCTGGATCCACACATCAGGGGCGTACCCAGGATCAAAACTAGGAAGGGGGGGCAAGCCATGGTCATTCAGGGGCGGGGCCAAGGCACGGGAGGGGAGGGGCCACGAAGTAGGAATGTGGGCGGGGCTATAGGGCCAGCGGGCCCGACGACATCGTGGTGGAGGTGGCAGCGGCCACCTTGTGCTTCTGGGGCTGGCAGCGTCGGCGGCTACCCTGCTTGGCTAGAGAGGACGGGAGGGTTGGACAGGCGAGAGGGGGTGGCAGGGTGGGTGAAGGCAAGGCAAGGCACGGCCGCAGTCACAACGGCTCCGAGGCATTGTTGCATATCAGCATAATATTTCAACCATGTCGTGGGTTCAAGCCTCACCTTAGGAAAAAAATCCTGCATTGCAGGAGGTTGGACTAGATGACCCTTGTGGTTCCTTCCGACTACAATTCTATGATTCTATTGATATATTACCATAGCAAATGCATCATTCTGCTTTCTTGAATTGTCCTACTCCTAGGCATAGCAGCCAACTCCTAGAGGCCTAGGTGCCTCCCCCCCGCAATTGCTGGTAAATACCGTATTTGAAAGAGTCATCCCCCCCATGTTGATGGGCTTTCTATGTGGGGCTTATCTGCCCCCCCCCAGTATTTTATCAAAGATGGAAGAGGGAGGGAAGGAAGAAAGAAATAGAGAGAGGGATAACTCACATTTGTGGGTGCCTCTGGGTGACGCTGTGATGCTGGAACTCTGTACGCCTGTACAGGAGTCTTGTAAGCAGCTTCTCTCTGCTTGATTTACAGCAGGCACGTCCAACAGATAGATTGTGATCTACCAGTAGATCACTGGATGTCTGTGGTAGATCACTGCTAGATCACTGGCACCCCTAAAAAACGCTCACCCAAAATTTTCCTCCTCCCTAAAAAAAGCTGAACTATGACCAGAAGCCCTAAACAAAAATGGGCCTCCCTCCCTCCTAAAAGAAGCTCAACGAGTTTGACCCAAACCCCCCAAAACAGGGCTTCCCTTCCTTAAAAAAACTCCACAGCTTTGATCCGAACCCCCCAAAAGGGGGTAGATCACTCCCAGTTTTTAACTCTGTGAGTAGATCAGAGTCTCTTGGGAGGTGGCCACCCCTGATTTACAGTATACAGATGCAGGAGGAGGGGCAGACTAGAACACCACTGCTTTTTATAAACATCACTGTGTCTATCAAAGCTACAGCCCCCCTTTTTCTTATTCACTTCCTTTTAGCCTTGCAGAGCCACCTTAGTCAAATTGAATCCTCTGCACCCTCATTAAATCATCAATAGAACTCCTAATGCGATCCCTGAATGCTCATTAACAACTCCCCCTGAAGAACAATAGGGTGAAGTGGTGAGCTATCAAATCTTGCTTGAAGGGGGATATCTGCTCCATTGTCTTAACTGCTTAACTACCGGTAGCCACTTTGCTTTATTTATTTGATGTGTTTTTGTTACAGCTGTGTTCCTGCCCACCCCCCAGCAAGCGGAGACCGAGCTGCTCTCGCTAAAGCAAAGCCCTTTCCACTTCAGTTTTTGAAGGGGAAAAGTGCTGGTGATGGTCTGTAAAATACATTGATTTTTTGCTTTTGGGGGGCAGCTGCCCCCCCTGCCTACGCCCATGCCACACATCCTTCCACACTGGGGACATTGGTTGAGTTGGTTGATCACAGAGTAGATTTGCCAAGCGTGCCTTCCTCTTAGCATGTTTCTCCCTTGCATCCTGAGTTCGAGTGTCTTCAAAGTCCTTGATACCTTTGGTAAAGGCTGTTCTCCAGTTGGAGCACCCGCAGGCCAGTGTTGCCCAATTGTTGCTGTTTATACATTTTTTAATTTTTTTTGCCTTGAGGCAGTCTTTAAACCTCTTTTGTTAACCACCAGCATTACACTTTCCATTTTTAAGTTCGGAATAGAGTAGTTGCTTTGGAAGACTATAATCAGGCATCCGCACAACAGGACTAGTCCAACGAAGCTGATGTTGAAGTGTAGCCTTATTAGCTTACTAATGGTTCTTTTAAGTTGCGCCCAGGCAGGGACAGAGACAGTCAATAACGAATCTCTCCCTTCAGAAGAATCATTGCTTCAACACTGGTGATCTTTGCTTCTTCCAGTACACTGGTATTAGTTCATTTGTCTTCCCAAGTGATGTGTAAAAATTTTCGGAGACACTGTTGATGGAACCTTTCAAGGAGTTGGAGATGGCGTTTATAAGTGGTCCATGTTTCACAAGCATATAGTAAGGTTGGTAGGCAGCCATAAATTGTCCAGATCATAAAGAAGAAGGTATATCTAGGTCTAGTATAATGTTATGAAACATTTAAGCCTGTAAATTTGTGTGCTTTGGACTAGCAAAATACATTATGCATTAATCCATACATGGGATGTTATTGAAATTCTTCACAAGCCTAATTCCAAGGGAAATGATTGAATAAGGGGAATTCCAAGGGAAATAAATGATTAAGTCTCCAGTCCTATATACTTACCTGGGAGAAAGTCCCATTGAACTTAATATGACTGACTTCTGAGTAGACATGTGTAGGATCTTCTGGCTCCTTAACAGATTTATTGTGTGTCATAGCTAATGTTGTAATAAAGCCTTTAAGGAACTATGGGACTCTTTAGAATTTCAGAAATCCAGAGTTGTAGAATGTGATACCTGATCTCTCTTGAGGCAGTGGTTGTTTTCTGTCTCTGGCATAAAGATGTTTTGGGCCAGGCTTTATTTTCTAGTTTCAACATCGTAATGGCAAGTTCAGCATGATTTTTTACAAGGTTGTTTTTAGAAGAGGTAGATACTGGAGACTTGTATCTCTGTAGTAATCTTTATTTCTTTACACATTAGAGCACGCAGGCTTTATGAAGCTGATAGTTATCCTGCAGTTTCCTTCTATGCCTGCTAATTCTGACTTTTGACTAAAAAGGCATAGTTTCAGTCACATAGCCAGTTTCCTTTTCATAATCACTATTTTCTTTAGGAGGAATTTTATGCTAATCGGTACCCAATTAATGCTTGCTTGATAGAATGAGTGTCTAAAGTACTGGTATGTGAGCTTAATTTTACATTTCTAATCAGAACCTTAATAGTTTTCTCTGGAAAAGATAAACAATCCAAAAAGGAAGTAGGTACTTTTGGTTTGCACATTTAAACTTTTCTCTCCGCTACCAATATAGATCAAAGCAATACTTCATTAACATATTCTTTTGAACTGCAAATTCAATTTAGGGTGTAACATTGGAACTGTTATTTGTAGTGGAAATTGGGGAAATAAACCTTTAGCTTTTTGGCTGACCTCAGTTACAGACAATTTCTCATTCCTGTTTGTTCCTGGATGGAACTTCTCACCTCCTCCAGTTGTAGCTCAGAAGTTGTTATTCTTCTGCAGCTCAAAGCATGCAATGTGAAACTGCAGATTAAATGGTCTAAACCTAACATGTTTATTCAGAAGCAAAGCCCAGTGATTTTTCAGTTGGCTTTAGTTTCATGTAAGCATGCTTAGGTATGCAGCCCAAGATGGAACTTTGGGACAGGAAGTGAACATGCTGTGCTACAGTGGAGAATGTATTGGATAATGGAAATGACAGGGTTGCATTTGGACCCAGTTTAAAGGTAAAGGGACCCCTGACCGTTAGGTCCAGTTGTGGACGACTCTGGGGTTGCAGCGGTCATCTCGCTTTACTGGCCGAGGGAGCCAGCGTACAGCTTCCGGTTCATGTGGCCAGCATGACTAAGCCGCTTCTGGCGAACCAGAGCAGCACACGGAAACAGCGTTTACCTTCCTGCTGAAGCGGTACCTATTTATCTACTTGCACTTTTATGTGCTTTCGAACTGCTAGGTTGGCAGGAGCATGGACCAAGCAACGGGAGCTCACCCCATCACGGGGATTCGAACCGCCAACCTTCTGATCGGTAAGCCCTAGGCTCTGTGGTTTAGACCACAGCACCACCCGCGTCCCTAAACCCAGTTTAGTGCACCCTAAAACAAGGCTGGGGAACCTGTGGTCCTCCGATGACATTGGACACCCAACTCCCACCAATCCTTACCATTGGCCATGCTGCAACTGGAAGGCCAACGGGTTTCTCAGAAGCCAGGCACTATATTGTAAAGGCTGCCAGTTTCCATACAATCTTTGTTCCTTATGATTTGTGGTTGCACAGCTGGGCTTTTGTCACTCCAGCATCATATTAGTGGGATGCTCTTCCTAAAGAGGTCTGCACACCCACCTCAATGCCAATGAGGAGAGCAAACTTAAATTATTCAGAAAAGCCTTTGGGGTTATTTGAACTAGGCTGAACAATCACAATGGCTTCTATGGCTTTTTGCTGGCATTTATTTTGTTTTTACCAGTTGTATAGATTTTAAATCAAGTTGTTTGCAGGCTGCTTTGGCCACACACACCCAAAAAAGATGGGCTATAAACATTTTATTAAATTAATAAACAATGCAAGACTTGGAATGCCTTCTAAGCCACGGTCAGCATAAGTACTTACTTATTTATAAGACTTTAGTGATCTCCAGAAAAAAAAGGGGGGCACATTATCTACCTGGCCCTGGCCTCTGCCTGGCTCTGCAAGGGCCTGCCTTTAACAGGGGCATTCTGAAAATGTCAAATCGGGGACATTCTGTGCAAGGCTGGATTATAACGCTGCAGCCGAACTCCTTTACAGTAAAGGAGTTCAAGATCTCGTGCAAATCTCTAAACTGAAACCCAGGCTGGAACTTCTCCAAGGAGGGAGGCAAGAAGCATCCCCGCCGGTGTATTGTGAAGGAAATCCGAGACTAGATGCCCAGAGAAGAAGAAAAACAATCACAAGCCTGTGACCGTTTTCATTTTTCGACGTCTCTCCACCATAAGCTAAGTATCCAGACACCTAGTCGGTTGGAACCGTCTGCCGAGACTCCCTGCGAGAGAGGAAGGTCAGAGGGGTGCTTGAACAAAAGGAGCGCCTGCAGGGCTAGGTTGGAAATCTGATCGGGTGCGACACAATCTCCCCGAGGCTCCGTTTCAGAATCAAAGTCCCCTCGACGGCTGGAATGGGTGTGTTTTATTTCGAAGCGGCTGCTCAACTATATAATCCAGTGCACTAGTTTATTCTGCCTCGTTAAACTCTCCTTCACTTCTTCACCTTCGCGCCTATCCTTCCACAAACAAGTGGAGCGGCTTCAGTTCGTCCCTTCTCTTAGCTGCCTGAGCCAACCGCTTTGCAAACGAAATGCCCAGTTAGATCATAATTTTACCTTTTCCTCCAGAGCCGGGCTTTGGTTCGGAAAGTTCACCCGGTTCAGCACCGCTGTTCTCTTGGAAGAGGCCCGCTGAAGTTGGAGCCAGAGGATCATGTGCAAAATTTAGGCGCAGTTGGCAACCGCAGAGCATCCGGGTGCGCAGGAATGGTAACGCTCCCGAGGATGCCCTTGGGGCGGTGGGATTAGTTCGATGCTATTCCGGGCTCGGTAGGCTGTGAGCTGCAATTTGCTTTGAATTGTAGTCCCAGTGAAGATCGGTGGGCGTCTTTTTCCCGGGGGTGGGGGGGGGGGGGCTTCAGTGAGATGGCCGGTACTGCAACCTTAATCGATGAATGAAAAGTTGTTTTAGCAGTTGGGAGCACTTCTCTTGCAAATGTGTTCTTTTTTCTTTCTGTTTTAAGGGAGCCTTTTTCACCAAACTTAATTTTATTCTGTCCTCCCCCAAATCCACGTGCTACATACGGACATGTCAAAAGTTAGGCTTGCTAACTTTTCATTGCTTTTCTTTCTCCCCTCCCAGTATCGTTGCCCGCGCAGGCGCCATGGGCAGGGAGGGGGCAGCTGCCCCCATCAAGTAAATACATAAAATAAATAACTAACTAAACTAACTGACCAATTGCATTGTAGATAATTTGGTTCTGCCCCCCCCCCAACGCAAGGCCTCCCTCCCCAATAAATCTTGGCTACGCCCATGACAGGCGTCCCCGACCAAGAGTCTCAAAAGACTAGTGCAATGGTTTTAAGGTGGTAGGCGGCCTTTTGCACGCCTACTCTGAGTCTGGAGTAAGCCTGATTGAATCCCTTGGGGTAATATGCACGATATATCGGCCTGCCTAACAGAATCGCTCGGCAGCCTGTGTCCTAACTAACGAGAGATGACCGTGGTAGGGCAAGGGACTTTTATTTTGACATCTTAGCCTGGGTAGGTGGACAAGCGGGCACATCGGATGTCATTATTTGGCAGCAGATAAAAGTCACTGGCCTTATTAATACTAAGCAGAGAGCTACTATGATTGTAGTCTGTGTTAGTGAATGGCTGGTTTCCTCCACCAGCACTGGTTAAAAACGCCTCAGGTGATACCATCTTTTGACAACAGGTAAGACTCCCCTCCCGCTTTGCTTTTAAACCGCTGGAGCAGTAAGTGCCGCTTTAGAGGCTCCCGAGTGCTTAGGAAGCAAGTACAGTATTGCGTTAGTCTGCGAAAAGTGCATCTTGTAGAGAGTTAAGACCCACAGAGCCCAGCGAGAGTTTTGAGTAAAAACTCGTTTAGGATCTCGCTGTTAGTAATGGATGCGAGGTGCAGTGGAAACTTCTCTTTTAAGATGAGTTGGAAAGGGAACGTTTTGTATTTGTGCTCAGCAGGATATGTGTAAATAGCAAAGTCAATTATATTAGGATCTTACCGGCTCGGTTTGTTTTGGGGTCTGGAAGACACCTTCCAAGCTTTATAGCGGGGGTGGAGAGGAAGGGTCGGTGTTTTAGGGTGGTGGTGTAATATTAAAGTGTTCAGCCTTCTTTGCTATACCGACTTGAAGGTGATTTTGTCTTGCATTCTTGAAATGTGCAAAGAGGAAGAAGTAGAAGACTTGTTGCTTTCTTTTTCATAATTATTTACTTAGGGTTGCATCTTCTTTTAAATATTGAAAGGAAAAGGCTTTATACAGTGCACCCCTCCCTCCCTTAATAATCTTACTGGGGAATGTATGACCTCATGGAACCTCCTTTAGGTTCTCCTGTGAAGGGAAGACAACGTACTGTATTTACACACACACACACACACACACACACACACACACACACACACACATATATATATATATATATATATATATATAGTATAGTATAGTATAGTATAGCAAAACAGCTGATCTGGGACTCTGCAGGGGGAAGCAGCTGTTGTGCTGGTAGTTTTTGATTTGGAAAAATAGCTGATGGAGAAAGGGTTAAGCAGCTCTCCCCCCCCTACTCCTATTCAACCTTCCTCCTAGAGGTATTTTCACTTTAAAAAAACAGTGGCATGCATGAGATTTGGGGAACTTGCAGACAGGTGCTTGTGGGATGGGTGCTTTTGATGTATGCATTTTTGCGGTTTCCACACAACATTGTTGGTACTGTATAAGAATGGCAGCCTGTATTCTTCCCCCAACCTCATCAGGATTTATCCTGTCTGGGTTTAAAATATATCTATATATCTAATTAAGTTTTCTAAAAAATTTCCCAACAACTCAATACAAATCCCTGTCTGGAAGCACCTATCGGGTTTGCTGTACAGGTGGATTTCCCCAGTAACACATTAATTGTTGATTCCCCATAAGCAACTTCCTGAATTTTTGCTCAATTTTTTTTTAAAAAAACTTCCTCTTTATCTATAGCTTACATTTTGCATATGAAGAGTCATGTTAATAGGAATTGTTGCTAACTAAATCTGTAAATGCATGCTTCTTGTAACGTCCATATGAGCATGTGCCTGAGAGTGGCTATGACTGCTAGTTCGGACAGAAAATGAATTGGGTTAACATAATATCCTGTATGAGGTTTATCTTTTGTGAGTTGCAAAAGGTTGGGGTTAATTAAGTAATTCTAATTTATAAATTTTATATAATTAAAGTTGTTTCTGCATATTTGCTGCTCACTGATTTTGGTAGTTCTCTATAAATTGTTGATGAAACTGCAACTCTAAACCTGAAAGTGAGGTCTAAACTTTTAATGTTCCCAGATGAGCCACTAGCTTCCAAGGAACTACTTGGAATGACTACTTAGCTTAAAATGATAATAATAATAATAATAATAATAATAATAATAATAATAAATTATACCCCGCCCATCTGGCTGGGTTTCCCCAGCCACTCTGGGTGGCTAAATTTATTTAGTTGTGTATATAAATTTCTGTAGGGTGAGCACAAGACAGAAAAAGGCAAGCTTATTCATCCAATTAATTTCAGTGGGACATCAACACACATTTTCTGGTTAGAACTTGTATCTATAGTTGTAAAATTACAGCATAAAGAAATCTTGTTTTTTGAGAAGACTAACAGTATGTTAGTGAGGAGCCATGTTATGTTAACCCTAATATACTAGTATATTCTGTAACTTTTTAAAACGAATTCGAGTCAATTTAAGTGAGATGCATTAGAGCAGCTCATATACTTTTAGTGTTCTCGGCTTTGGGGAATTTTTTTTTTCTGATCTGCTTACGCTTTCTTCTGATACACAGCAGCTAGAAGCATCCCTTATAATGAAGGCAAGATTGGTGCTTGTTCATTGTACATTCCTTTTACTTTCACACAAGGTTGTGAAACCTCCATGGACAATTAGTGTTAACATTCTATAATTATATGTCATTTACGGAAGTAAAGTTTTGCTTTGTTTTTGTGGTCTCCAGTAGTTGACCGCTAGATTGTATGCTGAGCACTGTGATCATTTATTTAATGGGCTAGTATCTCTTAGTGGTATCTATAGGGGTAATCCAACAAAAGTACGTAACTCATTGAGTTCCATTGATTTCAGTGGGCGAGAGGTTTTAGGATGTTTGTAATCAACATGCAAATTAATATGTAATAATACTGTATATTTAAGCAAGTGTATTCACTATTGTATTTTGGAGAGCTGAACTTTCAAAAGCATGTAAAGCGGAAAACTTTTAATAAAGAATTAGGCGGGGGGGGGGGGGAGAGGATAGACCTCCAGGATACTTTAGGTATAAGACATTATGTTTTGTCAGGGTTGGGCAACCATTGGAACCTTCCAGTCTGATAAGTCTACATGACTTTTTGCTAGTCATTGTGGCATGCCATTTATTTTTTATTTGTATTGTTTTCCTAAAGGAATTGCCATCATCAAGACAGCCACACACTGCTGAGGCAGGGATTCTGTTCCGCCCAGGAACCTAGCCGAGAAAGGCCACAAAATTTATCAGCTTATTCTTTCCAGCCACCAACCCAAAGCCCTTTTTTCACCTTCTAAAACACAGGACAATTGTGAAATCTTCCCCATGAGTGTCAGTAACCTCCCATCCGTGACCTCTATGTATCAACCAAGCATGTTTAACTATGAGCGTCCAAAACATTTTATCCAGTCTCAAAATACATATCAAGGGAAACCACAGCCTCCAGGACCAGAAACCTCTACTACGCTTCCAAGCAGGCAAACCAAACAGTCTTCCATTCTAATCCAGCCTTGTAATCCTAATGAGAAGAAGTTTTCTTCCTCCTCATCGCTGAGCTCGCCAATCTCACTCTCCTCACCTTCATATAGTGCTTCATTTCCCGTAACACCTGCATCTGCACAGTCTCCTGCTAGCTCCTCATCTGGGCAGAGGATTTCATCCATGCATAACCAGTCCCCTGCGGCATTCCTTTGCTCCGTGTTGCCCTCCCACTTTGATTATAATAGCCAAGGTCCTTCCTCAGTGGAGTCAAAGTAAGTATGTTCTTTCCCTTTGAAGTATGTGTTTGTATGGCTCTTGAAAACCCTTGGCCTGTTTCATCCTGTGCTCCCATGTACTGTACTCAGCTTCAGTGTTGACTCTGGAGACAGGAGGGGAAGCCAGGAATGGCAACCTTGAGAAGTGCCCTTCATTTTGCAAAGTCTGCTTTTGCTTTTCTAAATGCCAAGGGATGGGAGGTATGAGGCATGAGACTTTCCAAAGCTTAGCCTAAGAGAAGGCAGGACATGGTTGAAAAGTAAAAGTAGTTGCAGAATGTCCCATTCAGTTTTTTAGTTGGATACTTAAACCAGGCCCCAAATGCATGATTATATTGGTGCTCTTCACCTCAGTCTCCCCACCCTGGCCTCCTGGTTGGCGTATGATAAAAGCCATGTCTGTTAAGGGATCCTTTTTAAAGAGAGGATAAATAAATGGTTTTATCTTAAGCCAGATACGTATCCCTTACATTTTTCCAGGTTTTAAACATGAATTGTGGCTCTGTCTTTTTGTGAAAATAGGTGGGGGGACTGCTTGAGTGATTTAGATGTTGATTGACTTTAGTAGGGCTACCCCCACCAAGCAAATTTGCTACAATCCTAAGTGGACCCAAGTCCAGTTGAACTCATGATTTACTTCTGGGTAAAACATGCTTAGGACTGTACTGTTAACTCATAACCAAAGTTAGTCTTTCACTGTGTTTAGTGGGGCTTACTCCCCACTGAGGAAGTCTTGGATTTCAGCCCTAGTGGTAATTCCTCGTACAGTAGGAATTATCAAGCCAAGCAATTTACACGAAACAAGTGGAATTATTCCCTGGGTACAATCTATCCTCAGTGGAAATATCTCCTGCTGCTCTCCAGTATATTATGGTTTTGATAATGTATATTTAGATCAGACAAATATATAATGGAATAAATATATTGTGGGAAATTGAAGAATGAAAATTCTTCCCCTGCTACCCTTAAATTCTTTGAAATGTTTTATTGACAGTCAGCTTTCTTGAAAAACAAGCTTCATACCAATTAGGATAAGTGTTTTGTTCCCAGAATAAAGGACAACTCTTGGTAGTGCCCAGACAGAACGCAATGTTCCACCTTCCTTGTCTCTCCAAACAACCCTTTCTTTCTGTGCTGTGTAAAGCTGTGGCATTCCTATTCTGCATAATATCTGAAGGGCACAAAGGAGCACCAATGGCAGGAGTGTTTCCTAATCATAATAGGACTGAAATGCAGGTGCTACAAAGGCAAGACGTTTGGGAACAGCAATGCCAGTTGCCATTCTATTTAGAGAATTTGTCTGTAAGGGTTACACGTTCCTGCGTTAGCCAGCATAATACATGATACATTATAAAATACTTTGCATTCCTTTAATGCTTTTCATTGTAAAATTGCTAAACATTTTGCCATTATTTAAGTCCTCAGAGGTGAATAATCCTCCAAGACTAGGACTGCAACCCTAAATATGCATACCTGGAATCAACTTCTATTGCAATCAGTATGATGGAATTGCAAGTAAATGTGTACAGGAGTTGAGTGTGAGACGACAAACAAAAGACCCAGTGGTGGACTGTTTGGGGAAGTAGCATGCAAATATAGTAGAATTGGGATTCCTGGTGTTGGTGAATCCTGCTGTGAAATTATTAGGAGTGAATTCCCAAGAAGATCTGAACTAAAAATGCAAAAAAAATATATATGCAGGCATCACAGATTAATTGAGAGCTAATCCTGAGTCTTCCTTCATAAAATAAAAAAGATACTCTTCCAATTATCTGTTCAGAGGCAGATTCCTTGTGTCTCAGTCTTAAAAATAAATCAAAAGTTCAATTTTGGCCATATCCGATGTCTTGCTGGCATATGACTTAGCTCTCTTTTCTATAAAAATAATCCTAGGTTGCAGAAAATGAAATGAGACAAGTAAGCTACTGGCAGTTCTCAATGTATGTACCTATTGAGGCAACATACAGTATATGTACCTATTAGTATTAAGTAGCTTGGAGAATGCCCAGAAAATAAGGATCAGACCGATAGCTTGTGCCTTCTTCCAAACATTAATTATAATATGGGGTCAAACGTGTGGCAGGTGCCTTTGCCACACAGTAAACTGCAAAAGCCTTATTCACATCTTACTTTCATGTAGCATGTTACTGTGATTAATTTAGAACTGGGTCTAAAGTGCCGCTTGTTTGGATCACACACGTGAGCAGGAACATGTGTGTTAGGCACGTGGTTGTTTGAGGAAGTAGACACCACATGAGAAGTGTGGCTAAAAGCACAGCCCCACTTGAAAGTAGTTGCAGTAATATCCTGTGCATGAGTAATATGTGAATATGGCTACCAGCATGTCTACATATGGTGTTGATGTTGTATTCTGGCACAACAACTGGGTAGCAACACAAACTTCTAATGGAGCTGCCTTCAGTAGTACATCTTGTATCCAGCTTCAAATAGCTACCAATTTCACATTTTCCCTTAAATTAGCAGTTTTTCGAAGCCTATGTACAAGAAGCAAACCAGCAGCACCAAACCAGTGCAGAAGACATCTGACAGAGAGATACAAGGAACAAAAGACGCCCTCATTCAAGACTTGGAAAGGAAACTACGATGTAAAGACAGCCTTCTCCAAAACGGGAACCAAGTAAGAGATGTATATTATCTGGCAGAGGGCAACTTGCAAGTTAAGTGACTGAGCTGGATGGCTCTGAGCTTAGTTACCGTGCAGTTTGTACATCTTAAGGCATAGCCAATGTTGGGCCCTCTCTCTTAAATTCTATCAGTCCAAGCCAGGATGGCTCATGTTTTACTAAAACATGAGGGTACCATGTTGTCTCCGCTGCCTTAAACCAATTTAATTAGCTATAGCCCGTCTCTAAAACTTATTTGATGTGTGATCAAATATTTACGGTATTTATTTCATGAATTTTATGTATTAAAAACATTTTAAAAAAACAAATCGGCAATAAACTAAAAATGGATTACAACACACATCAGTATACTACACGTCTGGGGAGGCTTGTCTAATAAATACGATTTTAGTAAGTGCTAAAAGAGCATATTGAAGGCGCCTGCCTGATGTCAGTAGGCAGGCGCCTACTGCAGGTGATGCCACACTAAAAGATTGATTTCTTACAAATGCAGAATCTATATTTGACACCTATAACACCTGTAATGTATGTTGAAACTGCCATTCAAACTGTGTCAATTGAGAAAGACATTCTCTAGATTAATTTAGGAGTACTTTTAATACCAAAGGCAATCATTTCAGAATTGGGAATGATTTCATTGAAGTGTTGTCCTCCAGAGCTGTTGAGCTCTGGCAATAGAGTGGATTCTTGGAGATAAGTTGGCCCTTGAGTCACCAGTGCTTAATTTCTGATCAAGTGCCATTCATCGATGTAATCCTGTAATTTACAGTTGATGCCAAAGCCATAACCTGATCAAAGGCTAAGCTAAAATCCTATTGAAACAAACAAATAAATAGTCCAGTAGCACCTTAGAGACCAACTAAGTTTGTTCTGGGTACAAAGTTGGTCTCTAAGGCAGCGTTTCTCAACCGCTGTTCCGCGGCACACTAGTGTGCCGCGAGACGCTGGCTGGTGTGCCGCAACGTGCGGCGACGAGAAGAACGATTTGCATTGTCACGTGCCTGGCGGCCGCCAATATAAACCGCTGACCCGCCGGAAAGCAATATTTCTCCTCTTTCCCAAAGCTCAGTGCAAACGAGCCTGGCGGCCGCCAATACACTGCACTGACCCGCTGGAAAGCAATATTTGGCAAGTGTTTCTTGCAGTCATAATTATAATATAGGGCGGCACAGAGTTAAAATTTTTAACTTTTTTAATGGTGGTGTGCCTCGTGATTTTTTTCACGGAACAAGTGTGCCGTGGCCCAAAAAAGGTTGAGAAACACTGCTCTAAGGCACTACTGGACAATTTTTAATTTATTATTTCAACTGCATCAGACCAACATTGCTACCTACCTAAATCTAAAATCCTATGGCAAGGATGTGTGAGAGATTAGTTCAACCATCAGGATCTCAACCATTGGAGTATGTCAGACTATGTTGTTGCAGACAATTAACTACAAGGGTCCTGCCAAAAATGTCACTCCTGTGTTGAGTTTTCCCGGTGTCAATATCAGCTTACCCTGTATATGTCAATATATATGTTTTTCCATAGCAGCCATCTAGGAGAAGGTGAGGGTAGCCAGCACATTATGATTTTAGGTAGATTGAACTGGATTGATACTGGGTACATTGAACTAGACATTGAAAGAGGAGAAGAAGGATCTCCACATGAGACTGTTACTTGCCACAGTAACCCCATGGTTTTACCCTGCTTACACCTATTTAAAAGAAGTGGTGTTGCACTTTGTGCATCTTGTCCCAAAAGGCAGTGGATTTGAGATCTGAACCTGCGCACCTGTTGAGGTTCTGCAGAACACTTCTAGTACGCTAGCTTATTGTTGCTCTTGCTTTATGTATTGGCCGAGGCTGAATCTATCTCAAATGAGTTAAAGCTTCTATTTAACTTTCCAGATCAAGTATTTTATAGTTTATTCATTCATCAGGTAGATTGAATTGTGTAACAACCATTAGTAATTTGCAAGTACTCTCAAGCAGTGTGTGTGTATATGTGTGTGTGTAGATATCTGCCTGGATCAGCTGTATGTTTAATAATAAGTCCTCCCTTGGCCCAAGCCCTAAGAGGCATGCATATGGAATGGAATCCAGAGCTAGTTTTATTCTTGTTAATGTGTCCCTTCCTTGTTTCTCCTGACTGCAGTGAAGAGATCCCCTGAGTAAATCAAGTATTGGAATACTTTAAGGAGTTCATGGGCTTCTCTTGCAGTTATTTCTTCATGTAGTTAGCTCTGTTATGCTGAATAGGAATTAGAAGTTCAAACAGCATTAAACAGCCTTTTCTAACTAACCTTTTCTTTTGCTCTGTGTTTAGCGTTTAAGCTACGAGGAGAGAATGGCTCGCAGGTTACTT
Source organism: Zootoca vivipara (assembly GCF_963506605.1). NCBI lineage: Eukaryota > Metazoa > Chordata > Lepidosauria > Squamata > Lacertidae > Zootoca > Zootoca vivipara. Next base: position 65,940,487 of record NC_083277.1, on the reverse strand, counting down.
GGACCAGAAAATGCTGCATCTGTGTTTGAACCACAGAGTGAAGAAAATGTGCAGGATGCACAGGTAAGGTTTTTTTTTTTTAAAAAATTGTCCACAGTCCAGAACATAAATTGGGTTTTGCAAAAATAAAATGGGACTGGGAGTTGGTATCATAACCAATAATAGTCATATTTGTTCCTACTGTCATCCATACGACAGAGCAGATTTTTTTTCTAAACAACATTCAAGGGATGAATATTAGGATTCTTCATATGAGGAATAAAGATACATTACGTTGCCCAAGACAAGACATTGATTAGGTAACACTTGTGTCCTCCCTCCATAGTTTCCTATGTTACCATGGTAACATAAGGATAAGACTACTTCACAAGTGGCCCGTCATGGTTCACTGCAATATGCATAATAAATGCATATTCATAATAATAAAGACATATGCAGGTTAAATATAGGCAAGGAGGAGTACTTGTAGCCATCTGCAGGTTCCCATGCTGTCATGACCCGCACCATGAGGTGATTACTTCAACTGACACACATAGTTGAGTTGTATAATGGCTAGCACATCTACATTGCTTCTAGAATTTGCATCGGATAGTGATTCCTTACTGTGAAGAAAATGCCAAATGGCCACCTGGAAGATCCAACAAAGCTGTCACCATGAGGTGATTTCTCTCCCACATCAAATTCTTGTGACTCAAATAAATCCCAAGTGTTTGCTGTACAGCAAAATTTTTGATCCAGTTCACTGTGGCAGATGCTCGTAGTCTATTGCTGCTCAGATGTCGCCACAGTGGCTTTCCATAGCCAACAGGACACAGGAAGAAGTGGAGTGATGGGAAGAGAGCACACAGAGCCAAGGAAGTTGTAGGAGTGTTGCAGAACACAGCATGCAGAAGAATGATGGTGAGCAGAATTGGCTGTGCTGTATCACTGAGCATCCTAAGTGCAGATGCTTCACTTTTTCAATGGAACAATTGAGTCAAGAAATGCACTTCCCCTCTGCTGTTGGAACAATGGGATCTGACTGAGGCCCCATATACACTATGCATTTAAAGCAGTATTGCGCCACTTTAAATAATTTTGTCGTTCCCAAAAGAAGCCTGGGAAGAGTGGTTTGTTAAGAGCGTTGAGAGTTGTTGGGTGATCCCTGTTCCCCTTACTGAGCTACAATCTTCAAATTAATTTAACAGTCAGTGCCTCATCTCAGGGAACTTGGGGAATTGAAGCTCTGTGAGGAGAAATAGAGGTCTCCTTTAATAGCTCTCAGGACCCTTAAAAACTGCACTTCCCAGGGTTCTTCGGAGGAAGCCATGACCATGTAAAGTGGTGTGATGCAGATGGGGCCTGAGACAAAGGCTGAACTTGGGCCCTCATTACCAGTATTTGCTCCATTGATGTATAGAAAAAGTAGGGGGGGAATGATTGGGGGAACTATATCTGTAACCACTGTTAAATACCAGGTTAAGAATTTATTTTCTAGTGTGCTTTGTCCTAGCCGCTGCTGTCAGTGGCCTCTTCAGCTACTGGATTTATGATTTATTGATGGTTGATTAGGATTTTAACTGGCCCAGCTTACTCCCAGTACTGGATAGAGTGGTATGGCGATTAATGGGATGGGGAGCTGGAGACAATGTATCATACCAAACTCTGCTTTTACTTAAGGTTTTGGTAGGGTAACAGGTTAAAACAGAAGACAATACTTATCAATTTGCATCTCCAATTTCAACTTCGGGGTCACTTTTTGATTTTTTCTTCCACTCCTTTCCACTGCAGTATCCACCTGCTCCCTAACACTCTTCATTATTCCAACTCCCTTTAAAGTGTTTTCAGCCCTCTTCTATCTCCTTGCAACTGTTCAACTCTTCAGGTTTTTATTTCTCTGTCTTCCCAACTTTCTGACTGATTACCCTTCTTCTTGGAGTTTAAAGGTGTTGAAAGACTGTAGGAGAGTCTCTGTTACCACCACACTAGTCATAGTGTTATTGCACCTCAGTTATAATTGTTTGAAAATCCTTATATCTCTCAAAAACTTCCATAAAGTCTCTTAACATTTGACCCTGAAGACAAATTTGCAATGCCAAGTCATTATGTTTATGACAACTACAACTACCCTATTTTGAACATAGCTTATATAATAGATATCCCAAAGGAAAACTTTTAAACACCAGGAGGAGAGTTTTAGTTAAGTTTCTATTTCTTCTTTAATTGCTAGGTTGCTAGGGGAACCTTTTAACCTACAGTACCCCATTGTACAAAATTCTCTGAGCAAAACATCCCCTTGTACTTTTAACCTGCCTGTGAGCTTTTGACTCTCCTATACACAAGAGAGTTTAAAGTGAAAAGGACCATTTTATAAACGGTACAAAATAGCTAAAAGTCCTATTTCTTCACATTGTAAAATGTTGTCAGATATTATCTTCTGAAAACGCTAGCCGATAGTTCATTGGTGTAGCAAAATAAAAATACCCATGTTAGATAGTTCATGAGCTTACTCTGGTGTAAAGGTTCTCTTGACTGCTAAACCAGTGTTCCAAAATGCAACTATCAGATGTGAAGAACTTGACACAGTGTTAATATCGTACTGTGATGGATATACAAATACCTAGAACTGTTAGTGCTGCACTTCCTATAATTAACTGTCCTCATTGCTAAAATGGCAGGAATACCACTGTGCCTGAATTATACCTTGTATTGAATTCAATTACATCTGTTCTTTAAAATGCTAAGATGAGTTGTGTTAGTGAGGGGGAAATAAAATAAAATCCCAGTTGCTCTCATAAAGCCTGTGTGATTTGGTTCTTGCGCTGTGACCTAACAGGGAAAATATTTTCCAACTTAAGTTGTGCTGATTGCCATTGGTACCCTTTTATGAGTGTGCACAACAGTGTGCTCTTGCCAATACTTGACTTCTATTCCTGGTCTTCTGAAGGACACTGTGTCCCTAGCTCTCATTTCAGATACTCCAGTGGGATAATAGTCCCCTCCCCCACCCCACAACAAAGGTGACATGTTTGCCAAAATAGTTTGGACCAATGGAAAGAATTGTGTCATTCCTCTTGCACATGACTCTGGCTCACATTTGTGACTGCTGATTATGATGACTTTAGGAGATCAATTTCTTTTATAGTCTGCAGTAGAAAGTGCTTGTGATTTTAAATGAACAGTTTGTTTCTCCAGAAAGATTTAAGCTGTAGGATGTTCAGCTGAGAGTCCATCATACGTGTTCATGATTAAAGCAGTGATCATTTCCTCTTCTGATTTTTGCAGCAGCAGAACTTGGAAAGCACACGACTGCACGTTCCTTCAGCACAAGCAAGGTACATGTTATGCACACATCAACCTGCAAGGTGTATGCTAATGACATGAGATCTGACCCAAACTGCATACACTGGCTGTGTGAAATGATAGTGGCCCTCGAGCAAGGGTAGCCAGCATGGTGCCCTTTAGATGTTCTTTGACTATAGCTCCCATCAGTCAATGAAGAGGGATGATGGGTGCTGTAGTTGAACAACGTCTGAAGAGCACCACATTAGCTACCTCTGGCTCATGGTTTGGGAGCCTTGGGCAAGAGAATCCTTTGGAGTCCCTTAAAGGTATGAAAGCAAGTTAGGCATACCATTTCACTTAATGCCATATATAATAAGTGGTAATGAAAGTATGGATAAATGTATCATCATAAATTCACTGTGGTCATTTTCTATTACAAATAGAATGGAGAATGTTGCTTAATGCATTATATCAACACTACACTGAGTACAAGCAAAAAGAAACATTTCATTAGCACCATATGTGATACATGTAAATAGAAATGGTAAATAAAACCACCCAAGCCTTTAAAATCAGATTGTATGTTATCATGGTTGGAGGGCCCGTTTACTATAAAAGATGGTATAGTGATAAATCATTTAAGGGTCAATTATCTAGTACCCTATTTTATGAAAATAACTTTTATGAGCCTCCTTGGAAGTGACATCTTCAATCACACCACTGTAATCCCAACCTCTCCCAGTTTTATGTTTAGCTGAAATCAGTACTAATCCTACTAGACTTTTGGTGACACAGAAGAGCACAGATGATTTTTTTTAAAAAATCATTTTTCACCTTTGAAAATGACCTCTCACCAGACTCAACAGTTACAAATACAGTAAGCCCACAATTTGTGCAGGGGTTACATTCCAGGGGTCACAACTAAAGCTATAATCCCATATAGTCAAAACACTTAGGGTTTAATGGTGGGTAGGATTCCTGGACCACCACCCCCTTAAAAAATAAAAATTGCATTGCGCAGTGCCACCTCTCCTTTTGCTACTTTGTTTGCAGCAGCAACAAATAGCCAATGCAGGAGAGAAATCCTGCCACATGCTCCCTTCCTTAAAACTTACTGCTCCACACACTGATCAAAAGAGGGAGGGAGGGAGGGAGATGTAAATTGTGCAATCTTATGCATGTTTACTCAGAAGTGCATCCCTACTATCTTCAGTCGGATTCACTCTCCAGGATGTGTGTATAGGATTGCTTCCTGAAGTTTTCTTTGGGCAAGAAAGTTTATGTGTCATGGAGACTCCCATTTCCCCCCTTTCCTAAGCAGACATTCTGTTCCGCATTTGAGTTACTGTCCAATGGCATCTCCTCCTCCTCCTTCAGATTCTAGTCAGAACCAGTGGAAAATCTGAAGGAGATATTTTCTCCACTCTGCTGAGATTTCATTGTGAAACTAGTACAGCTGATATGGGTGGGCCTTGAGAATAGTAGTAATAGGAGTACTGTAGTAATACCCTGTTTCTCATATTTTAAGACATACCCATAAAATAAGCCATAGCAGGATTTTTAAGCATTCAAGGAATATAAGCCATACCCCGAAAATAAGACATAGTGATAGGCGCAGCAGCAATGCCGGCTGCGGCAGGAGGAGGAGGAGGAAAAAAATAAGACACCCCTTGAAAATAAGTCAGTGTTTTTTTTTGAGGAAAAAATAAATATAAGACATGTCTTATAATATGAGAAACACGGTAGTAGTAGTAAAAAAATACATACATACATACATACATACATACATACATACATACATACATACATACATACATACTTATACCCCGCCCATCTGGCTGGGCCTCCCCAGCCACTCTGGGTGGCCTGTGTTTTTGTAGGTTAAGGAAGGATATGCTTGCAATGCTGCTGAGTTAAAAACCAGGCAGACTGCCTCAAAAATAGACAGGCAGAATTTTGTACAAAACTTTGGGATCTCCTAAAATGTGGGCCCCCAGGAAGTTGCTCAGTTTGCCCAGTCCCTAAACCACCACTGACTGTTACATCTGAACCCCTTAACTAACCCTTGTTTAGTGAAGAAGCTAAAAGATTATCACTGGCCTGACCATTGTGAGCCAGCAGCCCTATAAAATCATTCTGCCCTTGTGCACCTGTCATGTCCTGCCCCTTTTGTAGCATCCACATCATCTGGTCCAGCTGCTTGCCACATGTGGAAGGTCTGAAGTGGGAAGCCTGATCATAATCTTGTGAAGTTGAATGCCCAATGGGGACAGAAAGAGTTTTTAAATCATGTACTTCAGCGCATATGATTGATTCTAAGTTCGGGAAAACATGCATTATAAACAACGTAGTTCAGTCTTCCTTTAAGGGGAAACTGTAAGGCACAAGATACCGCATTAAATGCCATGAGGCGAAAGATGGGAGTCATCCTATGAAATATGCATGAGTAATTCTCTTCAACAGTCCTAGGTAGTTCATTGCCATAATGAAGCTGCAAAACTAGAAATATAATTTTGCCTCTTTGGAAACTATCCTCACCAGGCTATCGTGAAATGGAACTATTAACACATACTTGCTGTGGGTGTGTAGGGGAGAAAGGTTATTATAGGAATACTTTATTGCCTTGTTGATGTGCCCTTTTAGGAGCAGGCCATCTTCAAGAGGGGAGAGGAATGAGCAAGGGTCAATCCAGGAGAAATTTTTTCAACCACGTTTTGTACAAGTGCCTGAAGACATAACAGTTGAAGAAGGAAGATTTTGCAGGATTGATTTCAAGGTAATGTATGATTTCAAGCCACTTTCAACATAGCTGTCCTTACTAATAGATTTAAGAAGTGCTTTTTTCTGGGGGGTACGCAGGGGTACGCATACCCCTAAACATTTTGTGAATCTTTGTACTTTTGTCCATTTACTGTACTTATTTTTCTCGATTTGAACTATAAAATGGTGATTTTCTTGAGTCAAAATGAGAGTACCCCTAAACACTTTTTTAGAGAGAGAAAGAGCACAGGATTTAAGAATTGTTGGACCAGTTCATTTTGTTCAGTGTTCTGTTTCCAGCTATGGTCAGTCCCATGGTTCCTAGAAGCTCACAAGTAGGGCACAGAGGTAATATCCTTCTGTTGTTGTTTCCTCAAACCTCTGAAGCTTTGGAAGTATATTGCCTCTGATCATGAAAACAGGATTAAACCTACACCCTCCATGAATTCATCAAATCTCTTTGTAAAAGCCATCTAAGTCGCCGGCCACCACTATATCTTCTGTTAACATATTGTGAAAGTAAATTGTGAAATTCCAGAAAGAGGAATTTAGGGTATGATTGGAAACCTTCCTGGGCTGCCTGATCATCCACTGTCACAAGGCAAGGCATTTTTAAAGAAGCATATTAACAGTGCAAAAATGTGGAGCAGTGTGTCTTCTGCAAACCAAGTGCATACTGTAGTTTGGTTTGTGCTGTGCCTGGTAATCTTCACAGAAATGAGAGTCTATGCACAATTTTGCTAGTGTTCTTGTGACCTTCCCCCTGCACTGCCTTTTTTGTGCTTGCATGTTGACAAAATCTGATAATGGGCAGAAAGGTCTGAAGTTTTGCAGGCCACTGAGCATTGCCCCAGTTTTCCCTTGTGACCTAGTTTTGTGTCATACAATTTCCTTCATACAGTTAATGTCACACCACTATGTGCTGTATGTATTTTTAGAGCACAGACCCATTTTGTAAATAGAAGCCACTCCTCGTCTTGTTTTTGTTATTTTGTTAAACTATGAAATTTATATATGACAGTACTAGACTCTTCTGTAGACCATGTGGTATGAACGTAGCTCTGTTTCTGCTTTACTTGGAAGTCGAACAGAATCCGTTCCGGAAGTCCGTTAAACTTCCAAAACATTCGAAAACTAAATTGCGGCTTCTGATTGGCTGGAGGAAGCTCTTGCAACCAATCAGAAGCCACGGAAGCCCCATCAGATGTTCGGGTCCCAAAATAACATTTGCAAACTGGAACAATCACTTCTGGGTTTGCGGTGTTCGGGAGCCGAAAAGTCCTTCGACAACCAAGGTACAACTGTATATGTTACAAAACTGCAACCCAGAATAACATGTACTACACAAGTCAGTCACAATGTGTGCAGTGATTCTGCATGTATAGAGTATCAAATGAACACTCATTGATGTTCCCATGCAGACTTGCCATTTGGCATGAATTATACTACCACAATACCTTTATCTGACACTACCCCCTGTGTATCTGTTTTCTTTCCCCTTGTAGGTCAGCGGCCTCCCAACTCCAGATGTGGCATGGTACCTAAACGGAAGATTAGTTCACCCAGATGACTTCCATAAAATGATCGTATCTGAAAAAGGCTTCCACTCATTCATTTTTGAAGTAGTCAGGGTCTATGATGCTGGAACATGGGAATGTGTGGCTTTCAATCGTGCTGGAGAAGCTTCCTTTACAGTAAAGCTAGATGTCATTGGTATGAGAGAGCTTTGTCTATTTGGAAACAGTTTTTTGTTTCTCTACTTCAGCTGGTGCAATCTGTTACAAATATCCTTTCCTGATGTGCTCTTTATTAAAGGCTGTATCTAAAGAAATTTTCTGGTTCAGGGTCTCAGTTTTAAATGATAGTGACATAAAGTTATACCTTGTGTGTATGACTTTCTGAAAATGAAATTTCTAAATGTTATCCACAGTGATGGGGTTTCTAATTCCACTGAAAGCGGGAAGCCACTACTTAGCTTCAATATATGAATTTGAGAACTGTTCTTGTTCCCCAAAGTGTAGGGGTAGAACACCAAATGAAGTGTAGAGCTGGCATGGATGCCATTGATACTGAAATAGGAAAAGTATGTTCATATCAGGGCTTCTGGATACAAAGTGAGTTTAGAATGGAACCACTGATTCAAGCATGTGTGTAATACATCGTGCTGTCCAGGATATATCTTTCATTTGCAGCGAAAGAGGGAAACCCCAAGCAACTGAGGGGGGAAAGCTGAAAGCAAAGGGGTAGAAGAAACTGTAACATCCTAAATCAAACAAATATTAAACATCAATTCCTTCAGCAAGGGATTTCAAAATGCAGAAGCCTAGGTCCTTAGTTCTGCTGTGTCCACTTTCCTTCTACTTTCTGTTAGCTTCTGTATTTTTGAAATTACCAAGTGAAGGACCTGATAGATTGAAATATACTGCATTATAAATGTGTTTGGGATATTAAAAAAGGTTTTGTTTTTATTTACCTTCACTTTTAGTCTGTCATGGCTGTAAAGTGTCATCTTTTGTCTTCTTTTTTTAATCCAAACTGCCATCTAGCACGAGAACACCGGAAAGCCCCAACATTCATCTTTAAACCTCAAAGCTCAAGAGTTTATGAGGGGGATTCAGCCAGACTTGAATGTCAAGTGTCTGCTATCCCCCCACCACAAATATACTGGAAGAGAAATAATGAAATGGTACAATTCAACACAGACAGAATCAGGTAGGTATCATGATGGGCCTCTGAGCTGTTCAGGAGTCAAGTTGAATCAATTGCTGTGATTTTCAGCTTCATCACTCTTCTATAAAAACATGGTGTTTGGAAGACTGGATTATAGTCTGCAGTGTGGGAGAGTATTTTTGCTTTAAGCAATCTTGAGCTGGATGTGGGCTAGATGTTGAATGCTCTCCAAAGTGACTGCATAATGGGAATTTGCAAAATATTAGAAACCGTTAGGACCTGAAAAGTAAGAGGGGATCTGCAAGATGCAGACTTGCTTACATGGCCTGATACTAGGTTCAGCTCAAGGACACTGCTGGACAGTATCTATATCCCCCCCTGGTATGGTCTGAAGGGGCATGAGACTGCCATCTTGTTGAAGCTAAGTAGGCCTGCCCAGGGTCTGGGTGGATGACCACCTGGAAAACACATTCATGCTGCTTTGAGTTCCATGATGGAAGAAAGGCAAAATATAAATATCAGCAAATTTATATATGCAGTTGAATATAGGTCTGTGTCTTAGAAATACCTGGCAATGCTTAACAAGAATGATTTTCACAAAATATATAAGTCTTAAGGTGGGAGAGGGGACTGTAATCTTCAAAACCTTTTTTGTCATTTTTCTCTTTTCCTAGTATGTTTCATGATACCTCTGGGAAGGTTTGCTTGCTGATCCACAATGTAAATAAGAAAGATGCTGGTTGGTACACAGTATCTGCAGTCAACGAGGCAGGAGTGGCAACATGCCATGCCAGATTGGACGTGGCTAGTAAGTACTTCTTCTTTTTCTTCTTCTACATATGTGAATGTTGATGCTAACCCCCCCCCCCAAAAAAGGCCTGCACAGTTAGGTGAACCCAGGCCAATTGAAATGAGCAGGTTTTAGTTAGGCCTAACTTTGCATACAGTTGGACTGAAGATGTGAAAGATGGAAGGTATTGATGCACCAAGTATATAAACATGTCTAATTGGCATGATTGCCTAAACTCCCTTTATGTGTCTTGCCTGTAGTACAGCTGATCTTCCCTTTTGATGTAGCAAGCTGAAACGGGGCGACTTATTTTGATTGGACTGTATCCCACTTTTCTCTCTCCCACTTTTTAAACAAAGTAATCTGAATTATTTCTCTTTGCTTTCTAAAATCTATTTCAGCTCACACATACAAGCCAGTTCCAAACCGCAAACCACTGAAGGTTCGACCAACTTTTAGCAAATACTTGGCACTCAATGGTAAAGGTCTAGATGTGAAACAGGCTTTCTTTCCGGATGAAGGAGAGTTCCAGCGTATGGCAGCAGAGTCTGGACTCTATGAGAGCGATGAACTTTAATTGGCAAAAGGGAAGAAACTTTCACTCCTGCAACAGACATTTATGAACAGCACATGCAGTTAAGGGTTTATTGCGCTGATAAGCAAACATACCTAATATATTTTTATTTATTATTTAACTCCTGCTCTTAGTTCTGCTGTTGTGATTTTATTAAGTCTGATTTTTATAAATGTGTGTGACTGTAGCAAGAAGGAAATCCAAATGTTTGTATTTTTAATTTTAAAGGCCAAGAAACAAGGCCAGTGGATGATCATGAAAGTGTAGATGGTTTGAATGCATCTAGATTCAGTCACAATATTTTTATTTGTACTGCTTTGTTAATACCATGCCCCATAGTATTATAATTTTCTGCTGCCTGGCTATTAAACATAACTTGAGTGCTTTTAATGAAAGTTTTATGTCTGATGCAAATAAAATTTTAAATATAAGACTTATCATGTGCTTTATCCTTATAAGTTTTGTGAGTTGTTGTTGTTATTTGAGCTTTGGGTATTTTCTATTGCAGAAATTCTCAACAAAATTGTCATAAACAGTACTTGACTAAAGAAAATTGTCACTAGTATTTGGGTTAAAGCCAGACAAAGGAGAGAGTATAAAAATAAATCTGAAGCAACTGCACTACTACTGTCAGGCCATAAACAGTACAGTATGTTGAATACAGTACAGTATGTTGAATACAGAAAGCTGATCGCCGAAGAATTGATGCTTTTGAATTGTGGTGCTGGAGGAGACTCTTGAGAGTCCCATGGACTGCAAGAAGATCAAACCTATCCATTCTTAAGGAAATCAGCCCTGAGTGCTCACTGGAAGGACAGATCCTGAAGCTGAGGCGCCAATAGTTTGGCCACCTCATGAGAAGAGAAGACTCCCTGGAAAAGACCCTGACATTGGGAAAGATGGAGGGCACAAGGAGAAGGGGACGACAGAGGATGAGATGGTTGGACAGTGTTCTCAAAGCCATCAACATGAGTCTGACCAAACTGCGGGAGGCAGTGGAAGACAGGAGTGCCTGGCATGCTCTGGTCCATGGGGTCACGAAGAGTCAGACACGACTAAATGACTAAACAACAACAAATGTTGAATATTTATTTAATTTGTATTCTGCATTTCCAAAAGTGCCCAGGCTGGCATATATCAAAATGTGAAACAGTGCAATTTAAAATAAAATACAAATAACATAAAAATAAATAAAATAAAGTAATTTTTAAGATAAAATGATATAATAATATATTAAAAACATTTAAAAATTCAGCATTGCACATTCCATTTGCTCTTATGAACCAATATTTTGATGCTACATTAAATGTTGGCTGGTTTCACTGGCCTGGTTTTGCTGCAGTGCCATGCTAAACTATGTCATGGTTTGGCTTAACATGTCCAAACCTGGGCACATAGTCTCCCTGGGGAAAAGTTGCCATGGTCTCCTCTATGGGTGCTCATGGATTTTAAGAATTAGTCTGCTGGATAGCAGAACTTCATACATAAGGAAAGTAGACAATGGAAGAGTTTTCAACTCCCCCAGTGTCTTGCATTTGCTTTTTGAGAACCCTACTAGCTTCCCTTAAAAATGCTAAAATAGTTAACTAAAGTGCTGGTTTCACGGTAATTAATGAGTTTTGACAGACTGAGGTAAAGGCAGCTTCCTGCAGATTGTGAAAGTAAAGTCTAGGTGATTTAAAATCCTTGCATTCAGGCTATAACAACTTGAATATGACACCTTCAGTCTCCAAGCAGTGTGGGGTTCCAGATGCTCACCCAGGGTTCATGTTTCCTTTTGGAAATGAGGCCCAGCAGAGACTGTGGTGTCTTTATGACATAGGGTTTATTTACACAAAAATACAACCTGAGCCTATGATGGAGGGGATCACAGCATTGAATGGACTCAAAGAGGGTCTTGCTTCTCCCATAGGTGCAGATCTGGATTCAAACAGACATCAAACATTCTGCTCTTATCCTCTCTCCTGCTTGTTACCTTTACCAGACTGCAACCTTTTTCCTCCAGGTCACATCCAAGCCAACTCTAAAGACTCTACTTCAGACTCTGGCTTTGCCTTGTAACTAACTCCCATTTGGCACAGCGCACCCTCTCTTTGGTGTTCCTAATGGCTCACCAGCTACCTTTTGTTTTGGCTTATATTTTAACATACTGGACCCAGGAATTTAGGGGAATCTGGTACCCACACACTCATAATACTATGAATACTGTACCATGAGCTTTCAGAACCTTTTTTATTTTATGGATTGTGTGACGTAGTTTGTAAGAAACACTTGAAGTAGCATTGTTCAGGGTACTCCCTAGGCTGAGCTTCTCTTAAATCCCCCTTCCGTGTGCAGAGTCATAGATTCCTTGGAGTGGAATATCTCTAATATCCATTAATATCCATTAATATGAATAATATGAATAATAAGAAAAAAATTGTGAGATACACAGGCTGAAACTTTTAGGACTTTTCTGAAAAGGCAGCTATTTCATAATTGGGCCCCAGCAACATGGTTCTCTCAGCTCCATTCCATCTCTGTCCTCCCTCCATTGGTCAGCAATCTGTGCCCATGGAGCATACCCATAGGCAGTGTTGGGGTTCTTTTTGCTCCATTTTGGTCTCCTCACTCCTTTTTCTGTAGGGGTGGAGGACACAGCAGCTGCTCTGAATTCTTTAGTTGCTCCATTGATGTCCACAGACAGGTCTCTCCTGGGCCTGGAGGCAATGAAAACCATCTTGCGTGAACCAAAAAGTGACATGCAGGAAATGAGATGCTTCTTTCTACAGTTTTTATATACAGTATTTCTCTGTTCTGTTCCCATCAAGAGTCTCTCAACATTCAATGCCACTGAATTAATGGCATGAGTTGGTTTGTTCCTGGTGGGGTGGAGGTAAGGAATCCACGCAGGTTTTTTTCCTGCCAATTTTTTTCCTACTTATTTATACCTTGGGGTTAGTCTGTACCGGCCAGTATTTCTCAGTATTTCGTGTGTTGGGTGTGGTTTTGGCTGCATAAGCATCAGCACAGGAAGACTCAATATAGAATATAGATAATAATTTATCATATATTGTATGTTGCATGGCATACAACATAATCATAACACTATATAATCCATGAAAACACAAAGTACAATTCTAAAAAAAATTGCAACCAATGCTTAAAGCAAAATAAGCCTAGCGAAAAGTATAAAAAGCTATACATTAAAACTAGCCACAATAAAGATCAGTGTTACACATTAAAAGCCCAACCATGTAACAATTTACATTATACTTGTGTTTTAGTTTTAAAAGTGTAAAGTGGGATTATACATCCAATAAATAATGTATGACAATTCAAAAATAGTGAAAAAGTTTGTGCAGGTTCTGTGTGCGCCTGTTTAGTACTGTATCAGAGTGTCTCATAGTCATTGTGATTGTGTGTTTAACTACAGCCATCTTAATCACTGAAGCACAGAAGCAATGTGTATTGGAAGCAATGTGCTGGGAAAGGTGGAGTGACAAAATGGATATGCTGCCCAGTGACTGTTCCACACAAATTCACACAGGCAAGACAAATATGCTTTGGGTTTCTATAGGGCAGATTTCCACATTTAAAAAATCTGTCATTGCAGATTAGGCCAACTAAACTCAGGAATCCAGGTGCATGAAGAAATATCTGACATGAGGTTGGAAACTAGTTTCAGACTTCATGGGTATGCAAAACCCTTCTGGAAAATGGCAATTGTAGTAGGATGCTGTGACTCAGATATTTATTTCTGATTTATGACTGCTCACAGGGATGCTTGGGACATTCCATCTGGAGATATTTTCAAACACCTAATCCTTTCCCACCTGATCTTACTTATGAACTTGCTCTATTAAAGTTATTTCTGTCTTCAGTAAGAAGTGGTTTCTGAATATTTAAAAACCCAAAATTACAGAGAGAGGACAGGAATCAGCAAGAAAGCAGATGATGCATATTATTATTATACCGGTACTTTATAAAGATAATAATATAATATTTTAGAGTTCAATGACATGATTTGAAACATCCACATCAATTAACCTCCCAATATTACTGGCAGAATGAAGCTCTTCCAACTTCAGAACTTCCAGACAGGCTGATTAAACATAGTATGCCTTCAAATAATAGTTGCTGGGAATCACAAGTGTGGAGTGTGTTGTTGCATTCATGTCTTACTTTGCGACCTTCTCACAGCGATATTGTTGGCCGCTATGAGAACAGGATGCTGGACAATGACAGGGCTTTTAACCCATAAGAAGATTCAGCAGCTCTTTTTACATTATTAAAGCAGGCAGGCTTTCTGTAACTTTATATTGAGAAGAGGTGGGAATTCTGGCAGGTGGAGCTGCTGGTTTTAGATGTGACGAGCTCCTTTGGAAATCCCCATATCCATACAATTCCCAAGGCTGTAACCTTAACTTATGCCTTCTTCCTCGAACGAGTCCCATTCAGCAACATGAGGCTGACTTCCGAGTTCCGACCACCTGAGGGATATGCAAAAGGTACAAGGAGCCTCGGCCGCCTGTGCAATTGGCGAGCTATCTTAACTGCTAAATTAAGTTTATACCGAATGTTATATTTGACAGCCAATGCAGTGTAGTAGTCTGGAGTGCCATACCAGGAGCTGGGATAAAGCAGTGTTCAAATCCCCACTTGGGCATGAAGTTCACTGGGTGACCTTGGGCCAGTCACTAACCTACCTCACAGGGTTGTCGTGTGGATTAAATGCGGCGGGGGGAAGCAATCCAGTCACAGAATAATCCTGCTGAGAAGTATGCCTCATATTTTTCCATGGGCTTACTCTCAGGTGAACCATACAGGAGGGCAGGCTGATTTCCCCACGGGAGTGATGGGTAAGGGGTTAAGCATTAGTATGTATGCGCCCTCAGCTTTAATCGATCTTTGTGGGGCGGAACTTGTGGTGGGAGCCCGCCTGCCCGACGCGGCACCTTGGCGGGGTAAACCGAAGGCGCGCCCCGTGGGGCGAAGCAGCCTCTACCCCGCCAAGGCAGCCGGCGGCGGCCCGTTCGTTACTTCGAACCCGGCGCGGAGCGGGGGCGAGGGCGAGGGCGAGGCAAGCGCCCCGCAAGCGCCCCGCGAAAAGAAGCGGCTCCTCTTCTCCGTCCCGAGAGTCGCCATGGCTGTGCCCACCCAGGACTCGTCCGTCCTAGAGCGGCGAAGCAGTTTCGGTGAGTACTAATGGCTTGCTGGGGCGGTGATCGCACCTGTCGGGGAGAGGGCCTAGCTAGGCCTCTGCTCGCTGGCTCAGCGCCTCGGCTGATCTCTCTCTCCCCACGTTGCCTCTAGTCAGGGCCACAGCCCGCCCAGTCCTTAGCTTCAGGGCGACACTGCCATTCCCACTACTTCCTATTCCCTGCCGAATAGGAACTTTTATACAGTACTTATTCTTCTTATGACGGAAGGCTTGGAAGAGGGAGGAGACGCCTCCCAAGCTAGGCCTGAGGACCTGGAGTAAAAATAAAAATAAACCAGAAATGCCGCTGCTGTCCAAAACGTAGATACCACTTCGACGACGCCACCCCCCCTAAAAAAAACATCCCCCCCCAGTCCCATTGCTGGCAACGTGGCTTGACATGGTGTCCGCATACCCTCCATCCCCATACAATCAAATTCATACATTTTGTATGAGGAGCTTAAGGAAACAAGTACGTAGAGACTAGTTGGATTGCACCAAATGGCATTTGGTTCCTAGCAGGAATAGCCAGGCAGATGCTACTACAATTCAGAAGCAAGGCATGCAGGCGCTCCTGTTTAACTCAAAGAGGCTTTCTCCTAGGAAAGTGCAGCTAGGCTTGCCATGCATTTTAGAGTTCATGATTCCCCTCAAATAATTCTGGAAACTGTAGTTTTACTTGCAACGTAGAAGCGGGCTTTTGTTTGGTTAGGTTTGATCATTCATACCACAAACATTTAATTAGTTTTTCACATTTTCTTTGTGTTCTTTCTGAAAACTTCATATTTTATAGGGAGTATTAAACCTCGACTGACTCATAGCAGAGAACTTGAAATGAGAACTACCTTTCAAGAGCTACTGATTTACATAATTTTCCTAACAGATCTATGTATATGTAAGTCCATAGGGAAAGGGGGATTGGTGACATGCAAATGCTGCTTTCCCCCCCTCCTGAAAACATCTCATGAGGTGCAAATAATGAATTACTTGGTTTGCAAGCCTATGCAACTTGAAAATGGTATAAATGTGGGGTGGGGTGGGGGACCTTAGGTTCAGGAGCTGAAGGGGCTCATCAAAGCTTCTCTACCCAGCCCTGGGAGCTGTGTCCAGACTACAGTCCTCACTGGATGAGTTTCACAACCTACTTGAACTGTTCTTGAACTGTGTCTTTTAAGTAAGTGTGATAATGCCTCTTGTTTGCCTAGGACGATGATGGAAGTGGGGTGTGAGTGGTGGTGGTGTAGAAACCTCTATCTATTGTGTAGCTGGAATTTAGCCTATTGTACAACATGTTTTTGACCCAACCTAACACTGACATTCGACCCCTGGATAGTTGCCCATAGCCTAACTCATCCACATGCAAAATAACTCCTTTGCAGCTGGTGAGTGGCTATGTAAATGAGGTTTAGAGCTTGGTATATCAGGAGAATGCTGTGGAGATAGTGTCAGTATCTTGATTTCAGTAAGGCTTTTGACAAAGTCCCCAATGATATGCTTGTGGAGAAGCTGGTAAGATGTGGACTGGATGATGTAACTGCTAGGTGGATTTGTAACTGACTGAAAGCAAAGAGTGCTTGCTAATGGTTCCGTGTCATCATGGGGGGAAAGTGACAAGTGGGCCCATTGTTGTTCAATATCTTTATAAATGACTTGGATGAAGGTATTGAGGGGATGCTAATCAAATTTGCAGATGATACCAAACTGGGAGGGGTAGGCAATCCTGCTGATGACAGAATCAGGATTCAATATGAGCTTGAAAGATTGGAGAAAAGGGCCAAAACTAACAAAATCAAGTTGACTAGGGACAAATGTAAGGTTCCACCAGTACACTTACGCAGGAATAGCTAGCTGCACAAATAGAAGACGGGGAACACCTGGCTTCCCAGTAGTACATGTGAAAAGGATAACTTCCTGATAGTAACAGCTGCTCAACAGTGGAACAGACTCCCTTGGAAGGTGGTGGACTCTCCTTCCCTGGAGTTTTTTAAGCAGAGCTTGGATGACCATCTGTCATTTATGATCTAGTTGAGATTCCTGCATTGTAGGGGGTTGGACTAGATGACCCTCGGGATCCCTTTCAACTCTACGATTCATTGATTATCTGTAGAACACTGCATTGCAAGAACTGCATATTTTCTACATACCGTGTTTCCCCGTGTATTAGATGAGGTTTTTTGACTCATAAATTATGTCAAAAACTGGGGTTGTCCTATACACGGATGGGGGGGGGGAGCTGCACACTGCTAGCCAGCTGGTTGGCGGACACGCAACTCTCCCCCATGCTGCTGCGGAGGAGCGCGCTCTAGGGAGCGTTCCGCGGCGGCTGGGGGAACTGCACAGCCAGCTGGTTGGCGGGCCTGTGCTCTAGGGAGTGTTTCCGCCCGCAGTGGCGTGGGGGGGGGAAGCGGCTGCCCACTTTGCCAACCCCCAGCAACTGCAATTTGAATTATTTTCCCATCTCCCTTTGTTGCTTAGGATTTTGTCCTGATTTCTTTCTTTTTAGTGACATTTGGAATGGTGAGCACAGATATGTATTATCTAAACAAAGTTATGGCAGATCTCTTTCTAGAAACCCCTCTGTCAGATACAGATCGTACAGACTTCAAGTCCATGAGCAGCATTGCTGACTTTTGGCAGGTAAATGTGTTTTTTTAAGTGAGAAAAGCATAACTTGTGAATAATAATAATAAACCTAATTTTTGGCGTAGACACATGGTTTCTGTAATCTGCTATTGTCCTATCACCACTAGACTGTTTCACACTATAAAGTTAAGGGTAGGTTTGGGTACCCTCAGAAACTTGCCTAGATTGCTGGGAAAGAGTTTGAAAAAAAATACATCAAGAGATATGTAGCGGTAAAGTTGGGGACTTGACTTTTTATTTTTTTGGCATTAAGTCCTGCCAGGTAGCAGGACTTAAATGACTTACTTACTCTACTTTTTATCTTGCTGGGGGGGGGGAACCATTTCCCCCCCAGTCCCATTGCTGGCAACGTGGCTTGACATGGTGTCCGCATACCCTCCATCCCCATACAATCAAATTCATACATTTTGTATGAGGAGCTTAAGGAAACAAGTACGTAGAGACTAGTTGGATTGCACCAAATGGCATTCATCACAATTTGTTGCTATCTGGGATTAACACCATATATTACCTTGGCGCAGTGATAATTGATTTTGGATTACAGTACTTTATATTTATGTAGTACTTTTCCTAAGTGTTCCAAGCACTAAGTGTACACGAATGTATACTATCTTAGTAATCGTTACAAAAGACCAGTACACAGTGGTACGTCTGGTTATGAACTTAATTAGTTCCAGAGGTGCGTTCTTAAGCTGAAACCATTCTTATCCTGAGGCGCGCTTTCGCTAATGGGGCCTCCTGCTGCGCACACGTCAAAGGCGTGCAATTTCTGTTCGCATCCTGGGGCAAAGTTCGCAACCAGGAGCAACTACGTCCAGGTTAGCGGAGCTCGTAACCTGAAGTGTTCGTAACCAGAAATGCCGCTGTAATATAAAACCTTGTGATATGTTGTATGCAAATGGAGTGACTACATGGGAAGAGGTGTTCAAACCCTACACCTGCTTTTGGGATAGTTGCTACATGCTCATTTATTATTATTAATATATATAAAAAATGTATGCATTGCGTGCGCAGAGGTCACAGCCTTTCTCCGTAACCACTGAACTGTAATGTAACAAATTTGGCCACAATGTTCCATGCCCATCAGTGAGGGATCTGGCATAATTTTTTTTCCAAAAAAAAGCAAATCTTTCATACGTAAAATAATGATTAAACACACAAAAAAGTGGCGCCCAAATTAGACGTCACCAGCAGAAGCTCTGAAGACTCCAGCAGCATCTAATAGAAAGGCAGATCGCCCACTGCTACTTCCAAAGGCGCACCAACAGATGGCATCACAAAATTCCACAGCAACCAATTGAAAACAGGCCTTTTGCAGCAACAAGGCCCAACATTGCCAAGTGGAGGTAGGGGCCTGCCGGGGGGAGGGGTAGGTAATGGGTCGGAACAGGGTGGGGGCAGACACAGGGATGAAACCTGCCCTCTCCACAGTATCTCGCCTCGGCTCTGCAGACTAGGCTGAGTGGATTTAGGGGGGGGATAGGGGGGCCAAATAGGCCGCAGCATAGAATCAACTGAATATGGGCCCTCTACAGGGCTGTGCCTTTGGGTAGAATGCATGTTATGTCACATAACACACGTGGGTAGGGGAGTCAGGGTTGGGACAGGGCAAAATTTTACAGAACACGCGCATTAGGGGAATGATTGTGTGCAAAATGAATGGGTCACGGGGGGGTGGATAGAGGAGAGGAGGGAAATCACAGGGGTAAGGGGGGTTAGGGGGAGGAGAGGGGGAAATCACAGGGATAAGCGGGGGGTGAGGGGAGGAGTGGGGGAATCACAGGGATACGTCATGGATCGGCACAGGGTAGGAGAAATCACACAAATAACCCTCAGCAACGCGTGGCAGGGCCAGCTAGTTATTTATTAAATTAATATACTGCCCTGTACCCTCAAGGCAATTTACAACATAAAATGACAATAAAAATACACAATAATAGTAATAATAATAATAATAATAATAGTAATAATAATAATAATAAAGACAACCCAATAATCCCCTCTTCCACAACACATTTAAAGGGCATTAAATGTCAATTAGCCAAAGTCCTGGTTAAAGAGGAACGCTTTTTCCTGGCATGGAAAGGTGTATAATGAAGGCATCGGCCAAACTGCCTTGGAGAGCGTATTCCACAAATGGGGAGCCACTGTGGAAAAGGTCTATTATCATGTTGCCACCTCCAGACCTCTTGTGGAGGAGGCACAGAAAGAAGGGCCTGAGACTAAATGATTTTAGGGTCTGGGTAAGTTCATATGGAGAGAGGCGGCCCTTGAGTTATTGCGAACCTGAGCCATTTAAGGCTTTATAGGTCTAAACCAGCACTTTGAATTAGGCCCGGAAACTAATTGGCAACCAGTTCAGTCAGACCAGGATTGCTGTAATA
This sequence comes from Zootoca vivipara, assembly GCF_963506605.1. Taxonomy (NCBI): domain Eukaryota; kingdom Metazoa; phylum Chordata; class Lepidosauria; order Squamata; family Lacertidae; genus Zootoca; species Zootoca vivipara. Next base: position 65,920,220 of record NC_083277.1, on the reverse strand, counting down.
GGCTCAAACTCTTTTGGCCGCTGAAGTTTTTGAACCCGTCTTTAGTGGCAGCTCTACATATAACGTGCTGCTCCATCCTTATGAACTTACTAGCTGGCCCGGCCACGCGTTGCTGTGGTTCTTTCCTGTGATTTCCCCCCCTGTCTGGACACATGACTTACCCTGCCCCCTCCTCCCCCCACCCCCTGGTTCATCCCTGTGGCTGCCCTCTTCCTGTCCTAACCCTTGAGCTGTCGAGCTCCCTGCGGCACTTCCATGTGACTGGCCCCACTCTGTCCTGACCCATGAGCTATCGAGTCCCCTTCTACTCCCACCCCTCTGGCACATCCCTGTGACTGGCCCCGCCCTGTCCTGACTCATGAGCTATCGAGCCCCCACCCCACCCCTCCGGCACATCCCTGTGACTGGCCCCACCCTATCCTGACTCATGAGCTATTGAGCCCCCTCCTCCCCCACCCCCGTCTGAGCCCTCTGTTGTCTCCGGCGAGTGTTGGCCCCTCCCCCTGTTTCTCCATACCTTGGCCCCCACCCTTGGAGAAGGAACTATCAGCTTCTGGGTTCTGTTTCCCAGCATGCACTTTTGCCTGAGCCCTCTGTTGTCCCCGGGGAGTATTGTCCCCTCCCCCCTGTATCTCCATACATTGGCTACTGTGCATGCATCGTGAACATTTTTATATATATAGATTAAAAAATTTTGAAATAAGAACATGAGAAACAAGTTACTATTGTTTAATTTTATTTTTTGGGGTTGTTATTTAATTTGGTGGGTATTTGGGCATTGTGTGTTTTGTGGTTTGTTTGTTTGTTTGTTTGTTTGTTTTGGTTATTTGGATTTTCTAATTTTGGAGTAGGTGTTTTGAATGTAGGATGTGGTGTTGGTTTGAGGACTTAAACTGGGGAGAGAAAGTGCATGATTGTTGTTGTTTTTTAAAGACACAGAGGCTGGCACTCAGTCATAGTATAAAGCACTGATGGCGAACCTATGACACGCGTGTCACCACTGACACGCATAGCCATTTTAGGTGACACGCGGCCGTGTGCCGAGGTGAAACAGGTATAGGGCAAGTGAGAGCAACTTAAGGGCAGCACAGCTTCAGCCGCTGCCAGCGAGCATGCACGGCAGCTCCGTGACGCTTTCTCTTTCCTCCCAGCACCGAGAAGGGCGGTGCGTGCGTTGGCCGCATCAGCAACTTCGCCTAGCCAATCCCCCTCCGCGTTTTTCAAGGCGGCGGCTGGATTGGTTGATGCGACCGCTTTGCATGGGCGCTGGGGAATTGGCTGCCCAAGAGCAGGCTGCGGAAGGCGGCACCGTCAAGCGCTTCGCGGAGGGAGAGATCGGACTTTGGCGTGCGTGCCCCTGCTGCTGCTGGCTGCGCTGTGGGGCGGGGAAGCGCTCCCAGCTCAGGGGGTCCTGAGGCCGCCGCCACTGCCATCCTCGCCAGCAGCGCCACCGCCATCGTCCTCTGCCTCCACTGCGCCCAGCGGCCACGACGCCGCACCCGCCCTGGGCAGCAGCGGTTCCCCTGACGGCGAGGCGGCGTTGAGCAGCAATGCGAGTGGGGTGGGCAGCATGGCCACCACCGTGCCTGCCCTGCCTGAGCGCAACCAGCTCATGACCCAGTGCGCCCTCTCGGTTCTGGTCCTGGCCAGCGCCGCGTTCATCATCTCTATTTTGACATCCAGACCGTGCGACTTCGTCCCCAGAAATAGGTAGTTTTCATTTCCCCTTATTTTCAAGCCTAAGATTTTTGTAAAATAGCTTTTAAAATAATCTGTAGACTTGTGCACCCTGAAGATGCACCCCCCCCCATTTGAGCCATTTTGGACTTTCCTCACAGAAGAGCTGTTTTATTGCCTCAATCTTTTTGGTGACCCTTTTCTGAGCCATACATATTTGGGCAAGGGACTAGGACAAGCATGTCCAACAGGTAAATCGTGATCTACCGGTAGAACACTGGAAGTCTGCGGTAGATCACTGGTAGATCATTGGCTCCCCCCAAAGAAGCTGAAATGATGTGGCTTCCCTTAAAAAAAGCTCAAAAGTTTACCTCCTCCCTGAAAACACTCAACAACTTTGACCCGAAGCCCCCCAAAATGGGCCTTTTAAAAAAGTTACCTGGTTCTTTTATTCCAGGGGTGGCAAACTCCCAAGAGACTGTGATCTACTCACAGAGTTAAAAGCTGGCAGTGATTTACCTACTTTTGGGGGGTTCAGGTCAAAAGTTGTTGAACTTTTTTGAGGAAGACCCATTGGAGGAAGGCCTGAGCCCAGAGTCCCACTGGGAAAGACCTCTGGGTTTTGCCTTATTTTTTTCCTTTTTAAATATATTTTTATTTTTTTATTTTTAAAAAAACTTTAATAATTTTTTTACCTCCCCTTTTCCCTTTTTAAAGGGGAAACAATTATACATTTTTGTTATTTAAACTATAAATATCGTGAAATTGTGTTTTTTTTTCTCGAAGTGACACACCACCCGAGTTATGCTTGGTTTTTTGGCGAATTTTTGACACACCAAGCTCCAAAGGTTGCCCATCACTGGTATAAAGCCTAGGTTAAAAGGGGCACGACTGCCCTTACTTAAAATGGCCGCCATAGCCTCGCATGTGACACAACACCCACTAAATTAAAAAGCAAAAACCCCTCGCCGTGCCCCCAAGTGCGTATTAGGGGAAATGATGGACTGCCTAATGCTGCCAGGCATTTATTAATGCAGCCGCCGGGAGAGGCTTTGGGCTTGGGCTTTGGAGGTGGAATGGCCATTTTGGCGGTCAGCCTACTCAGCTTTCCCTGTCCCAACCCCCCCCCCCACTGCTTTGGCTGACTCAGGGTCCTCCCTCCCACCCATGGCTATGTGTTTTCCCCCTCCCTTTGTTGTGCCTCATCCCTGTGCCCCCCTCCCCGTTGTGAAAGGCCCTATTCTGTTCGTTTTTCCCTGATTGGCAATGCTACGGCCTATTGAAAAAGCTGGGCCTTGTTGTTGCAAAAGGACTGTTTTACATTGGTTGCTGTGGAATTTTGTGATGTCATCTGGCAGCGCAGCTGCTGGAGTCTTCAGAGCTTCTGGTGGTGACGTCTAATTTGGGCGCCACTTTTTTGTGTTTAATCATTATTTTAGGTGTGAAAGGTGTGGTTTTTTGATAATTTTTTTATGCCAGATCCCTCCCTGATGGGCAAGGTACGTTCTGCCCAAATTTGTTTCAATTTGGTTCAGCGGTTATGGAGAAAGGCTGTTTCATCCGCGTGCGCAATGCTTACATTTATATATATATAGATCTAACCTAGAGGTTACCAGAGCATAGACAACAGTAGTTAGGCTGTCCCTGTCAGAATAAGGGCACAGCTGAGGCACCTAGCCAAAGTTGATGTCACATGATAAAGTGCTTTACAACAGTCTTCACCTGAGGTCGGTAATGCTTATGTTGTGACGGGTATAGGGCTCCGTTGAGTTGTTTATGACTCAATTAGGAGCCTCTGATTATCGCCCGGCGCGCTTCCTCTCCGCTTCTCTGCTTCCGTAGAACCGGGCTGGCAGTAAAACACACACACAGCAGAGTTCTTCTTCTCACACAGCGAAAGCTTGTATAGCCGTTGGATAAAAAGCCTCTTAAGAACACACAGAGTCCAAAGTGTTCTAATAACTACTTAAGTTTATTCTAGAGAGAAAATAACAAACAACCTGGTGAGAGCGCAGACATCTTGCGACCGTCTCCCAGGCAGAAACGAAACCAACTGCGACATACAGAAACACTTCTGGTACATTCTGTAACATGATCTTCCTCAGTGGTCAGGTGCTACAGTACACAGTTAACTCTTTAGTTACTTGTTACTCATCACATATGTCTGGTGCCGAGATGAATCTGGTGTCATTAATTTCTGTGAAGAAAGATGCAATTTAAGTAATCTGTAAAATGTTATTGTTTCACAGATTGTTATAGTTTAGAGTTTGCTGTAGATAACAAAAAGATGCTGAACACAACCCAACAGCTGCTGTGCAAATGCAGGGCCTCTCATTTTACATCTATGCATGAACAGAACATCATTGATGAGGCACATCCCTTAACATGTACAACTCCTCCTGGAGGTCAGAGTTCAAATAAGCGGTGTCCACATCAAAGTGGTTGACCACTAGGCCTCTCTGCGCTGCAGTCGCTAAAAGCATCCTGAAAGATTCCGCTCTCGAAGTCGGACTAAAGACATCTGTGTAGTGGATTCCTTTCTTCTGAGTAAAACCTCTAGCCACTAATCTAGCCTTGTACTGAGGCTCTCCAGTCACTGTGGGTTTCAGCCTGTAGACCCACCTACAACTGACTGCTTTCTTGCCTTCTGGCAACTGTGTTAGGCTATACACACCAAGAGATTGCATGGAGTTCAACTCTTTCTCCATTGCAACTTTCCACTTCCTAGCTTCCTCCACTGACAACTGTTGCACCTCTTCAAAGCTTTCAGGCTCACACACTGCTAGGTTCGCCCATACACTGACAGCTGTAAACCTTTCAGGTGGTTTACCTTTCGTGGTGCGTTTTGAACGCCTTGGTCCCACATCTTCCCCCTCTAAATCCGAACTGCTTGTCTCTGACTGTGGCTCTCTCGGACTAGCAGCACTGTCAAGAGACCTACTACGCTTTGCAGCCCCCTCTGGGCTTGCTTTGGGTGAAGTGGGTGACCTACCACGTTTGCTGTACTTCCCAGGCTTGACCTGGGGTGAAGTCGGTGCGCTTCTGACTACTTGCTTCACTTCCCTAGGAGCTACACCACTTGGACCAGCTGCCTGACCTAGATCTGGTCCTGCAGCACCTGGAACTCCAGCATCAGCCACCTGAGTTTCCTCTTCCTGGTCAAAACCTGAAGACCAGTCAAGAAGAACTTCGGGGTTAGCATGAATGCGTCTCCAGCCCTCTTGTTCACAGAACGTAGCACTCCTGCTAATGTGAACGCGGGTTTGGTCCCCCTCTGCTGGTACAAACCTCCAAGCCTTTGAGTTTGGTTCGTAACCACAGAAGATCATTTTTCTGGATCTTGATCCACCCTTTCTGCGCTTCTGCTTTGGAATTAGAACCCAAGCCTCACACCCAAAAGTTCTGAAATAGTGCACCTTCGGAACTTTGCCATACAACATGTAGTAGGGTGTGTTGTCCACAACTGAATTAAAAGCGCGGTTTGAACAATAATTCACAAATTTATAGCATTCCCCCCAAAACTTCTGGGGTAGTCCTGCATCAAACAACGTTGCCTCTACCAGTTCAGACAGCGTTCTAAATTTCCTTTCAGCTAAACCATTCTCCTGTGGACTAAAAGGAGCGGTTTTTCTGTGCCTAATTCCCTTGCTTCGAAAAAACCCTTGTAGTTCTGCACTCAAAAACTCTCCCGCCCTGTCACTCTGGAAACACTGGACAGTGACGGAGAACTGTAGTTCTACTTCGGCTACCCACTCTTTTATCACTTTGGCAGCCTCCCCCTTCTCTTTCAGTGTTATGACCCAGGAAAAATGACTGAAATCATCCAGAAGACACAAAACCTATTTTGAACCACCTAAACTTAACGTTGACATAGGCCCAGAAATATCCAAATGCACTAACTGAAATGGCTTTGTTCTCTTCCTCTCAGACCTAGGATAAGAGCATCTCTTCGTCTTCGCTTTCGCACATGCGCGGCATTGCAGGTGTTTTTGACATGGCTTGAACCTGCAACCTTTGACAAAATCAGGGGCTTTTTTCACATAAGGAAAAGACATGTGACAATATTTTCTGTGCCAAGCATGAATACAATCCTTATGGATAGCGCCCTCTGTGCCCTTTGGGGTATTGGCACTTTTAGCCTGAGCATCACCAGTGTTACTTCCACCTGCTTGCCCCCTCCCATCTAGGACAAACAGACCATCAGACCCAACAGTAACACTTACCAGCTCAGCCCCATCTCTGGCAATTTTGCAAACACCATTGGCAAAACTTATTTCAAAGCCCTCACGCAATAAGCAAGACACACTTAAAAGACCATTTTCCATGCCTGGTACAACATAAACATCAAGGTTAGTGTCTAAGCATTGCATATAAAAAACACCCTTGCTTTTAATTGTTCCAGAAGAACCATCAGCAAGATGCAGGCTCTTTTCATCTTCAAGTGGCCTGCAGTTCAGGATCTGTCCTGAAGGAGGTACAAGATGATGGCTGCTGCCTGAGTCGATAATAAAAGTGAAACTGTCCTGTCCTCTGTTTCGAATCGTTGCTAAGGCAGCAGAAAGACGGCTGACAGGCTTATCTGGAGTTTTCCCACGTCCTCTGCCTCGGCGCTGCTGGCTGGTCCCATGACCACGTCCGCTGGGTTGCCTGGCACCTGGCTGAGTGACCTTGGCTGCTTCCGGAGCTGGGCAGAATCTCGCTACGTGCCCCGGCTCCTGGCACCGAAAGCAAAGCCTTGTTGCGCACGCACTCACAGTGGATTCCTCAGTGCTTTTTACTGCACCCCCACTGGCTTCTCTGCGCCCACGGCCCCCCTTCTCAGCCGATTCTTTCTGGCGTCTCAGTTCCTCATCCGCCAAACTGTCCCAGGCTTGCTTGGCATTCTCAGCATTTTGCACATAGGGCAGTTGCGTAGTATCGCAGCTCATGGCAATGGCACATAGAGCCTTATTGTCTTTCCTGGTTTCTGCTGCAAACCTCTGTGCTTCAGCTGCTGAATTATCAGCGACAGGGGTTGGAGGATTTAACACACAAGTCCACAAATCCTTTCCCAGCAACCACATTCTGGCCCTTTCTCTCCACTCTGCATAGTTGTCGCCATTCAACCTCTGGAACGGCACGACAAATGACTCCTGTAGCTGCTCCGCCATCGTCCACCCCCGGGCTCCGTGTCTGTGTACTCACTCAGAATAGCTCACGTTGCTCCTCCGGGTAGACTGCGGATCCCAGCCTTCAGGTACAGGGTCTTTCTGCTAGCGAGTGCATCTATTGATTGCCGACTGCAAGACAACAGGTTTCTCCCAGCTAGCTCTTTACACCGGCTTTCTCCAAGGCTTTTACAGCTGCAATCACCTTTTATTGCTTTGGTGATTGATTAGGTTCTATGACCCCTTATCTCCCATAACCTGTGACGGGTATAGGGCTCCGTTGAGTTGTTTATGACTCAATTAGGAGCCTCTGATTATCGCCCGGCACGCTTCCTCTCCGCTTCTCTGCTTCCGTAGAATCGGGCTGGCAGTAAAACACACACACAGCAGAGTTCTTCTTCTCACACAGCGAAAGCTTGTATAGCCGTTGGATAAAAAGCCTCTTAAGAACACACAGAGTCCAAAGTGTTCTAATAACTACTTAAGTTTATTCTAGAGAGAAAATAACAAACAACCTGGTGAGAGCGCAGACATCTTGCGACCGTCTCCCAGGCAGAAACGAAACCAACTGCGACATACAGAAACACTTCTGGTACATTCTGTAACATGATCTTCCTCAGTGGTCAGGTGCTACAGTACACAGTTAACTCTTTAGTTACTTGTTACTCATCACACCCCCTCTCACCTGAACACTGGGGATAGCGGGTATCCAAACTTACCCCAAAACCAACCCTTCACAGAATTCCCCATGCCGTTGGAAACTCAAGGGTTTTGTGAACCCATCTGCTAGGTTCTCTTGGCTTGGACAATACCTCAACTTTACCAAGCCTACCTGTATGCTCTGACATACGTTTCGGAAGCGGATGTCTAAGTGTTTGGTTCTGGCCTTGAACTGTCCAGACTCCGCCAGTCTCAAAGATGGTTGATTGTCGCCCCAAACAGTGATGGGCTGGCTACAATCACCCCAGATTTCCTGGACCAAACATCTGTAGTACTCCAATTCAGTGCATGTCGCAGACAACGCACAGAATTCGGCTTCCGTGGAAGACATTGCTATTAGGCTTTGCCTGCGCGACCGCCAACCAATCAGGGCATTTCCAAACTTGACTACCAAACCAGTCACTGACTTCCTGTCCTCCTGATTGGCCCAATCAGCATCTGCAAAACAAGTGAGTTGTGGCTCACCTTGCGCTGACATCTCCAAACAATACTCTTTGGTCTCCTGCAAATACCTAAGCACTCTCTTAATGCCATTCCAAGCATGCACGCTAGGTTTCGATGCTTCTCTACTGAGCAAATTGACTGCAAAAGCAATATCTGGTCTGCTCCATTGTGACAAATACAACAGACTCCCTAGCGCTGACTGAAACACTTCAGGACTCTCAAACGCTACTTTGTCCTTCACTTGTGACTCTTTCACAAAGTTTGTCTCCATGGGTGTTCTGACCCCTTTACAGTCAGACATTCTGAACTTCTCAAGCAAATGTTCAATCTTGCCTTTCTGACTGAGCAAAAAACTTCCATCCTCAGTTCTGTCTATCTGCACACCTAGATAAACATTCACTGCACCTAGATTCTTGAGTTTGAACCTCTTGCCTAGCTCTTTTGCAAACTTCTGCACTTGCGTCTGGCTCTTTGCTAAGCAGATCAAGTCATCAACATAGACAAGCAACAGTTCCTGTTGTTCTCCTTCACCTCTGAGATACAGACAACTGTCAGCTAGACTCTTCCTGAAACCTAGGCTCTTCAAAACAGAATCAAGACATGAATTCCAATTTTTAGCGGATTGCTTCAGACCGTAGATCGACTTGTGCAGCTTCCACACCTGACCTGGCACGTCACTCTCAAACCCTGGAGGAGGCAACATGTACAACTCCTCCTGGAGGTCAGAGTTCAAATAAGCGGTGTCCACATCAAAGTGGTTGACCACTAGGCCTCTCTGCGCTGCAGTCGCTAAAAGCATCCTGAAAGATTCCGCTCTCGAAGTCGGACTAAAGACATCTGTGTAGTGGATTCCTTTCTTCTGAGTAAAACCTCTAGCCACTAATCTAGCCTTGTACTGAGGCTCTCCAGTCACTGTGGGTTTCAGCCTGTAGACCCACCTACAACTGACTGCTTTCTTGCCTTCTGGCAACTGTGTTAGGCTATACACACCAAGAGATTGCATGGAGTTCAACTCTTTCTCCATTGCAACTTTCCACTTCCTAGCTTCCTCCACTGACAACTGTTGCACCTCTTCAAAGCTTTCAGGCTCACACACTGCTAGGTTCGCCCATACACTGACAGCTGTAAACCTTTCAGGTGGTTTACCTTTCGTGGTGCGTTTTGAACGCCTTGGTCCCACATCTTCCCCCTCTAAATCCGAACTGCTTGTCTCTGACTGTGGCTCTCTCGGACTAGCAGCACTGTCAAGAGACCTACTACGCTTTGCAGCCCCCTCTGGGCTTGCTTTGGGTGAAGTGGGTGACCTACCACGTTTGCTGTACTTCCCAGGCTTGACCTGGGGTGAAGTCGGTGCGCTTCTGACTACTTGCTTCACTTCCCTAGGAGCTACACCACTTGGACCAGCTGCCTGACCTAGATCTGGTCCTGCAGCACCTGGAACTCCAGCATCAGCCACCTGAGTTTCCTCTTCCTGGTCAAAACCTGAAGACCAGTCAAGAAGAACTTCGGGGTTAGCATGAATGCGTCTCCAGCCCTCTTGTTCACAGAACGTAGCACTCCTGCTAATGTGAACGCGGGTTTGGTCCCCCTCTGCTGGTACAAACCTCCAAGCCTTTGAGTTTGGTTCGTAACCACAGAAGATCATTTTTCTGGATCTTGATCCACCCTTTCTGCGCTTCTGCTTTGGAATTAGAACCCAAGCCTCACACCCAAAAGTTCTGAAATAGTGCACCTTCGGAACTTTGCCATACAACATGTAGTAGGGTGTGTTGTCCACAACTGAATTAAAAGCGCGGTTTGAACAATAATTCACAAATTTATAGCATTCCCCCCAAAACTTCTGGGGTAGTCCTGCATCAAACAACGTTGCCTCTACCAGTTCAGACAGCGTTCTAAATTTCCTTTCAGCTAAACCATTCTCCTGTGGACTAAAAGGAGCGGTTTTTCTGTGCCTAATTCCCTTGCTTCGAAAAAACCCTTGTAGTTCTGCACTCAAAAACTCTCCCGCCCTGTCACTCTGGAAACACTGGACAGTGACGGAGAACTGTAGTTCTACTTCGGCTACCCACTCTTTTATCACTTTGGCAGCCTCCCCCTTCTCTTTCAGTGTTATGACCCAGGAAAAATGACTGAAATCATCCAGAAGACACAAAACCTATTTTGAACCACCTAAACTTAACGTTGACATAGGCCCAGAAATATCCAAATGCACTAACTGAAATGGCTTTGTGCTCTTCCTCTCAGACCTAGGATAAGAGCATCTCTTCGTCTTCGCTTTCGCACATGCGCGGCATTGCAGGTGTTTTTGACATGGCTTGAACCTGCAACCTTTGACAAAATCAGGGGCTTTTTTCACATAAGGAAAAGACATGTGACAATATTTTCTGTGCCAAGCATGAATACAATCCTTATGGATAGCGCCCTCTGTGCCCTTTGGGGTATTGGCACTTTTAGCCTGAGCATCACCAGTGTTACTTCCACCTGCTTGCCCCCTCCCATCTAGGACAAACAGACCATCAGACCCAACAGTAACACTTACCAGCTCAGCCCCATCTCTGGCAATTTTGCAAACACCATTGGCAAAACTTATTTCAAAGCCCTCACGCAATAAGCAAGACACACTTAAAAGACCATTTTCCATGCCTGGTACAACATAAACATCAAGGTTAGTGTCTAAGCATTGCATATAAAAAACACCCTTGCTTTTAATTGTTCCAGAAGAACCATCAGCAAGATGCAGGCTCTTTTCATCTTCAAGTGGCCTGCAGTTCAGGATCTGTCCTGAAGGAGGTACAAGATGATGGCTGCTGCCTGAGTCGATAATAAAAGTGAAACTGTCCTGTCCTCTGTTTCGAATCGTTGCTAAGGCAGCAGAAAGACGGCTGACAGGCTTATCTGGAGTTTTCCCACGTCCTCTGCCTCGGCGCTGCTGGCTGGTCCCATGACCACGTCCGCTGGGTTGCCTGGCACCTGGCTGAGTGACCTTGGCTGCTTCCGGAGCTGGGCAGAATCTCGCTACGTGCCCCGGCTCCTGGCACCGAAAGCAAAGCCTTGTTGCGCACGCACTCACAGTGGATTCCTCAGTGCTTTTTACTGCACCCCCACTGGCTTCTCTGCGCCCACGGCCCCCCTTCTCAGCCGATTCTTTCTGGCGTCTCAGTTCCTCATCCGCCAAACTGTCCCAGGCTTGCTTGGCATTCTCAGCATTTTGCACATAGGGCAGTTGCGTAGTATCGCAGCTCATGGCAATGGCACATAGAGCCTTATTGTCTTTCCTGGTTTCTGCTGCAAACCTCTGTGCTTCAGCTGCTGAATTATCAGCGACAGGGGTTGGAGGATTTAACACACAAGTCCACAAATCCTTTCCCAGCAACCACATTCTGGCCCTTTCTCTCCACTCTGCATAGTTGTCGCCATTCAACCTCTGGAACGGCACGACAAATGACTCCTGTAGCTGCTCCGCCATCTTGTCCACCCCCGGGCTCCGTGTCTGTGTACTCACTCAGAATAGCTCACGTTGCTCCTCCGGGTAGACTGCGGATCCCAGCCTTCAGGTACAGGGTCTTTCTGCTAGCGAGTGCATCTATTGATTGCCGACTGCAAGACAACAGGTTTCTCCCAGCTAGCTCTTTACACCGGCTTTCTCCAAGGCTTTTACAGCTGCAATCACCTTTTATTGCTTTGGTGATTGATTAGGTTCTATGACCCCTTATCTCCCATAACCTGTGACGGGTATAGGGCTCCGTTGAGTTGTTTATGACTCAATTAGGAGCCTCTGATTATCGCCCGGCACGCTTCCTCTCCGCTTCTCTGCTTCCGTAGAACCGGGCTGGCAGTAAAACACACACACAGCAGAGTTCTTCTTCTCACACAGCGAAAGCTTGTATAGCCGTTGGATAAAAAGCCTCTTAAGAACACACAGAGTCCAAAGTGTTCTAATAACTACTTAAGTTTATTCTAGAGAGAAAATAACAAACAACCTGGTGAGAGCGCAGACATCTTGCGACCGTCTCCCAGGCAGAAACGAAACCAACTGCGACATACAGAAACACTTCTGGTACATTCTGTAACATGATCTTCCTCAGTGGTCAGGTGCTACAGTACACAGTTAACTCTTTAGTTACTTGTTACTCATCACATATGTCTGGTGCCGAGATGAATCTGGTGTCATTAATTTCTGTGAAGAAAGATGCAATTTAAGTAATCTGTAAAATGTTATTGTTTCACAGATTGTTATAGTTTAGAGTTTGCTGTAGATAACAAAAAGATGCTGAACACAACCCAACAGCTGCTGTGCAAATGCAGGGCCTCTCATTTTACATCTATGCATGAACAGAACATCATTGATGAGGCACATCCCTTAACAGAAGACATCAAGAGGTGTCTGCGTATTTATAGTATTTTAGACCATTACCAATGTTTTTAGTGGAATTCAGTGTGCCATTACAGTATAAAGAATTAATATTGAAGGACATATGGCCTTGTTTGCGCATTACTTAGAATCATGAGTTATTTCACTTCCAACAAACCATGATCTGTAGGCAGGATTTTTTTATTTGCTTACTTAAAGGGCTGTCCAAGGCATTTTGCTGCCTGAGGCAAAGGACAAAGACTCCCCTCCCCTGGCCCTTTACATGTACAGAATGGTTGGGGCAGCAGGTGCTGCCACCTGCAATATTTGCTTCCTGTGATGATTGCCTCATTTTGCCTAACAGTTTGGTTGAACAAAACAAACCTTGACATCTGGTTTCATACATAATAGAAAGCTAAGGATCTTGGTTTATTGCTTTAGTGTTCTAGCAAGGAGGAACAAAGCAGCTCAGATTGGCACATTCACAGTAAACTATTAACTGATTGACCAGGATGGGTGAAGTGACCCTAGACCTCTTAATCTGCCAAGTGAAATCAATTGTTGTTGTTTATAGTAGTCCAAATAAGATGTATAAAGCAAACAAAATAGCTAAACAATATTTTTAAGGCCATTGTGCCTCCTAAATTCCCAGGTGTAACAACGGGATTTCAAATAATATTTGCTTCCAAATATTCCAAATATTCCAAAAGAGTTTCAGATGATGAATTTCTTCTGGTAAAAGTTTATTTTCTGTTTATTTCATGCAATGTAGTTTATAGAAGGACCACTTCTGGATGGTCTTGATTGGAGCACTTCTTACAACAACGAATCCACAGCCAATGAAAGAAACACCACACTTATCTACTATGAGAATTTACTGTTAGGAGTACCTCGAATTCGGCAACTAAAAGTCCGTAACAACACATGTTCTATCTATCCCTCTTTCCGGTCATTTATGAAAGAATGCTATGGTAAATATCAGTATTTACATGAGGATAGACAATCATTTGGCTTTCAGAATGACTCTGAGTAAGTATCATAACATTTAATTTTCCTTGCTCCTTCTGACTGTATCTGAACATACTGTACACATACTTTAGCAAAATAAGTTTAATAGTGGGATTTGGCTTCCTTAGGGAGCACTGAGAAATTCTATTATTAATGTATTGTACTGTAAATAATGGGTGGCGCTGTGGTCTAAACCACAGAGCCTAGGGCTTGCCGATCAGAAGGTCGGCGGTTCGAACCCCCCGACGGGGTGAGCTCCCATTGTTCGGTCCCAGTTTCCTGCCCACCTAGCAGTTCAAAAGCATTTCAAAGCGCAAGTAGATAAATAGGTACCACTCCGGCGGGAGGGTAAACGGCGTTTCCATGAGCAGCTCTGGTTCACCAGAAGTAGCTTAGTCATGCTGGCCACATGACCCGGAAGCTGTCTGCGGACAAACGCTGGCTCCCTTGGCCTATAGAGCGAGATGAGTGCCGCAACCTCAGAATCGTCTACGACTGGACCTAACGGTCAGGGGTACCTTTACCTTTACTGTAAATAAATGCAACACTATATGTCAAGGGGCTCAAGTAGTGGCACCTTGCTGATTTGCACCTACACCAGCTTGTCCCATATAAGGGTGAACAAAATGCTGCCTTAGTTTAGACAATATTTGCACGAGCCTGTGCTACCCCCTCCCTCCTTCAGTGCTTCTAGATTGGAATTTATTGTAGAATTGGTGTTGCTCATTGTTTTTGCATGGTTCACACAACAATAAAAATGCCAGTCCATGTTCCCCCCTCCTTCATCTGAATTTCCCCTTACTTTGAAAACTGAAGTAAAAAGGAGCCAGTATGCACCTACAGTCACTGCTGGCATGGAAGCACATTAGCACATATTTTTTGTCATATGCGATCCCCCACTTCTGTTTGCTTCTCATTCAAGTACAGTCTAGCCATTTTGCTTCTGGTGGCCCAAATGATGTGACTGTGACTGTTTCCACCAATTGCTACATGCAGAAGGCATGTTCACAGTTCATATATCAGAGACCTCTATATTAAAAATAAAATTTGGCTCATCAGGAGTTCTGCTAAATCTTTTAGCCAGCTGTTTGCCACATGAGTAAGAAGCTAGAGTGGGAGGATCATGGGGCCCCATGGCTGCTAATGGGTGTGTGTGGCTCTTGTGGAAACCCTGCCAACCAGCGCAAAATATGGCCATGGCTATTACAAATTGATGAGACCATACAGGGCCCAATTGCTTTTTAAAAAGGACAGTGTGTTCTGACAAATGCAGCGGTTCTTTTTAAAGATATCAGGACAAAAGGAATGAGAAGGTGGATCGTGAACCAAGGAACCTTTATTACAGAAAACAAAACATACTCAATGTCCCCAATCTGCTCCCTGGATAGCGAGGACATGCAACCTAACTCAGTTCTCCAGGCAGGCAGGCTCTCTTCCCATCCCAAATGCCTGCCTTTTATAGAGCGCCTTCTCTTAATTGGCAACACCTGTGGTCAACAAGCTCTCTTCCCTTAAAAAAACATCCATGCAGAAGCTAAGTTTGGGGCGCACTCTAAGACATGCCATCTTATCTTCTCGTCACAATGTCTTCCACGTTGTTTCCCATACACAGTGTTGTGTTAAACTTTCTACAAGTTGTCCAGGAACAAACATTAACCTCAGTGACCTAGAATTTCATGGTTCCTGCCTAGAACCCTTAAATATAATTGTTTCACTGGTACCATATTAGTGTTACAGCTTCCGTGCTGAGATGATAATAAAGGGTTCAATTAGCTATTTCTGTTAAAAAGGCACTGGAAAGCTAAGAGTGATAGAATAAATCCTTGGGGAATAAATGGGGGGAAATGCTTTCTGTAAACTCAATTCCCTTCTTTCCTACAGGTGGCATTATTCAACTTCTAAATCACTCTCCCCATGGCATTGGGGCCTTATTGGGCTATACAGTAGTGGAGGATTTATGTTCACCTTGCCCAAGTCAAAGGAAGAAAGTGCAGCGAAACTTGCTTTCCTCAAGAAGCATGGCTGGATCACCAGAGGAACAAGGGTTATCTTCATTGACTTTTCAATGTATAATGCCAATGTAAACCTCTTCTGTGTGGTCAGGTGAGCTCTTCTGTTTGCTGTTCTTAAATTTTAGTTTTCAAGATAAAGTAATTGCATTACCAGTCCTGTTGATAAAGTAATAATGGCATGCTCTACTCTGTTGCTGAATGGACGAATCTCACCCTGTGCAGGCTATTTAAAATTGTGGGACATCTACTGCGCAAATCAAATCCTTCTTCTTTCCACTCCTTCCAGTTGCTGCTGGTTTAGCATACAAACTCTTCTATCCCTTGACTTTTGCTTTGCCTTTTCAGGCGTTAAATGTAGGGTGCCGCCACTGCATGGACTGTATCTCATTTCATTTCCTAAAAGTTCCACTGATGCCAGAGTTTGAAAACTCAACTAAATGCTATAGAGCAGCAGGTTTTTTTTGGATTCACAAAACTGAAACATGTTCAAAACTTGTCAAGAAACAAAACCCTCATATCTAGAGCAGAAGTGGCTAGCTTTCCTTGGTTCAATAGCTACCTACATCCTTAGACAGCTCTCTAGGTGCATGCTTGTGGTGATTGTGACCAAAAGTGGGTATGTGCATCCTATACTCACACAAGCACAAAATGCATGTGCGCATGCTCACATAGGTACAGAGCCCTTGCTGATCTACTGAGGAAGGGAGTTATTGCACCTTCCCTGCTCATTAAATGAAGTGGAAGGGTGTGATATGCATCTTCAACAGGGCACTGGACTGGGCCGAGGGGTTTAAATCTCTTGGGCCACTGCAGTGCATGCCTGTTTATATTTTTTATTCCTTTGCCACCACTACCAAGCAGAGCTTGGGGGCCAGAGAAACTTTCTTAGGCGACTACATCAGCCCCCCCCCAAGTCAGAGGTTAGCTACAACTGATCAAGAGGTAATAATAGTGCAGGGGGCTTTGAAATTACCCCAGGTGAGCTTTATAGTTTGGAATCAGTCTTATGTGTTACCGGATAGCATCCTCCTTTACTTTCATTTCACAGGCTCGTTGTGGAATTTCCTGCAACAGGTGGTGCAATCCCCTCCTGGCAGTTCCACTCTGTAAAGCTTCTCAGATACGTCAGCTATTACGATTATTTCCTGGCCTCTTGTGAAGTCATTTTTTGTCTTTTCATCTTCACTTTCTCCATCCAAGAAGTTTTAAAATTAAAGAAACAGAAAAAGGACTATTTTAGAGATGCCTGGAACTGGCTGGATGTGTTACTGCTCCTGGTAAGTCTCAGAAATTACAGAAAAGGAATTATGACAGAAACCATATTGCGGTATGGGGACAGGATGCTTTCCATTATGCCACTAGAGAGAGCTGGGAATACTGGGAAGAGGGGTAGATGTCCCGTGGGCAAGGAACATTCACAGCTTCAAATTTAGTATGTTTCTGCCCCTTGAGAAACATGGCAGTTAACTGTGTTTTATACATGGCAATTCTTTTCTGAAAACCAGGCCAAAGCGGTCAAAATGCAAGGCTCACAATCAATGTGTGCATTCAGTGTTGTATGGCCATCCACAACTTAGCTTGTATATGATTTACAGTAAGCATACCGGTAATCAGAATAATTTTGATTCCCTGCTTTCCTTAAAGTAAAGTGCTTGAAAAAGTTTTATTTTTCCACAATTACATAAGAACCTGGCTACATTAAATTGATTATATTCAGAGTGGTCCTGTATTTATGTTGAATCCAGAGGCATGGATTGCAATCCCTGCTCAGTCTTGGTTTCCCCTCCCCACAGTTTAAAAGGCCATAGATTGTATAATTTGCTAAAGGCTAGGGACCCAGGTGGCGCTGTGGTCAAACCACTGAGCCTAGGGCTTGCTGATCAGAAGGTCGGTGGTTCGAATCCCTGTGACGGAGTGAGCTCCCGTTGCTTGGTCCCAGTTCCTGCCAACCTAGCAGTTCGAAAGCACGTCAAAATGCAAGTAGATAAATAGGAACCGCTACAGTGGGAAGGTAAACGGCGTTTCCATGTGCTGCTCTGGTTTGCCAGAAGTGGCTTTGTCCTGCTGGCCACATGACCTGGAAGCTATACGCCGGCTCCCTCGGCCAATAATGCGAGATGAGCGTGCAACCCCAGAGTCGGTCACTACTGGACCTAATGGTCAGGGTCCCTTTACCTTTACCTTAGGAGAAGAGAAACATTTTTGCCTGGCACCTAAAGATAGGTACATAGCGAAGGGGCCAGACAAGCCTTCCTGGGGAGAGCATTCCACAAGGGGGGAGCTCTCTTGGCCTTCCACAGAGAAGGAGCCCTCTTGGCCTCTTATGCACATGAAGTGTCTCAGATGATTGCAGTGTCTGGGTTGGTTCATATGGGGAGAGGGGTGCAAACTTCCCATCATCTGAAACCATGTTGTGTCATGGCAATAATTTTGCGGTCCACAAAAGGTGACATCAGATTGATAAAGAATGGCAGCTCTATAACAGTAGCTAAAGAAACAGAGTCCCTATCTTTTTTCCACCTAAAAGGCTTCCACTTTATCATTTTAATGGCCTGCCAGTATTTGGGGGGCATTCCAGGTGACAGCAGAGCTTTAAGAAAGAGACAGGTACAGAGATAGAAAGAGAGACAGAGAAGGGATGTGAAAATCTAGTACAGAAGGTGGAGGCTTTTTCAGCAGTATCTGGGAAAGGCAAATCGTTATGTCATCATCCTGTCAGCCCAGGGAGAGGGGCTGTTTTCAGTCTCTGAGGTTGCTACACAAGCATGCAAATACATTTGCTTGCAAACTGTAATAATTACAACAGCAATTCTTATTCCTCATTTTGTATGTAAATAAATGAAATTCTGGGACTCATACTGAAATCTGAGGGAAATTCACCCCACACAGAATCCTTTTAGGGGAAACCATGCTAAGCTAGCAATAAAACTTAAATGAGTTCTTCATGTACCCTAAAACATTCTATTTCAGGTGACAACTATAAAAGGATTTAAGATGTGACTATTCCATGCCTGAAGAAAAATATTAATGTTACCCTCATGCTGAAGAAGTGCATGAGTTATGGTGTTTCATAAAATAAAATGCTCCTCATATAGATACTCTCCCAAAGGGCCTTCTCGGTAGTGGTGCCCGCCCTGTGGAACACCCTCCCATCAGATGTCAAAGAAATTAACAACTGTCTGGTGTTTAGAAGACATCTGTAGGCAGTTTTTAATGATTGATGTTTTAATGTATTTTTACTCCTTTGTTGGAAGCCGCCCAGAGTGGCTGGGGAGGCCCAGCCAGATAGAGTGGGTATAAATGATGATGATGATGATGATGATGATGATAATAATAATAATAAAAAATTATTATTATTTACTCCCTACATACATTTTAATGCATATTTGGCTTATAGGCAGATACGGTTTACCTCTCGTAGCCCTATATCAAACAACTTCATTAAGATATGAAGAATATATCAGAAAAATATAAATTGTAACCTCACAAACATTTGCTTTTTCCCCTCCAGTTGTCTGTTTTCGCTATTTGCTTCAATGTTTACCGAACTGTTGAAGTGTCCAGGTTGATGGAAAGTCTGCTCTCCAATTCAGAAGCTTATCCAGACTTCAATTTCCTTTCATTCTGGCAGACCCGTTACAATAATATGATTTCGGTGAATGTCTTTTTTGCATGGATAAAGGTACTGCTGCTCACATTGCTAAATATATTGACAATGTTTTATTTTCATACTTCTCACAGAAAATTTTCAAATTTTCTCTTAGAGATTTTAAAGTTATCTGAAGAATGTTTGCATAGGTGTTTATAGATCTTTTCTTCTTTCCTTCACATTCATAATGTCTGCCAAGCCCTTAGGGGACTATAGTACAGGCTTCCTCAACCTCGGCCCTCTAGATGTTTTGAGACTACATTTCCCATCATCCCTGACCACTGGTCCTGCTAGTTAGGGATCATGGGAGTTGTAGGCCATAAACATCTGGAGGGCCGAGGTTGAGGAAGCCTGCTATAGGACCTTATTTGTCAGGGAGATACTCAAAGATACCACTTCAATAATATCAACTGTTATGTTCTTTGTCTCCTTCCTTCTAAAATTGCAGCCTACTTAAGGTATAGGAATGGGAAAAGCTGCTGTGTAGTACTATGGACTGCTAATGTGACCATGAAATGATTTGCATGGCTTTAAAAAAATGGGTTAGCTTTTCACTAATCTTCCATTGGTCAAGGCTGGTCATACAGTCACACTTGGCCCTAGCAGTTACTCCAAATTCCAAATATGTCCGTTGGTCCAAAAAGATTAGAACACCCTGTTCTAGTGTAATGTTCAGAAGGGAATTTCCATGGAGAGAATGCCATGTTCCAGTTAAATAAAGAGCTTGTGCATTTCCCACATTTATTTTCCCTTTTGAACTTATACTGGAAGTGCTGTAAGAGAAAGTCCCCATCGCTTGCTCTTGTTTTGCAGTTTCAGTTAGGTTACCAGAGTAGCATGGGATCTCACACTAGGGAGCATGTAATGTTTGAAATTGGGCTTTAGTACCTCCAATATCCTTCCTCTGGAAAAGGGAACTGTGTGAGCACTGGAAGTGATCTATAAGCGCTAGAAGAATGGGATATATTTTTTTAAAATAAAAATTAAAATAATCTTTATTTTATGAAGAACTTCATTTCTCTAGTTATTTCATTTCAGACCCACCTGAATATTCATCCAGTTTAGTACCGGTATTTATTTCCTGCCAAATTTAAGCAGGTAACTTTCAGCCCCTACTGTTGGCTTGGTCTTTGTCCCATCACAATGTATCCTGTTCTGTTTTCTTCCAGATATTTAAATACATAAGCTTTAACAAGACCATGACCCAGCTGTCTTCCACTCTATCCCGCTGTGCTAAAGATATCATCGGATTTGCCATCATGTTCTTTATCATCTTCTTTGCATATGCACAGTTGGGTTACCTGGTCTTCGGGTCTCAAGTGGACGAATTTTCCACGTTTCAGAATTGCATGTATGGAGTCTTCCAGATTGTCTTCATTTAGTTCTGTGATTAGTTAGAGCAGCATTTTCTTAAGTGAAGTGCTAAGAATGCCTGAGATGTTTGATAATGGCACGTTGTGGGAGACCTGAGCTGCCTGCTAAATGTATATACCTGGAATGGGCAATGGTGGCACAGCAGATCTTGACTGGGTGGGCAAAGTGTCCCATCTACTCACAGCCATTTTAAAGGAGCTCGCACATGAAACAACAATATATCACCAAACCCCTCCCGCTTTAGTTCTCATCCAGGCACAGGGAGACATGGTGACTGTGAATGAACATTTCGGCATGTAGGGCACAAAGTGGATTGTTACTTAAGCCAGACATTCTCAACCTGGTGCCCTCCAGATGTTTTGGACTAGATGCTTTGACCCCAGCCAGCATGGTAATGGTCAGGGATGATGGGAGCTCTCATCCAAATCATCTGGAGGGCATCAGTTTGAGCAAGGCTGTGCTAAGCTTTTATGTCTTAAACTGTTTTGCCACTATACACTCTTTGGGAGTTATGCTGAGGAGCAAGGTAAAAATCTTAATAATAATAAAGTCAGCTAGTCACTATAGAAATAGGTTTGAAAGCTCAGAACAGGTAATCTATGGAAGCCAATGGTTGATATTTTTAAATTGAGTATAAGCTGTATCATAAGATTTAAGTCAATATAAATTGTAGGAAAATATTGTATACTGACGGTTCCTATATTTTTGCTCCCTCTCAAGTTTTACCCAATTTCGCATCGTGCTTGGAGATTTTAACTTTGCCGAAATAGAGCATGCAAATCGTATACTTGGGCCAATTTACTTCATCACATTTGTGTTCTTTGTGTTCTTCGTACTGCTGGTAAGTAGTATTTTAGATAATTCCAATTAAATACAAATACATATACAAACAAACAAAGTAATTAAATCTCTGTATTTGGGCTGGTGTCAGAGTCATAAAACGTAGTACACATGTTCATAGTTTTATGGGACAGTATTTAAATGATCATATATTGGCTTAATATGCTGAGATATCAATGTGCCTTTTTTTAGCACAGTCAAGTACTGTTCTTTTCAATTTGCAGTGCAAACAAATAAACCAGGAAAGCTTCAATTAACCATATTGCAAGCCACAATTTGAAGTTGTTTTAATACTCAGGCTTGTTCTGAAGCTGGTAACCATAGTTTCATGGCTTAGATAAAACTGGCAATTTTCATAGCTTGTGCAAAGGGAAGAGCTTGGTGTGCAAGCAAAAGTCGTGTTTATATGTTTGCTTATTAAGCTGAAAGACGATTGTTTTATATATATATATATATATATATCACCAAAGTTGTCATATTTTAATGCAAACCATGAGCACCAGAAAGCCAACAAAAACAACAACAACAACAGTATAATCCTATGCATGTCTTATTTGGAAGTAAGTCCCACTGAGATCAGTGAGACCCACTTCCAGGTAACTATGTACAGCAGGGTTGGGAATTGTGTCGCCCTCCAGGTGGTGTTCAGCTCCCTTTGGGCCCTGTAGAAGTATGTAACAACAACAACAACAACAATAACAATTATCATTATTTATCGATATGCTGCCCATCTGACTGGGTTGCCGCAGCCATTCTGGGCAGCTTCCAACAAATTAAAACATTAGACACAGTAAAACATCAGACATTAAAAGCTTCCCTATACAGGGCTGCCTTCATAGGCTTTCTAAAAGTCAGATAGTTTATGTCCTATAGAATTGGCCTGAGAGCACTCACCCACTTACAGAAGTGCAATATGGTCTACCTTCAGCTGGAATTTCTTTTGAGAGATACATTTGTAAAGCACTGTGGTACGACTTTAAATTATTCTGCTGTTTAAGCATTCAGGGCTGGCACTTACTTCAGCAGTCCTTGCAGTGCTAAGCTTAGTAATGGTTTGTTAATGAGTCAGGGAAAAAGGAGATGTGGCAAGGAAGCAGGGGTGCAACAAGAGGGAGATGGAGAGATGGTAGACTGCAAATGTTGTGGAGCAAGGAGCTAATTTTAGAAAGGCTTACCATTCTTATTTGTCTATTCCCTCAGGTTTAGAGGGTAAAATTAGAGAACTCGAGGTGGGGTATGAGTTTTCCTTTTTTATACATTGTTTTGATTATGTTGCCCTGCCAATTTACTGTGACGAACCTTGAATACTGAATTGCAGAGCCAAGTTGCTTATGTAAAAGTAGGCATGATTATAAAATGTAGGCCCACATTTTCATATTTGCCACTGGGGTGTTAGAAGATGAAAAAATTAAATCATTCAGTCATCCCAACCTTATTTTCCTCAAGCAGAGGTTTGTAAACATGGGGGTGCTTTTGTTAAGGCTGCAGTCTTATGAAGTAAGCCCAGTTGAATTTCCATTGTAAGCCTTTGCTTATATCAGTGCTGCATCATTTCCCCATTATCTTTTGAAATCTGGCCTACCCACTTTCCCATTCCTGTGCATACCTGGGGGTCTTTTTGCACACTGATAGCACACAACTTTACTTGTAAGCCGATTCACAGCCTATGTTGAGGGGCAGGTTCAAGCACTTAGTCTGTCATCATGATGAGCAGCAGTGTGGCATACTTATTTAATCGGAGGAGATTAAGCACAGTAGAATACAGAATGGAATCTTCTCACCAGTAAAACACCCCTGCCCCTCATTTGAAGTGGCATGGACAATGTATCTTGCAGTAGTCATCCAAACATCATGAGGAAAACTGCTATCAAGTTTGATTTGTACCTCATTATTAAGGTACTAAACATGACACAAAATTTGGAAGTAAAATCCTCATCAAGGACACTAACCAGCAATTGATGTGATGCCTTAGGATAAACAGAAAAAAATAGTGAGTGTAGTCAACATATTAATATTGGGACTTTGGAAGGAGTTGTAAAATTAATAAAAACTACTATTAGCCAGTATCTTACAAGGTTGGTGAGTTGTCTTCTATTATGAATGCACTAATTTTTCTTATTCACTGCACCTTGCATATATTGTTGACTCTAATTGCTGCTCTGTTGTGTTGACTAATCTGGCATCATTGCTTTTGACTATAATGGATCAGATTAAATAACCATTATAAGTAATGGCCTGTAAGTTCATTATAAGTAATGGCCTGTAAGTTCAGCCTCTGATTTTGTGACTCAAAATTCTTTCTCTTTTGCACAGAACATGTTCTTGGCAATCATTAATGACACATACTCTGAAGTGAAAGCTGATTTTTCAGTCATCCCAAGCAGAGAATTTGAGATCAGTGATCTTATTAGACAGGTAAGCACCTATAGGTGTTTCTTCATATTACCATTGTCAGCAACATAATAATAATGGCTGCTTGTTAATCATATATTGCAGGCATCCCCAAACTGCGGCCCTCCAGATGTTTTGGCCTACAACCCCCATGATCCCTAGCTAACGGGACCAGTGGTCAGGGAAGATGGGAATTGTAGTCCAAAACATCTGGAGGGCCGAAGTTTGGGGATGCCTGATATATTGGCTTAATAAGATGAGATGTGAAGAAGGCTGAAGCTTCATTTTGTACCTGAAGCCACTTTGCTGCTCCCTTTGTTAGAGCCAGTAAACAAAACAAGAAATATTTCCATCTCATCCTGACTGGGAAATTAATGGTTAATGGTATCAGGACGAACGAGTATATTAAGACTCATATAATGGTTTGGAGTGGTTTAATATCCTGGCTTGTTCCAAAGCTATCATGAGGACAAAATGGGAAATTATAGTTAATGGAAAATTTCCTGGCTTATTTTCTGTTCACACAAAGGGAAGAGCTAGTGGTTGTGTGTGTGATCAAAAGCTTGATCAAAAGCTTGTCAGCTTAATCACGTAATAATAATAGATAATAGAATCTATAATGAGTTACTGACTACTTGCTTTTTTCATAAAGTCCTTTAAAGGATCAACTCGGTGACTACTTCCTATAGTTCCAGTTAATTGAGATGCAATTCACTTGGCTTCAATGGGTCTGTGGTTCCATAGACAATGAATGGGGTTTTGTCACCTCATTGCTTGGGTCAAGGAGTCATTTCTGCTTGGCTGTATTTGTGAGGCTAGGAAAAATAGCACATGTCCCAAAAAACATTTCAGTGCAGCAAAATCTGTTTTAAAGTAGAAAGTCACCAGGTGATTCCAACCTTCTCTTCGTATTTAGGGGCTCAACCATCCCTACATTGGGATGATGTGGTACACTTTTTGTGACTTGTGAAAACTCCTTGCATCACTTTATATTACCCATGTCTTCTTTTTGACCATATGATATTTTTAAGCAGGTTACTAGCAGTGCCCCATTTGGTTGTGCAGAGCCTGGTGATAGGGAGAAACATGTGTTTGGTGTGGCTGATGAATATGTAAATCTAGTTTCATTGAGAATCTCATGTGAGATTTGCTTATTTAAGAGCACGGTTTTTTTAATCAGCCCCCCAATTCACTGTTATTTATTATTCATTTGCCAGGTGTATATTTGCAGTCATTGCAGATTCAGAAACTACAAACACTTTCTGCCTCATGCTTGTGTAGACACCTTGTTCAAAGCCTGATTAATCCCAAATTCACCAGTGTAACATACTACCTAATTTAGCTTCTGTTGACTTTTTTCCCCTATCCTTATTCTTGGGATTTTGAAGAAAGGCTGCTTTATTTTAAGCAACCGAGCATCTAGAGGACGAAAACAGAGTGCAGAAATACACATCCTGTGATAGGATGTTCAAGTGACAGGTGTCATAATTTCTAACATATTGAAATAAAAGTGTTCCCTCATTTTTAAAAGTGAAGGATTGCTTATTGCTCAGATGTGATCATGGGGAAAATATTAAGAAGGCTCATTTATAAAAGATATCATGGACATTTCCAGTACATAGAACTCCCACCCAAGTTTATTAAAGCTGTTTTTCACAACCCAGCCTCTATTCAGCACTGAATGTATTGAATCGATGGTTTTTGATGAATATAACAACTAAAATCAGTCAGGACAGTTACAAGTATGGTTGCCAATGTTTTATCCCCACCCCACCCCATACAATGTTATTAAAGTTTTTCCATAATACAATAAAAGAAAAGAAACTAATATAAATAGAAAAGAAAGATAAAAGAAAATGCAGAGTCCTCTCTCAAAGGTAGCTGTTAACCCTCACATAGAAAGAGGTCAACTTTCCCAGCTCTCACCAGGGAGCTTTCATTTTTTCTCCTATTCTCTCACCCTGGCAGATGTTCCCTTCCCTGCCTCATTCAGGGTCCTTCACAGCACCATCCATCACCAAGAATGGTTTCCAAGGTTTCTTTCCTGATGTTTCAGTTGTGTGTGTTTTTACCCAGTATGCCACTTAAAATTAATCTCCAGAATCACTTATAAAGAGTACCACTTTTTCTGCTTCTGTTTTTTTCCTCACAAGAAATTTGTGTGTTCTAAGTTGTGCTGGAGACAGATCTAGTAAGTGTTACCTTTCATAGTTTAAAAATAGAGGGGAAGAGGCAGCTTGCTTCTTTGGCACAGTAGCCAAATAATGTGCATACTGAAATTGTTTTGCATTCACCAGAGTTGCATCCATTTTAAGGGTACAATTCTATGTTCCTGGAATGGCATCCCAGTGGCCATAGAATTTTATAGCTTTGACTGTATCTGGGCAGAGCAGGACTCCAGCTATTCCTCCTCCAAGAGCAGGAAGAGGGGGAAAGGGGTATATATCTGTGGATCCAGGAAATCTTTGCATCCTCTGGATCCAAATCCTTTCTGTTCCCCTGCTATGTGCCCAAGATGGGGTTGGGGAAATACGTCAGCCCTCCAACCAGTCCCATCATTTCTACCCTGACCAGCACAAAACAAAATACAAAAAATCCTTCCACCTTAGAGACCAACTAAGTTTGTCATTGGTATGAGCTTTGTTGTGCATGCACACCTCTTCAGATACCTGAAGAAGTGTGTATGCACACGAAAGCTCATACAAATGACAAACTTACTTGGTCTCTAAGGTGCTGCTGGAATGATTTTTTAAATTTTGTTTCAACTATGGCAGACCAACACAGCTACCTCCCTGTAACCAGCACAAAACAGTTGGGACTCAGGATTTGATGGGCCTACGTCGCCCCTTCTCATTGGTTTCCTCTGCCTAACACGTCAGCATTCCCTCTTAAGACTCATACATACTGCAAACTTTGAGGCTCCAACATAATTTTTAGCTTTCGCTCTTTCCGCACCCTGTTTTGCTTAACATCCGTTTGAAAAAGTTTCTGACAACTCAGAAGCTTAATCACTATTTTGTGACATTTCAGTGAGATATAATGAATATATTGCCAAGCTATGGTTTTGGGAGATATCCACCTAACAGTGCTGTCTTTATATTATACTTAGAGTTACAATAAAGCTCTAGTCAAACTCAAACTGAAGAGACAGACATCACAGACAGAAGACTTGTATGGAGTAAGCAGGTAGAAATCACATGTGCACCTCAGTTTTCAAAACCTTGAAACCAAAAAAGTATTTGCTATGTCAGCTGTGTTTTTCAAGCTTGCAATCAAAGCTAATGTGCACCCTAATTTTCATGACGTAATTAGGCCAAAAAAGGTGTGCATTACATTCGAGTAAATACAGTATATATCCCATATACTATTTAGATAGAAAGAAGGCTCACAAGAGAATTCTGTTGCTGTTGCAGCATATGGTAGAAACCATGTTCTGTTGCAGTCAAATGGCAAAACTGATTACAGTGCTGCTAGACTGCATGTTGGGACACAGGTGGCACTGTGGGTTAAACCACAGGTAGCTGATCAGAAGGTTGGCGGTTCGAATCCCTGCGATGGGGTGAGCTCCTGTTGCTCAGTACCAGCTCCTGCCAACCTAGCAGTTCGAAAGCACGTCAAAATGCAAGTAGATAAATAGGTACCGCTCCAAGCAGGAAGGTAAACGGCGTTTCCGTGCGCTGCTCTGGGTTCGCCAGAAGCGGCTTTGTCCTGCTGGCCACATGACCTGGAAGCTGTACGCCGGCTATAGCGCGATATGAGCGCCACAACCCCAGAGTCGGTCACGACTGGACCTAATGGTCAGGGGTCCCTTTAGACTGCATGTTAAAGTTTTGAAATAAGGGGGCGGGGAATCTACTCCCAGTCCTGTCACACGTAAATTTAATGTCAATCAATCTAGATTTTTCCTGAAATGTATAGCCATTGCCATTCTATGTCTGTTCTTATCTCTTGGTTGAATATGTGTTATTGAAAGTAGTGTTTTCTTTCCACCACATCATACCACTTCCTTGGCTACTGTAGGCAAGGGGCAGGGAAATCCTGAATGGCAATAATAATCATGTCATGCAACTTCTTTGACTAGATATAATTGTGATGTGGGAAGAGATGTGGGTGAGCAGTGGGCATAACTTTTTAGGACCCTAAATTTGTGGAGTCATCCTTTGGCATTAATTGACTGATTAACTGCATTCAGGCTTTTTGGGAAGAAGTAGGGACTTAAATCTTTTCACACAAAATAAGATCTACATTTTACACAAGGTTCCATTTTGTAGTTTGCGGACATCAATTTCACTCAAAGCTGTTTCAAAGCAGCGAGGAACCTCTGGCCCACAAAGGCTGTTTTGAGCTGGTGTTGCCCACCAGCAACACCATATGACATGAGGTGTGGGACTGATAAAGCCATGAATGCCAAGGGACTCTCAGGAGAGCACACTAAGATGTGTGTTCCTAATTGCTCCTTTCCTGTGGGACTTGCATTTAATGCTGTATGTGAGCCTTGCTGCCTTCTACAGGGATCCGACCACCCAACATCATAATTGGATGATTGGCCTATACAGTACAGTCATACCTCGGGTTAAGTACGCTTCAGGTTGAGTACTTTCAGGTTAAGTACTCCGCGGACTCAGAAGTGTTTACTTCCGGCTTCCGCTGCGCGCGCATGCACAAAAGCACTCCATCGGCGCTTCGCGCACATGCGCTATCGCCGCTCAGGTTAAGTACTTTTCGGGGTGTGAATGGCATCCTGGAACCAATTAAGTACTTAACCCAAGGTACCACTGTAAATGTTAATTTTTTCCTCTACAATACTGTCTTGGTATTTATTTTCTAGTACAGTACATTGATTATTGCCTTCATTTTATGGATCAATGATCTCGTTAGACAGTAAGATTCGTGTTAAATTGTGGTTTTAGGGGGTGTTTTTCATCATCTGGAACAAATTAATCCACTTTCCATTACTTTCAATGGGAAAGTTCACTTCAGGTTAAGTAAGTACGGACCTCTGGAACCAATTAAGTACTTAACCTGAAGTACCACTGTTGTGTGTTGGCCACTGCTTGCTCCAGCCTACTGGACAAAAGTGGTTCCCCACCCTTGCTGTATCAGGAAGTGGCCATTATATGGACTGTAATTGTGTACTGTGTTTTATTGCATGACAATTAGAAGCTCCAGAACAGATGTGAATAAGAGCCTCCCTAGAGTTGGTAGTTTGGATAAGGTAAGATTCTTCTGTTCTAAAAACTTGATGCTGAATTCTGTACACAAGACTATGGACACTTTACCTCTTTTTGGCTGTGCTCTGGTAGAATCTAGCATTCATCCGACCCTGCACACATTCTTTTCTTCGAGTACTGTGTGTTTGTATGGATCAGTAATAGGAACTTGTTTTAAAGACAGAAAATGCCTAGTCCTTTCTTCTTTTATTTTTTACTTCTGCACTTTGTATAATGTGACTTTAGCATGTGAGCAATGCAGCACATGTACACGGGTAAGTGACTTAGTGATGGCTGTTTTTCTTTGGGTAAACAATATTGTGTGTCTACAGGATTATTCCATGAAACGGAAATCTTATGGTGGCTCATCTGCAAGGCTTCAGAATGGAGTTTCGTACGCTGAATTTCAAAGGTATGCTGCTGACAAACTGTTGTCTTCAACCCTTTCAGACTGGGATTCATGTTCAGGCCAAACGTATTGGAGACCCACTTGTCAAGTCCCCCCCCCCCCCCCCGCGCACATGCAGGAAATGCTCTTGTGACCCAGCTGAGTTCAGTTGTTGGAAACCACAGGAAGGGAGAGTGCTCTTGTGCTCAAATCCTGCTTGTGGGTTTCCCACAGGCAACTGCTTGGCCACTGTGAGAACAGGATGCTGAGCTGGATAGGCCATTGGCCTTACCCAGCAGAATCTTCTGATGTTCCTACATCAGATAGTAATCCAGTAATGGGGTCATGGGGGACCCAGGTGGCGCTGTGGGTTAAACCACTGAGCCTAGGGCTTGCTGATCAGAAGGTCGGCGGTTCGAATCCCTGTGACGGGGTGAGCTCCCGTTGCTTGGTCCCAGCTCCTGCCAACCTAGCAGTTCGAAAGCACGTCAAAATGCAAGTAGATAAATAGGAACCGCTACAGCGGGAAGGTAAACGGCGTTTCCGTGTGCTGCTCTGGTTTGCCAGAAGCGGCTTTGTCATGCTGGCCACATGACCTGGAAGCTGTACGCCGGCTCCCTCAGCCAATAATGCGAGATGAGCGCGCAACCCCAGAGTCGGTCACAACTGGACCTAATGGTCAGGGGTCCCTTTACCTTTACCTTAATGGGGTCATGATACACCAGTTGAAAACTAATGTATGAAGAGAGAGTGCGATCCTTATTTGGACAGTTTTCCACCCCAAGCAACTTTTTATTTATTCGTTTTAAAAAGCATGTTCCTGATGGGATCATCTGCACTACCAAGTTGGAACTGCATAATGTAGCTGATCCCTACCCAAAGCAGGGCTGCCTCAACACTTCTCAAAAGCACTATTTGACATAGCCACCACCACCCCAGTTAAAGGAGAAGGGGGGCAGCTGCTTCAAACAGTGCTTCTCCTTTCAGAGGCCCATGGGAAGTTTATCTTTCCCAAAGGTAGCTACTTCCAAAAGAAGCTGCTTTCTTTAGCTGCACATACTTTGTTCCCAGGAAGGAACAAGTACACACAAACAGCCCTTTTCAGGCCACCCCATGTTACTCCTTTCAACTTCTGATTTGGGAAGTGGAAATGGGCTGCAGGGACAGTGTCAAAGAGTAGCACTGGGAAGGAGAAGTGGTTTCCATTGAACAGAAACCTATTCCCCCTCAAGGCACACTCCTACTGCCCATCAGCTCATGGGTGGATTGGAGAGCACCTTGCTCCAGTAAAGGAACAACCAAGAGCCCACATTAAGTTCCCAATTGTTATTTTGAAGCACCACCCTCCACCTAACATCATGTAGGATCTCAGGTATAGGGCAGGTGGGTGTGGCTTCCCAAAAATGGCTAGTTGAGCCAAATGGGGAGGCCTGGCAGGCTAAAAATGATTCTAAAGCCCCAGAAGCGTTGTCTGTTTGTATGTTTTGTTGGGTTTTGATTTCCCCCCTTGTTCTAGACTTTCCAGATATACAGCAGATATGGAGAAACAACTGAAAGAAGTGACCTATAAGCTTGACACGCTTATGAACGCTGCTCCTAAAACCACAGAGTCACCATGAAAGCTACAGTAGGGAAAGGTAAGAGAAGAGAGAAAATTTTACAATTGAGGGACCCAGTCTGACTGAAACCTTAGATCAGGCACCCCCAAACTGCGGCCCTCCAGATGTTTTGGCCTACAACTCCCATGATCCCTAGCTAGCAGGACCAGTGGTCGGGGAAGATGGGAATTGTAGTCCAAAACATCTGGAGGGCCGAAGTTTGGGGATGCCTGCCTTAGATGCAACTTCCTATGCTTTTCAGGAATTGTTGTTGTTGTTTAGTCGTGTCCGACTCTTCGTGACCCCATAGACCATAGCACGCCAGGCACTCCTGTCTTGTACTGCCTCCCGCAGTTTGGTCAAACTCATGTTCGTAGCTTCGAGAACACTGTCCAACCATCTCGTCCTCTGTCGTCCCCTTCTCCTAGTGCCCTCCATCTTTCCCAGGGATTCTTCTCTTCTCATAAGGTGGCCAAAGTATTGGAGCCTCAGCTTCACGATCTGTCCTTCCAGTGAGCACTCAGGGCTTTTCAGGAATAAGATTGCCCAACTTGTCTCAGTATTTGTAAAGCTGCAGCACTGGGAAAACGCTCTAGACTCTAGAATGTAGATGTTGAAAGGAATCCTTCCCCAGCTTATGTATTGCCCCCTCCTTTCAAGTGGCGTGTCAGTTGCTTGGCTGAACACCACATAGATTCTGAGAAAAAGCTATTTCATAAAGTTAAAAAAAGGACAGTTTCAACCAACCAACCAGTGTCTAAATATGTGGTTGCCCAGGAGCTATGATTGCTTGCCTCCTACTACTAAAATGTAAGACAGAAGAGCTGCTTTTGGCATAACTTCTTTTGTCAACAGTAGCTTAATGGGAAGTGAGAACGGTAGGCATGTTACATAGCCATGAACATGCACTGAAACCTCCACCTACTGTTTTATTATGTGGCTGTTTGCCTGGGTTTAAGTACAATGCCCCCAATCATGTTGCAGCTGCGGGAAAACACTTAAGAATAGAAATGTTTTAAAAGATAAGCCAAAAGTGTTTTCTCTTCCTTCATTCTTTAGAGCAGCATTGGAGGGGCAAAGAATAAATCTCATTTTGGAACTGCTGGGAGCAGGCACCCCTTCACGGATACTAAAGAAAAATGTAGACAACACATTAAGGCTGTCAAATGTTATAGGAAACTAAATAAAGTTGTTTAGTTTTGTATCTATTGTATTCTGTATTCCAAAGCCAGTTTGAAAAAAACGATATCCCAATCCAGAAAAGGCAATTCAGCCACTTGCCACATACTTATCAGAAACCATGGACATACCTTAGAATTCCCAAGATCCCACTCCCCAAATTTGTCCTTTTAATTGATTTTCTTTCTGAATGTAAGAATTAAACAATTTTTAAAAGTGTAGAATTGCTAATGTGAAAGTCTTTTGGAAGACAGTATTTAGAATTGCTGTTCCCACCATACCCATGTTTATATGTTGCCCCCCCCCCCGGAGGGTTGACCATGGTGGCTGGCCTTCAGCACAAAAAAAGGTTAAGCCTGCCGTAGATACACATCTGAATGTACCTTCAAATAAAAAATGTTACTTTCAACAGGACACATTCATTGCACAGTTCATCACCCTCACGTCAGTGCGGTTCCAGGTTTGTGTCTGCTTCCCACTGAAAGTAATGGAGTACTTTGTGTGTGTGTGCCCCAGTGGTGAAGTGATCTGATTTACACTCCCAGCTTGTATTTTCTGGACCAGGGTAAGACTGGAGAAGTCAGTTGCTAAAGATAATGTGATATTTATTTTGTTTTGCATTTGCTACATTCTTGTGAAAGCTCAAGTAATTTAAAAGTGGATAAATACTGTAAGACAGTTTTCATCATTTAGAATATCCTATTTACTTCAGTAACCAAATGTCACCTGAAAATTAACACCTCTGGCTAACATACAGGCTTGAAATTTTATCCCCAGGGAAAGAAGGCACACAGCTGTAATGTAGTCACTGAGAATAGCCTTCTCTGTGCCCTTGCTGGTAGTGCTAAGAGGATGCTCTCAGGTACTTGAAACGGTAGCAGGGAGGTGTTAAGTATGAAACAGCTCACTTTGCACTAAAATAAGTGTGTCAAGGCCACTTATTTCCTGTGACTTGTATGAATTAAGGAAATTTACAAACATTTACTCCTTGCAATTAATTCTGCTCCTATAGATGAGGATGCTCAGAGCTGTGGATGGGAAAAGTAGAGGTTTCTTTAGTGCATTAGCATCAAGGCCATATTGCATCAGAAACTTACTTCCTGAAGCCATCTCCCAAGCTTACAATTTGTACATGGAAAAGGACTTTCTTCCGGCAACAGCCAAGTCCCATTTTTAAAAGCGTTAGCAGCTGAAAACCATGGTTAACAATAAAGGAAACCCTGAAAGGCTAGTATACATACATGGCTGAGATCCTCCCTTTAACAGGTACTGCTAAATTCTAAACCCAATCAGCATCTTGTTTTTAGTTCTTTAGGGGGTTTTTTTAATCCTATGTTTCCCAAAGCTCTTGCAACTGCACCATCATTTTAGATGGATCAGTTGTTTTTACTGCAAGCGATATTTCTTTGTGGATCAACAGAGGGCTCCAAGAAGGA
The DNA here is from genome assembly GCF_963506605.1 of Zootoca vivipara. Classification (NCBI taxonomy): domain Eukaryota; kingdom Metazoa; phylum Chordata; class Lepidosauria; order Squamata; family Lacertidae; genus Zootoca; species Zootoca vivipara. Next base: position 65,886,796 of record NC_083277.1, on the reverse strand, counting down.
TGGATGTGTTGCCTGACTTGCAGCTCGGAAACACAAAACTACACTTCTACAGAACACCTCACTCCTCTCTTCCTTTTGAGGCCCAATGCTGTTTTCTTGAACAGCAGAGAATGGATCTCTGTCAAGTATTAGAACATATAGCAAAAGGTGCATGATAGTAATAACAATAACTTGTTAAGCAACAGTCTAATATGGAGGTTAATCAGAAAAAGCAGACCAAAAAATCAGATGGGAAGGAAGGACCTGCTGGCAGGAGTACCCCCAGATAATGCCCCAATGCCCCTGAGACGGAGAAGAAAAACTGCACTGCAAGCCGAAACAGGGTGGACCTTGGAACGCTCTGTACATCCACAAAGAAATTAGGTTAACAAATTCAGATGTGGAAAAAAACAGGTCTGTAGAACACAAGAATAACCTTGCTGAATATTCTAGAAGTATAATATAATAAACTGCTTCCACTCGGCAGCACTGTAAAAATTAGAAGAGTGTGCACAATGAATATATTTATTTATTTATGGGTCACCTTTCAACCTGAAGGCCTTCAAAGCAGCTTACAATGTAACAGGATAAAAAACACAAGTACATGCTTGTTTCTGGTGAAACTGCAACTACCACCAGTTCTGAGACTCTAAGCCAGGACTACATGTTAAAAGCCAAACAGTAGAATTTTAGGCAACAGCACACAGGATTAAAACAAACAATTGTTAAAACCTTGTTTAAACGCCCTAGAGTCAATTAGGAGAAACAACACATGTTCCACGCACACACACATACACACCACAAACACACAATGGAGTATGACAATAAAAGATCCTTTTATTATAAAAATCTATACAATGAAATGCCAGACATAGCAATCATTTATATCTGGTTTATTTATATATATATATTTATATATCTATATATCCACATATAGTTTTTACTTATACCAAAGTAAAACTATGTTATATCACAAAATGCCTAACACTACCATTTATTGCTTAATAAGATGGCACAACACACACTCTTAGCATAACCGATGCCATGCTAGCTACGATACTGAACAAACAGCCAAACACTGCATAACACACAAAAGCAGCTGTTATTTCTGAAGTGGAACCAGTCTGATCACTCACTTTATAAAAATATTGGAATCATTTAGATTTAAGCATTATAAAGGAGGAATATATTATTTAAAACATTTAAATAGTGCATATTGACATTTTGCATGTGGTATATAAAACATTCATGTACAACACTGTACAGTACACATAAGTTTCAATGTTTGGGTGCACCTGTGTCTGCAGATTGATAGAAAACAAAGTGAAGTGTACATTGCACAATGGAGCTGAATAAAAGCCACAGATGATCTCCAGATTAATTTCCAAACTTGTAATTCACTACTAAAAAAACCTTCTAGTTGTATAAAAAGGCAAAGCATTTGAATATAATCTCATTTCAGTGCTCTTGGGTTCCAAAATTACATGCCTATAATCACAGTAAAAATAGAGAGACGTAGCATACAGGCAAGTATGGAGTATTGAAAATCTACTTTCTATCTATTCCATGTTAACACAGAGACCTGATGAATTACATGCTAGCCACTTATTTCACAGACATTCATTTTTTGGTCTTTCAAAAAGCAATGAGAATCAATATCTGTGTTGACATTAGCTGTTCATAACGCATGCAGCAAATAGGCACATACAAAAACATGGCCACAGTACAAAAGATATAAAAAATGTGCCAATTTCAACATTTAGGGCTCAGTCCATTTGTGCCACAGATGCAGCACCCACATGCAAAGGAATCCCATGACATTGCCCTGTTCCTCCCCATTCAGTGTGCACACACTGGCACTCAATTCATCAAACCATTTTAAGGGCCTGAGGTACAGTGTCTGCACACATGCCATAAAGATAGGTGGTAAAACGGAGTCTCTGACCTTTGATAATCTATGTGCAGACTGTATGTCCACAGTAGGCTTGGATAGAGCCTTTCAGACTATGCAGATTTAAGGGGGGCAGTTGAGAAGAACCATTGAAGGCTACTGTCATCTATACTAGGCAAAATAAACATCACAAAAATGTTTCAATTCTGAAGCTTCATCATGCAATAACCATATGATATCTGCTTAATGCCACAAACAAATCACTTTTCCTTCCATTTTTACAACAGTGACATAGCAGAGAGGCTTTTCTCAAACTGTGTGTCTACCTTGAATCCATCACACTAATGATTTTATTTTAGCCCTTGGTAAGATATGCTTATTTTGGATACAACAGAGTTAAATAGCGCAAACCTGGAGCTGTACACATCTGAGCACAGACACTCTCCCATACAAAGGTAAGATGCAATATCCATTTGAGATCACACACTAAATCACCATCAGCTGATAAACTAACAGTAAAGCAAGTCTTATAGGCAATATGTGATATAAATGTTCAGGTTTTTCCAAGTTTTAAAAAAACAACAAGCAAGGTCACTTTCTGGTTTGTCCATTGTAATCTGAAACTGAAGACCAAGGAGCTTTAAGTTGCCATATCTACAGACCATAAACCATTCTATCGTATGAAAAATGTCATTTGAAATCAAAGGAAGTTATTCCGCAGCAGTCCTCTGAAAGGCATTTCAGTTCAGTGTTGAAAAACACAGTTGTGTTCTTAAATTTGCTGCCATTGTTCCCCAGCATAAAAAGGCAACAGAGGAAGTTCAGTACAACACTAACAAATGCAGATGAAACAAAGTTAGAAGGTCCAGAGTTTCTGAATGGTTCTAGTTCTACAGTCTTTTGGGAGGAAGATGCATTTTTAATTAAAAGAAACAAGGAAAATGTTTTCCAGAGTTGGACAGGGGAGTCTTAAGTTTTTTAAGTTTTTTGTTAGCTTTCTAGATAGGACCTACTTGCCTTTCAAATGTGGCACCATAAAATGTACAAAAACTGCATTCTTTCAACAGCGCAAGACAAAAGTGAACACCTAACAGTACTATGGACATCATAAGAAAACAACCTTTCACTATTATGAAGAAACTTAATTTATTTTGAAGAATCTTGTTTGCTGATAAGGACTTCAAGAAGCCGCAGTTTGGCTTTAACTTTCTTGTACTCTCTGTACTCATCAAGCATGGGAGCACGATCTTCTTTCTGAACGTTTCTGGAAAAATAAAGCCAATGCAACATTTAACAATTTTGTTGGTTTGAAATAGATTGGGGATGCATGCAGGCTAGAGGTGTTTCATGTTATACTGGTGAACTGGAGGTGGTGCATCTGTCATCCTTGAGACCCTGTGCTTCATTCTAAGCATTTTTAGGCAAAAGCTTGTATTTTCTGAAATAGGTATGAACATCAATTCATGGAAGGAACCTAGCAATCAGAGATATATTGCTTCTGAACATGGAGGTTACATTTCTATCAAAGGTAAAATAATAGCATGTGGTAACAATTTAAAGAGGTAACAAAAAAAAGGAAACACATCTGCAGCACTCTACTCATAACAGTGCACAATTCATTTTATCTGATGTTCTCATAAGGTTTTGCAAATTGTCTATAAAAAGTTAACAACTTTGTGGTTGTTGTTTAACGATTAAAAACCCATTTAAATGAGTTTGGAGCCCCCTCCAGCTTCTTTCACAGAACCTATTTCTTGCTGAATTGGGGGTAAAAATGGCTAAAATCCAATGGGAAAGATGTACTAAATTTTATCATTTATTTTAATTGGCTATATTTATACAAATATTCATTGAAACCAAATAGTATGGCTGAAGATCCTACTAAAATAGATGAACATTAGAGGCCACATTTGCAAAATCCAATCTAGGGATCCACTGTTAACCAATGCTTCCTGTTGCAAGTAAACATAGAAGCTATGTGCTTCCAAACTTAGAAATTGCATTGTAAGCACAAACATTTCTGCTTGCCTAATCAAACTATCTCCTCTATTTGCATGTATCCTGGCTTAGTAAGAGTCATGTGAACTGAGTCAGTGTTACGTTGTCATTTTCAACACTGTACATTACTAGCATAACTAATGCCTTCATCAACAAACACAATTGCATATTTGTCTCATCTTCATTATGAGTAAACCTCTGGGCCTACAATCATTGTATATTCAACTCACCTTCCATTCTGCTGATAAAACCCTTCTTCAAATTCCCGTAGAGTTTTGCGCAATTTCTTTTTCTCAGCTCTGGCCTTCCAAAGTTGCTCCAATAACTCAGGCCTATAAAATTATAAAAAAAATAAAATGCATAGGGTAATCAAAACCATGCATATTCCACCCATCAACAAAGTAATAATATCAATGTCCCTTGGCAACAGTTTCCAAGTCCCTGACTGTAGCACTGAGTATAGCATAGCTGCTTTCTGCAGTCATCAGCTATGCAATCAAGTTCACCACAGGGGAATGGATTGGCTGTGTGATGGTGTTTCCCATGGGGAACTTGGTCACACAGCTGATCCAGCAGCACCTCTGCTTGCCCCACACCTGATGTGGATTTGGGAGAACAGCCTCTCAGGTCAAACTCTGATCAGAGCTGGATCAAATCTGGCCCATGGGATCCTCTGACTTTGAGGAAACAGCTAAGTAAGTAAAATGATTTGGTTGACCTGTTACAGAAGGACATTGCAATGAAAATCCTTCACTGTTCCACCTCACACCCCATCATGATCCACAGGTGTCAAAAAAAAAATCAATCAGCTGTTTTGATTACAAAGCTACATTTGTTGTGTGGTGCTCACATGGTCACATTTACGTACATGGAAGCTGCACGTGTACTCGACAGACGAAGATCTCGAGTCAATTTCTCTTGACTTTCTTCAACATCAGATTCTGAGTTTTCAACTGGACTAGTAGTAATAGACTGCGTTTGGGTGTTAGTTTTTAAGAGATCAGTGAACTCTGATGACACATCACCATCTTCCTCCTCTTCCTGAAAAATAATAAAAATTGTTGTTCAAACATGCATTAAATATTTCAACTACCTGAGCTATAAACCCAGTAAAAGACACATTCATTCTGCACACACATTCAAGCTTACATTTTTGTTATAATTTGAGGTGTGGAGATGTGTGTATTAATGTGAAATGCAGCAATTAAACTCAACTGTACACTATAGGCCCTTATGGGACCTCTGTTGTCTTTGGATAGATAAAATACCTTGATTTCTTCAAAGAAGTGGGCTGTTTCTCCTTCAATGATAGGTTGTAACATCTGACCTCGTCTTTTGGTTGATGGTGAGCCCTAAAACATACGTCACAATATGTTACGCAGTATACAAGAAATCTATTATTTTGTTCAACGTACATTTGGGTTGATTACAGCATCGTTTTATATTTTACGCTATGTTGGCAAAACAGCACACTCAACCCTAGTCAACATTTATCTTCAGGCATTTGTTCCCAGCATAAAGTGAGAACAGTAAATCTTACATGCAAACCAATGCCCAATTCTCAACTACTGCACAGGAAGCTTTACAGAATGTCTAGAGAAAGATCACCATGTTAAAAAATGGTAGTCACTTCAGACAAAGGTCAGTATAACAACTACTGATGAATATAGACAAATAAGACACATTTAACATTTCCTATAGCTGAGAAACTAAATAACATCTTAAGAACTGCTCAGAGTTGGAACTAGTTTCATTACCAGATCATTGTTATTCCACCCTTCCAAAGGAGCCCAGGGTAGTAACCACCAAAGTAATAAAACCACTTAAAAAAATAAACTGAATACATATTAAAAACATTTAGAAATGAAAAGCTCTAAAAAATTTAAAGGCATTAATATTTTGCAAATCCAAAACTAGGAGACCATATGAAAACATGATTAAGGATTTAAAAAATTCACTATCTAGTGTTTCACCACCTAGCTTGGGAACACCTGTTTTGAGCGTAAGGGCTAGTCCAGAAGGGAGACATCTAGCAAGATGAGCACTCATTGTTGAGGCAAGTACACACCAATCAGTTGGAAAATGTATGAAACACTGATTACCGTAACTACTTACAAGAATGGGAGTAATGCTTGCTCGAGTTAACATTTGTTTCACAAGCCTGTATCTGTCATAGAGAGGTTTAACAATATGCCTTTCTTCTTTGGAGACCTGAGTGAAAGCAGAAATGGGGTTATCTAACACTGGGGGAAAAACAGGGTATCTTCACCACTAAGAGGATCACATGATGTCAGAGTCTCCTTGCTCACTAGTTGTCCTGAAGTGGCCCAGTTGATATGCAATGCTAAGCCATGATTTAGCACTATGTGGACATGTTTCCAGTAGCCTGAGCAAAGTGGCCTGTGGCACTTTCCTCTTCCCACATGGTGGGAGTAGGGCTTCTGCCAACTTTTGTTTCACTTTAAACTATCTTGGCTTGTCATTTTAAAACAATAACTGTGTTCACACATAAAACAAGTTCAGTCCACTCCCTGGCCTAGTCAGTTTTTAAATCTGTGATTTTAATTTGGAGCTGTGAGGTCCATAAGCACATTGCTCATTCACACAAACCACAATAAGCCAGGAAGTCTAGCTTATCATTATGAGCAAATGTGGCCAATTATGAGTTGCTAAACAAGCCAACTTTGATCCATGGGTTGGTTATAGAGCTGGCTTGTTTAACTGACTATTGTTTAAATCAGGGTCCGTGGTTCATACACGATGCTTTTTTTTTTTTTTAAATATTTTTATTAATTTTCCAATTAAAACCAATTATATCACATTCAATATTTCAAATTATACACATATATATATCAATCAGACCGAATGTTATGCCAAATCATCTAAAGAATTTTTTATTTGGGTTCCCATGCTTCAAGAAATTGGGAATTCCTCGCAACTGTCCACTGCCGTCTTTTTTCTAAAGTTCAAATCGTCCTTCAAGTTCATAATAATCCAGATCTTCCCCTTACAGTCACATAGATGTTTTCCACTTTCACGATTGTTTCCCAGCTGCTGATATAAATATCAAACAAAGTCTCACAGATGTTCTTTCTCCTGTGTGAGTTAATCAGTCCAGCCTCCCCATAAATCTTCTTAATGGAGCTCCTGTTGCGTTGAAGCAATTCGAAGTAGCGCCATCTTAAAAAGCTCAAATCACTTTCGCTTTTCTCTCATAGCCATGAAGATTTACGATCATTATAGAATTTACAGCTTTTCCAGGCAGGAGACCCAAACATCAAACCATAGACTCTTGGTAAATTAATGGATCTCCTTGCCCTATAGCTGAACTTAGCTTCAGGTCGCTGCTCCAATTTAAAGTGCGTCACAGCTCATAAATCCTCCGAACGCATTCAGAACTCCTTCCGTCCGACTAGGGGGGGGCTTTTCTCATCGGCAACTCCACATCTTTAAAAAAATATGCTCAGTAACAACAGTTATAAGGTTCAACTCACACAGTCTTTTGCTTCTCTTTCACTCCAAACAAGCCAGGACATCGCGTCCGGGAAGGTACGAGGCAACAATATGAAGAAAAAAAATAAAATAAAAACTCACTCCCCTTATCGCTCCGTCCCCATCAATCCTTCTTCCAGATGCAGTACAATCTTTGACTCCTCTCACTCGGCAGCATAAATTTCTCAGCAGTAAACAGCGCTTCTTTCCCTCCTTCTGAAGTATGTCCATAGATTTAAGCCTAATTATCTTCTTTAACCATGGAAATCCCCGCCATGCAGATTAGCGTCCGGGAGTCCTGGCCCTTGTAAGTGCTCAGCCCAAGCTCCCCCCACTCCAAAAACAGTCGGAGTGGGTCTGGGGGCATCGCGGGCCAGCGGCCCCTCTCCGTAACCCCCGGAGAGGGTAGGGGGTTGCCATTTACTCCCCTAGCAACCGCCAAATTCCTTACAAAGGTCAGAGAGATGGAAAACAGGTCCGCCATTCCTGCAGGCGGAAACCGGAACCCATACACGATGCTAAGCAGTAGTTATTTGGCAGCAAAATTTAACTCGGCAAAAGCTTTCCTCGCAGTCACATGGGAACCCAACACTTCACTCAGGCTAATGGAGTTTCATCTTCATAGTGCTTCCCCCAGAGTTTATCATAACAAGTAAACATGACCATTATCTGGTGATGCTTCAAATAGCTGGAGAATACCAAAACTGTGCAAGTTGACAATTTAGGTGTGGACAATAAGTAACCACAGAAAAATAAAGCTTTCCAATATTGATATTTTTGCATCTTGCTACTGAATGTGAATTCTGTAGAAAGTATGTACTTTGCAATGTTTTACACAGGAATGTACAGAGACCTGACTAACCTCCCTACAGTGCCAGAATAAGGGTTATTTATCTGTTATTTATTTGTACACAACATAAAAAATACCAAAGCAGTGAACTGAAAACAAAAATACATAGAACATCAGCTCAGAATATTTCTTCCCTCCTCAGTGTTAACAGTGTTTAAAGAGCTGCCCTTTGAATCTTATTTTGCAGCTCATTCTTTGAGCCTCTACATGGCACACAATCTATATGCTATTTTAAGAATCATTTGGTAATCATAAAATATGAGAATTATTTGAGGCAGGTGTTCAGTGCTATTTCATAACCACATTAACTGTGTATTAAATAATTGCAGGGAATGAAATAATGAGTATTACCGGTCGTCCATGCTGACTTTCATAGTACAAGAGACTTTTTTGGAGAGACGTTTTTTCTTCTGCCAGATCATCCTTCGTCATTTTCTATAACAAGAGAGACAAGTGTCTTATCCTAAATCTGCTCTTTAGTGTAAGCTTCCTTCTGAAGCTAAAGTTATAAAAGATAAGAAAGCTATACTGAATATATTTTAATCATATACAGCCCAAAAGCTCCAAAGAGTTCAAAACTCAGATAACTGCACCTGCTGCATGAGGCTTCCCCTACTGTTAGGAAACTGTACCCTAATGACAACTCTTGCTCCATATGTGCATTTGAGACTTTGCAATAGTTTGTGAAAGTGTCTGCTCATAAAATTAAAATACAGTGAATGATTACAGTAATCCAGTGTTGCATGTTATATGGTTGACTCTCATCTTGTGTGGGGGTTACGTGGCCGTGGGTTTGGTATGCAAAGCCAAAATCATTAATAGTCAAAACAACCCTTTAAAAAAAACTCCCAAGGCCACTGAAGACTCTGACCACCTCCGTAACCTCTCCAAAGGGCACTACAGCCTCTCCATGCACTTCCAAATACTCTCCCAGCGTGAATGCTATGGTGGGTGGGATTGCCGGCATTCCCATCCCTGCCCCCCCCCTTTGGACAATCATGTGAAGCTACGATCGCACAACTGAAATGTGCATAAGTTGCAAGTTGACTGCCTTAGGAAATTTATTAAGTGCTGTAAAATAAGATGAACTGTACTATTTTCATCTCTTCAAGTGCAACAATACAAATACAAAATAGGCATATATACCTTTATATCTTCTGGAAGGCAGCTTTCAATTCGTTTTTCCTTCAGCCTTTTAAAAATGAGTTCAACTGTGGCCTCCATGGTAGGCTTCCTTTCTTTCTGTGCAACCCGGTGATCATCTTCATTTTCTTCATCGTCATGATCCAAAGATGAGCCAAAACTTTTTGGAAGAGTGTTACTTCGTGGCCGTGTCTGAGGTATGAATTCTCCATCTGAGCTTTTGTGCTTTGCATCTATATTCAAGAAAGAATACCAAACCCAAAGTCAAAGTCACTTTGCAATTATTACTGTTCAATTACTTGAGTCAACACAGAAACAAGAAACTTATTCATTCATATATAATGAGTGAAAAATGAGTCACCCTGCTCTCCAGTAAGGTCCAATGAAAGGTGTAAAAGTCCAAGAAGATAAAACACATTTTTTTTACCTTTTATTTGCTTTTTCAATTTGGTAAGCTCTGTCATCCACTTTAAAACCTTTGGATTTGCTGCAATATCAGAATATGACGGCTGAAAAGAGATATGTATAGCATTAGGATGCTCGGAAATCCAACACACACTGAATTTAACAGGGTTGACTTCTTCATTGGGAGAGTTTTCCATGCCCCTTGCTGGACAAAGTAAGTAATAGCAGGAAAATCTGGGCTTGTGTTTTTCATACACCCCAGCATGCAACTTCTTTGGTCAGAGAATTAAGAACCTAAGAATTACCATGATGGATCAAGCCATCTACTTCTGCCCAATCCCCAATAGATTTTTTGGGATACAATTGAAACCTTTTCACTGACTACAATACAGGAATACATAGAGCCATGTGAAAAACATAACTTTAAATTTTGGGAATGCTAGCTAGCTACCAATGTGTAATAGCAGCTTACCTTGAAATTTTTGTCTTTTTCAAACTGCTCCTCAAACTGCCTTATTTTTTTCTGCAACTTTTTGACTAGCTGATAAGGAGTCTTGTCTTCCCTTCTGTCATCCTTAGAACTGTTAAATGATGCTCTTCGAGTTCTGGATTTAAAGGGTAAGGTTTTAGATACCAAATACACATATTGTAAAATACACAACACTGAAAAACAGCAAGCAGGTGTACATTTATATTTCCATCACAAAGGCCAGAACAAAAATAGTCTCACCTGTTAACTTCTCTCATACAACATTGTCACTAATCCTCACTAAAGCTGCATTTTGCTCAGATGAGAACATGGCAGGTGAAAAAGCTGTCAGTCAAGTGCTTGAGTCACTCATAAGGGCCACCCCTTCCTCTTGCCACAAGATGATTGATATCTTCCAAAAGCTGTAAACCATAACATCTAAAAAACTATTAAACCATTGCAAACCCTCCTCTATGGGAAAAGTACAGCTCTTTCACACCACAACTTAAAAGATATCTGGTAAAAGCAGTAACAGAAAATGATGTATTCCCTCTGACACCATTATCAAATTGTTTATAATTTGATCTTAAAAGCTCATTTCAACTATTATATTCACAATAGCATTGTTATTTAGCTCAGTTGAATAAAAGCTAACAATTGAGATTCAGAGCCAACAACTCCTACAAGTGCTAAATTCTATGCATGATTTTAGGATTCTTGGTTTGAAAGCATCAGATGAAGAACTGGAAATCAAACTGGCAGGGTATTCCTGATAAAGTTTCATAGTTTTTCCATGCCTTCTTCTTAAAGTATTCTATTTCTTCCCTCCTTGTAGTGATATGACCTGCAACAGCTACCCCATTTTAAAGGGTCTCTACAGCCAGACAACAAAAAGACTCTAAGATTTGGAGCTTATGCTACCGTAGCTAAGAGCAAACACTAAGGGCTGGATTCAACTAATGCATCCTGCAGCAGAAACCTGCACAAGGAGTTCCACTAGAGCAATGGGGCTTTCCCCCCTTCTCCACACACCCTCCCAAATTGACGCAGGAGGGGTTGGAACCCCTCAAGTAGCACAAATTTCACCTCAGTGTTGTCAACAATTCACTCTTCCTATTTTGCCTTCTTTTAGACTATTTTACTCTCTGAATAATATTCTGATCAATATTCTGCCAGAAAAAGCTAATCTCCTTTTACAGTCTCAAATTCAAATGGTGCACTTGAAAAGTGAAAACATTGGAAGCTCATAAAAGCAGGAAGAGACGGGAGAGCAAAAAAGAAAGAAAGTCAACACTGATGAAAATAAGTATCACTCATCTCAGAACCATGAAGATATGCATATAAATATATAAAAATTTGGCACTGGGTAACCTGGAAATTGAGGCTTTTCTCCCTACAATGTGTGTTTGTTTTGTACCTTTGGTAAAGCCTTTCCCCTTCAAGACTTAAGAAAAATATCTCTAATGCACCTTAGCTACTAATTCTTTATTGCACATGTCTGCCCACCTGTTATATATATTTACTCATTATGAGGTATGCCGAAGCATTATGAATGTTACAAAATTCAGTTTTAGGAGGAAGGAGAAGCCAAGGCTTAAGACTATCTTAAGATTATTTTGTCCCAATGCATCTGTAGAAATGGAACATCAGAACAGATCATTAGCTTCAAAGATGGTATTATGGCTGCCAGAAAAGCCACACTGAAACAAAATGGATAAGCCACAGGTTGAAACAGAGAGTAAGGAAAGAGCTGCGAGTAGAGGTGCCCCTCTGCCAATCCTTCGGACCCCCTGGGAAACTCAACAAACCTCTTGTACCTAGAACTGGGTGTGGAGAGTGAAGCTGAATGGGACACAGCTGATGGCAGCCTGCTGAAGTACCATCCACCTTGGGATTACCCATAGAAAGCAAGACTAGAGTGAGAGACTACGGTCATGACTGCTGTTTCTAGGAACTCTTCTCGCTGTGAAACTTTTGTGGGTGAGCTGAGTGTTTGTTTGGACCCTGGGTGAAAACCCAGAGGCTGGGAGGGAGGGTGTGTCAGAAGGAAAATGAATTGATACTGGTTTATATACATTAGTAACTTTGTGTTAATGTAATGTTTTTATACGTAACTCTGTTTTTGTAACAATTTGTTTAAGTTGTCTGTTGTTGCTTCTGTTTTCTGTAAACCGCTTAGATATTTTAAATATATTATAAGCAGTACAGAAATTAAAAATCATCAAATAACCAGCAATAGAATACCTATGAATCTAATGAATAGGCACTTAAAGAAAAATGTCACTGCTAATCATCCCATGCTTTGTGATGATCTCAGGATCAAGATGGCGACAACTCTAAATGTACCAAAGACTCATCTGGTGCCTACAACATAGGATGAAACAGAATTTTCTGGAGCCAGGGGCAGTTAAGTCCAGGGAAGTGAAAGTAGTACTATTTTAAATTGATGTTTTGGAAAAGAAGTCACAAATTTGGACAACTGACGACATGCTGTAATCCAGGCATATTAAGAAGTTATTTCTTACTGAACAACACAAATACCGCTCTATGCACCATGTAACTGTATGAGACATAAGCTCCAAGTATTTTGTTAATACCGTACTGGGGGGGAAACCTGACAAGGTTTGAGTCAAAGGTTGTGTAGAAGATGGAGACAGATGTCAGGTGGTCCATGCTTATGCAAAGTAATAGTCTCAGAAGACATATTGGCATGGGGTTAAAAGTAAAAGGCAGCAGAGAAAGAGATATAGAACAAGAGTGTATCATTATGCAAGATCTCAGAAGCCTGAATTCCCTAGCACCTGCTTAGCGAAACAAGTAACAACTATGCATTTTAAAAAACAAAAACAAATGGACATCACCATTTCTCCATAGATTTCCCCAGACCACTACTGCTCTGAGACAAAACCAGCCAATTTCCATTTTAATTAAAGTCCAGGGACCTTATTGCTGTAAACACCAAGATGAAGACTCTACAGATGTAGGTGCTGTAGGTATATGGTCTGCCCAGGTCCAACAAAGGTGCTTAAGAAGCAGTGAAGAATGGTAGTGAAATATACAAGTACACAGGGAAATGAGATCTTGAGAATGACAAACAATTTAGCTAAGCACTGGAAAGGAAAATAAAAAAGCTGACATGTTAGGACCCAACCAGTACTCCATAAGTTAAACACTATGGGCTGTATCTACATTTCTCTCTGCCACCCCAATTCATCACCAAAATTTGCTGCAGGGCATCCCCCTGTCTGGAGAAGGTTTTGAAGATGACAGTGGGAAGGAAAAGGACAAATCCCAACGTGGGAGTGTAAGTCTGTTCCATTCATGCAACAGAAGTGCTAGATGCAACCCTTAATACTTTTTGCAGCTATAAACATGTTTAGGAGCACTGAAGTCAGTTGTAGCATTGTAGAACTTTTAAACTGTAACCACTATCCATTATGAAGAAAGCTTGTGGCAAGAAGATGGTTCAGGCCCACATGAGACTTGAAGCCTTGACTGAGTATGCTTTTCACTCATTGTTCTTCCACTTCAGAAAAAAATGAAAACTTTGTAGTGACAATGGTTGGCTTGTGTATAATTTTCATAACCAGAAAAGTATTCTTGTGTAACAATGCTCAATAACTAACATGAATCAGAACTCAGGGCAAGTCAAGTCAAGTCTCCATCATTAAAATGATATAACATTTTGCCTATTATGGGTGGGTTCAGTGTACTCTAGAATGCCGTTCCCTACAACCACAGTGTTAAATCTGCTTTACGTTAGCTGGAAACAGGTGGAAAATCCATACACACTAAAAGTCAAACTAGATAGCATCACAACAATGACCATGTAGTTTAAGCATAAATGGATTGGATCCACTTAGTTATGAACAGAAGAACAGCTCTGCTGGATCAGGCCAAAGCCCATCAAATCCAGCATCCTGTTCTCACAGTGGCCAACCAAATGCCTATGGGGAAGCTGAAAAGGAGGACCTGTCTGCAGCAGCACTCTCCCCACTAGCGTTTCTCACCTGCAAGTACTCAGAGGTATAATACATTCACCGGTGGGAATAAAGCCATCATAGTTAGTAGCCACTTATAGCCTTATCTATAAATTTGTCTAATTCCTTTTAAAGCAATCCATGTTAGCAGCAAAATTCATATTTTATGCACCGTATGAAGAGGTACAGGATGGACCTGAGTACTAGTGTTATGAGAGAAGATGAAAAACATCTTCCTATCCACTTTCTTTACACTTTGGGTGGAATTCAATGTCGCTCTATGATGAACTGCTGCCTGCTCGATGGAACGATTGATCAGCCCCTCTCCTCTCCCCAATGTGCTGCCCTAGGAGTTCTCCTGAAACCCCCCAGGCCAATTCCAGAGGTGTGGGGGAGGGGGGAACTCCACTGCGCAAGCAAAATCCCTTGTACAGGCTTTGCACTGACAGATTAGGTGAAGACCGCCCAATGTTATCTTATACGCCTCTATTGTGTGCCACCTTACTTCTCAATGAAAAAGACCAAAATGCTCTAACCTTTCCTTGTAGTTACAACTTTGACTAGACCCACTGGATCCAGTAGGGCTTAAGTTAGTCCTGAATAGATTTCAATGAGCAATGAGCAAATTCAATGGATCCAAATGAAAATCAGGTTTGAGATTTCTACAGACTAGGTACAGAAGCCTCCCAAGTCTGCAATGCAGGGAGATGGACTAGATGACCCTTGGGGTCCCTTCTAACCCTACAATTCTATCTCAGCTTTTACATCAAAACACCTCTTTTCTACAGAGAACTGACTCCAAACAACAGAATTTGAAAACTGTGAAACTCCTCTCAGTAAGGCAAATGCTCCTAAGCTTGATAAAGGAGCTTTTCATCAGTGGATGACTACAACGGGATACAATAGTCTGCATTCTTCCCTTCATTCTTTCTGATAGGCATTATATGGAACCAAAAAAGGTTTTGCAAAGTAATTTCATAGGAGAGGATTACAGGACCAGATGGACACCCATTTCATGGCACTCAGGATTTGGGTTTACAAAGATGAGATAAAGAATTCTAAATCCTAACACATGGAATTGCAAGAATTTCTCTTGTGTAGCTTAGTTGTGAGCATTAACTACCTACCTAACAAAAGAAAGTGCTTTAGATGAAGAATCTGCTTTTTCTGGATCATGCAGAAAACGTTGGCTTTGTCCAAAATCCAAACTCCGATGGGACAATATGGGATGACTGTCTTCTTCCAGAGGATGATTCATTCTTCCAGCTTGTGGAGAAAGCTGAGCTTCTCCAGATTCACTTTCTTCCTGCCATGATTTAAAAGCAGGAAACGGCTCTACAAAAGACAATGAAATAAAGAGCAAATGGCACTTAGGTATTAGAGGAAAACCAAGTGTGCATTAAATAGTATCCTTATACACAAAATGAATGGTGAAATGCACTGGAAAGCTACATGTCATAAAGCAAACAAAAAATAAATACCCCAATGCACCCAAAATACATATACAACAATTTTCATGAGTGTATACAACTTACACATTTTTCTGAATAGTCAGCATGCATTACTTTAAAAAGTTGTACAATTCTGCACAACAGATTTCTAAGTAGACATGTATAGGACTGTACTGTTAGAAAACAAAACAAAATCTTCTATGCTTCAGTATATTAAAAGTTCTGACTTCCTTCATGTGTTGATATATAGGATTAGTTCACTAGTTTTAGAGCGATGTTGAAGGAGCATAAATTGTTTTCAAACATGAAAAAAGAACAGAATAAAATTCCAAATTTGAGGGAAAAAATGATTTGTTTATATGTTTCATAAAATGATTTCTGCTTTAAAGGAACTGAAAGATTAAGTAAGGGATCACAGGAAATAAAATCCTTGTTAATGTCCCTTTAAAATTTGTATAGATACATCTCTCTTAAGGGCTTTTTAGCTGTCTGCTTAGCTGCTAACAGGATAAATATAGTTACCATAATTTCCAGTGCAATTATTCTACTTGAACGCTAAGTTCAAAGAATATGGAATGGTAACACGACAAAATGTTGATTGACCCACTTGTACCTGCTTCCCACCGAGTACAAAAATGCCTTTAAGGAATCACTGGCTTGAAGTAAAAGATGCCGGGTTTAAAAAACACAAACCAGGCATGTCCTCATGTTGTGAGCATATTAAACTGCCCTATGCAGAGTCAGACCATTGGTTGTCCATCTAGCAGATTAATCACCACTCTGACTGGTAGCAGCTCTCCAAGGTCTCAAGCAGAGGTATTTCCCAGCCCTGCTGGTTGGAATGCTTTAACTGAACCTGGAACCTGATGCATGCAAGGCATGTGCCTCTATAAGTAAGTTATGGCTCTTCAGAAGGCAGCAGGTAAAGGGGTAATTTGAAAGCAACCATAACCATGAAAAAATGTAGATAACTGAATGTATGGCGAGCCATACTTACCCTCCCCTTCTGTCTGCAGATGCATTGTTTTGAAATCAATGAGGGGAAAAGTGATAGGGCATGGTGCTAATAAATGAAAAAATGGCAAAAAATACTGAAGTGAACACATCGCACAGTTAGAACAAACCATACATAACATGTAGGAAGTACAGCACAAGGAAAGTCTTCCAATTGAGTGGGCCAGGTGTGAGCACTCCATTCCCACTGATGTGGGACAGTTGAAGGTGCCCAGCACCACTCAAAATTAGGCCCTTTATTAATTAAAAGCCTTTCCAGAAGGGTTGGATCAGAGGTGACAAACAAAAAGCCACATGCTTTCCCATGTTTTAGCAAAACACGTTTTTAAAGGAAGAGGATTTCCACACAAGACAGTTTTTTGCTCACGTTGTTAAAGATAGTAATAGCAATTCAAAATGCAGGGAAATAATTAAATTATTTGTGCACTCAACATATGCATTTGTTTAATTAGAATGATAAATGTTAATATAAATACTGGTTGAAGCCGATTTTTTAATCACAACATACTAAGCAGGCCTCACTCTTCAAACTAATGAAGTAGACCAGGATCCCACAGGCTTACACAGGAATCCAACTAGTCTAACATAAAAAGTTTAGCATACAGTACTAGAATTCTAATTGATTTCAACAGAACAGAAAATGACCAGATTTAGTCCAGGGTCCAAAGGACCATGCATAACCTTCCAAGAGCACAAAGGGGATACAAGTACAGCAACAAACAGAATAAGAAGTCCTACTTGCCACATTTTTTCTTCTAATAGCAACCTGAGAAGCTGACATTCCTACCATCTAAACAAAGGACTGTTGTTGTTTTTAAAGCAGATATTTGGGCACAAGGTATACTCCTTATGCTTAGATTCAGGAAAAAATGGGGATGGAAGCTATCACCTATGTGGGAAGTAATTCCATGTTGGGATTAATATTGGTACACATCCACACACCGGCTCAGCTACATGGTTTGGTATGTGTGCCTTCCTCCAATATTCCTTCATGCTCAAAGCAGTTCCTGGCTTTCAGCATAAAGTTTACCCTTACATCCAAACTAGCAAACAACCATTTGTGTTTGTTCTGCAAATTAGGATCAAACGCTAATTTATTGTACATGTGCAAATCATAGTTTTCCATATGGTTTGCTGATAACAATGAAGTCCTTAATTACTCTAAATGTATTTGGAGAAGGTGGAAGAGGGAGTGCAAAAGCCAGAGAGACTCCTTCCAGAGTCATTCTCATAGTGCCACATTATGGCTTGGTGTTACATCTGATGCAATAGTATTCATACTTTTTATAATACCAAAAAATTAACCGAAGACTGAAAGTTTCATGTCTGTGTTCCTGGTGTCCAGGTATTCACCTTTCCCGTTCTATAAGAAATTCCAACAATTTTTATTTACCCATTAGTGTAAAAAGAATAGCCCTAAATGCCCGATACTACATAAGAACACCAGGTTGATTTTTAAATTATACATAAAACAATATCTATACCTCAAATTGATATTAATATTGAGGTTAGTTGAATTATGAGTTTCCAAATTTGTTATACAACAGGGCAGTACATACTTGCTTCGTAAGTAAGCTCTAACACTACATGCCACTGTATATCATTTAGAGCTGCACTTTGCACCAAAGTTAAAAACTGTGGCTAAGAAGCCCCTGCTGGTTTGGCCATTATATGGCCTACATGCTCCTTTCTTGTAGGAAAGGAAAGAAGAGAGGTGTGAATACTGCTTGGGCCAAGGCACTCAAGGCACCTCAGGAGCATAGCATTCAAGGAAGCTCCCACTCATTTCCCACAGTATAAGAGGGCAAGGAGTATTGCCGTTCTGGCTGCTGCTTGGGCTCAGGTGTTCTAGGCATCTCATATGCACAGTGATCTGGGAAACTGCTCCCATTTCTGCTGCTGTGTTCAGGAGAGAGTAGGGTTGTGCTCGGGTCCTGCTTGTAGGCTGCACATAGGCAACTGGATGGCTACTGTGATTACAGGATGCTGAACTAGAAGGGCCTCTGGTGTGATCCAGCAGGACTTTTCTCATGTTCTTAGGCTCCACGGCAATAAATGATGGTGGGAAGGTGGTGGGGTGACTGCTGATTTGAGCCTGTGAGCTTGGCACAGACAACCTTCAGTCTTTGTCCCAATCCTTGGGCCTGGAGAGGCATGAAGGATTCACTGCATCATTTCTAGGATGATCCCCGCCTACCTTGCAGCTTAAAGATTTGGTAGTGGATTCGCCAGAGGGTTGCAGTATACTTGCCATGCCAGCTATATACAGAGTTCTATACATGACAGATACTCTAAAAAGGTGACTCACTGGAAGCACACACATGTTGTACAGGAATGTTAAAAGCATATGAATACTTTTTAAGGGCTTGAATAAGCATTAGGTTGCTTTGCTTTTGGTTATGTTTAGGATAAACTGAATGGCGGCCTCAACCCCCAAAATGTATCATTCTAGTCATCTATTTTCTCTTCACACTTCTTTCAAACAGCTACTAGTCCATTTCTTAAAATGCTATGAGATCATCCAAAATTAATGGAAAACAAATGCAAGCTTCTGAAAAGTTTCAGAATTACTCTGTTCTTCAAAAGTATCAAAGGATTCAGAATTACCTTCCCATTTGTCACCACCATTCACATTCTTCAAATCAAGATGTGGGACAGGGACACACAATGTTGCTTCGGGAGCATTGTTATTTCTGTTTTTCAGTTCTTCCAGCTCATTTTTGACACTTGGATCACAAACTTTGCTAATAAAACCCTGTAAATAAACATCACAATTACTCTAATCACTCTACAGTGGAGTTAGCAAGTTTCAGTCTCCAGGGGAAAAAACAACCCAAAAAAATCTCTGTGTATTAAATTCACAGTGTTTTTCTGTCTAGAAGATCTATGAATGTGAATATAACTAAACATTATGCCAATGAACTCCACACACATAAGCAAACACTCCCCCCCCCCAAATAAGCAACCACTCTGGCACAAAGGAAACACGAGACTCTTAGGGAGAGTGCACATTTAAGTAAGCAAGCATGTTTAACACTAAGGCCTAGCTTTACAAGGAAAAATAAAGAAGCAATTTCTCACCAGAATCACGTGTGAAGTCATTTTGTCACCATCATCAAATGATGTACAATCTTGCCTATAAACAGAGTCTTATTATTGTTTGAGCAGATTATTACTTCAAAGCATCTGTGAAGACAATTTATTCTTTTATACCACACATATAGGCTCAATTCAGATATCACACTAAACCATGGTTTGTGCCAATCATGATTCAGAACCCCAAGGAACAGTTTAAGCTTCCAAACAATCAAGCAAATCATCAATTAGAGATACTTGTCTGCTTTCATTTTTCATCTGCCCAACACTCTCATCTCTAGATATAGTAGCCTTGGAAGGTGGATCAATAGCAGTAGCCACAGCTATTGTTTGTCAATTCAGAGGTCATGTGAAATCATAATTAGCAAAAACCATGGTTTGGAAACCCACTAAAAATGGCTTTCAGTTCTAGTTTGTCAACTGACTGCAAACCATGGTTTGTCAATTCAGACATCATGTGAAACCATAGTTAAACTTCCTTAACCATGATTTATCTGAATTGAGCCAGAATGTATAGCAGGAACTTTGCTAGAGGAGACACTTGGGGTCAGAGCCACAAGACCTTCTGATACATTAATAACTGCAAGTACAATAACTGAGTTAATGGAAAGGTTGCTATGCCAGATAATAGGCTTAAATTAAATTATTATTAACTTTCCCATTTCCCTACTCTAATAAAACAATTAAGTAATCACAAAAACCTGGACACCTAAGCAGCCCACCTAAAATAAAAACACTGTTTTTAAAAGCAAATGACTTTAAAGTCTAAACGGATAAAATAACTGCCAGTTTCTCCATTGTTCTGACAACAAATAGAAGTACTCATGCCAGTCAAATCACTTCTGGATGATGACTCAATTTTTGAAAGATTTTATCTGAACAAAAATTATTCAGCATTCACAAAGCTGATACTAGAAATGCAAACTGTCACATTACACCCCCTCAATACTCTCATTTATACTAAAATACATACTTATCTCCAACAGACTCTTTAGCATCTTCTGTTCCATCACATGGCTGCAATAATATGCCTGCTTCCTATTTAGGAAAAAACACAGACTTCAGCATGATACTTCAGACTGAAACATCCACATCTTATTTTTTAAAAATAAAAATAAACCAAACTTAAGTTTTTATGTGTGGTCAACCCAAATATACATTCAGTTCCTTAAGTTCCTTAAGCCAAACCACAATTTATTAGAAAACATTAATATAACATAAATAGACTGTTTATTTTTATCTCTCTTCTTATATCTAGAAAACAGATTTTTTCAAAAGGGGCTACTGACACATATTAATTGCAGATTTGAGGCCCAAAGATCTGAACTAAACAATAATGACAAACATGATGAGGACTTGTCCTCAGCTTATGTAAGATGAATCATCAGTTGGACACACCAAAAGGTACAATTAATCCTTGTTACTAAATAAAGAAGCGACAAGGATAAAATGAGATGCTTGCTACTGGCAGCAAGCACTCATACTATGTAAAGCAACAACAGAGGAACACATACTTTTACTCATTAGTAACAAGATCAGATTTATCGATGCAAATTTTACTGACAAAACACTTATTTCCGCTATAATGCATTTTGTGAGCTCCCTAATTCCAACTACATATAACAAGTTGGAAACTGCTGAGAGTCATGAAGTATTTCTTTTTCGGAGGCGTAGCTAGAACTGCCAGTAGCCTAAACTAAACTTATCACAGCTTGTTCAGTCCCTGTTGACATTTTGAAAAATAATTAAGGAATTCATACATCCTACCGAAGTCAGCGCCAAGCAGCTGTCCAGATTGCTAATGTAGCCTCCCAACTGCACCCCTCAAATCCCTCCAAAGGGACTGAGCAGGCTTCAGGCTGTTTACATTCTAAATGATCTTCCTCTTTTGACTCTTGCACCTATTTCTCTCCTTTTCCTCTGCTATGTCCATCCCTTGTGTCAATATCTAAACTTCAAGCCCCTTTTGGCAAGAACCTATCCTCTCCTTTGTGAGGTTTCACACAAAAACAACAACTCATCATAATTTGTTTCCCCCTATTTTTGTGGGTTCTGGACTTATGCCCAATGCTTACATTGATTCAGTTCGTGAGTATTCCTTGTGAAGGCGCTAACTGTGCAATATGATGAGCTCAATTCAAAAATATATGGGGGATCGAGAGTGAGCTTAAAGAATCTGGAGAGAAACATTCTGTTATGCAGAGCAATATTTGGGCTTTGTTGTTTCAAACCAAACATACAGTAGTTATGATTTAGCAATTTGTTGAATTTGGATGACACAAGCAGCTGTGGTTAAATAAAACCAGAAGCCAAAGCTTCTCCTCTTCATGGTCATGATGAAAGAGAGGGAGTGGGGTTGTGAGATCCCAAGAGAAGGCTACATTTCTTCCTGTCACAATAATTATGATTGTCCAAATACTGTATAACCTTGATGTGGAAAATTAACTTTCAAATATTTCAAAATACAGTATACATTTGCAACTATTTGGTACAAGAGTGCAACCATTTTGCCAACCATACCTAACACTACAGAACAAAGCTTCCAATTCCTATTGCTTTTCACTTGCCTCAGTTTCCACCATTTTCTGCAACAAGTGAAAAGGTGAAAAATATTTGTGAATATACACTACAAATGAGCAAATGAAAGGAGCTGAGAAGCTTGTTTCATGCCAAGCTTCCATTTTTTGAAGTTCATGAAGTGTAGTGGAAATACACCAGAAGATCCATGGTATTTTGAGCAGCACAATTAGTCCTTCATGTCATCATAGAGGATACCAGATAACAGGCCCTCTCTACTTCTCTTAGCCTCTAGGCTGGTAGCAGGTGATGTTATTACGGAATCATGCTGACTTGTTTTCTTTCCCAGACTGAAGTGCTAATGCGGGGAGCATCCCCTGATTAGAGATAATGCAGCTGTGGTACATCAAAAGGACCTCAGAGTTAATTTTGTTGCTTAGCTGTTGGTTTGTCTGATGGCACATACCCAGACCATAAGACCCATGGTGCTAGGTCTGGATAGTTAAACAAACAGGTCTGGATAGTTAAATGATCGCACCTCATGCCACATGAGGCGTGACAGGACATCCTAGGACAGACAGGATAAAAACCCTGAAGTTTGACCCAAGAAGTGAGCTTTTGATGCAGACCTGAAAGCCAGCATGGGGTCTCTCCGCTGCTGTATCTTTGGAGCTCTAAGCAGATGAATGGGGGTGTTATCTGCTTGCTTGTTTTGCCATTAACTCTTATGAATAAATTGCCATAAATCTTAAGACTTCCTTACAACCCATGTTTACTTCTGAAAACCCTGAAAAAGAAACCCCTTGCACTTGGCAAAGCATGAAGCTTTAAGTAAAATTTCCAAGAAATAAACTGGAGAAACTAGGGAAATAAAATCGAGTACTTCTACTGTAGTGCTGCCGCAAGAACTTTGGTTAGTAGATGGGACATCAAAACTGCAAGTTACAAACAAAAACAAATACAATAGCTTATTGGGATGGAGTTGAACAAAATATAGGTTCAGGGCACCTACTTTTCCCCAATGTTGCTATAAAGCATATGCAGTACAGTTCTATGCACATTTACTAAGAAGCAAATTCCACAGAATATTGTGATATAAGATGCACAAAGCATAATTCTGTGCTATGTTACCTGATAATTTTCCTTTTCCTCAGACACAGGCTGTATAACTTCATTGTCTAAATTAGTGCAATCCACAGCTTCAGAGCAGTCACCAAGATTCTCACCATCTTTAGTAATAGTCTTTTCAGAAACATCCCTAATATCAAAACAAATATTATTTTTTAAATGCTGCAATTATTAGAAGTTTAAAAAATGCTGGGAAAATCCTGGGGTACAATTAGGTTAGAAGACGTTCATAAGTCGAACTGCTTTCAGAAAAGAAAAAATGGGTTATTTAAAGGATCAATGATATATCTGAATTGTCTCCTCTGGCACAATTCTTAATTTACTATTAGTTACAGGCAGTGCTTTTTTTCTACTCTCATTTTGACTCAAGAAAATCACCATTTTATAGTTCAAATTGAGAAAAATAAATACAGTAAATGGACAAAAGTAGAAACATTCACAAAATGTTTAGGGGTATGTGTACCCCTGCATCCCCCCAGAAAAAAGCACTGGTTACAGGTATCACTCTTGGGGGAAAACATGTATTGCTCCTGTCAAGTACACACACAGACAGCAGATAATGGAATAGGCTGCCTTCACACAGTAATCAAGGAAATTCAACTACTAAGTTGTTCGGATCAGCAGTGGCAATACTTACGGTATAACACAGAGCTTAGTTACACAAAAGACCAAAATATTGCTCTGCCACATAGCAGTTGCATTTGTTTTATTTACTTACTGCCGGTTTATATACGGTAACATGATGTTGCTATATAAAAAATAGTAAAATATAATAGTAAAATATAATCCAGTAGTAAAATGTCAGCTTACTGGTTGTTAGATCCTTCATCCCCCTTAATATTTGCTTCTTGGCACACCATTTGGTGGTGGTGTAAATTCTTGAGATCTTGATCTATGCTGCTCTGCAGATCAAAGAGATGTTGTTCCACAGCTGCTCTAATTGTTCTTTCCAAGATGCTTTTTTTTAAAAAGAAGAAGTTATGTTTTAGTAGCAATCTAATTTATCCACATAGTATAATTTCATTTCCCAATTCTGTACCAAGCAAGCAGAGCACAAAAAAAGAAAACAGACTTGAAAACCGGAGTGATCAGCACGCATGTGCGTGCGTGCGCACGCACACACACACCTTTCAATTTACTTAAAACTGTATTGTATTAACTTTTTGCAAGACTATTCATCTAAAGAGCTTGGGCAAGTAACAAACACAGCTATCAAATAGTAAATCCAAAATATATTCTCAACAGATTATTCCTTAGATTGACAAGAGGATATTTACCACCACATGTGGTGTCATTTGGGTATTTTAAGTCATATGAAAACCTACTCTACTAGACATTAAGAAGGTAGTATAACTCACATAACTAAGTCTCTTATGCAGGGGTCTCCAAACTAAGGTCCGGGGGCCGGATGCAGCCCAATCGCCTTCTAAATCTCACCCGCGAATGGTCCAGGAATCAGCATGATTTTACATGAGTAGAATGCGTCCTTTTATTTAAAATGCATCTCTGGGTTATTTGTGGAGCCTGTCTGGTGTTTTTACATGAGTAGAATGTGTCCTTTTATTTAAAATGCACCTCTGGGTTATTTGTGGGGCATAGGAATCTGTTCATATTTTTTTTCAAAATATAGTCTGGCCCCCCACAAGGTCTGAGGGACAGTGGACTGGCCCCCTGCTGAAAAAGTTTGCTGACCCCTGATCTTATGCATTAGATATCCAATAGGTTGGCTTCTAGATTTCTGGCCAGCTGGGCTTTCTATAACGCATAGACTCCAGCTTAAGGTTCTATTGTTTCAGGACTTTTCTGATTAACACTGGTTATGTTTCCTAACGCAGATGAGACGTGGGTGTCAATTTTATTATGGACATCTGCCTACAGTACTTACTGTATTTTCCTGGGTATAAGACTACTTTTTAACCCAGGAAAATCTTCTCAAAAGTCGGGGGTCATCTTACACGCCGGGTCGTCTTATTTATACGGTGAGTATATCCCAAACTCTATATTTTAACTAGAAAAGTTGGGGGTCGTCTTATACGTCCAGTCGTCTTATATGCCAGAAAATACGGTAGATGTTTTTTATTCTAAAACTGTCAGCTACATCTGACCTAATAATGCTACTTGTAAAATTAGCAACATGGACTCAAGTTCACTCAAAATATGCCTGTTGCCATAAACTACCTTGTTCTTTGGGCTCAGGTGTTGTTATGTCATGAAATCTCTTGAGGGCTCAGAGTAAAGGTATCAGCAACATAACAGTGCAGTTAGCATGGAACTGAATGGTCAATTAGGTAGGAAGAAATGTTTCGAAAAGGTACATAGAGTCTCAACGCTGGCAAAATAAGAGAAAACAGAGGCAAGAGTGCTCAGAAGTGAAGTAAGGAGGAGATGCAGGATGGCATAGCTGAAGTTGGAAAGCTAGGCTGAGAAATAAGCACATGAAGTATTGTGGCACACAGAGGCTTAAAAGAAAAAGGTGCAATAGAGTAAGAAAAAAGGAGGATTGGAAGGGGAAATAACTCAAGGTTATGGACTGTTAGAAAAGTTAGTGAATAAGTAGGAGTATCAAGAAATATGGAGGGGGATTTAATATACGGACTTTAAGTAGCCATTCAATTCTTAACTAGAGGTGTCTCTTTAAACTTTATAAACTAATGCACAAACAGTGCAACACTTCCATAACAGAACACAGTCCAATTAATAGTATTTTCGATTCCTGTGGAGAATTTATACTTACTCTGCAGAGGCTGGCAGGATGCTTAAAGGAGAGAGATGAGCACTGCAATGAAAGAGAAATAATGGTCTCCCTTTGCCACGTAATATTTCAACATCAAACAGGGGTTCTGGATTAAACCTAATGGCGCTTTTCAGAATTGTACATATTCTATCTTTAAAAAATATAAATCAGGTGTCACCAACCATTTTGGGCCCATGGACACATTTGGAGTGCACTAAGGGCACCATCCCCTCTGGCTGCTTGTCTGCCTCCCTCTCCCAGCCAGAAAGAAAGTGCACACTTTGCTTGTCCATAGGGTTTGGGTAAAGGTCAGAATAAAAATGCATTCCTCTTGAATTTGTCTGATTTTACACAAGGTCTACAGGTCCAGAGCTTGCCAGCACCACAAAAACATTTACTGAAGATACAGATCCTCATGGATCTTCATGGGTTTAACATAGGTTGACAACAGTGCTATCAAAACCTCACAGAACAAATCTATAGACAGAAAGCTGACCTATGATTTGATGGTCTTTAAGGGGTTCTCTCGTAAAAATTAAGAGGCTTAATTAAGAATGTAGAGTTTTGTTTGTTCTTCATTTTTAAGTAGACTGATATAAAGCAGACCTCCCAGACTAAGATAGGGATCAGAACATAATTATTCCTGGGGTATTTATACCATGCCTTTCCCCCTGACGGGACTCAGTGATAGTTTTCTTGGCAAAATCTTAGATTGTGATGGGAATATGAAAGGCCCAATCCATTTAGTGCATGGTATAAATATACATCATCATCACAGTATTTTATACCTCATACCTACAAGGGGGGGTATAGAGGCAGTCTCAGCCTTTGATGACTTGGGAGTTCCACAACAAACATGCAAATCAATCCCCTAAAACATGTGGCCTAATATATGGTGAGGTGAATTGATGCAACTGATTAAATGGTAGCAGGATACTGGATCACAGTCATTAAGACTGTCCATATGGCAGCAATCCCAGCTAGGTCACTTAGGTATTAGCAATCCCAGCCAGGTCACATTCAGATAATTGGTCTCACAACTATCTTAATCAATACTGGACATGTGCCACTGAGAAGTATGAAGAGTTAGGGGGAGAAAGTTTTCATTGATGTAACCACAAATTGTACTTCCAGTCCTCAAAATGATCTCTATAGTTGAGATTGCAATAAGGCATCATCTGATGTCTCTCAAAGGGGATGAGCTGCTACTTGTCAGAAGGTTTAGTGACCGAGGACACCACCCCAGCTTACAAATACAGCTGATAAAGCATTTCAATGTAGAGTCACTTTGATTCCCTTGGCCTAAGAGGGTCCATGTTTTGTAACCCTGTCTCATGTTTAACCATTGTGTCCATGCTATAATAAATAGTTCAAGTCACTACCTTCCACACATTCACCTGCCTGTGGTTTTACTTTGGTTTTATTTTAAGGCTGGTTTTGTTTGACAGTGATCTGTACCGGTAATTGTATGTGGACTACGCATATTGTCATCAGATCCTGTTTGATAACACTATTTTGCAGAATTTTCTATAACCTTTCTTTTAAAATAATAATAATAATAATAATTATTATTATTATTATTATTATTATTATTATTATTATTATTATTTAAAAAAGAGGAGTTGGCGTGTTAGCCACACTTATTGTCTTCATTCACTATACAAAGAATGAATTCGTTTTCTGAGGGTGCATTCTTATGTAAGCACAACAGTATCATCCCCATGAGAGGGAGGTAGGCTCAGGACAACCCCAAAGATGTGCAGAAAAATAAAAGATATTTTTTAAAAAATTAAGAGGGGATTATCAAAAACAGCCCAACGAGAATGAAATTCTAGTGAGAATGGAATGCTAATTTATTGCTGGCGGAAGTGGGGGGCATGGCATGGGTGAAGGGCACTCTGTGGTGCAATATTTTGTTGCAGGTCACACTTGTTAGGTAGTGCTACCGAGCAGTGACGGGAGGCAGAATCTTAAAAAATGACATTTTGCCATATTTATGTTTAAGTCCAGAGGGAACTTGGATATGGGACAATTTTGCTGGACAGAGCCCTCAACATTTGATGGAGGGGGAATGTTGCCAGAGGACTTGAAGAGCATGTCTTAGCTGTTGTTTCTTTTAATAAATGAGATAATTAGTAAAATTCAGGAGTGTAATGCATAAATGTTTAAAACTTAGGTTCCATATCTCCCTGCACCTCCGCTCTAACTAAATAATTCTATGAATGTTTACTTAAGCAGAAGTCAGTCCCACTGAATTTAATACAGCTTACTTTCATGTATTAATACAAAGAACTGTATTAATACAAAGAACTGTTGCAACTTAAGAAGTATTATAACAGAAATGAAAAGGAAGGTGGAAAATATGCTGTTAACAAAGATATTAATATTCTTAAATGTCTTTGGGACATTATGGGGTCTCTAAAGTAAGGATCCAGAATGTAAAAAATCTGGTTTTATCCTGAATCCTGAATATAGGATTTTTTTGGGGGGGAGAGAGTACATGTATATAGCTTTTCCAAACTTTGTGGGCAGAAAGCATCACTGAACTTGAAATGTCCTTCACTTTTATAATAAAAATTTATTATACAGGGAAATTTAAAGTATGTATATTATGCACTAAAACCCACACTTTCACAACATTTGTTGTTTTCAACCAGAAAATGTGAAAGTTAAATAAATATTTGAACTTTTAATAAAAGGGCAGAAGGCTGAAACCTCAGTGTACTGCTCTCCCTAAGCCACTAGAAACCAGATTTTCACAAGGGCTTGTAAAAGGCTGCAATTCTGAATGTTCTCTTCCAATCTCTCCAAACTGGAGTCTTTAGAAAACTGATGGGACAAAAAGAATTGGAGATTACCTTCAAGAGTTTGAGATGGGTGGCAAAGGGAGGCTTATAGTCTTAGCAGGAAAGTATACAGTTCTTTTGGGGAAAGCTGTAGTCAGCCCTAAGCATATGACAGTACACAATGGAGCTCACTCAGGGATTACTATATGAAAGCATTATCAAGTCAGTAACTTTATAGCAAGTACCTAATCAGCTCTTTGCCCTATTTATATTGGAATAATACGAATCATTTTCTACTCCATTCCCAAGCTGGAAATATCAGTGACTGCTCCTTCTTTCCAATTTATAACATATCAGTACAGTATGTTACATACAGTACAAAGTACTTCATACACAGTAAGATACTTACAATTTCACCATACTGTATTTGGGGTGGGGTGGGGGGCGAGAGGAGGGAGAAAATAGTTGAACCTGAGCTTGATGTTTGCTTTAAAAAAACTATTTTTAAAATAAATTATTTACATTCTATTCCCTGGAGTTTGTAAAAGTTATTGTTATTGTGACTAAAGCCATCAAACTCAGTGTTTTTATTTCACACCACAATGCTACTCTATACTACTTATCTTGTTACTAAGCTAACCTATTCTGCTTTTGCTAACCAGCTGTTTATTTCAGAACTGGTACATTTAGAGTAGCTAATATAACATTTCATTTTTTGTACATTTAAAATGAACGAACCCTTAACCCACAAAATGCTTCAGTTCAATGCCATTTTTTCTCTCAGCTGATTATACTGTATGCTTAGTTACCACCAATGGTTTTAGTAACCATTTGAGCTACAGGACAGTAATTCCTGATAGCAAAATGAGAGGGAAATTAAAAGTAAGAAATTATAAATGAAAAACAATTAAAAATATGCTCCAGCCAACATTAAACAGTATGCCATTTATTAAATATATTAGTATATAGCATATTACAAATGCTATATATACTACAACATTTGTTTAAGCCAAAAATTCCAAGAAGCACAGAGAAAACAAAAAGGGAATTATAACGAAGAACAATCCTTATTTGTAGGAATTCAAATTTTGTGCTCTGAAACATCAAACCATAATAGGCATGCTGCTAGGCTAATCAACACCAGAACCAAAATATTCTACAATTTTCCTCTTCCTCTTACATTTTCTTCTCTCTCACCCCCCCAACACCTCTACTTATGCAATGCAGTGAAGATTCTCAGAAAAACAAGTGTATTGAAACAGCACTATTTCAAAGACTAAGGAATCCTATTACTAGTTCAAAGTCCCTCTAATCAGTTTAACAGGATTTGATAAGATGCTACACAGCACATAAATGTATTATGTATCCTATCAGTGCCCCTCCAAACATTTGTATTTCAAACAGCAGCATCATTTGGGTTGACTGCTGATGAAGAATGACGCAGCAAGATAGCAGCATAAACATTTTAAGGGCAAAGCACTTTGGATTTTCTTAAGCACTGTCATTTTTAGTAACAAAAATAAGCAATTAGGAAAATATTTACAAGCTTACTTTATATAGCTTATTATACATGCAAATTGTTTTATAGTGCAGTGTATGCCTTCAAAAATATTTGTGTTTAGCTTCTAAAAAGTTAATTTAGTCTTATCAAACTATCATTTTAAGTTGATTTACCTGTGCAGTAGAACTTTGTAAGCCATTCTGATTATTTTTGCTATTCCAAATGAGCATTTCATGTAAAAACACTTCATTTGAAAAACTATACAGTATGGCAATCTCTGTTGACTATCCATTCTGCTTGCTTGATCTCAATAGCTGCCTGTAAGATGGCACTATTGGAGTGCTGCACTAAGCCCTGCAGTCTACATAGAAATAGACTGCAACATGAGGTCACTACTGACAATAAGCTGCCCAATCAACATTTTAGCTCTAGTATGCTTTTCGTTCTATTACTTCTTGGTGCAAGATGGTGGATCATAAGGACTTCTGACCAGATTAGCATCCACTTCCTCAGTATGATCACCACATTGAAAAGAAACCTTAGCATATTCAGAGGAAATAATATGATATGGAATAATATGAACAAATAATATAAAGATAAACCCTGAGTGGAGTTATCCTCAATATACTCAAATTGCAAGAGAGCTAGCTTAAGTAGTTCTTAAAAGTAAGCAGCAGTGGGCTATGAAACATGTTTATCACAACAAATACTCCAGCTGTTTTAGAGGAGGATGAGCACCTGTTCAGAATTATTTAGGCATAGGAAATCCTGTCCATGCAGGATTTATATAATATTAAGGTAGCTGGAACACGAGAATTCATATTCTCCTTTTGTAGAAGCATTTAACAGTATCAACAAAAAAGTGCTTATCTAACTCAATCGTAATTTTTACATTACACAAAATTATTCAGGCTAGAAAACTAAGCTTTCAGAGAAAGGGAGACCATGAGCAGGGCCATCTCAAGCATGTCGGGCGCCCTGACACGGAGATTGCTCCGGCGCCCCCGCCCCACCCCGTTTCTTGCCGTGGCTGGTGGGCGGGCACAGTGCGCAGCGCGGCGCCCCCTGCTGGCCCGGCGCCACCCAGCCTACCCCTAGAGCCGGCCCTGACCATGAGCCACAGCCAAAAGCAGCCATACAAATGTCAAAATAAAGACCACAAAAAGCTTCCACCTTCAACTTCACAATGGAATGCCTATTCTGAAATCGATCACAGCATAATTATTACAGAAAGTGGATAGTTATGCAGTTTTGCAGGTCTTTATCGTACCTTACTCACATCATTACTAAAAAAAACTGCTACAGCAATGCGCTTCAAAAAGTAATCACCAGACTACAACTGGCATCAGGACAAGGTCCCAGGTTTGTATGCTCCCCATCAGGGTTGTTGTGACTACTCTTGAGTAACAACCTTCCACATGCTTGTCTTTCAGAAGCTTTTATTAGTGCACATTATTTACAGTGTAACGAACTGCTGGTTTCATGTCTACTGCTCGAGTCAGATTCCTGCACTGCCCCCCTCCACGTTCTAGACCAACATGAAAGCCTCGGAACTGAGAAGCGTCTCCCTTTCCTCCTCCTCAACTCCGGCGTCGGGGGGGGGGGGAAGGGTCTCCGTTCTGACTGATTCCTGTCCTCTCTCTCCCTCTCTCCCTGCCTATGGAGCAGGGGCTCTTGGATGTTGCCAGAGCCCTGGCACTCCCTTTCCGTTTCCTGACTCCCTCCATCAGACCCTTCGCTCTCATGACTGCTGGGAGACGAGCTGCTTCGGATGAGGGGGGGCTGTTCTCTGTAAGCCCTCCCCCTTACACTCCCTCTTCTCCTTGCTCAGATTCCCTGACTTGGTTCGAGGCAACACTCCTGCTGTTACCATAGCTTTCCTGGCTTAAATATACAGTATGTGCAAACCAAACCTGGCCCACAAACCTCTATTGAAAAACAGTTTGAAGTGGTTTTTAAACCTGAATTTGTCCATTTTAATTATTTTTAGTCATTTCAGTTGTAAAAAACTTGTGTTCAGAAAATTTTCTGAAAAAGATTTGTGATATAGTTACTCTCTGGAGGAAGCAGGCCCCACCCCCTGCCCCGTTTAGCAGGCTAGACACCCAAAACACCCTTGCCATTGCAGCAACTGCTTGATTTTCTAAGGACACAAGGCCCATGCAATGGCTCCAATACTGGAAAAGAAGCAAGGACTAGATATGAAACAGCAATATGGGTTGTAACAATACAGGAGGAAGATGTGGAAACAGAAAAAGTATTATGGAAATGGTATAAAGCTAGAGAGGATTAGCTGTGTGGGATACTACATAACAATCATATGATGAAATCCAGTAGGTTTGGTATTATTTTGACCTCATCTTAAATTTATGCATTATTTCCAGTACCTATCTTCCTTAAAACAAAACAAAACAAAAACACTTCTATTTTACCATGAAGCCCCCAAATTGAAACTTCACAAAATGTAGAAAAATGTAGAAAAACTTCACAAAAGTTAGAAAAGAGAGTTTCTACATCTTGCACTTTTGTCACTCAGTCAGTAAAATCCATGTTCATTATAATATTCTTTTTATTCCGGAATATATAAAGTCCATTTCTACTCAAGTAGTTATATATATATAGATATATATATATAATACAGACAGGAGGGAGGTCTAAGCACATGTCGAATCCTAACTTAAATCAATATAATATAGAATGGCTAAATCAGACTTCCTCAACCTCGTCCCTCCAAGATGTTTTTGGCCTACAACTAACCATGATCCCTAGCTAGCAGGACCAGTGGTCAGGTATGCTGGGAATTGTAGTCTCAAAACATCTGGAGGGCTGAGGTTGAGGAAGCCTGGGCTAAATGAACTGGGCCTGCTGAATTCTTTGGTACTGATTGAATCAAAAGCACACAAAAAACATGAAACTACTTCATAACCAGATTCTGTGAAATTTTAGTAGACAAGGCACTGATATAGATAGTAAAACAAAATGGATTTTTGTCATGAAAGAAGAAATTTTTATACACAAGAAAACCAGGACAGTGTAGCAACAGACAGGCACTTTGGGGTGGAATGTGGGAAACTCATATTCAAGTCATTTCTCAAACTTATTAACAACTCACTGTGTGACCTTGGATACGTAACGGGTACTTTTCCTCAACCAGACCTCTCTCATGAGATGACTGAAAAGCTAAAATTGTCCCTGTAAGTTTCTTAAAGTAAGAGTGGGATACAACATGTAATAGCTAAATTCTGGAGAGCTATTTTCGAAATGGAAGCATATAACAAAAAATATAACTAAACTCAAAAGCCACAATGGAAAACATAAGCAGGTATATTAAAGTAGTCAGGAAGCAGTACATAATCTAGGGATGGTGTCCATATTAGGAACCTTCATACCTTGTTGATGCTGAAACGCTACATGACTCCAAGATGCTCTCCATCATTTCTTGGGGCTCCATCTCCTGCCTGTATTCTGGGTCCTCCATGTTTTCTTCTTCTTCTTCTTCTGGCAGTTCTTCAGACTGTTCAAGCTTTATATCTTCTTCATCCAACAGATCATTTATCTTTAAAAACACACACCAAGTGAGACCACGATTTCTTAGAAAGACAGATTTATTAAATTAAATTAAAGTGTGAGAAGTGTGCTCTAAAAATAAAGTTGCTTAAGCTTTTTTAGCAGGCATTTTGTGATTCAGATCTCAGCACTAACATAGAAAACAAAGCCAGCCACTAGATATATTTTCTAAATAAACATTGTCCACTATAGCCGTATCATCTACTGTCAAAGCCCAGATATGAGGTAGTTTCAATCAGCTAAGACAGGCATCCCCAAACTGCAGCCCTCCAGATGTTTTGGCCTACAACTCCCATGATCCCTAGCTAACAGGACCAGTGGTCGGGGAAGATGGGAATTGTAGTCCAAAACATCTGGAGGGCCAAAGTTTGGGGATGCCTGAGCTAAGATATTCAATTTTAAGCTATTGTACAGCTAGAGAAAAAGCACTAACTCCCCATTATAGGATTAAGACTACTGGGACATGTTGGATAGCCATGTTCTCAGGCAGTAGTCTTTCTACCTACTGCATTTTTAACTGGCAATGCCAGTGATTTAATGAAAAGTGGTTTCAGAGCCAAAACCACACGTGTACAGACAACCGAGCAGTGCCTTGCTTGGCTGGCTAAAGCAACCCTATATAAAAACTCACCTAAGATTTACTTGTTGCCACATCACTGTAGGAGACAAATTAAATTCCTCATTTATTACAAAATAACTCTAGTCCTTAGTTAGATTGAACCACCAAATAATTTGTTTGTTCAACTCCATTCTCCAGGGTGCGTGGGCAAGAATAAAGGGCAGGAAAAACTGCAGATAGGTAGAGTTTACATTGATGAACATGTTGTAGAAGTTCTAAAAAGAGGCCCTAACATCAAAGCACAAGTGTAGTTTGAGCTCTGAATACTCCGTCTTTAGAATCTAGATCTATTTTAATTCCCAAACAAATAACTTTGCTTTCTCAAGTCTAAGCCATAATAAACAGGATTACAATTTCTTAACAATACAAAACAGAGGTAGTCAACATGCTGCCCTCCAGATTTTGTACTACTGCCCTAGGCATACCTAACCATCAGCTATGCTAGCTGGAGCTGATGAGAGTTGGAGTCCAACAATATCTGAAGGGCACAAAAAATTTGCTTCACAGGGTCAAGTGACTCTAGTGGAAACAATACCTACCAGAACACATATCCCCTCCCCAGAACTTTAATTTGTGTCACAGTCTGCAGAAGATTAGAAATAGGACTCTTTACCAAGCAGCAGCCAACCAACAATTTCTTCCAAGTTCTCTACAAATGTCAGATGATCTGGGGAAAGGCGAGGGTGTTGGCTGCAACCTCATATAAACTGCTGGCTGGTAAACCAAACCACTGTAAGTAGACCCTTACCTATAATCTATTATGAAGTTTCTCTAGGCTTTTTTAATAGCAAAGTCTTATATTAAATTGAAGCTGTACACAATTCTTACCTGCTCGGTTACTGAACTTAAATCATTAGATGAAAAATCTTCCTCTTCATTTTCAAAGAGTTCATCATAATTCTCTAACAGTCCCGCCATTATTCTGCTAACAAGTTCTTGCTCTTTCAGATCCTCCACATCTGTGTAAATGCTAACAAGAAAGGCAAAAACTAAATTTATTATTTCTGAAACTAATTCCTCAAAGGTTATTAATATGTTCCTACAAGGGGCTTTGGGGTGGAGACAGAGATCCTCAAGGACATAAAGGAACTGTCTGTGCACATACTGAAACTTTACATCCTTCATTGCTGGCCACTTAATTATTTAATTAATTTTGTATACTGCCCTATACCCGCAGGTCTCAGGGCGGTTCACAAGTCACAATATAAAAACACAAAATACACAATAAAAATAAAATCAAGAATAAGACCAACCCATAGGAAAGGCAGGTGGAGGAGTCTGCACTGTTGGGCGCCGCGGCCTAAAGGCACCCATACCCACCACCATGTAAGCCCTCAAGGAAAATGCTGGGCAGGGAAGCTTTTTGGCAAAACTGTCTGAAGGTTTAACAGCTCCTGTTTGACAGAGCCTTTAATACCCTTGACACACAGCTGCTGCACAATCCCTACCTTCCTCCCAACTTTGGAGCTGGCAGTGCTTAAATAATACCTGCCCAACTCTTCAGCTTCAAAGTTGGAAGGCTGGCCACATGTCATGCTCACCAGAGGGTGGCATCACAGTTGCTGCGGCATGCTGAGTAAATATGTTGTGCATCTAATGCAACATGAGTAACTATGCATAGAAGCACAAATGGTGGTAGGTCCACTAAGTGGAAGCAAACATCATAAACTTGGGATAGCAACCACAAATAAAATTAAGTTTTTGGGAATTTGATTTGATTTGATTGTACAGTAGTACTTCGGTTTGCGAACGCAATCCGTTCCGTGGAGGTGTTCGCTCGGCGAGGCATTCACTCACCGAAGGCACGCTTCTGCGTGTGCGCAAAACGCCAATAGAGCGCTTCTGAGCACGGACGCGCAGATCGCGTCCGCGCATCCAATGCCGCGGAACCCGGATGTAAACACTTCCGGGTCCGCAGCGTTCATAAACCGAGGTAGTCATAAACCGAGGTTCCACTGTACAGGAGAAAAATCAGCTTCTTATAGCTTTATATAATTATCCACTTCACAACACAGACAGGCAGGATAAATACTATAAATATTAAACAGACTAAAGATCAAGCAAACAGCTGTTAAATCAGGATAAACCCTTTTTATTTTAAATACTAGAATTCAGGAAGACATTGGAAACATTTAACTTTGGTTTAATTATTTTCAATGGCATTTTCTGTGCCATACAGAGCGTGCTCACGTACGGTTTATGTGTGTGGTACGGAAGCTGTACTTCTCAGGACAGAGCAGGTCTGTGTAGAATTATTAAAACAGCAGAGAGCATTATTGGCTGCTCACTCTCCACCTTAGAACAAATCTATACCACCAGGTGCCATAGAAAAGCACTAGACATATCAAGAGATCTAACGCACCCTGGTCACCATTTCTTTCAGCTCCTGCCATCGGGACGGAGATATAGAACTATGCAGGCAAGAACGAGCCATCTCAGGAACAGTTTCTTCTCTAGAGCGATTTTGGCCTTAAATGGAAAGCCTGGACTTTGAAGTCATCTTATTTTACTTGTTATTTGTATTATATTTACTGTTTTTAATTAGGTTTTGTAATTTTGGATTATGCGGAATGCTTTATCTGAGTGGATGTAGCAACCGAGTAATTTCGTTGTTCCCGCAAGGGGACAATGACAATAAAGATATCTTAATGACAATAAAGATATCTTATTTTATGTTGTTACAGCAGCAAGGAATAAAATACTGCGTTCAAGGAAAACAAGCTTATTGAAGAGTGATAGCAGCTAGTTAGAAAAAAATGCATGTTTACTGCAAAGTCACATTCAAAGTAGCCAACAAGTTCACATTATCTAACTTACTGAAAGATATCAGGACCAAAAACTGCAGCTAGAGAACTTGCAGACCAAATCTCTTCATGATGCGTTGCTACATTAGCTAAAAACCTACACAGAAACTTTAACAAACTGTAATTAAGAGGCGGAAGCTGCTGCAAGAGAAACCTCAACTTTCTTCCAAATTCATCTTCATTAAAATCTGTAAATATGACAGAAGTATTGTTAATAAATGCCAATACGTCTTTGAACATTTAACAAGACAATGTTAACTTCAGTAGTACAAATGTGTAACCAATATGATAAAAAGTTCCACTTGATTCATTGGAAATGCTCAGGTTTTTGTTTTTCTAAAAGGTTCAAAACTTGACCAGTATTCAGCACTTACAAGTTTCATATTAAGAGCACATTTCCCCTCATTTTATACTTTTTCTTTTCCCAATCGATTTGATATTTCAGTAAGCTCCTAGGCATTCCTGCACTGCTAATCACCTATTCCTTGTGAAATTCCAGCATTATTCTTGGACGCAGTTCACACTAAGACAAACTATGGCATAGTGCAAATGAGCAGGTTCTTGAACAGCAGATCAGTAAGGATTTTCTGTTCCTCAAGACCAGCTGATGCTGTATGCCAAGCCATGGTTTGGCTTAGCACTACGTCCAACAACAAGCTCAATCCAGATAAGCCGCAAACTGTAGTCAAGGTTTGCTCTATGGCTTACTGCTTGTTATTTATCAGGGCAGGGGGAGAATAAACCACAAACATGGGTTCAGGCATAACACCAAGACAAACCATGGCTTAGATCATAACAGCAGGACCAGAAGAACAGCAAAGCAGTCACAAACTTCTCTCTGGGAGCCCAGATAGTTCATTTGTACATTTGTGGTAAGTCATAGCTTAGGTTAGCACTATGCATGAACTGCGTTTGCTGAACTGTAGTTCTGATGGAGTGTTCCAATAACCACTCTATGTCCTGGGCAAAATAGAATCTGGAATGACAAACTTGGATGTCCAGTCTTTTCCTTCGTGTCTTAAACCTTTCTTTAATTTTTTCAAATAAATTTGGTGGATTTTTGTAAATGTCAAAGACCCAGTTTAAATGAACACAGAAGCTATGCACCAAGGGAGAGAGGGATGTACCAATCATACTCGCTAAACATCTCCATCTTGCCTCCAGACCTGCCATAGCATTTTTGTGTATTGAGTGAATTTAAAATCAACACACACAGAACTGAACTACATGGCTGTTAACCTACATAAAACCCAAAAATCAACTAAATGACTCAGAGTTATGGGTGTTGGATTATACATCATGCTATAGCAAATATTCTGTTTGCACATTGATTAACTGGTAAACCAGAGGCAGAACAAATGCATGATGGTAATTTGGTTCTGTTCCCTGACCACATGTAGCTTGTACGTTCATCCAAACCAGATCAAATTTCCCAATTATCTTCATATAAATGTGGGGTTTCATACAGAAGAAACCCACAACAACCCTAATGTTTTGATATGCTTATTTCTTGAAGCTATTTAATCCTTAATAAAAGAATTCCAATACCTTGAGAAAGTTGTATCAAATGCATATGTAGAGTGCTAGGAATAACTGGTTCTGGAAGTGCTTGAAGAAAAAATCTAAGAAGACTAATAGCTGAAGGTACATCCGCTTCTTTAACCAGATCCACATCTTCTCCATTGTCATATCTTTGCCGAAGCCACTCCACTGTTTCTGCATTTCCATTGACTTGAAAAAGTCCTTCTTGCTCTAGACCTCCTTAAGTTAGAATGAAAATACAAAATTCAGTACAACTGCTTATTTTAAAAGGTGCATATCTTACAGCATTATGTGTGATCCTGTGTGAAAGACAGAAAATATTTTTATTTTAAAAAAATAAACCTTACTATAATGCTCCCCACTCAATTACACTATTGAGGTATGATATCTGAGATAGCTATAACCCCCATATTAACTGATTAATCACTTTCATAATATCATGAAGTTCCACATATGGTGCAGAGAAAGGGGAATGTTCAGGAGAGCCTTTCAAGCCCTTTCCTAGCTCAACAGCTGCACAACTGCAGTGCTGCCAGTTGGGTCTTACTATCTGGTACAGTGGTACCTCGGGTTAGATGCTTCAGGTTATAGACGCTTCAGGTTACAAACTCCACTAACCCAGAAATAGTACCTCGGGTTAAGAACTTTGCTTCAGGATGAGAACAGAAATTGCGCAGCGGTGGCATGGCGGCAGCGGGAGGCCCCATTAGCTAAAGTGGTACCTCAGGTTAAGAACAGTTTCAGGTTACGAACGGACCCCCAGAACGAATTAAGTTCTTATCCTGAGGTACCACTGTAGTTGATATCACCACTCACCCATTAACTCTTGCAGCCCAGATGGGAGGGGATCTGAGTTGTGCCAAAGCAATTACTTTTACAAGAGGCTCTGAGCCAGTGCACCCTGCACTCCTTGATCTGACCTGTTCACAACCTGATGGGGCAGCAGAGCTAACTTCGAGCTGTGTAACCTTACTCTGGAGATCAAAGCAGCTTGCTCATTTCCCTGTCTGACACCCTCATCTTCCTAAGGCCCAGGAACTCTGAGATCAATGCACCCTGCATTTCATAGGCAGTTCCCTCAGAGTGCAAAGGCAGCTCAATGCTCCCAAAGTCTTTCCCACAGATGGAAAAACATGCTTCTCTCTTAGGACTCTGATCCTAAACTTTCAGTAGCATAAATTCCATGAAAGCATAAACTTTCAGTAGCATAAATTCCAAGTGTTTAGACACATGGGGATTCTAGAACCCTGAAGGTGGCAAACATTATTAGAAATAAAAGGTAGGAAAAAGCAGGAAGAATGTCAAAACAGAATACAAAATAAATCAGAGCACTTTGGCTCTAAAACTGACTAATCCCAGCCTATTCACTACAACATAGTCATTCTGGTCTACTCACAAGTAAGGAGGATGGTCTGCTTCCTGGTAGAATGGGGGGACCCAGTCTAGAGCCTGATGGTAGGAGGGACACAAGCTGCAAGAGCAGCTCGGCTGTTAAAGACTCTATCCCTCCCTTTGGAGGGAATGACAGATAATTAGTCAAGTGGGTCACGTCTCCCAGGTAGATAAGCGTTTGCATAGAACTGGCAGGAAATTTGTAACAGGATGGTTTAGAGAAACGAAGTGGGAAGACCAATGTCTGTCTTCACTCTGCTGGCTGTACTTCAAGTCTTATTTACAGATGTGAGCAGCTTCCTATGGACTGGCCAGTTTTCAGAAACCACTTGGGAAAACTAGATTAGCGTCTATAATTATATTTCTTGTGTGACTTATGAATGGGGGAAGGGCTGTAGCTCAGTGGTGGAGTACATGCTTCACATACAAAAGATACTTGGTTCAATCCCTGGCAGCTCCAGGAAGGGCTAGGAAAGCTTCCTTATCTGAAACCCTGGACAACCACTGCCTGTCAGTGCAGGCAATATTGGGCTAGATCAGAAATTCCAAATTAGCTAAGTACTGCAGACTCCCTGTTTTTCAAAAGCCAAGCAATGGACCCCCTACTTTTGGGTGGGTTACCTGGACTCCCTGGGGTCTGAGAACCACCAATTGGGAACCACTGGTCTAGATGGACCAATGGTTTGATCCAGTATGAGGAAACTTCATAGGTTCCTAAAGTCCCTCCAAACAAAAACTGATAAAAAGAGATGGCACCAGCCACCATCTCAAGATGCACTTTGATGTCAGTGGAAATGTGTTTTTAAATGGATCAAACAGGGCTGAAGGACAGGGTACAATACCGTTCACTTTCATAAAGTATAATGATGGAAATCTAAGTTCATAAACTCAAAGAAAGTTTACAAATGAAAAATATTGATAGTTCCAGACTTTGTCTGTAGTTAAGGCACAGCATGATGATACATACCATGTTCCTCAATATAGTCCACAACATGGCGGACTATGAATGGAACTTCACTGCCTGGCTGTCCTTCCTGCTGGAGTTCATCGAGTGGAATTCCAAATATTTTGTTAGTGAGAACAGAGTTGCAGTTACTCAAAGAAGGGGAGGAGCTCTTCCTCATATCTTTATGCAGCCCAATATCAAAGCTGTCTTTCTGTAAAATACAGTTGCCTTGCATTGAACTCCAACATTAAATGCCGAGTCACACATAAAAATACATCAGTTAATGAATAAACTTTAACCAGAAACTAGAACCCCAGCTATGAATCCCACACAAAATATCTTCCTTAAAAAAAGATTTATGGTACTCTCAAGCCCAGAATGTGATAAAAACTGAAACAGAATAACCACACAATGATTTTAGTTCCTGCAAAACTAAGATATATAAAACTGGCAACAACAGCTGCTAGAATTATTGCAAATAATAAGCAGATTTAATCACATGTGGTGAGCCTGCTAAAAGCCCCAAAATACTGAAATACAATAGAAACTATCATTTTTTATTTTAAAAAGTGTCACTTGCCAATTGTACTATACTGTATGCACTGGTTACTACCAGACAAGTTTACACCAGGTATTAGAAATGTGTATCATTCCTAAACAAGAGCAGCTGAAGAGATTGCGGGAAAATTTGGCTTGGCCAAATTAAACCGTACTTTAAACTATGGTTCTAATAATTTCTTAAAAGAAAAAGAAAGTTGAAGAAACCTACCTCAGAGCACTTAAACACCTACGTTTACAAAATATTTTCTACGCCAGCTACCCTTACTGACCAAGCATTCTCTTGTCATTTATGGCTGCTTGAGGTTATGGCAGAAGATCAGCCTGTAGTTCCTCATTGAAGAAGAGCAGAACTCGATCAGTACCTCAGCTGTTAATCTGGAAAACAAAAAGAAGGATTTAAGTACTCTAAATTTTGTGATTATTTAAAGAGCAATGTATAGAGGCTGGGGCAGGGCGAGATGAAGAGTCCATGGTGGAGCTACCGCCATTTCCCATGACCTGCATCGCTTGATGCAACAAGGGCAAAAGGTGGAGAGCAGGTGTCTCATTCCATACTTTTCTTTCTCCCCTCCCATTGACCACAAATTTAATTATTTCATTCCATCACGAATCACCTTCTGTGATATATCTTGAAGCAACTTAAAAATAAAACTACCAACAAAAACAATTATAAGAGTTTAATACAAAAAAAATTGAGAGACTTAATTATACCACCTTCAGGACTGGGATATTTTTAGGGTGTGTCAGAGGAACAAGGGAAGCTGAGGTTCTGTGGATCCACAGAAACAAAATATACATTTTAAATGCTATAATTATTTAAAACTCTACATGTTAAACCCTTATTTTAAACTCCAACTTAATCCACATTAAAAGCAGCTAAGATTTTCAGAAAAACAAGTCAAATTACACCACAAGATAAAATCAGAAATGCATCCATGAAATTGTTTTTTTTAAAAAAATGGAGTCAGCATAAAAACT
The DNA here is from genome assembly GCF_963506605.1 of Zootoca vivipara. Classification (NCBI taxonomy): domain Eukaryota; kingdom Metazoa; phylum Chordata; class Lepidosauria; order Squamata; family Lacertidae; genus Zootoca; species Zootoca vivipara. The sequence goes on along the minus strand of NC_083277.1, from coordinate 65,843,953 downwards.
TTTATCAGTTAATATTAATCTTCCTCAAATAAAACAGTCTTGGCAAGATGGTGCAAAGTCAAAAGAAGAAGCCACACAAACCCCCCATGCAAGTTCACTCCATAACTGGGCCACAGAAAAACCACAGACATCAATATACATCCATCCATAAACACAATGCCATTTAGGGCTTCATAGATAATAACCAGAACCTCAAATTGTGCTTCAAAATATTCTAAAGCAGAATATTTATGTATTTATGTATACATAATATTTATGTATTTATGTAATATATGTATTCCCATAAGCAACCTAGCTGGAGCATCCAGGACTACCTGAGGCTTAGAGAGATTCTTCAAAAGCAGCCCTATGTAGAGAGTGCTATAGAAATACAATTTCAATGTAGCCGAGCTGTGTGTCATCAAGACAAGCGGGGAAGGGCCATAGTTCAGTGGAAAAGCATCTTTATTCCATGTAGAAGGTGCCAAGATAAATCCCTGGCATTTCCAGTTAAGGATGGGAATATCCCGTGTTAAACCATGGTGAACCTTTGCCAGTTGGTGTAAACAACACTGAGCAAGACGGACCAATATTCCTATGATCTGAATAGATATGAGTCAAATGGAAAGCTACTTTAACGTCACCTTTTTCATGGGGATTTACAATTAAATGACACTGGTCATGAGACCTACTTAATAGCCTACAGATAATGTAGTTGCAAAGTTTTTAAGTACAATGTTTGTTACTAACAATTATCTTTAATCTGATAGTAACATTTACAAGCATGAAACCATTTCTTAGATTATCAAGGTTCCTAGAATTACTAGACTTTTATATGTCTTACATTAAGTAATGTACAGTTATCATATATACAAAATCCTTTTTAAAAAGCCACTTACTCACTCAAAGAGTTTCTTCTTTTGAGTCTAGTATAAGCCAAAAATGGAATCCAAAGTGGAACTATTTACCCTTCTTGTAATGGAAGGACCTGCTAGGAGCTCAGGGCAATGACTACCCACCCTGGGGTGGATTGAGGTTACTTAAGAGATAATGATTTGCCCAAGGCCACTCAGGGTTGAAAACATATCAAAGAGCAAAACTGTGCCCATTACACCATAATGGCTAGTGACTGACACCTGTCAAAGTTCAAAAGAGGCCATTATAATTAACCAGCTGATCAGCAATTAAAGCAACTTTCTTTGAAGACATGCTTTCAGTGCCAATCATCTGACTGGCACTGGGAATGCACCTTTAGAGAAGTAACTTCTGATCAGCTAACTGGCGGATACAAAGAGCTCATTTGATGCTTCTGCAGAGGGCAGAATGCTCATATAATCAGAGCATTTCCCCCTCTGCAGAGAAAGTGGTTTGGATTCAAAGTGCTTCCTCCAACTCTCTTGGCAAAGTTACAGTTGATCTTCGCTGATTGACAGTTGTACAGGGCTCTCCCCAAACCACAATCACCTTATCATAAGTGCTTGCAGAGTCCCACACTATGCTTAGAAGCCCTGACAATCAACTACCGTGTTTCTCCAAAAATAAGACACCGTCTTATATTTATTTTTCCTCAAAAAACAACAACACGGTGGCTTATTTTCAGGGGATGTCTTTTTTTTTTAATTAAGTATGGTACAGTTTAACCTACAAGCTTAAACTGCCTATCACTATGGCTTATTTTCGGGGTATGGCTTATTTTTGGAGAAACACAGGGATTTTATCTGTCCTATACCTGATGTCATATATGAAGTCAGGTGCAGGGCAAGTGGGCAATAAACAGTAGCACAGTGTCACAAATTGTAAGGCACAGGAATCTGTAAGGTCCTACTTAAATTGCCAGGTGTAGGTCAAGTGGACATAGCTTGACCAAAACTGCCTGGCAGGCCAAGTGGGGGGTGGTTTCGCAACCCCTGGTGTAGTCAATATTGAACTATATGGGCTGACCTGGTATAAGGCAGCTTTCTATGTTCCTTTGTAGGGTTCTCTCCCTCCTTCCTTAATTAATTGGGCTTCAAAACATGCATAGGAAAAGGGACAAAGGCATAGCTATGGAGCCTTCACAAAGAAAAATGGAGCTATCTACCAACTAAGTAATGTGGATATTCTTTTCCCCACTGCATGAAAAATATTGCTCTGCTCCTGATCACTGTTTCAGGAAAGTTCTGGCGCACAGTCACCAAAACAAACATGGAATTTAGGGCTCCTGAAATCACATAGTAGGAAAAACAGAATCCTTATTTTTTGTAGTGCATTCAACGTAGCACAAGCAGACTTCCACTCACACAACAGAACTTCCATTTCCTCGGCTCTCCCCATGTGTCACCAAAATCTGCTCTGGAGAGTGCCCAATCCTTTGGAGTCTATCTTGAGAGCACACAAGGGGAGCCGGTGGGCACAGGCGAGGAAGATAAAGTTACATTGCACAAACTTAAGTTTATTACACAAGCTGAACTGCAGCTTTGGATACAGCCCAACATAGCTTGAATAGACTCATGGACAAACAAAAGTTATTTCATTTATTTATATTCCACCTTTCTGGATATAATCCTTCCAAGGCAACTTACAAGAATCATTCATCTACTTTTTAAATTTATCTTTCCCCAAACATGATATTTGGGTCATTAGGAGCAAATTAAGAGCAAATAATTCCATCTAGAAACAAAACCTAACATTATCATATTAACAAAAAAATGCCCAGGAACTACATTGTACCTCAACCATAACAGCTAATAGGCGATAGGTAATTCTGTGTGACAGTTAATTGTATGCACAAAAACAGTTGCAGGAGTCACAAAGTTAATAAAACGTGCATAATGTTTCAACATAAAGTCAGTAAACTTATGCAACATTATATCCTGAAAACAGAACCGTTTAACATTTAATAATTATTTAAAAATGCTGGTTTTTAGAGGGATCTTTCATTGTTTGTTCTTGATACCGGTAGTAAAATTTCCTTACTGCACACCAGTGCTCAATGGAAGGAGGATTCAGCTTGTGCCGTAGAACCCCTACCGCCCACCTAGAATCATTGAAATGCCCACTAGTGGGCGGTAGGGACCAGGTTGACAACCCCTGGTGTACACTGTAACTGGCTCTCTAGGGTTCTCTTCCACTTCTATTGGGAAGTGTACCTTCTAAGTCACAAGATTGTGGTAGAAAATCTCGTTCTACTTTTATGGGAAGTACGAAAAACTAAAACTTTTAACAACATTTTTTTTTACATATAAACCAGGACTCTGAACAACTTTCCTCCTTTACAGCTGAATTCCTGTGCTCACTAGAAATAAGTTCTACTTTGTAGGATTCAACTAAGTTGCTGTGCGTGGGGAACTAGGTTCGCTCTCACAGTAAGACCCCCACCCCCACCCCTGCATTCCCTAAATCTGCTTTGGAGGATTCCCTAGAACAGGTTTAGGGGCTGTGCCGGGTGGGGGAGGTCTCACTGTGAGTGAACCTAGTTCCCTACTCATGTATGCCACTTTGTGATATGTTTGGTGGCATTCTGGGTGATGCTGAAAGTATTCAGATGTGTGTCATTATACTTCAGAATCACTTCATCAAATTGCTGCAGAGCTGTAGCAATAAATATGAAGCTTGAAAGTCACATCATATGCATCACCATCATATCAAATCAGTAGTGTGCTATATAATACATATCCACTGTGATTTCTTATCAATGAACATATTGATAAAATAGGAATTCTCCAAGATATACAAACAGACATTTCCTCCTCCTAGTACTTATCACTATATGATAAAAATAAAATATTAAGGATTTGTAGTCTTGGGAGGTCAAATGAAAAAGTGAACTAACCAAAAACAGAAAGAAAGTTAAGAAGAGAGAGGAACAGGACCAAGTTGTTAGAAAACCAACATGCATGTAAAAAATTAATAATGGTAGTCTCCAGAGAAATGAGAGGCCAAATGAAATTTCAAGCAACCCAAATGCAACAATGTCACAAAAGCCAGAATAGAGGAGATCATAACTGCAAGCGATCCCTTCTAAAAATGAAGATGACAAAGAATGCATTCATGCTACATTACTTAAGATCAGAAAAGGAAGCAGAAGAATGTCTTGGATTTCACTTGCTGGTTAAAAGAAAGAAAATAAAGAGACAGTATTTCTGGACAGTTGAACAATAGTGTGGATAACCTGGTGGAAAAGAGGGCTGCACCTTGAATAGTTGTGCAGAAGAGGAAAGTTCAGCCAGTGTAGCTCATATGCAAGCTATGCCCGTTGAAATTCCCTCTTCTACACAACTATTCAAGGTACAAGAGGGCTTATCTACTCTTCCACCTGGGCAGCCTAGCACAATTGCTAAAGAACTATTAGAACGAGCAAAAAATTAAGTACTTCAAAGGGAAAACAGATGTTAGTACAAAGCTGAAATTCCTAACCAGACTTGCATCATCTCTGATTTAAGATAATTTGAGAAAACAGCACATTAAGTACATTGGAATGTCACTAATTTGTAAAATAATATTATGAAAGTCTAACATTTATATTTCATAGAATTATTAAGTCTTTAGGCCATCATGATAGAATCACAGAATTGTGAATTGGAAGTGATGCAGAGGGTCATCTAGTCCAGCGTTTCTCAACCGGTGTTCCGCGGCCCAGTAGTGTGCCGCGAGACACCGGCTTGTGTGCCGCGACGTGCGGCGAGGAAAAGGGCGCTTTGCATTGCTGACGGACTTCCAGCGAGGCAAGATGGCGCACGGCACGGCAGCGCGAAGCTCCTGAGAGCGACCAGCGTGCCCGTGCCGCCAGCCTAGCCTCTGGACCGCCGGAACCGCCGCCGCCGGTACGCGGGCGCCAAGTGAGCCCGGCGGATCGACCGGGGAGCCGCTGGAGGCCCCCCCCCTGCGACCCCACCGGAGCGAGACCGAAAGTGCCCGGCTGGAGGATCGACGGACCCCTGGGCTCTGCGGCAGCCGCGTGGGCGTCGGAATCGCCCGGCGGATCAAGCGGGGAGCCGCTAAAGCCTCCCAGCGAGCCCGCCTGCGGCCGGGAAGAGCTCCGAAGCCCGGGACCTCCCACCACGCGACGGCCCTGCCTCGTCGCCGCAGCCATCGCCACCCCAGCCGCCCCAGGAGAAGAGGAAAAGGAGGGAGGCCCCCCCCCCAGGTGAGGGGAAAAGGGAAAGATAGGGAGGAGAGGGCCCCTCGCCACCCCCCAACCCAGGTGAGAGCGCCTGGTGGGTCCGCCTGGCTACCGCGCAGCAGTTCTTCAGTGGCATGCTTTACGTCTCCCCTCCAAACTAAACTAAATATAGGGCGGCACAGAGTTGGTGTGCCGCGGGATTTTTTTTCATAGAACAAGTGTGCCGTGGCCCAAAAAAGGTTGAGAAACACTGATCTAGTCCAACCCCCTGCAATGAAAGAATCCTGCCCACAGCCATCCCTGGGTGATAGCGGTGGACCTTGGGGTTCTGAAATTTCAGCAGCGCCCTGTGCAACACCAAAATTACCCCCTTCCTTTCTACATAATAGTTGTGGAGCCCACTGCAAAGCCCCCGAGGCTCTGTGCCTAGTGCAACTGAATCAGTCGCACTCCCCTAAATCTGCCTCTGGTGGATGGACTCACACCACCAACCAACCTTCAAGTTTGAAGAACTTCAAGTAAGTAACCTTTTATTGGTAGAAAAACATGCTATGTTCTATGTTACCTTAACCAATTCTATTGGAGTTTGCTAGACCCCTCCCCATCTCTTATCAATCACTCTCTTTAAACAACTATGCATATAGGTTTTACTCATTTTTGTCAATTGCGGGCATGAAAACTATGCCTGCCTTGAAATATCATATGAAAGAGGCACAAACTATCTTTCAATATCAAATCTTGTATGACTCATGCCAACATTAGCTACAGACGTTATCACTCGATACTTGAAGCTTTTATAGCACAATCCTACAAATGTCTATTCAGCAGTAATTTCAATGTGGCTTACTCCAAGGTTAAAAGGTATAGGAATGCAATCATCATTGTTCAACCAGTGTATGATGGTCATAAAATATATTACTTTAGATACCACAAGACTTCAAAGTATATTTCAATATTAAGTATAGACCAGGCATCCCCAAACTTCGGCCCTCCAGATGTTTTGGACTACAATTCCCATCTTCCCTGACCACTGGTCCTGTTAGCTAGGGATCATGGGAGTTGTAGGCCAAAACATCTGGAGGGTCGCAGTTTGGGGATGCCTGGTATAGACAATGCGGTTGGCGCTGTGGTCTAAACCACTGAGCCTTTGGGGCTTGCTGATGGGAAGGTTGGCAGTTCATGACAGGGTGAGCTCCCATTGCTCTGTTCCAGATTCTGCCAACCTAGCAGTTTGAAAGCACCAGTGCAAGTAGATAAATAGGTACTGCTACGGCAGGAAGGTAAATGGTGTTTCTGTGCGCTCCGTCTGCCGTCACAGTGTTCCGTTGTGCCAGAAGCGGTTTAGTCATGCTGGCCACATGACCTGGAAAGCTGTCTTTGGACAAACACCGGCTCCCTCAGCCTCAAGCGAGATGAGCACCACACTCCATAGTCACCTTTGACTGGACTTAAGCATCCAGGGGTCCTTTACCTTTACCATAGATAACTGGATATCAAATATATATGTAACAAATGATTCTGTATTGCACTATGCATGATAAAGCTTACTAGCTTATTAAGGTTTATCATTACTGTTGATTTTTTTAAGGGTTCTGCAAAATACTGAGATGTATTCTCACCATTATGTAGGTTTAAAATCAAAGTGCATATGAAATAAACAAGATGGAAACTTTTTGGCTTTTAAATAATGTTTTGCTGAAGACATGCCCAGTCTGAAGCACATGCTTCTAATTAGAGGCCATTAACACAAGCATCCATGTAACAGCTAGCCATGGGTAATGTAGAGAAAATATTAAATCTTTTGGCCTTTACAGCATTTCTTGCACCTCAAATTACAATTTCATGCTATTATTGTTCCCAGCAGCTTCTATATTACTTTACAGGAGTAGGCTTGTATTAAATTCTGATTTCATTTTTAAATAATGGGCTATAATCAACAAAGTCACTGCACAAAGGGAATAAATTTTGTTCATGCAACTGAACTTTCCAATGTGCCCCACCACCACCTATAAGCCCTCCCTAGGAGCTCCCCCATCTCACTAGAGCATATTTGTGGGCCAGGGTACAGAAGCATGTGGGTAAACTAGAGGGAGAGAAAGTTACTGGATTCAATCCTAGATTATTTTTATAGGAGACAATATTGAAACACCCTTTTTTATAAACAAAAATTATTATCCAACCCACCCAGAAAAAAGTATTTTCTCATTAACTATTAGTATTAATAAAATACTGTGATATGGTGGTTAGAGTTTAGCTTAAATGAGGAGAACCATGTAAGACACCTTGAGCTCCCTGCAGGAAAGGTAGGCTATAAATGCAAAAAATAAAAATAAAAATGTCAATGCCAGAATCAATTTCCCATGCATCTAAGCTCTCTGAGTAGAATTTTGGGCACATAATTATAGCAGACACAACTGCTGCAGGTTTATGGTTTTATGCTAGTGGTTCATGCAGGAAACATTTCAAGTGAAGATTCACTCATGCATCTTTAAATACGTATCTGGGAACATGCTCAACGTAACTACAAGACAAAGTCAGACAAATGCAGGAGTTCCAGAGAATCTACCACAGTTGATGTCAGCATCCTTTTTTTCCATCTATTTTTAGGTCTAGAACTGATAAAACGAGAGTTGGGTGAAGTGGCTGCAGCTGCCGCCACCGCCACCACCACCTTCTACACTATCCCCAAAAGCCCTACCTTACTGATCTTCAATTGGTGGGTCGGGACCCACTACCAGGTCATAGTTTCTCTAAGGTGAGTCACAGCAGCAACAGCAGGAGCAGCACTACACAAATATATGGTTAAATAAATTAAAAAATGGGTTCCCACATGCGTGTTTGGGTTTAATTAGTGTTAGCTTTATTAAATGTATTACCCATCCTTTGACAGCCGGTCAGACTGGGTTAGAACAATTTAAATTTATGGTGTGTCCCGTCTGAAAAACCTGAACACAACCACCCTATCCCTAAAGTACGCCACATTGGGGTTCAGGTGCATTTTTGTGGAAATGAAGGTGGGGGCAACTGCTTCAGCCAAGTTGCCTAGCACTTCTCTACTCAAAGGTGGACTAAGGGCCTATTCAAGGCAGCTAGAGCTGCATTGCACCCATTCCCACACATCCATCTCTCTGAACCAAGCTTGTTATGGGTAGCAAAACTTTACATATTTGCTGCTTCAAACACCCAGCAGTCTATTTTAACTGGGTATAAAGGATAAACTGAAAACTCCAAATATGCTTTCCTTGGTGGTAGAGAAAAGCACAAACAGGTGGAATATTTACAACCGAGATATCAGATGGACAGATTCTGCCCACAGAAGCAGTTAAAGTACTTTTAAGCTTCCCAACCTAAGGTACCAACAATTTGTCTGCCAAAGAAATAATTCTGCATTTATACCATGGAATCCCTATGCACTGCAGAGGATCGGGATGCATCCTAGGAGATAAAGTTTAAGTACTGTTCTATAGCCAGCCTGCTGAATTTCACTATCCTTTCATTCAACCTGTCAATGCACTCTAGAACATACCCAATAGTTCTTTGCAGATAAAAAGGTAAGTAAAGGTGGAAAAACTAATATACCCTTATTGGTCTCATTTGGAAACTCCCGATATGCCCTTGTGAAGTTTGAGGTTCCATGAGAGCTTAACTAAGTTATCTTTGGATTTGTGCATTGGGAAGTTTTCCAGTAGGTCAGATTGACATGGGACTCCGGATAGGACACCTTCAACTTGTAGCACATTACTTCCACTGAATCACACAGGGCTATTTTGTTCTAGGGAACCTTTCTGTGCTGCACCTGCTCTCTGTTTATGACACCTGATCTGAATCACGCAGCTTCATCTACACAGCCTGATAAAGCAGCACATGGGGGCTTGACGAAATGGAAGCTTTGATCCTTTGAAGCCTAGCATTCTACTTCCAGGAGGGAAGTAGCCTCCATCCTATTTCTGGGATTGGAGATCTCTGAAAACACATTCAAACGATGTCTAGGATTAGGAACTCCACATACCAAACGCTGGTGGCTAATTTATTCACGTTACTGACCAACGTCTCCAAATTGCTTTCTGTACCCATTGAGACACACCGTTACCCAAGTCCACTGTAACCAAATAGCCAATCGCCCTTTTTAAAAGAGATGCACCGCCACCCGTACATGCAGTTACGCTTTGACCAAGTTATCACGATTTCAATGAGGGAGGTGTGTGTGAAGAATCATCACTCCCGCTTCCTCAACAGCCTAACCCTCAAGGACATCGCCTCACACCCTCCCAAAAAAGGGGGGGCATAATCCCTAACTTCTGCTCTTCTGACCCCGAACCATTTGGTGCCCTCGCCAAGGCCGGTCACGTTCAGACCTACCGACAATCTACCTGCAGATTTACCTCCCCAAACCCACCGCCTTTTTCCAGCATCGAGGTCTCCCACCCCACCCTAGCCCTTCCAATCCAAACGAGACCTCCTCCTCCGCCTACAGTCCTCCCCCACCACCCCCAGCAGCAAATGCAGTTCCCCATCCCTCCAAAAATAAAAATAAAAACCTTCCCGTATCCCCCCTTCACCACTGCCAGCCACTGCCCCTGACGCGCATGCGCGATGGCGGCTGCCTCACCGTTGCCGGGTGACTCTCCCCTCGGCCCTCAGTTTCAGCAGCAGCAGGTTCCTCCGACTCTTTCCGTTCGAGGGCCCGGCTGGGCTGGGCCTGGCTCGGCTCCACAGAGCTGGTTCTCCAGCGGCGGCGGCAGCCGAGGGTAACGAGCGTGAAGCTGCCGTCCCGGTCCCGGCCCCGCCCCTCGAGGCCACACAAATACAGAAGATCTGGCGCGCGGCAGAGGCAGCCTCAGTCTCCGTAGCTGAAGCTTCTCCACTGACGGACTCTTCAACTGTAATGAGCAGAAAGCGGCAGACCAGGAAAGGAAGTGACGCGCGCCTGATTGACAGCGAGCGGCGCGCGGGCATCGCCCCTCCGCTTATTTCCTACCACTGCTCCCCCCCACCCCGACCCATCGGCAGGAAGTGACGTAGTATAACGAGGGAGGCGCTCATAAAGGAGCTGGCAGGGAGAGGCAGAGGGAGGTAGATGGAAGCCGCGGAGAGGGAGGGAGGTGAGAGAGGGGTTTATAAGCCCTGTGGTTGGCTTTCCCCCACCCGACCCCTTGTCAAATGTTTCCTTTCGGCCTGGAAGGCGGAAATCCAACCACTGTAGCTTTCCGCGATGTGATGAGGGAAAGTGTCACCTGTTGAACTAACCGAAGTCCTACCGGTACTAGATCGTGCCCTTATTCTCTGCAGTAATTAAATGCAGAAGCCTGCACTTCCCTGGTTAGATATTCACAGCTGTTAACAGGGATTAGATTCCACACATCAGTCAACCCCCCTCCGGGGCCCCCAAAAGAAGAAGGGAAATAGGGAATATCATATAATCCAACTGCTGACCACTGTGATTGCAAGTATAAACCAAATCCTGTACAGTATTTAAAGTCGTTTGTACTCTACTGTTTTCAGGTAAATGGCTCCCAGCGTGGCTTACACATCAGTTCAAAGAGCATGATGGTCCCTGTCTTCAGCTTTGCCTTCTGAAAGACATGGCACAAGAGGGGAAAGGGATGGAGAGGGAAGAGGAAAGCAAGCGCGTACCTGTTTTTAATGTTACAGTACAAAACTTGTAAAAGAAACCTGCTGGGATGGAAACAGATCAGGAAGAGACAGTCTCTCAGCCATCAGAGACAATGGAGTAGCCTGGCTGCCTTTGTCTCACTCTACTGCAGCCTGTGGAGTGGTTGCTATTCACTGACAATTTGAGGAAAGCAAAAGGGAGACCCAGGAGCTGTCAGGTGATGAATTACACTCTACAGCAGGGGTCAGCAAACTTTTTCAGCAGGGGGCCGGTCCACTGTCCCTCAAACCTTGGGGGGGGGGCAGACTATATGGGGGGGGGTGAACAAATTCCTATGCCCCACAAATAACCCAGAGATGCATTTTAAATAAAAGCACACATTCTACTCATGTAAAAACACGCTGATTCCTGGGCTGTCCGGGGGCCGGAATTAGAAGGCGATTCGGCCAGATCCGGCCCGGTGCATTTGCTTGCCTACCCATGCTCTACAGTAACTAACATCTACCAAGTGGCTACCTCTGTGAGGGTAGTGCTATCACATTTTCCAGAACTATCAGGTTGTGGGTAGCCCTTGGATTTTTAGGTGGAAATGAGCAAAACCCATAGAGCTGCTGAGTTAAACTGGAAGGGCATATTTATTTCTGAGCCTCCATGGGATCTTTCTATCTGGTAAGAACTCACAGATTTGCTTGTGAAGTAGTCTAGGTGGACAGGAGTCTCATGTTGGCCAAGGTACAATAATTGTCTCTAGCTTTTCATTGCCTTTACCTTCTCTCAGCTGGAAAAGATTTTGGGTCTCCCAGGAATTACAAGGAGAGCAAAAAGGTGCACCTTTTTGTCAGGACACCAGCTTTCTCCTTCCCATGTTCACACAGGAATCATCTTAGTAAACCACGCTGCAGATGGGATCTATGCTTTCTTACCCATAATAGCATATGAGTAATAAAGCATAGGTCCCATCTGCACCTCCTTTAGCCCAGGTCCCCCTACATCTCTGAAAAAGTGGCCTGTTTTGCCTTTAAAACGGTTGTTATAAGGAGAAATGTTTGTGGGGATGATAAGTTTAATTCTCCAGAGGAGCAAACCCTTATCTGATAAAATTATTAAAACCAAGAATTCTAACACTAATGTGTTTTACCACACCATGGTTTTTGTTTTTTTCAATCTGTGAGTTTTCTTTGCAACAGTAAGTTGAATCTTTTATTTGGTCGTATCATGCTGAGTCTCTAACCTTAGCTGAGGACTTTCTAACTTAGCATTGTCCTTATTTTTCAAATTTTGAACCAGTCATCCTAGAGAGGAAACAGAGAGCAGTGACTGAGGTTTTCTGGAAACTAATGAATCAAAATTTGATTGATTTGGTATCCATTATGTTACTAATTTATTTAATGAAACATTTTTTAGAAATTGGTGTGTGTAGTGTTAGCCGAAAATTTTCCACCCCACAACACTGATGGAAAACAGTAGTTGATCTGAGAAAGAAAGGAGGAAGAAAATGGCAGGTTCATTTACACCACTATCCTAAAAACACATTGACACCCGTGGAGTTTACTTTCAAGTAGCAGTTTTGGCATGTTGGAAATTAATGTTTCATTAATTTTATGTAATTGCTCCTAAACTGCATGTCTGCACTGAACCATATGTTGTGATTTCAGATTCTTGTGTGTGTTTATAGGAAGGGCTATCTTGTTGCTATGGGCAACTGTTAGGAGCATTTCAGTGATCAAACACTTCTAGGAAGCCGACCCAACTTCGTTATGAATCTGCTTGCTGCATTTATATATAGGTCCCTTCTGCCAAGGCACTCAATAGTGTTTACAATTTAACATACAAACTAAGACAAAAAAGAAAGATACAAAACATAAACCTACAGGATTGTCTCATGTCATTGGTGGCCTCTTTTATGAGAGCCTGAGCTCCGTCTTGCTTCCACTCAGGTCAAGTCTTGTAACATTATGATAACTATTGAGACATTCACTGATAATGTTAGAGATCTGCTGGGTTATTCAGGTCTGTAAAAGCCACAAACATCTGCAATTGTGACATGAAAGCTGGCAGCATTAACCCCACCATATGGGAATCCCTTGCATATGTCTGCAATGCCTGGAGACAGACAGGTTGTTCATCCATAGCAGTGATCAGAGGAGGAGTGCAGAGAGAAGAAACGGCATGATGCACCTCTAGCAGCAAAACCGGATACCTTCATCAGCCACACCTGCAATAAAACATGTTTCTCCCGCCTCAGCCTCTACAGCTGCAGCAGGTGCTGTAACTCTACAATGGTTTTGACTTTACCCCTGAAGGTGCACTCTTCCATTGTCTCCCGAGGCAGATGGGATGCCAACAAACAACAAAGGGCTACACATGACATGCAGCACACATGTCCCTGTAAGGTAAACTCAGTTCATTTGCTGCAGCCACATAGTACACATGTTAACATGCAAAGTGGTTCAACTTTGTCATCTGTATAAGGGTATAGGCGACTTCTCTGACATGGCACAGTTTGGTGAAGGAAGACTAACTGTAGAAAAAGAATGCCTGAGATAGTTCATCTGGTAGAGCATGAGACACTTATTGTAATTGCAGGGTCATGGGTTCAAGCCCCACATTGGGCAAAAGATTCCTGCATTGCAGGAGGTTGGACAAGATGGCCTTCGGGGTTCCTTCCAACTCTACAGTTCTCTGATTCTATGAATGTCTTGTTGGTTGTGGTTTTTGTTGCCCTGGGAGCTTTCTCTATTGAAGAGCTAGGTAAACATTAGAAAGTGCCAAGAAGCAAAGGCACATAACCTGCAACCTTGATATGCAGGGTATGTACATTGCTGTTAAAGACCTGCTATTTCTCACTAAGTGTTTGAAAGAAGAAGAAGAGTTTGGATTTGATATCCCGCTTTATCACTACCCAAAGGATTCTCAAAGCGGCTAACAATCTCCTTTCCCCTCCTCCCCCACACAGGTTCTGTAGTGCCCTTTTACTTTGAATGTAGAACATCCTAGTTTTCTTTTGTTTTAAATTTCTGGTTGCTTCTACTCCTTTAAATCGCAAACGGGTTTCTCAGCCATTGGGTTACTAAAGTAAGAAAAATACAGTGGTGCTGACCACATCCTTCCTTTGTTTACTGTAGGGAAAAAAGGAAAAAAGAAAACCCTGGCACACCTCAGTTCTACCAAACTGGATGGGCTGAGGGTGGAGTGGACTTTGATTTGACTTAAGGATGACTGCCAGAGACAAGCAGCCATCTGCACTAGAGCTTCCGCCTCAAGACAAAGGGCCTACAGTTTTAACTCTGCAAATCCAGATTGGTAGTGGCAAGAACAGGAACTGGAGGACAAAGGTCAGCAACGTGGAGCAACATGACCCACACGCTGCCCCTTCTACACACCCACGATTCATTGTCTTCTTGTCTGGGAACCTGTTTCTGTTCTCAAGATGAGATATTTTTGCTGGCAACAAAAGAGAACAAAAGACACAAGAAGGAATAAGATCCTTTCTTGGAAGATGTTCTTCTTGTTCTGTTTCCCTTTGTCTCCATGCTCAAATCTTGCGAAGCAAGCTAACAATAAATGCAGGCATGACAGGAATTCATTTTGTATCCAGGAGGTACAGAGACCTTTTTGTTTTCTATGTGAGTTAATATAGACTCTTGATGGACTAGCCCCAATTTTATTGTTTTTTGAAGATATACATTTCCTCTAAGGGTTTCAATCCTCAGGAATACATCACTCACTTTCACACAAAAACACACATCACAATAGTTGTGAATATAAAATGCTTTCCCCTCCTATCAAGTGGGATTGTTATTCCAAGGCAGCACTAATGTGATTATAAAATCACTTGTATCAGTTTATTGGCTCAAGTGCTTTGATCTACCAGAATGTCTGTTCGGCTAAAAATCCCATTAGAAGGTTTCTACCTGATCTAATGTCTTTTCCTGCTTTTGCATCCATTATCTATCATACTTACAAAAGGACCCATCCTTTATGCCAATCTTCTCACTATTTTTATTTAAAATATTTTTAAACATCACAATAACAAAGAAACCTAAAAAGGAGAGCTGTACACAATATTGTGTAGGACTACTGACTGGTATACTGATTAGGAAAATGGCTGTAATGTTCTTTTTTTCCTTTTTCCTTTTTGCTCCTGAAAATAAAGTAGCAAAGTCCCCTATGAGGGTGAAGAGGCACCTGACTGAGTGCTGAAATACTGTATGCCCTATTTCTGAGACCTCTCCTTGGCTGCCTGTTGACCAGTCTCTTCATTTGATGCCCTTCAAAACCTTCCCCTTGTATTTGTAAGCTAACAGTTTTCCTCTTTGTTTCAGTCAAAGCATTTCCTCATGATTATCAGCACAATCACATGATTGATATTGATTGTATAAAGCCTAACCATGTGATCATAAAAGCTGGTGCTCAAGGACATACTGCATTTTAACTCAGCAGCGACTTCGGGTATCTCCAGATAGGGAGCCTTTTGCCTAGATCCCCAATGTGTTGGCTGCAGATACTAGATGCCAGCTGACAGCGTAAACCAGATTCATATCTCAGTGCAACTAGCAGAAAAATTGGTTGGCATCCGTCTGTCTTGGGAGACAAAAGAGGAGCATGTTTTCATTGTTTTACATGGTTTTTTAAAATTTAATTTAACTGCAAACCATATTGAGATGGTTGTTGGCCCTGAAAAGCAGTATAAAAATACAGTACCTACATTATATAAATAATTGGGGCTTTTTTTCAGCCGGAATTCGCCAGAACTCAGTTCCAGCACCTCTCGGGTGGGCGCCCTAGCCATTATAAGAGAACAAGGGAGGTATTTGTGGTGAGTTCCGGTACCTCCTTTTCTAGAAAAATAGTACTGTATAATAAACAACCTCAATGGTAGAGTGTCAGATCGGACTGCAGGTCTTGTGGCCAAAAAGAGGTTTTACCAGTAGCATGTTTTAGCACATAGGTAGGTAAGTGTACAGCATCAAACCCACAGACACATTAATATATCAAGTATTTGATATAATAAAATGCTATATCAAGCATATTGATTTATTAAATAAAGTATTTTTAAGCATTTACATGACTTGAGTTACCCAAGCTACATCTGGCCAAACCATGTGCTTCTATGCAGACCTCAAAAGAAGAGGAGGATGTGAAACTACCTGTTCCCAATTTTTAAAACTTTATTTGAATACATGAACCAAACAACTTTAAAGCTGCCAGAGGTGGGGCTTGTGAGAAGCCAATCATGGAAATATATGCTAGGGAGAAGTTTCCAGTTTCCTCATGCAAATGAAAAGTAATGTGGATCTAAGAGTGGAAATCAATATAGTGTTCATAGGCCTGCACACAGAGTATAATTTTGCTCACAGAAACACTATCAGAGCTTCTGGAAATTCTAGCTCTCTAGTGAAAAGGAGACAGGAGTGCCTGGCGTGCTATGGTCCATGGGGTCACGAAGAGTCGGACACGACTAAACGACTAAACAACAACAACAGTGAAAAGGAAACATGTTGATTGCATCCAAACAAATCTCAGTTCTAACTGTTGCTACTTAAGATGAAATATATCTACTTAGTTCAAATATTACCTACGTTAACTTGTGTAACTTTGCAACATGCTTTTGTATTTCTCTAATGTGTCAACAGAAAACCTAGTTTCCTTCATCACAGTGTTTTAGCCTAATACTGTATAACCTAGGAAACAAGGGGACGCGGGTGGCGCTGTGGTCTAAACCACAGAGCCTAGGGCTTGCCGATTGGAAGGTCGGCAGTTTGAATCCCCGCGACAGGGTGAGCTCCTGTTGTTCGGTCCCAGCTCCTGCCAAACTAGCAGTTCGAAAGCACGTCAAAGTGCAAGTAGATAAATAGGTGGGAAGGTAAATGGCGTTTCCGTGCACTGTTCTGGTTCTCCAGAAGCGGCTTAGTCATGCTGGCCACATGACCCAGAAGCTGTCTGTGGACAAACGCCGCTCCCTTGGCCTATAGAGCGAGATGAGCGCCACAACCCCAGAGTCGTCCATGACTGGACCTAATGAATTACATCTTGTTGTTGTTTAGTCGTTTAGTCGTGTCCGACTCTTCGTGACCCCATGGACCATAGCACGCCAGGCACTCCTGTCTTCCACTGCCTCCCGTAGTTTGGTCAAACTCATGTTCGTAGCTTCGAGAACATCTAGTGGGCACCATAATCTTGACAGTGTTTAGGACCTCTAACAGTCTTAATCCAGCCCTGAGAGCTGGGTGGGACGGGACTGTGTGAAGCTGCAGAGTTGTAATACAGCTTTTACACTATTATCAGACTTGGACTCATTCAAGACAGGGAGCAGCTAGCTGAACAGATAAGGCAACTGTCTGTCTTTATACTGTTCTGCTTTTCATTTTGCTGTTGCCTGTTCATAACTTACTGGGAATGGGTCACACCCATTTTGTCTGCACCTTTTATTCCTTTGGATTAACTTTATTTGCATCTGTGCTTTTTTATAGTAATGATACACACCTGCTTTGCTGGACCTTCTAGCTGATTTTGTAATAACATTCTCTTCACTCACCCACCTTCTTCGCCTGTCTGATTTGGAGGGCAAGTGCAAATGATAGTTTGTTTTCTGATGTGCTGGCAAATTGTGCTTTGTCGTGAAAGGAAGAAAACTGGAGTGAACAAGAGAAGAAAGGAGAGAGCCTGAGACCATGTTAAATACCAAACTCTAGTATGGCGTTATGTGTGAACCAAGCCTTTGTCTTTCATGCTATAATTGAAATACATTTATCTGGTTAACTTTAAACCTAATCACTGAAGTCAAAAACAAGCATATTTGGTCTCACAGGTGGGCCATCAGAACGCGGATACAGTCATATGTTCCTTTCAGATTCTAACAACGGCAAGCCAGGATTTACTGGATTTCTGTACAAGACTGTTCACTTGTAAAATTGTTACAAGCAACTATTAACTTCCCTACTGCAGTGACTTGCCATACTTGGTCCTTCCATGCTACACATAATAGAACTACAGCATGGCAATGCATTGCAGGAACACCTTTTTTGCTAGCAGATGCTGTGATGTTAATGGTTCTCTCATTTCCTAGTAGTTATAACAGCTAGGCAAGGAAATATATATGGATCTTAAAATTCAGAGCTTTAATACAAATATTGTGCCTAAGAGGTTCCTATTACTTATGTACTACTACAACCTATAGCAGAAGCCCAAAGGAAGAGAGGATTTGTGGATGATTGGCTAGACACCAAAATTTTGGTTCCTGTGACCCAGCCCTCCTTTGACTAAGGCCAGCTTCCTCATTTCCATATTACAAACAGAAAGCAAGAGGGGGAAATGTTGGTGGCTGCCCTTTGACCAGGGTGGGCTATCTTAAATCAAAGCACCTTACATCATTGAGTTAAATAACCAGGGGAAACGTATGTTTAAACCTCTTATTTAAATCAAGTTCCCCATTTTCAAATCACTTATTTCATGTCTAGCTTTTATAAGGTCAACACTGAAAGGGGTACATCGCACATAAAGCATATTGTGCCAAGAGAACAGTGGCCATTTATAGAATTGTAGAGTTGGAAGTTACCCCCCAACGGTCATCTAGTCCAACCCCCTGCAATGCAGGAATCTCAACTAAAGCATCCATGGCAGATGGCCATCCAAACTCTGCTTAAAAACCTCTATTAAAGGAGAGTCTACCACCTCCCAATGAAGTCCATTCCACTGTCAAACAACTCCTACTGTCAGAAAATTCTTCCTGGTGTTTACTTGGAATCTCCTTTTAATTTGAATCAATTCGTTCAGGTCCTAGCCTCCAGAGCAGGAGAAAACAAGCTTTGCGTGTTTAGACCTTTAAACCTCCCCCTATAAATAAATTCAGACAAGACTCAAATTTTGGTTTGGTTTGGCAGAAATGAGGCCACAACTTTATTGATTACATCAGGTTAGTGGTTGCATAGGCTCTGGTTTGACTAGCTCCCTGCACCGTTGCAGGTAGCACTGACCCAGGGCACTACCATAGGTCAGCCTAGGGTGAACATCTGGGATGGCGGAAAGCTGGGGACATGCTATGTCCACCACCCAGACTCAGGTGGTGGACTCAGGCACGGGCACAAACCCTCTCAGGGTTGACCAAACCATTGAGTCTCTGGATTCCTTTAACGGAATACCCTTCACATAGGGATGGTGAGAACGTTCCCCCATCCCTATCATTTGAACAGAGCCTATCCGCAACCTTACAAGTTGTGATGATTTGCTACGTGGCAGGTGAAACCCAAGTGGCACCAGTCAATCAGCCAAGTGGGGAAAATTCCTGCCATGCCCCTGTCCCAATGGCAGATGACGGCATAGCAAGGTCAAGCGCACAAGCCCTAAAAGTAGGGAGAGGTGGGTGGGTGTTCTGATGCACTGACCAAAGGAGGAAGCTCTGAGTCACATGCATGGGCATATATAGGTCCCTTGATCGGTTTGGCTAGCGTCCCATTGGCCTGATTCAACCCAGCATCAAGGGACCTACCAATAGGGTGTTGTGGCTATCCAATTGCACCCACCCACAACACAGGGTTCGGTTGCCAGGTCGCACTGCAACACGTGCCCTATTTGAGGGAGGACGCAATTTCTCCATGTGACAGCCCTTGAGATAGTTGAAGATGGCTATCATATCTCCTCTTGGTCTCCTCCTTACCAGGCTAAACATACCCAGCAGCAGTTTGACTTCAGCCCCAGAGGCACACTCCATGCTCTCAACAAGAAATGTCCATTAAATACTTGTTTATGAAATGTATGCAGGAACCAGCTCCAGAAATAGATGCAAGGTCTCCATATGGGAGCCAGGAAGCTGAATCTTCTGTACATAGGAAACGGCACCCCAACATTGTACCCCCACTTTTTCTCCAATGGGTTCAAGGTAGTAGATATGCCCCCCTTGCATTTTATTCTCACAACAATTCTATAAGGAAGGTTAGTCTGAGACTCTTTCATTGGCCCATGATTGCCTAGTAAGCTTCATTGTCTGAGTGAAGATTTGACTCTGGGACTCCAAAGTCTAAGACTCTAACACACTACACTAGCTCTCTGATATCTACAGGCAGTGCCAGTGGCACAAGAATCCTGCTCTAGGGTCAGGGAATATGAGAACCCCCTCCTGCAATCATTGACACACCCCAGGTGGCTGTTGTTCTAATAAAAGCAAGCTGTAAAGTGTTCATCTTTCTTGCTTATTTCATCACATTCCAACCATCTTGACCTCCCACCCCCAGCCTCAAAAACAATCGAAAGGCCTCTGCCTCTAATTTCAAGTTGGGGGGGGGATCCTGCATTCTAGCCCACTGCCACATTATGGGTTGAGATGTAGAGCAAATCCATTGATTTGAGTGCATCTACCCTGAGTATGGAGACGTGGGTGGCGCTGTGGGTTAAACCACAGAGCCTAGGGCTTGCCGATCAAAAGGTCGGCGGTTCGAATCCCCGCAACGGGGTGAGCTCCTGTTACTTGGTCCCAGCTCCTGCCAACCTAACAGTTTGAAAGCACGTCAAAATCCAAGTAGATAAATAGGAACCGCTACAGCGGGAAGGTAAACGGCGTTTCCATGTGCTGCTCTGGTTCGCCAGAAGCGGCTTTGTCATGCTGGCCACATGACCTGGAAGCTGTACGCCGGCTCCCTCGGCCAATAATGCGAGATGAGCGCGCAACCCCAGAGTCGGTCACGACTGGACCTAATGGTCAGGGGTCCCTTTACCTTACCCTGAGTATGACAGCTGGTTGTCACCCTATGAAAAGAAGGGCTTCCCCCATCTACTAATCTGTGTCTGCTCTCCAGTACTCCTCCACAGCTAGGGCGGGTCTGCCCCCTTTATACCCATATATCTATATATCTATAGGATAGGACAGTTCTAATCTTACTGTGGAGCCATTCACTTTCACTAATGAGCGAGATGGATATGCCTGATTCTCCCCACCTCACCCCACCCCCATATAATTAGTTATTAAGATGCAGGTTCAATACAGGGCGAAAGTGAAAATAAAACACAGCTTTCTGCTTTTTAGTTATGCAGGGTGCTATCCCACCCACCCACCTACCCCCGCCAATCCTGTCTCCACTCCTGGCTATACCCAGCCTGCTCTGTGAATTAATAAGTTTTCATTTCAGAGCTACACTAGCAGCAAGCTTATCAATATTAATTCAGTTGGGCTGAGATGGGGAGGAGGAGGGATTAGTATGACCTTTCCAAGCCCATGCTGGCTCAGACGGTCAAAAAGCAGCTGAGGAGAGAGAAGCAGGGCAGGTAATGGCATGTGGCTATAGTATCTTTTCTGCCATCGTAATCCAAAACAGCAATAAAATCATATCACTTTTCACAGTCAGTATGAAAGAGCATATTGTGTCGGTAATCTTTGGGCTGGATTAATTCCTGGCTGAAACACCCTCACCCTCAGGGTGTGTCGTGTGTGTCCTCTGTTTGTGTAAGAGAAAACCACCGGCAACTAGCACAAAGGAAGCTGAAATAGGTGAAGTGTTTAATGGCAGAATGTTTATTTAATCAAAATCATTCTGCATGAAGTGCGGTGAGCAGTGAAGAGGGTGAGAGGGAACAAAGCCATCCACATCTGTCATTCTATTGTTGAGCACAATTGTTCACAGTAGCTAATCCAGACGTTTGCTTTGTCGTTGTATTCTGTTAGAAAGGAACTGGGGTGTTTGGATCTCTTTACAAATGATATCCCTTGAATAGATTTGTAAAATTATTGTTGATTGCTAAAGGGTATTCTAGAAAATAATTAAGGATGTCAGAAATCTGATTGCTGTGCATTGGCACTATGCTTTTCATTCATTTTTTTATTTCTTTGTTTGCTCCAAGATGAAATATAATAGCTTTCTGCCCTTATTTATTGTTTTCTACTGATGCTTAAATGCATAAATAATTCCTGCTATCTTGTGATGCAAAACATGTGATGCATTCTGCATTTAACAAAGAAAAACTGATCCAGAATTTTTTTAAAAAATGTGTTGTGTGTGGTTTGTCATGTGCACTTCACTAACGAAGCTGAGGGTGTGTTTCTCCTTCCTTTGTCAGGATCCATCATGTCTGACAAACCAGATTTTGCAGAAATCGAAACATTTGACAAAACCAAACTGAGAAAAACTGAAACCAGAGAAAAAAATCCACTGCCCACCAAGGAAAGTAAGTCAACCAAATTCAGCCTGGATGTACAATTAATAATTTGCTCAATGTGCATAATAAATAAATACTCAGAGAGCCAATAGTCCTAGTTCCTCAGGAATAAAACTTTTAAGTAATTATTAATTTGGATTTGTTATCTGCATGCACTTAGCTATTATTTATATTGGCCAATTAAATTAGTTATTGTGGCTTTTAAACTGGGTGCATTGTTTGCCAAAGGAGATAATATAACATGGACTTTGTGCAAGTTATTTTACCAGTGTGTCCAGAAGCATGATGATTATATAGTTGAATTTCAAATCTAAAGTTTCCTTTAATAAACGACCATAGACGCAGACATGTTGGACAGTTCAGCTTGCCCACACAAAGGATGCTGTGAAATTATATATCCTGACAGCTTTATTGTGTCATTAAAACTTACACCAGTATTCCACAACAATAAATCTGCCAGTTTTTCATGTGATACAAACTCTTTAATATTTTTATATTTAATAAAAGTACACCATTTAATAAAAAGTACACATTATTACTATATGAGACAATTACACTCCAAGGTTGCTTAGTGCTGCCCTCTTCTGGATTTTATCTATCGCATCTACTGTATAGTATTGGATGAAGTAAACTCCTGCCGACATTTATGCCACAATCAGTTTTTTAGGTGGTGCAAGACTGTTGTTGTTGCTGCTGCTGGTCTTTGAGAATTTAGCAAATGTAGAATTAATCAGGTTATATATTATCCCTGTTTTACTAGTGTAAAAATCAGACTTTTAATTTTGCTCTGTAGCAGTAGTCAGCAAAAGGATTAAACCCCAGGACTTCAGAGCTGCTTGCATGACATTTAGGAGAAAGCTGATCTAATCTCTCCTTAGTATATGAGGCTTTTTTTAAAAAAAGGCATTTGATATAGATTGCTGGCTCACCTGTTGGGAAGATGCTCTCTCTAGCCATTCAGTTTGTGATACAGTCAGTGCTTTTTTCTGGGGGTACACAGGGATACGCATACCCCTAAACATTTTGTGAATCTAAGATTGGCTTCATTGAGGGGCAGTATTTCAATATGAGTAGGAAAATGAGAGTGCCCCTAAACATTTTTTTAGGAGAGAAAAATCACTTGATACAGGCATAGATCCTTGTGCCCAGTACTATTTTTGGGGAAGTTGCTATAATTCTTAAGCACAGAGCTGCACTGGATCTACCCTTTACAGCAGGGTAGGGGAACCTGTGACAACATGGTGCTCTCTAGACGTTGTTGGACTACAACTCCCATCATCCCTGATGGTTGGCTATGCTGGCTGTTGCCGACATACACACTTGACATTATATATGATGCATATTTATGTACATCACAATGGAGAATATTAGGTCCCGGTTATTTATACAAGGTTAGCAACCTTGCCTCTTTATTCTAACAGAGGCAAATAACAAGAGGTCCAGCACGGCAGATTTTTGCGATGCTTGGAAACTACCATTAGCACAGCCCAACATAACATAAATCCTCACTGCATTGCCCACCTCTAAGTAAGACCATCAGAGCAGGGACTTGGGGCTCAAGGCCAGCAGCCCAGTTAGTACAGCAAGCTGGGGGGCTCGCCACATTTCAAATAGGCTAACATCAACCATCATTCTCTAAATGCATAGGCTTCTATTCCTGCAAAACTCACCGAGATTCCCAGCCACCCCCCACCCAGTAATATGTGATTCAGTAGAGAGTGTACAGTTATTAATGACAGCAGTCTGCGGACAGAAGGGACTTTAATTACATTTGTTTTGACAAATTGGTGATGAAGAAGAGGTTATTATTTGATAAGTGCTTAAAAAAACAAAAAACAAGGTGCTTTACAAGTGTCCAATGTTGGCAAACGAGATTTCTCTTGTTTTCTTGGCAGCCATTGAACAAGAAAAGAAAAGCAAAAACACACCCTGAAGTTGGACCAGAAGATATGGCCAATATATCCTGCTGTGGGGTTTTAAGTTCTAAGTTTTTTAACTTTGCTATTCATTGACTTGGCTCAGCTTTTTTTCTTCATTTTCAAAGCACTCTTTTCCTTTATTGGTGCAGCAGAGATTTTTTCAAGCAAATGCTCTGAAATCAATCAAATCTGATTTTTTATAATTCCCCAAAGGGACTGCAATCCTGTGTCCAATTGGTCAAAGATGTACACTTTCGTTGTCTGTCAATAGAAAATATTATTTTCATATAGTATCCTCTGTAGAACCTCACAATAAACCACTTTTATGTGTTACCCTTATTAAGTATTGAAATACCCTGGCACGAAAGAGTTCCACATCCAGAAAAGCCTATCTATGAATGCTCTCAGAAATAAGATGTAACTATTGGGCCACAGTTAATTATCAAATTTACAGGGAAATATCTCTTGTGGGAAGGGATCATAAAATATAAAATGAATTAAGGTTTGTTTATATAACCATTAATCAGAAAGTATAGTCACTGCATTAAGATATCCGTTGCCTTTTCCTTTTTTTACCAAAGTGAAACTTTTGTATGTCCCACATGGTCAGAGTCCTACTTAAATATGAAGCAGATGACTTTGCCTTCCAAAAGTAATAACAGAAGCTAACCTTAATTCATATTTTATTCTTCTTTGTTACATGGTACATGAAAAACTATTTTCTGATACTTTTTTTGACATACCTCTACTTAGAAACCCTAGAACCTAAGGTCATTAAATGGAACTGAATGGTGAGAGATTGAGAACAGACAAAAGGAAGTACTGTACAGTATTTCTTCACAGGACACATCATTAAAACTTATGGAATTCAGTCCCAACATTTTAACAGCTTTAGCCACAAGAGGGAGGGGTAGAGCTTGCAGTACTACATTGCTCCACAAGAGGGTAGCTGGCCATTGTCATAATCATCCAAGGTGTTTTGCAAACCACGTTTTAGGAATGGAAGAGAAAATATATACTGTTTCCAAACCTGGAGTGGCGATCCGATTCTTCTACGTGGTGGAGAATAAGGCCTGGTAGCCTATAACTTCTGGCTGGCAGATTGTGATCGTTTTTTACTAATAAGAGAGAGAGAGAGAGAGAGAGAGAGAGAGAGAGAGAGAGAGAGAGAGAGAGAGAGAACATGCATTGAATCTAGAAAGAACAAGTCACTTAAAAATTAAATATTATTATCTGTAAAACAGTTAAAATAAGCCACATACATTCCTTCGCCTAACTTGTGCCATGTGGATGTGGAATTCCAGGGTTCTTACGCATTCTGTTTAAAAGGCAACAGCAATGATTCATCTGCACATAGCTCAAGAGCAACTGCTTTGCTTGCAGAATGCCCCAAGATTAATCCCTGGCATCCAGAAGCATGGCTGGGAAAGATCCAAGTTTAAAACTCTGGGAAGCCACTGCCAGGCAGTGTAGACTGGGTATCTTTAACTTTTTCAGATCCAGTACCAACTTTTAACCTAAACATGAGTTTGCAGTCTTTTTTTGTTAAACATTGCAGCTGTATAGCTGAGTCCTAGGACTGGATTTAGGCAGTACATTTTTGGCCAAGTATTGAGCGAGCCATTGTCATTATGTTCACTTTTTAAAGCAAACATTATTAAATATAAAGCTACTACCATGCTGAAAAGCCCATCCAACTTCTGATACTCACACAAGCTCATGGCAACAGTAGCATCCACCCCCCCCCCACACCCCATAAACTGTCAGAAACAAGGCTTCTATGCACAAAAATTAAGTCTGGTGCTCTGTGAGAGTGGGAAACCACTCTAGAATATGTGTGTGCTTATAATACTGCTGCAGTCCCGTGCACTTTTACACAGGAGTTATGAAGCACAAGGGGACTTGCTTCGGAACAGACAATCACAGGATCGTGCTGCTTCGTGTTTAGTTTTGCTCGAGTGCCAAGAGGGTGGATTCAAACATTCATGGCCACTGGTCCCATCACCTCCTGGCAAATAGAAGGGGAAGAAATGGAGGCAGTGAGAGATTTTACTTTCTTGGGCTCCTTGATCACTGCAGATGGTGACAGCAGTCACGAAATTAAAAGACGCCTGCTTCTTGGGAGAAAAGCAATGACAAACCTAGACAGCATCTTAAAAAGCAGAGACATCACCTTGCCGACAAAGGTCCGTATAGTTAAAGCTATGGTTTTCCCAGTAGTGATGTATGGAAGTGAGAGCTGGACCATAAAGAAGGCTGATCGCCGAAGAATTGATGCTTTTGAATTATGGTGCTGGAGGAGACTCTTGAGAGTCCCATGGACTGTTAGAAGATCAAACCTATCAATTCTTAAGGAAATCAGCCCTGAGTGCTCCCTGGAAGGACAGATCGTGAAGCTGAGGCTCCAATACTTTGGCCACCTCATGAGAAGAGAAGAATCCTTGGAAAAGACCCTGATGTTGGGAAAGATTGAGGGCACTAGGAGAAGGGGACGACAGAGGACAAGATGGTTGGACAGTGTTCTCGAAGCTACGAACATGAGTTTGACCAAACTACGGGAGGCAGTGCAAGACAGGAGTGCCTGGCGTGCTATGGTCCATGGGGTCACGAAGAGTCGGACACGACTAAACGACTAAACAACAACAACAATAAGACTTTTAGACTGCTTTTCACTAAGAGTCCCCAAAAGCAGTTTCCAGTAATGAGAAAAATATGAATTGAAACCAAGAACAGTTTAAAATCAGATCATGCAGTACTGTATAAGCCAGTGCAAAACAGGGTTAATCAAAAGAGATGCTGGATAACTCTTCCAAAAGCTTGGGAGAACTGTAGCTCTTGACTAGACTATGAAAGGACTCCACACCTCTAGGCGGGGGCAGCAGGTGGGGGGTGCAAATTCAGGATGCAATCATGTGGAGGCAAGGAAAATGTGTTCCACCTCTGCTCTGCTACAAGAAATGGGAGTAAGTAATGGATCCTATCTGTTATTATACTGATTCATAAGTTACTTCCACTCCCAAGATGTTGTGATGGTCAAACAGCATCATGTCATGAAGGCATATAAAATAACTGGGACAGCTCTTTTCATTTGGTTCTCTAACCAGGGCTTTCTGCATATAGTCAGACCTCGATTTAAGTACGCCTCGGTTTGAGTACTTTCAGTTTAAGTACTCCGCAGACCCGTCTGGAACGGATTAATTCACTTTCCATTATTTTCAATCGGAAAGTTCGCTTCAGGTTAAGTACGCTGCAGGTTAAGTACGGACTTCCAGAACCAATTACACTCATACTTCAGGTTAAGTATGCTTCAGGTTGAGTACTCCGTGGACCCGTCTGGAATGGATTAATCCACTTTGCATTGCTTTCAATGGGAAAGATCGCTTCAGGTTAAGTACAGACTTCCGGAACCAATTGTGTACTTAAACCGAGGTACCACTGTATTATAAAAGATGAAGGTACCGTAAGTTGATGGCAGGAAGTAAGAGTAATGTCACACTTCACTTTTGAATTTCTCCTTTGGGGAGGGGGATACTTTTTAAAAGGTCAAGCTTTTAAAAAAAATCAAAATATAAACCTTATTGCGTAATTTCTAGGAGAGAATATCAGAATCATAGAATTGTAGCATTAGAAGGGATCCTGAGGATCATCTGGTCCAACCTGTGTGCGTAGCCGGGGGGGGGGTAGAAGGCAGCTGCCCCCCATCAAGTAAAACAATAGAAATACTTAACTGACCACATTAGTTCTGCCCCCCCCCCAAAGTCCTGCTCCCTTAACAAAAATCCTGGCTATGCCCGTGGTCCAACCCTCTCCAAAGCAGGAATCTCAACATACAATTCCCCATCCAATTTGAAACTATACCTGCTTAAGATTTTTGCAAATGTTCTAGTAGTTTTATTACTACACCACTAGGATAGTTATCAAGATGGTTATCTGTACCCTTTCCTGAAAATCATCTGTAAATTAAGGCTGTTCTCAAGTTAGGAGAATATAAATTTCAATCTTAGACACACAACCACTCTTCCTCAGATGACCTATGCAGATCAGTATTGCCCCTTCCCTACTTATCAAATAATCCATCTGATGACAGGGGAAGGGGCAATTTGTTCCCTTGCTTCATAGGGCTGAACTCCGTGGAGTGGTTTAAATCTCTAGGCGGAGTCCAGCTCCACTATGGTAATTGTAATACAAATTGCCTTATCCTCGCTCATCAAATTGATTGATGAGGGAGGAGGGGGGCAATTTGCATTGTCAGGGTGCTGGGCTGTGCCTACTTTTTTGTGTCTGCCACTGACAAAATTGTTGGGGTTTAGGGGGATCTTTGAAAAAAGAAGAAGTGAGTGGTGGGGCTGATTTGCACCTGGGCTTCTGGTTAACCATCGCTGCTGCCGAAGGAATTTGGAAAATATGGTGCATATGATTTTCACAAGGAATTTCAAACAAAAGTCGCTGGGGTAGCAGCATTGCAGAGGAATGTGCCCAGATTTTTATCAATTAGGCCACTTATCTACTTATTGCAACCTTCTAGAGAAAAGAGAGGATATCCATTTTGGAAAAGCATAAAGGGGATATCTGCAAGTCAGTTGGTCAGATATTTTATTTTTCATTGTAATAAAGGAGGTGTCCCTCACATTGTCTAAAACAATAGCATTCTTGGGTTTAATGTCAGCAGTGTCCTGCTAACATTACCTAGGTTGATGGCTATCTGACCCTAGGCTATAGACTGCCACCTACCAGACGCCCTACTATGATGAATGTTTAACATAATTCAATTTGCACACTAGATACGTCTTATCATAAAGCTTCAGTCCATCCCCAAAGGTTCAGCCCAAAGCTGCAAATTCCTGCTGATAACATTTCTATAGAAAACTGCTTTGGGGACCTAAGACTGCTGGGACAAACAAAGATAAGTCATGTGTTACTCATGGTCACAGAACTAAAGGCATTTCATTGTACAGCAGGTATAATTGTGGAGAAAGACACATTCAGTTTCTTTCTTTCTTTTTTTGCATATGATGTATGGGAGATTTGAAGGATACTTGTTAGAAAGGAGACAGTAGGACTTCCACCTGCCCTATTAGCCTTGCCAGCTCTCCCAAAACTCTGCATCTAAGAAGTAACTTCCCTTCCAATTGATTTAACACTGTAGTATTATAAACTGGGATAGGAGAGATAAAGATATCTCAAGTACCACAACCAGTATTATAGCCTTGAGCTGCAGTTGCCGTTTGTGCCATCTGCAACAACCCTACTAGTACCAGGTCTGCTATTTGGACTGCAAGAGAGCAGTAATGTAGGAGTGAGCGGTCATTCTAAATCCACAGCATCTGTAAACACCTGGAATCTGGATGTCCTGGTGCCAATAAATTAATCGTAGGAAAATACATTGGGAGTGGATGCAAATTTCTCAGATCAGAAGTCCAGCCTCTGGAAAGATATTTGAAAGTTCCAATGATTGTTTTGAACTCTGTTTTGACATAATGTTTTGAACTAAATATATATTCTGATAGGAGATGGGTGAAATATTTCATGCCACATATCTGCACACCTTACTTCTAGATCGGGGTGGAGGACCTCTGGCCCTCCTTCAATATTGAACTACAGTTCCATCATCCCCAGTAATTGGTCCTGCTGGCAATGTGTGATAAAATCTAAGAGTATCTGGAGGACCACAGGTCCCTTGCCCCTCCTGTCTTGCATCCTCTGAGGCTTGGGTGTGGAGGGATTCCATTCATGAGATTGTCTACTAACAAGTTGTGTTTAAATGCCCTATTCAACAAAGCAATTTCATCTATAAACATCCAGCGGGAGTCTCTAGGTCAAAACAAGCATCATACTAATTGTGGCAAAAATGTACAGGAAAGGGGGCGGGGAGGAGAGCAGGTAATGCTCACTATGTAAAATTAGGTATCCAACAGGTGTTTCAAGCTGGTGTCTTCTTCAGGGTCCATATAATTACACATCATTAATAACAATCACACCTCATAAATAAAACTATATTTTGTGGGTGAATGTAGCATTACTCTCACTTGTGGGATGCCTCAGGGTTCTATTCGCTCCCCCATGCTTTTTAACATCTATATGCAGCCGCTGGGAGAGATCATCAAGGGGTTTGGGCTGGGTGTTCATCAGTATGTGGATGATACCCAGCTCTACCTCTCTTTCAAATCAGAACCAGTGAAGGCGGTGAAGGTCCTGTGTGAGTGCCTGGAGGCGGTTGGAGGATGGATGGCGGCTAACACATTGAGGTTGAATCCTGACAAGACAGAAGTACTGTTTGTGGGGGACAGGAGGCGGGCATGTCTGGAGGACTCCCTGGTTCTGAATTGGGTAACTGTGCCCCTGAAGGACCAGGTATGCAGCCTGGGAGTCATTTTGGATTCACAGCTGTCCATGGAGGCGCAGGTTAATTCTGTGTCCAGGGCAGGCTGAGACCCTACCTGCCTGCAGACTGTCTCGCCAGAGTGGTGCATGCTCTAGTTATCTCTCGCTTGGACTACTGCAATGCGCTCTACGTGGGGCTACCTTTGAAGGTGACCCAGAAACTACAACTAATCCAGAATGCGGCAGCTAGACTGGTGACTGGGAGCGGCTGCCAAGACCACATAACACCAGTCTTGAAAGATCTACATTGGCTCCCAGTATGTTTCCGAGCATAATTCAAAGTGTTGGTGCTGACCTTTAAAGCCCTAAATGGCCTTGGTCCAGTATACCTGAAGGAGCATCTCCACCCCCATCGTTCTGCCCGGACACTGAGGTCCAGTACTAAGGGCCTTCTGGCGGTTCCCTCGTTGCGAGAAGCCAAGTTGCAGGGAACCAGGCAGAGGGCCTTCTCGGTAGTGGTGCCCGCCTTGTGGAATGCCCTCCCATCAGATGTCAAAGAGAAAAACAGCCACCAGATTTTTAGAAGACATCTGAAGGCAGCCCTGTTTAGGGAGGCTTTTAATGTTTAATCGATTATTTTATTTTATTTTATTTTTCTGTTGGAAGCCGCCCAGAGTGGCTGGGGAAACCCAGCCAGATGGGCGGGGTAATATAATAATAATAATAATAATAATAATAATAATAATAATAATAATAATAGTGAAACTAATTACTACTACTACTACTACTACTACTACATGATGAAAAAATATTGCAAGGAGCTAAAGAATTAATGAAAATATTTTGATCTAAATTGCAACCAGGGTGTGGATATCAAAGTTGTTTGCGACTCTAGGAAGGCAGTGGCCAGAGGTTACTTTATACAACAGAACTCAATTAGAAGGAAAAAGAGAGAGAAGAAAAAAATTAGACTTATTAGAGAAAATTAAAGAGGAAAAAAACAGTTGTATAGAACAAAATCGGGAAATGAGATAACAAACCAAGAAATAAACTATTGCAATTGGAATATGGCCATATTATAGAAAAAGAGATAGAAGGGAACATTCAGTTTTGGAGATAGACATGTGGTGGGAGTGCAAAGAGATAGTGGGATTTGGGGAAAATATTTATAACGAATTGAAAAAGATGATTAGATTTACATTTGAAAAAAACCCAGAATCCTTTCTCCTAGGTATCATGTCAGATGAAATAAAAAGAACGGTCAGACCAATATTTATGTATGCAACTATGTCGGCAAGGTTATTGATTGCCAAAAATTGGAAAAGCAGCAGCATCCCAACTAAAACAGATTGGCTATCTAAAATGATGGAATACTTCCATATTGCCAAACTAACAGGGAGGATAAGAGGAGATATGGTAACAAAAAGTGAATAAGGAG
This sequence comes from Zootoca vivipara, assembly GCF_963506605.1. Taxonomy (NCBI): domain Eukaryota; kingdom Metazoa; phylum Chordata; class Lepidosauria; order Squamata; family Lacertidae; genus Zootoca; species Zootoca vivipara. The sequence goes on along the minus strand of NC_083277.1, from coordinate 65,812,436 downwards.
TGGGTTATCTTTAAGGAATACATCAAAATTTATGTTGAAAAAGTAGAATTTCTGACAGATATTGATTGAATCCAGAAAATGATTAGAGTGAAAGGAGAGTAAAGACAAGATAGAGGAAGATATTAAAGAAATAATGAAATGCGTTTAAGCTAGTTGGAAAAATAATGAGCGCCGCAACTCCAGAGTCGTCCGCAAATGGACCTTACGATCAGGGGTCCCTTTACCTTTACCTTTACCTAACAAGAACGGCTGGAAGTCAAGTCACTTGGTGGGTGTCCATGTGGGGTAGGTGTGTAGGTATGTTGATATGTATAGTATAGGTAGGTATTATATAGAGTAATGTAGGTATGTTTTATGCTATGAATATAAGGTAGTGTGTTGTGTATGTGTTTTGTGTAAATGTAAATGTATGTGTTTTATGATAATAAAATTTATGTTAAAAAGAAAAAACTATATTTTGTGAGCAAACATATATGTGTGTGTGTGTGTGTGTGTGAGACACAAACAAACAAACAAACACAATGGATAATGTTAAAATGATACGTAGTACTGAATGTAGGGTTGATTACAGTGCAATTCTATAACATCTACTGAGAATGAAGCCCCACTGAGTTCAGTGGGGACTCCTTTCAGGTAAGTGGGTATGGGAACACATATTCAGTGCCTTTAAATGGGAAGGTAGCACATTGTTCTTGAATGTCTTCAGATAGTCATCTCCAATTATATATGTGACTGCAAGTGGTTAAGTTGAAAACAAAACAGTGCAGGGAAATGAGTCATCCAAGAAACCTCCCCCCCACCCCGTTGCGAGTTTCTGTATACAAATAAAGTAGAGTCATACCATATGCTTCAGTTTTAGTACTTTCAGTTTAAATACTCCGCGGACCCGGAAGTGTTTACTTCCAGGTTCCGCTGTGCGTGCATGCGCAAAAGTGATCTGTGCGCTTTGCGCAGAAGCACTCTATTGGCGCTTCGCGCATGCGTGCTATCACCGCTCAGATTAAGTACTTTTGGGGGCTTAATCGGAACCAATTAAGTACCAGAACTTAACCCGAGATACCACTGTAAATGTTTTTTCCCATCTAAAATACTGTCTTATTTATTTTATAGTACAGTACATTGATTATTGCCTTCATTTTATGGCTCAATGGTCTCATTAGACAGCAAAATTTGTGTTAAATTGCTGTTTTAGGGGGTGTTTTTCATCGCCTGGAATGGATTAATCCACTTTCCATTACTTTCAATGGGAAAGTTCACTTCAGGTTAAGTACGCTTGAGGTTAAGTACGGACTTCCGTAACCAATTAAGTACTTAACCTGAGGTACCACTGTATATGGCATCACACATAGGGGATACATTCTGGCCTCCCATGGAGAACAGTGCAGATGAACACAATAAAAAAGGCCTTGATATATGTCTTCAAGGAAGGGGGGAGTCTTTCTAATTACCCAGCTGTTGTTGTGGTGGTGGTGGAGCTTTGCAATGTAAGATCTGATGCCTGGGCAAGGGAGCAAAAATTGGATTTTTTTTTTTGGAGGTGTCACCTGCTATATATAATTTTCAAATGTTCATCTCCACTCAAATGTTCCTTTGCACCACAGTGGAATAGTTGTAACTATCATTCGATTCAGTTTCTGCCATCTATCCCAGCCTCATATCCCTGACACAGTGAGGACACACTTACCTGGGAGTACCTCCTATTGGAATTTTGGGGATTTTATGAGTAAACCTTGATAGAATGAGGTTTCTCATGGCTGCTGCACGTAGTTTCATCATTTTTTCTTTTTCTTATAGTTTTTGAAATAGTTTGATTATAGGAAACAAGTAATATTCCATAACATATACAGTACAGCATGAACACAACTAAACAGTACAGCTGCATATAACAATACAGTACCTTACAATATCAAATCTGAGGTGCAGGTAAGGAGAAATATCTCCTTATTTGTTAAATTGTTATATTTTTGCATTTTGGCAATACAAGGAACTATCCTGTAAAACTTAAAAGGTAACGGTAAAGGGACCCTGACCATTAGGTCCATTCGTGACCGACTCTGGGGTTGTGCGCTCATCTCGCATTATTGGCCGAGGGAGCCGGTGTATAGCTTCCAGGTCATGTGGCCAGCATGACAAAGCCGCTTCTGGCAAACCAGAGCAGCACATGGAAATGCCGTTTACCTTCCCGCTGTAGCGGTTCCTATTTATCTACTTGCATTTTGACGTGCTTTCGAACTGCTACGTTGGCATCAGCTGGGACCAAGCAACGGGAGCTCACCCCGTCACAGGGATTCGAACCGCCGACCTTCTGATCAGCAAGCCCTAGGCTCAGTGGTTTAACCCACAGCGCTACCTGGGTCCCCACCCTGTAAAACTTACTATCTCCCAACTCCTGACTGCTGTTATACTTTCACCACTTTTTACTGACTTTGCCAGTATAGAAACTCACTGTCCCTAATCTTGTAGGAACCAGATGCCAATACCAGAGATATAGCTAGATGCAAGGGATACCCACACATAGAATGGATCGCCCAAGATGATGTGATGACCACAGGCTTCATTCATTCATTTAGCTGGGCAGGCAGTGTTTGTGAGCCACAAGGGGTGGGGTGTGTGTGTGAGACATTAAAATAAATTAATAAATGGCTGTAAAGGGGGGTAAGGTAAACTCGCAGAAGACAACTCTATCAAAAGAGATTAGCCATGACAACTCAGAATACCGTACCATATGCAGTCTTACTCCAAGCTTTCCTGAGGCATATGGTTGAAAATGGAGTGTTTGGGTTCTTGGTCTGATCCAGCAGGATAAGGATTCTTGTTATGTTCTCACCTTTTGCCTACAACTGCTGTACAGAATCTTCAAGTTCCATGGTAACTTAGAGGATTTTTTTTAAATGAAATCTTTGCCTACTTTACTGACATCCATCAAACTATTAAAGATCAATTCAGAACTGCAGTTAGGAAAATAAATACAGTACACAAAAGCAGGAGGTGCTTCTGTTGTATCGTTGGGGACTCTAAAGCAGGAGTGGGGAATATGTGGCTCATTTGACTTAGAACAATACCATTATCATCCTAGCCAAAGGATGAGGAACCTGTGGTCCTCCAGATGTTGTCAGACTCCACTTTCAATCAACCCTATCCAGCACAGCCAATGGTCAGGGATTATGGGAGCTGTAGTTCAGCTACATCAGGAGGGCCTCAGGTTCTCTCCCCCTGTCCTAGTCAATAGGTTGCTTTTCAGTAGATCTTCAGTAGATATAGGGTTTGGTTTGCCCCATTAAGAAGACAATTTCATAATCCTGTTGCCACCTTTTCCCTGGCAGAGAACTTCTGCTTTTTCAGTGCTGCACCACAGGAATAAATTCAACAGTTGAAGCCTCCACTATTTCCCTCCATGCTAGGAAAAAGCAACTCGTTGCATTGAACAGCATTGTGAGAATGAGAGATGAGCTCCCTCTTCACTACCAAAAACAAACCATCCTTTCCCTCCAAGGGCTTCCCATTGCTGCTAATCACTTCATCACCGCAGGGCTGTGAAAAAGCCAGATTGCAACTAGATTAATTTACCAAAAACAGTTAACATTTTTATCAGAGGAGTCAGCTACATTCCACTGAAAGTGTCTGACTGATGTTGAACAGTCTATGAAATGCAACCAGGACTGATGGGTTTCCAATGAAATCTGACACTTTGCAAAACTTACCTGGCTTCAGGCTATGATGTCTATCTGCATTATTGCTAGTCTTCTCAGTTTATTACTGTTTATATCAGGCATCCCCAAACTGTGGCCCTCCAGATGTTTTGGCCTACAACTCCCATGATCCCTAGCTAACAGGACCAGTGGTTGGGGAAGATGGGAATTGTAGTCCAAAACATCTGGAGGGCCGAAGTCTGGGGATGCCTGGTTTATATATTGCCTTTCTTCTGCAATGGAAATCTAGGCAGCATACATGGTGTTTCCTGATGGTCAACCATCCAGGTACTGATCAGACCCGAACATGCTGAGTTTCCTTGAATTCCTCGGTTCAGGTTCTTACACAGCACTGGGGAATCATAGAATTGTAGAGTTGGAAGGGACCCTGAGGATCATCTAGTCCAACCCCCTGCAATGCAGGAATATTCAGTTGAACATGTGGCCCTTCTGATGGCCACGGTGGATATGCCTCATGGGAACTGGAGTCCAGCAACATATTGAGGGTCATAAGTTCTCAACCCTTTTGTTGTAGACTGAGACCGAGTACTAAGATAGATGGTCCAATGGGTCTGGATTTATCTTCAGAAACTTCCTATGCACCTTTAGGAGTCTTAAGTCTTCATAAAGATACATTATCAGAATGTGCCTGCAGCTATGAATTTCTGACACAATTTACTACTCAAGTACTTAGTGATTAGGTTATTGTTTTTGGCAAAATGCAATGGATGAACACAATCAGAGCATGAAGATTAGATAGATAAGGATTTCAGACCTTTAAAACGATTTTTTTGGAAGGTGCTAAATAATGACTTTTATGCGAGAACCCTCTTTAGGTTCACCAGCCATGTTCCCATCAAACTCTTTATTATAAACAGAGGCCCTTTCCCGGGCTCTCTGGAAGGAGAGCTATCTTCCCAGGATGTTAATGATTAAGAGAGTGACTCCAGCCAGAGTTTTCCCTTCCCTGCAGGAATACATTCACTCTGTGAAAGCTCTGGGCTCATTAAGAGGTATTTTGCATTCATTACATTCTCACTAGCCCCCTGTTTTAATCCTCTGGTTGCAAATGTTTGTTTGCAGCTTTGCCAGACTGGCTCCAGGTTTCCCTTTCACATGATCTTGGGTGATGATAAGTTCCTTCTATTGCTTGCTAATAAACTTGGAGTCAATGGGAAATTGTCTTTCAGAGGGAAGGAGCCCTGGGCCTGCCTTGGCCATGTGGCTTGTGCTGCAATATGGAACTGGCTACCAAAACAGCTGGTAAAATGTTTCAGTGATGCCTTGTTTCATAGGCAAGGAATTTTACACTCTGTCTATGTGTATATGTATGTTTTCATATTTATATCCCACCTTTCCTCCAAGGTCAAGGTGGTATATACATAGTTCCCCTCCGTCCCATTTTACCCCACAACAATCCTGCGAGGGAGGTTAAGCTGAGAGATACTGACTGGCCGAAGGTCACCCAGTGAGCTTTATGGCTGGTTTCATATTATGAGGTGTCTTCTGTTTCACAAAAGTTGTACTTTTTTCTTTTTTAACAGAGAGATTCATTGAGAACAAGTTTAATTGCAGATACTCAAACCACTTTTTCTGGAGTTATTTAATGGAGTTTGGTTATGTTATTCCAGAGAAAGTTGTTTTAGGAGTTCAACCAAGTGGTACTAGTCCTGGGTTCATATCCCAGCTGTCATTAGCTCAGTAGGTGATCTTGGAGAAATAATTATCGGTATCATTTTTTCATCTGTAAAGTGGGAATTAAAGTCATCTGCCTCACAGAGTGATTGAGAAAATAAACAGGTGAATGAAATATTAATTGTTTTTAGAAAATCAAATGAATATTGCCCTAACTATAGGATGGGCATTGCATCTCATACAAATCATGTCTGATGGAAACTTAAGAACAGAGGTGAACTTTATCATAGTTATAATGGCATAGGGAGCCATAAACGGGATTTATCCTGCAAAATCCTCAGAAAAGCAGATTGTCCCTAAGCTTTTCACTAAATAGACTTTCAGGAGTAAGATCCACTGAACAAAGGAACACTTGCTTCCACTCTAAAATGATTTCCCCCCCCAATGCCAAATGATGCTCCCACTCACAGCTTTCCCTAGGCCCAGAAGACAGTGTTCTGTGGCAGCTGGAAAGCTAATCTATTGCATGATGAGCTTAATCAATCCTTTCCTTTTGCATATGCTAGAGAAAAGTCCATTGACAATTCCCAGTCACTTCTGTTTTAGATGTTTGTATGCAAGGGAAGATTCCCTGAAATTGCCAGGGTCTCTATTATGCTTGTCAAAAGTCAGGTTATAAGGAATGGATGGGCTTTTGTGCAAAAAAGTACAATCACCAGCTTTTATTTTCTGGAATGGTTTTGTTTTGTTTTTAATCCTAGTTGAAACCTCAAGTCTATTGCCAAATCCACAGCACATTAACTCTGGGATGGCTCCTGCAATGGCTATTGGGACTTCATTGGAATCATCAAGCATTGTAGCCATTTTTCTCCCAGAGAGAAAAAAATTAATAAAAATAAAATAAAATAATAGATCCTGGTTTTGGGGGAATGGCAGAAGAGATGGTGGTGAGAGACCTTGGCTAAGGAAGGGTGTGTGTGTGCACGCACGTGTTTGTTTGTTTGTTTAAAAAGAGAAAGCAAGTGCACCTCAGCTAAAGTCAAAAGCTCCCTTAATTGAATTAAAAGTTCTCTATTGTTAGGCAAGTTTGCCCTTCATCAGAATCACTACAGAGATTCAGATGGCAACTGCCTCCCGGCCTTTTGAAGTGCACCATCAGGCGGTTCCCTTTTGCTATCTCTTCAACCATTGGATCAGAAGCTCTTTTATCATTGGGCAGCAAATAGACGCCCTTCAGGAGCTCAGCTTATAAATAACTTGGGATTTTGGTTGCTGTAACTTTCTTTATTCTGGATTATCTCTCATTTGGCATAGAAAAAAAGGATTTTAGCTGTGTGTCCTCCTCCCCGCTCTAATCTAGCAAAAGCCTATTTTGTCAGGGGGGGAAAGCTTTTGGATCTGCTAGTGGAATACAGTCACCATGAAGACGGGTACCTTTGCCATCCTTACTGTTATTGGAATTTACGGAGAGATCTTCAGGATATCAGCATGGTAGGAACTCAAGCCTCACTGCTACTAAGTGGTTCTCACCCACTTCAAAAAGGATGGCCTTAAAATTCTGTTCAATGAGGTGTTTTATTGTTGTTTTTCTCTCCTTCCCTCCTTCAGGTCCGTGAACAACTTTTTGATGTCAGGAACCCAGGTAATTCTCACCCACCCACCCCTTTTCAATATTGTGAGTTTGAATAGCTTTCAACATAGTCTGCTTGAATGAAGCAACCACATCTGCTGCTACAGAGCTACAATTCCTTGTGCAGAATGGAGGGGAACTGGATAGAAACCGGCTGTTTCAAGGATGTTTGGGGGGTGGGGTTTTTTTTTTGAGAGAGAGAAAATAAACACCTCACTTTGCCCCTTTTTTGGTCTGTTAAAGGCATATTTGAGATATTCGTCCAGTGTCGCTGCTGGTGCCCTACGTGGAATTGAAGAGTGTAAATACCAGTTTGCCTGGGAGCGTTGGAATTGTCCTGAGAGCACCCTGCAACTCTCCACTCACAATAAGCTGAGAAGTGGTAAGTGGATTTCAGCATGTCCTTTCCTATAGACAGGTCTGTGGGTTCTGTGGTGGGCAACTTCTAATAAGGAAATGTGGGCTTGGTGGCAATGTCACGCTTTGATCCTGGAATGTGTGAAGAAATGAACAGACGAAAATGCTCTTGGAACACATTCAGAGTTGTTGTTTTTAAAATGAATAAATTATCATTTATTGCGTCTCTTCCCACCCTTCTTCTAAGGCTGGGGCACAAAGTTCTCTTGCACTCCTTTTACCTTTCACAACAACAACCTTGTGAGGTAGGTTAGACTGAAAGTGAGCAACTGGCCAAAGGTCACCCAGTGAACTTCATGGCTGAGTGGAAATTTGAAGTAAAGTTTCTTCAGCTCTTGCCTCAGTCTAACCAGTATACCCACCAAGCTGGCTTTCATTTCCATCACCACTGAATAACAGGGAAAGTGCTTCCAGATCAGGGGGTACTTTTTCCCAAGAGACCTCTCCCCCTCAAAAAATAACACATTGGTTTTACACAATAACATATGTATTTATTTTAAAGTTACAATCTCTTTTCCTATTTATTTTGTTTGAAAAAAATGTCAAACTATCTTACAAAATGCAAATGGAATCCATCTCCAGAATAAGAAGAGCTATAAACAAACAAAACAAAACAAAAACTGCTGTGTTTTTAGATTATTTCTGATATTTTATTATTTATTGTTACTTCATTTTATAATGTATGTCATTTTAGTTTTAACATACTGTTTTAAGGCCCATGTGTTTGCCATCCTGGTCTTCTTTAGGAGGAGGGGGTGAGATATGAATTCAATAATACATTAAATTGATGGGTGCAATTCTATGCCAGTCTACTCACAAGTACATCCCATTGAATTCAATGAGATGTAGTCCAAGATAAGAAGCTATAGGATTGAAGCTTCAACAGTAATACAAGAATATGTGAACTGCTGCAAGTACCACAGAGGTACCCTTAGTTTTTATAAGAAATAGGATATATAGTGTTCCAGCTCCAGCTTTCTGAAAAAAATTACCAGCTGAAGTGCCTAGTATTGTACTGTACTGTATCTTCATATTTAGGTGGCTACATTGTTGTTTAATACATTTTTGTTTAAGAATGGTTTTATTGTTTTTAGTCTGAGTCTGTATCTTTGGTATTTTATCGTATTGCACACTGCTTCTGTAGCTTTTAACTATAAAGCGGTATATAAACCTGCGAAATAAATAAATATTAGCAGCAGCTTTATTTTCCAAGAGCTTTTAGAACAGTACCTTCTCTGTACTTTCACCAAACAGCCATGCCAACTTTGTAAGATACGACTCTAAAGCAAGATAGTTTACCAACCTAATAGCTGGGATATAAAAGTTGTGATCATGGACTTTTTTTTTGTTTCCGTGTTAAAAGGATTGTATATATTCCATTATGCTCTGTTGCTAGTGATACACAGACCGTGTTTTAGTGCAGGAAAATAAAACCTGACCTAATGCTTAGTGCCAAGTATTATATATCCATGCTCATGTTGTAGTGGATTTATAAAAGGGATCTAGAGACCAGGAAAGAGTAGAAGAAGAAATGTGGACAATTTTTGCCCCCCCCCCCTGATGCTGACTGGTTCTTCTTTCAGCTACCAGGGAGACGTCTTTTGTTCATGCCATTAGCTCAGCTGGCGTAGTGTACACTCTTACCAGGAACTGCAGCATGGGAGAATTTGAAAACTGTGGCTGCGATAACTCAAGAAAGGGACTTGCAGGTGAGACCTCATCTTGGTGGGCGTAATTCTGTAATGAGTTCATTATTGCTTTGCTTTTCACACTTCTAGGTGTCAGAATCTCCATCTCCACGCTTTGTGCTAGCTGTTTTTGGTTGCTAAGTCTGGCTTCCCAGTAGCATGAAAGATACAATGCAAACTAAATTATAATTAATATATATTTCTTAGCCCCTACTTTCATTCCAGTCCCAACCTGGCTACTACCCCTTTCCCTGTTTCTTCTGTGATACCTCCATGTGCTCAAACCCATTTCTGTTGGAAGATTCATACCAGAACAGTTTGCAAATGGTGTTATTTTTGTCCCCCCCAGGTGGAAAAGGATGGGTTTGGGGAGGCTGCGATGACAATGTAGAATTTGGTGAAAGAATCGCCAAAAAATTTGTGGATGCTTTGGAGACAGCGCATGATACCAGAGCTTCAATGAATTTGCACAATAATGAGGCAGGGAGACTGGTAAGTGAGAAAATATGTAGTCTTCATTTGAAAAATACTTCTTTTAGAATGTGTAAATGGCCAAAGAGAATAGTGACATCAGAATTGCCCCTTCAGGCTGTCCTTTTCTGAATAAGCTGACTGACTCACTGATTTCATGGACTGACTGGAAAAAAGGGTTGCTCAACACTGAATGTGGGCAGTGTCACCTTATCAGGCCCTCAGGGTGAATTCCTGATTAATTTTACCTACTTCTTATTTTCTGAAATAGAGATGAGGCACACCTAATTGTTTTAAGCAGGATGGAGAAACTATCACCTTCAGTGTGTTACTTTAGAAACTAAACAACAAAAAACCCTTACAATTGTATTCATTTGTATTCGGTTGCAACAAAACAAGGAAATAGCAGTAAAATATTTATTTCATAAAATTTATACACCGCTTGACTGGGGGAAAAAAAACCCTACCCTCAGAGCAGTTGACAAAAACTAGAAACAGTAAAATCAAGAAAAACGTATAACCCTACTTTAAAACATACCAAAGTTAAAATGCTAAAACAGGTGAAAACCACCTCGTTTTCTAAGCATCTGGATTGCTTTGTCTAAATAGGAATGTTTTTAGCAAGCACCAAAAAGTGTACAGGTCTCAATAGGCAGGGAGTTCCACACTGTAGGTGCTGCCACACTGAGCAGTCAAGTTCTTACAAATATGGAACGGGTATTATGTGGTGCCTGTGTTGTTGTTTAGTTGTGTCCGACTCTTCGTGACCCCATGGACCAGAGCACGCCAGGCACTCCTGTCTTCCACTGCCTCCCGCAGTTTGGTCAGACTCCTGTTGGTAGCTTTGAGAACACTGTCCAACCATCTCGTCCTCTGTCATCCCCTTCTCCTTGTGCCCTCCATCTTTCCCAACATCAGGGTCTTTCCCAGGGAATCTTCTCTTCTCATGAGGTGGCCAAAGTATTGGAGCCACTACTTCAGGATCTGTCCTTCAGAATGGATAGGTTTGATCTTCTTTCAGTCCATGGGACTCTCAAGAGTCTCCTCCAGCACCATAATTCAAAAGCATCAATTCTTCGGCGATCAGCCTTCTTTATGGTCCAGCTCTCACTTCCATACATCACTACTGGGAAAACCATAGCTTTAACTATACGGATCTTTGTCGGCAAGGTGATGTCTCTGCTTTTTAAGATGCTGTCTAGGTTTCTCATTGCTTTTCTCCCACCTGTAGTAGTGCCAATTTGGCTGAAGCGGTTGAGTGGGCATAGTTATGGTAAGGTGATCTCATAGGTAAACTGGTTCCAAGTTGTTAAGACTTTTATGCAGCTTCCGGATTGAGCACGAGGGGAGCTCCACATAGAGTGCATTGCAGTAATGCAGTAGAGTGCATTGAAGTAACCAATGCATGAACTACTGTGGCAAGGCTTTCCTGCTCCAGGAATGGCCATAGCTGTCGAACCAGCTGCAGTTGGTAAAAGGCACTTCTAGCCATTGAGGCTACCTGAGCCTCCAGCGACAGAGCTGGATGCAGAAGCATCCCGAAACTGCTCCTTCAGGAGACAGGCAACCCCACCTAGGGTAGAAAACTGACCAATTTCTCAGACACAAAAACCAAAAATATATGCTTTGCTGCTATCCATATGGCTACCAGACCCGTACCGGTAATTGGCTGAGCAAAATTGTTGCCTGTTCTCTGTTAGGTGGATCAGTATTCTGTTCTAGGCTCTCTGGTCGTGGTTCAACCTAGTGGCCTTGGACAAGTCTCATCATGCCGCCTCCTCACTCTGCTTTAGAACAAGGGAATGTTTTTACACAAGGGTGATCAGTTCTGTTTGATTAGTGTGATGCAACTGAAATTTGAAAGAAGCAAATTTCTGGTTTAATCTCTGTTTATATATAACATGACTTTAAACAGTTTGTTCTGTTAAGCACGTTTTTGGGTGCAATGAAGATTAACCTCTTAGGCAAAGGACTAGCATCCTATACATTCCTGATATAAACTTGCCAGTCTTGAGTATCTTCTGGACTGAAAATTCAAGCTGCAATTCTATGCACACCTACCAGGGAGTAAGCCCCACTGAACACAGAGGAATGATTTTTGAGGAACATGCATTAGATTGGATGGCATGCTGCTTCCATCTAAAAGAACTCCACATAATTAGGAAATTTAGCTCCTAGAAAATAAATACTGAATGAGAGCTGATAATTTTTAAGATGCAGGGAAGCTTCTAATAGCATTATTCCAAATCTCGATCACCAAGGCCCGGTGTTGGCATGCATCATGGTGGGCCCAACATGGTTATCACCAGTCACCAGCTTCCTTTATTAAGAAATAAATATTAAAAGCTTTTAACGGCATGGTGCTAAACCCAGGGCTATATATGGAAGCACATTTTGCACAGGCAGCAGGTGCTATTAACTTAATTTACCCAGAATTACTTCTATATTGGGGTCTAGGGGCATTCTGGGTAAATTAAGCCCTGATAGGAAGGAAGACAGTTGTTGTTTATCATGCACTTTATACCTGCCTAAATTCCCTCTCCTACACAACTTTTAAAAGTGTGAGCAGTGCTTTTTTTCTAGAAAAATAGGTGCCGGTACTCACTATGAAGTTGTTAAAGTAAGTGCTATACATTTTAATAACAAAAAAGAGCGGTGCCAGTATTGCGTACCCTTGAGTGCCCCCTGAAAACACTGGGTGTGGGGGGGGCCCTGTTGCTCACAATAAGGTGCCCTTCAGATGTTATTTGACCCCCCCCCATCAGCCACAGCCAGGAATGATGGGAGCTGGAGTCCAGGAACATCCGAAGGGCACCTGTTGGCTCCTCCTACTAAGGGCAAATGAAGATGGCCACTATTACAGCTGCCTTGCCTGGTGCTTCTCTTCCCTGTCTCTCACTGAATGTTATGGCCCACATCCTCTCTCTGCCCCTTGCAACTAACATCAGTGTGGAACGGGGTGGGTGGGCACAGAGGACAGATTTCTCAGGCTCATTCCAGACTTGGTGTTCTTAATTGTTCTCCTGTCTCTCACCCAAGGCTGTAAGAGCAACCATGAAGAAGGTCTGCAAATGTCACGGGGTTTCAGGGAGCTGCAGCATCCAAACCTGTTGGCACCAGCTTTCAGATTTTCGAGACACTGGAAATTACCTGAAGATCAAATACCGCCAGGCTCAGAAGCTGGAGACAGACAAGAAGAGAATGAGAGCAGCAAACAGTGCAGACAGTCGTGGAGTCACACTCGAGACCTTCAGCACCCTGCTGGTCGGTGAACTTGTCTACTTGGAGGACTCTTCTGACTACTGCGTCAAAAACATGACCTTGGGCCTACGCGGCACTGAAGGACGAGAGTGCCTGCAAGGTGGTACAAACCTATCCCAGTGGGAGAAGCGGAGCTGTAAAAGGCTCTGTGCAGAGTGTGGGCTGAAAACAGAGGCTAGGCAGACAGAAACAGTTACCAACTGCAACTGCAAGTTCATCTGGTGTTGCAAAGTGAAATGTGAACAGTGCAAAGAAGTAGTCACCAAACATTACTGCTCCAGACGAGACAGCTCTTCCTCCAATAACACTCGGAGAAGAAACAAAGGACGCAAATCAGCAGCTGTCTAACTACTACCTATGACTGCCTTCCTGCGAACTGTTAAAAGATCACCACATTTGAGACATATTTTTTTTACTTGGAGTATCCAAAAAAGCTTTATATATTTGGATTATGCATACCCAAGTCCCTTTCCCCCCTTATTCTGGACACATCTTCAATTTGACCAATATTTGGAACCAAACTGGTACTCATTCAATGTATTTGTGCCGTACCCCCCTCACAATAATATACTCCACTTCTACTTCAGGTGCCTATTTCCCTACTCTTACACAATTTAGAGCAATATTCTGCCCTATAAGGCACCCCAATATTATAGGGATCTGTGGTTCAGGCTGGAAACTGGGATTTTTTTAGTATTTTTACTTTTCTCTGGTGTTTTAGGGGGACAGTCTGTTGGGATAAGATAGCCACATATCCCATACCTTCCAGGAATCCACACACACAAAATAATAAAACTAGGAACCCCCAGAACCAGCCCCCCGCAAGGTTGAGGGCATGTGAGGGCTCTGGCAGGGACCTAGAGCCCTCCCTCCACCTTCCCAAAGCCCAGTGAGAGCCAAAGCCTGAGAGCCCTCACACTGCCTTCCGAAAGCTGGGGATCACAGCTTTGCACAGGTGGGGTGAGCGGAATATATAAATTGAGAGTGGGTTTCTGCTGCTCTCCATTTATTTATGTATTTATTTACTCCCCTCCCTCCCCAAACAAAGCTGCGATCGTGTAAGTTAAATAAGCGTAAGATGCAAGTTACCTGTATGCTCCTTGTATACTTCCAGTGTTTTCCAGTTTACTTCTAAAGCTTCATAATTAGCTGTAAGTGCACTTGTAGTCACTTTATTGTCTCTTTCTGGTTGAAAAGCCTTCCTTTTTAGAAGTACCAAATGCAAAGGTATGAACTCCAGATTTCAATATTGTCAAAGCTAAATTTGTAAAACAAATTTTCCCAGGTCAAAGTCAGGGAAAATCATCTGCCATTATTATGGAAATGCCTGATGGTTTTCTTGTGTGCAGCCTGGTTCCCATTAATATTTTCTCATGTGGTTGCAGTAGTATAGTTGCTTGTGTGTATGGAAATCTTGTGTGTATGGAAATCACAAACAGTGTGAACTGTTGCACAGTGATTTTCACACCCACCACATGATGAGATCATGATGGAATTAAGTTATGTGGGATCTAAAGCTATAGGGACTTAATGGCCATTGTGTTTTCAACAAGGTAGGTTTTTGCATGTGCAAGTTATTGCATGTGTACGATGTATGTATCTCACCCCTTCAGGCAACCCAGTTGCATGCAAATTCCACCAAAATAACACTTGATGGGAAAATATGGGTTGTTTGAATCCTATGTTTATTCTTGAATGTATCTAATGAAATTCACAGGAAAGTGTTAAAGAGGCAGCTTCTTTGTAATGCTGCATGTGCATGGATTGTAAATATATACATTTTTAAAAAATGTGAAACATATGCACTTTTTGATGTGAAGAATTTAGTGTCGCTAGTTCTCCCTGAGGTGGGGGGTGGAAATACATGCCTGGGCTAAACCACTTCACACTGCATGTGGTGTTGAGGCTCACATGGCAGAATATCTCTTCATACCCAAAAAATTAATTTCATACAGAAAACAATCTCATAGACTTCGTTCAAAATACTAGTTTTCTGTATGCAAGCTATGTTTCTGTATGGAGAAGAGGAGCTCCTACCCAGGGTCTGAAGTGGTATGACAAAGATCCAGTTTTACCACCTCACTTTAAAAAAAGCCATATCCCCCCCCCCCCCCCCGGTTAGCATACACCTACTTTCCCCAACCACCACAAGGGTGGCTTTGTGGACAATATTATGCTTTACCTTCAATGCATTTTAAGTGTACTTTTCACAAAGTCATTGCAGTGGATAACCAAGCAACTTTTAATTCTCTGTTTCTGGACGAAATGATGTGCTTTGGTGTCCTTTGCCACCTAAAATCACAATAAATTCAACAGCTATCAATTTGGTGCTCTTTGGTAGCTGATCAACGTGTCCTGTTTTGAAGTGCTTGTTATAAGACAAGTGAAGCTGATGCTTATTTTGCATATTATTTTGCAATAAACCATTTTTTAAAAAAATAAAATGAATGTTTTCTTTTTGATTTTGCTTTTTTTTTTTAAAAAAAAAAAGCTGCTTAAAGCTTACTTTTAAAGTCTGTGTGTGTGCCATTTGGAGATAGGTATATACCTATGCACACACAATAATGCTACCTTAAAAAGAAGAAGCGGGGGGGGGGGTGGTGGTGGTGAAGAGGGTTGCTATGGCTTGGATAGCAGCCCACAAAATTAAGCTAGACAGTGACTCTCAACAGTTTATATCCTTTTTCTTTAGGATATAAATTGGGCAGAATACAATACTAGATTGCAAACATTGGCCCAGTAAAAGTAAATTTCCCTTGTTGCTTTAATTTGTCTATTGTCTAATGTTCTTCAAACAATGCCGGCTCCAATTGTGTTTGATGTGGTAAATATCAGGGCTTGTTGCAAAATTCTTTATTCTAAGTAACAAGATTAACCCTTTGAACTGGAGAGTATAAGTGAAAACTTGGAGGCAGTTGTGAATGTATCTGTCGGCTCCCTGCTGTTTGCTCCTATAAACAACCTGAAGACATGCATGCCTGGGAGGGGAAGAGGAGACACTGGCTTCAGCCAAATTGGCTTCTTGATTAAATGTGTATTCCAGATCTCTTCCTGGATTCAGCTGATTATTTTGGTGCCTCAAGAGGCTATTTCCCCCCACAAGGTTTATTAGCCATTTGCCGTGTTACATTTGCTATGTTAGATATTTAGTAGATGACTTGGCTAGTTCTCAATTTCTACTTTTCCCCTTAGGATGCCAGATATTTTAAAGTAGGTCTGACCACATGGCTCCAAAGGATGATAACCAATGGGTGCCTTCTGCTATTGACTCCAGTATATTATATATTTCTAAAATTTTAATCCAGTGCAAGGTTGTCACGTGGCTATTGGTTACCAGATGCTGGAAACCAGGCTCAGATTCTGTTGGAGGGCTTCCCAAAGGCATCTGGTTGGCCACCGTAAGGATAGGATGCTGGACGAGATGGGCCTTTGGCCTGATCCAGCAGGCTCTTCTTCTTTTCTGACTGCTGAACAGGCTTTTCAACAATTTTGAGTCCAGCATTCTGTTGTCATTTCCATCAACAATCAACCCTGGTACACGCAAATGGTTACAAATGTTGCCATGGCTAATGCTTAAAGCTTCAGAGACTGTATGATAAAAAGTATGCTGCTTGCAAGTTCCAAATGGCTACATGTCATAATTGAACTATATCCTGAGAGGGATACAACCTGAGCCTGGAACCACATTGATCAAGTGGAGACAGGAGGGCCTGTTGTAGGAAGTGGGAACAGGAATAGGCCCAGCATTACAACTACTCTCCTGGGTTTGAATGGGAATATGTGTGTGTTACGCAACTGCGTTTCCTCTGGTGGTTATTATCCCAAGGTAATTTTAAAGACCAACAGATGGATAATTATCATAGAATATAGTTTAGGTTACATTACTCTGCAAGGTTAAACCAATGGTGAAACCTCTGTGAGCAGAGATGGGCATACAGCACATTAAAGGTTTATATCGATATCAGGGAAAGTGATTGCAGGAATATTTCCTCAGAATATCTGTGATATTTGCAAGTGATCATAGGGGACCATTGCCACTATTTGCTTAAGAAGGGCAGGCAGGCTGAATGTACCGTAGCTGCTGCCTCTTCTCTTATATCCCTAGCCATCTATATGGACCATTGGTTGGGGAAAACAGAAGTACACCTGATTAACAATCCACAATTTAACTAAAGAAACACCAGAAGATTAATTTCTGCTGTCAGCAAGGCATCCTGTTATATTCATTCTAGGTTTGTTCCTTGGTGCCAATGACACACTAATGATGGGTTGTTGCGTTGTTGTTTTTACCCATCTTAGAATAGAGACAGAAGAATGTATTTATTTTTACACCATTCATTTCCTGCATTTCCACATGGGGTTAGCAATTGTATGAAGTGAATATTATGGCTCCCAATGCAAAGGCTCTCCATCACTCAAGCTGACATCTCCTCTCTTGAGAAGAATAAGTGACCTTTTCATATGCAGCTTAACTAGCCGGTCACACCACAACTAAATTGGGAAAAGCCATGGGTCACATAAATTCCTGGAGGCCTTAAAAACAAAAGTGAGAGACTCTTTTCAACTTGCAAAAAAACCCAACTCCCTTAACATTACAAAGTTAGAGGGTTGTAATTGCCATTTCTGATAGCCTTTTTTCCAGCATGAGCAGAGGCAGGTGCACAACACAAAATGGTGTGCAGGATTTTCAAAGCAGTCCAATAAAAGTTTGATGATGCCCAGAATTAAACTCAAATGAGGATGTGGGTGAGGGCTGACCAGATAGCTGAACTTAAAAGAAAGTGATATAAGAGTCCCTTTCAGAGGCATTTGAAAATATGCAGTGAAAACAGATGGAGGAATGGGATTTGGGTGCATTAGTTCCAGCTTCTGAGTCAACTTCAGAGGTGGCCCTACATGGAATGCATTGCAGTAAGCCAATCTGGCCCTACATGGAATGCATTGCAGTAAACCAGCATGTGGATAGTAGTGGTCAGGCTATCCCAGTCCAAGAAATGGCCATAGCTGTCATATAAGCCAAAGCACTCCTAGCCACTGAGGGCACCTGGACTTTTAGTGAGAGAGATTGATCCAGGAGCACAAAACAGGTAATTAACCACTTAATGGGGCTTGGGAACCATCCCACTCCCAGTAGGCTTCTGTCCTGTCAGGATTCAGATTCAATTTGTTGGTTCTAATCTAATCTACCAATGAATCCAAGCACCAGACCAGAGTTTGCACTGCCCCTTCCAGATCACTCTTTAAAGATAAAACAGAGCTAGGTATCGTCAACAAAATGAAGACACGTTGCCCCAAGTCTCCCAATAACCACTTCTAATGATTCTATATAGATGATAAATAGCACTGGGGACAGGATAGTACCCTTTGGCTCCCCCCAGCACAACTGCCTGGGGTCCGAACTATAATCACCCAGTGTTATTCTCTGAAATTGACTCTGGACTGGACTGGAACCAATACAAAACAGTGGCTTGAGCAAGTTGAGGAGGATACCTTTGTCAAGGATATCAAAAGGTGCTGAGAGATCAAGAGGGTCACAGTCCCCCTGTCCTTCTCCTCATAAAAGTCATCCATCAGAGCAAGGAAGGTCAATTCCATGTCGCTCCCTCCCCAAACAGCTACTCCCAAGCACATGTTGTAAGAAATAAGTTCTTAGTTCTTTCTTACTTTCCATAGGTGTGTCTAGAAGGCAGAGGGACAGGGTAATGTGAGTAAATGGGTGAACATGTCTTGCATGTTACTGGACAGTCTTAGGCATAGGTAGGCAAACTAAGGCCCGGGGGCTGGATCCGGCCCAATCGCCTTCTAAATCCGGCTCCCGGACAGTCCGGGAATCAGTGTGTTTTTACATGCGTAGAATGCATATATTTTATTTAAAATGCATCTCTGGGTTATTTGTGGGGCATAGGAATTGGTTCATTATTATTTTTTTCAAAATATAGTCCAGCCCCCCGCAAGGTCTGAGGGACAGTGGACCAGCCCCCTGCTGAAAAAGTCTTAGGCTTTGAACCAAACTTGCATCAAGTAAGCTCTGCTTCTATGCATCACCAGATAAAATACAGGAGTTTTTCTACGGTTCTTTCAAGATTCTTCCCTGCTTAATTCAACAACATAAAGCACTTGAAATTTGCACCGCCGGCAAATGAATATGGGCCCATTTACAATGGACATAATACTCCAGGCCAGCGATATTTGAATCTGGATTTCAAACATGACAAAGTTTGGAAGGAACAAATCAGATTCGAGGTAAATCTACCCTACTATCTTTTAAATGGGGTCACGAAGAGTCGGACACGACTAAACAACAACAACAACATCTTTTAAATGTGCAGCCATCAGCTGATGGGGTGTATGCTACCTTTCAGTGTACTTAATCAGGAGCAAGAAAGAGACCAAGAGAGATACTGTAGCTTTATCTCATTATATCACCAGAGAACCATCACAAATCACTGTATAATTCCTTCTCTGACAGTTGGAAGCACTAAATTGTGCCTCTGTTATCCAGAACTCCCTAAACTTACAAATACAGGCCAGAAACTTTAAAGACAAAAGATAGTGTAAATCATTCTAGAGGAGGTCTACAAAAAGCTTAAGACTTCCTGGCCTGTAATAGTAATAATAATAATAAAGGGTCACTTAACAATGAGGAATCTAGTTTACAGCATCCTTCTGGGAGAGATTACCAAAGATAAGGGTGGTGGTGGTTATGGAATTTCCCTCAACTTTGGCAGCACTGACAGAGATTAAAATCAGGCGTTAAAATGTTTTTAAAATACAGCAATAATCCAGAGAGAGCAGGGATAGATTCAGAAACTGCAAAGTACTCCACCTGTTGATGTTGAGAGCTCTCTAATTTTCATCTCCCCTTTCCTCCCGGAGAATCCTCTATAATCCTCTTTTAAGGGATAGCTCTCACTGAGGCAGACCGTTGTATCTGGATGGGCCGTACCACTTCAGACCCACTGCCTGTGGGAAGCTCCCACGTTCAAATTAGGAAAATCACCCTCCCCCTTGCAAAGAGAAATATCAAGAAGGGCTCTGTTGTGTTGTGGGTTTCTTAATAGTAGCCATTCAGTGACAACATCTTCACAATAACAGCTCTTTATTTA
Source organism: Zootoca vivipara (assembly GCF_963506605.1). Taxonomy (NCBI): domain Eukaryota; kingdom Metazoa; phylum Chordata; class Lepidosauria; order Squamata; family Lacertidae; genus Zootoca; species Zootoca vivipara. Next base: position 65,792,539 of record NC_083277.1, on the reverse strand, counting down.
AGGCAACAAGACAAGACTGACTCTGAGGACAGGAAAGCTACATTTATAGGGACAGGGGACTAGCTAGAAAGGGATCCATTTTGGAGGGAACAATATCAGGCAATCACAGTGCTGCCTTTTGGAGGAAACCAATAAGACAGAGGATCCAAATACAGCAGCTTAAATTAACCAATAGTAGCTGTACCTTCTGGAAGCAAAAGGCAGTTACTTTACCCTAATGCAAATACAGACAATAGTAATACAGATATAAAATCCTTTGACTCAATACACAACAGGCTCTAGGTTGGATGAGTGCCTCACATGCTAGTTTTCTATCTAAAGCTTTATTCTGCATGAAGTACGGTACATTCTGGACACAGGCTTACCCCCTCAGTGAAAACTAGGCCTTGCCAGCCTTAAAGAGTGCTGAAAGCCCAGGTTTTTCTGTTCCTCATTTTTTTTAAAGACAATAGCCCTGTTCGGAGAACACACAGAGGCGCAATTTTGATTGTGGTGGCCCCTTCTATAAACCCAGCAACCACATGTTTATGCGTTAACCATGTGTTAACTTCTGCAGTGAGCAAATAGTCCAGTATTTATAACTGTTCTTCTAAGCCAAGGTTCCTCAACCTCGGCCCTCCAGATGTTTTGAGACTACAATTCTCATCATCCCTGACCACTGGTCCTGCCAGCTAGGGATCATGGGAGTTGTAGACCAAAAACATCTGGAGGGCCGAGGTTGAGGAAGCCTGTTCTAAGCTGTTACTGAGTCCCGTTTTCTTGGCAGTCTGTTAGCATTATTTGGAATACATTATGCAGACTTTATTTTCAACAGAGCTTGGTTGATACCCACGTGCAGAAACAGGCTTCTCAGGATGGGCAATACGTTTCATTCAAATTAATTTCTTTCTAAACAGCAGCAGCAGCAGCAGCAACCACCACCACCACCACCATAAATTACATGAAAACTATCAGCCTGATTCTAAATGTATGAGCCTGAAGAGCTATCATTTTATATGTGCATAGTGCCATAGGAAATTACATGAGAAGTTGCTTCCTCAGCCCTTTGAACCCCTTTCAGATTTGAGATGATGACACTATTCAAGGCAAGCAGTAAGGTGCCTGTTCAGTATTTGCAACACAAAGCCATGCATGGTCAAAACTCTGTTGGCCATTTTCACATATTTACATAGAAAACCCTAGAGGAAAATATGCCATGGGATACCCTAGTTTGGCATAACTCATTAGGAAATGAATTAGCTTGCAATAACCTAAGCAATTAGCAGGATTACCAGACACAAATTAAAAAATAATATGCCATGGCCTTGCTCCTGTGTTTTTCACAACAACCTGACACACTGATATTTATCAGATTGCTTTGTCCACGGTTCCCTTTCCTCCGCAGGAGAGCAATGGCAGGCTATGGCTTTTGGTCCCTGTTGTCTTATGAGTCTGGCAAATGGCCATCAGCATCTATTGCGCCAGAAGACAAGAGTGATGTGCAGCAGGAACAATACAACTCTTACCTGGGAACAACCCTTGCATGGGAACAACTTTCAGCCTGCTCCCCACCCACGCTGGGTGCCACGTCCCCACAGGCTTCATGCCACGCCATCAGGACACACACAATGCCCCTGCAGGTGGTGTGCCATACCCCCAGGATGCGCGCCACCCCACCCCTGCCTGTTCTCCACCCCCCCCCCGTGCCGGAGCATGAAGCTCTGCCACTGTGGCAAGGCCTGGCTACTTGACCTGGTTATGCAACTGTCCATTGGCACTGAGCTTGGAAAGGGCAGTTATAGGCAAGTGTTAGAATCCGAATATAGTTATTATTCTATTTTGTACAGAATATAAAATGCTGTGCTTTTTAATTTGCTATCTAAACATGTAATATAGTTTATATTTACAAGACACTTAAACCAACAAAAGGACAGAAAATTGGCTGAGGAACGAAAAGAGCAAATATATTATATGAAGAGCAAAAATATTATCTGATCTAATAACAAACAAACAAGTGAGAACCAGAGCTTGATGGCAAATTGATTAGCCAAAATCTTATGCAAATTTTTGAATTCTAGCCAAGCCCCTAGTCTTGATTTATTCCGATTCAGAATAAGGAACATCCATTATTTGGGGATTCTGAAATTCTGGAACATGGCACTTTTAAAATAAAACACTCCCACACAAAACATAGGATATCAAGGCACCTTAGAGAAAATGAAGTGGTTTTTAACAGAATAAGTCTGACCCTCAACATTCTTGCATACGCAAGCCTATAAATTTGAAATAATTATCTGCCAAAATGTTCCTTCTTGTAAGATTGTATATAAAAGAATAACCCTGGTATATGCAGGCCTTACTCATTTACATTTCAGTAGAAACTGTATCAGGATTTTGGGGTACTATAGTCGGCCTTCTGTCCACATAAGCACATAAACTGGCTCCAATCCTATCCATACTTGCCTGAAGGTATGCCCCAATGAACACAGCGTAGCTTATTTCTGTATAAGTGTGCACTGTACTACATTAGTAAAATGCCAGCAGAAAACGTTCTACAGTTGAGCTTAGTTTTATTCATGGCCATAGTGAAAGAGACACTGCAAAACTAGCTTTCAGGCAGGTGCTGTGAAGAGCAGAAATAGGCCTTCCACATTTTAGCAGCTCGGTTTGTGGCTACGCCTTTTCACAGTTCGTTTGCTAAATTAGGTATTATAAAAATAGCTGGTGTGATTGAGAGGATGTGTTAATCTCCGTGGCTTTACCATTTCCCTGTAATGAGTGTTTTATGTTGGGTACATGGTAAAATGTTTTATGGTGCAGGCAGGAGATTTATCCACATACATATGCTAAAGGCTCCTTGGAATGTTCTCACATAGAGAGCAAAGAGCCCCCAGCACAGAAACAAGATGCATTCAAAATATTGCTGTCATTTGTACTCCCAACACAAATGCCACCCAGCACGAAGAAACTATTAGTACAATCCATTGCCAGAAAGTTCTTCTTAATGTTTAGCTGGAATCTTGTTTCTTTTAACTTGAATCCACCAGTAGTTTTCCTACCATTTTCTAATAGTCAACAACGGAATTCATTATACAGCAGATGCATCCTATTTCTATTCAGATCGATGGTGTTTTTGATGCTGACCTCAATGGGATGTGATTGACACTTTGCAGGAATTTCACTTTTCTTTCATTGCTTCTATGCTTACTCAAAACTCAAATGGTTTGGGTAATATCTTTGATTTGATGAGTTTATTTATAACTGATGTTACTCAAGCCAAACATTTATGTGACACAAGGCATACTCTGAACTACATATGAAATTCTACATATTTACCAAGAGTTCCACTGAATACATTGGGGTTTTACGCCATCCTTAGCAGTGCAATCTACTATGAAGCAAGACACACTGAATGTAATGGGATTACTTCCAGGTAAGTGAAGACCAGATTACATCCTATTTTTTTTGTGTCCAATGCAGTAACCCTTCGTGAAATTACTACACCTGGAGATCTTTTTTACACTGCCATTCTGCAAGGGGGAAATTCATGCCATAAAACTGGAGACATTTTCAACCCTTTAATGTTCTCATGATGAGAGGTATCATTCCCCCATTTGTCTGCAAGCTGTTCTTCCCGCCCACTTGCCATTAACTGCTGCCACAATGCTGAGAAGAGCAACAAGGGACTTCCCTCTGAGTTGATGGTAGTGTCACTCTATCATGAGCTAGCAGGGGGTGGTACCACAGCAATTTGGTCAGCAGCCATTCTCTAGGACGCAATACTTATCAATCACGTCTCTGATGTGTTTGGGACTCCAGGGGGCTGGATACTTTTCTGGTCAAGAGGCAGTAACAGGGAGATTAGAACACTGGAGGAAGCCACTCTACATATGCACATATACAGGCATGATTTGTAGTACTATGATCCTGTTCCAAGGGAAGAGGATTTCTCTTGCCGTTAACAGAACAGCAGTTTCTGGGTTTCTCCTTTTCTCTGTACCCTTGCAGCTTATATCCAGAACAAACTTAGCTGGTCTCTAAGGTGCTGCTGGACAATTTTTTTTAAAAAAAATTACTTTAGCAGCATTATGTGAGGGCCAGCATGTTCTATGTATTTGAACTGACATTTGCAAATAAACAACATCAAAGTGCAAAAATGATTCAGAATGGTACCCAAAACATTATCATGCTGTAGACACAAGGCCAGGTGTTTATGTGGGTACACATTTCACACCTGAAATGTTCATGGCCTAAGACTAGTAGGCAGACATTTCAGCCCTCTTTGTAGCCAAAAGAATCTCCACCTAGAGCTTATACCCCACTTCTCAAAGTCTGCCACCCATCAGTAGAATAAAGTGGTTTAAATTAATTGCTCTGAAACACCAAGTTCAACAAAACCGAAGTCTTCTGAGTTTGGCTCTAGAGAGCATCAACTCTCCAAACCTTAGTTTGAAAAGCAGGAAAGTTGGTGTCCTTAATCTGGTCCTTTCATGTCAGCTACTTTACTCAATTAATTTATTACAATGCAATGGACAATCTAAAATTCTAATCCTTAAGGGGGGGGGTCAGGATTAGCCAATTTAGGATCCTAATCTCTAAAGGGTGGCCAAGATTAACGACTACTGTATGGGAACTCAGGAGAAAAGTGCTATTAAATAAGTCTATGGATTTAGTCCCATTCCCCCCCCCCCGAGATATAGTTATTATATCAATAACTATAGACTAGGAATTTAATTTCCTGAGTTTGGCTTCTTTACACAGGTTGATAATAAAATGTATAGTGTTTTGAGCTCCTTGGGGAACAGGACATAGATAAAAGAATGAATGGGTGATTTAATAAACACAATCAAATTAACAGCCACAGCCCCCAGGTCAATATTGAGATGACCCCTTAGGCTTTCTGAGTTGTATAGAAGCCTTAATCAGGTGTAGCTTTTCCCATCATGATGCGATAGTGATTAGAAGTCACACCTCGAGGAATGTTCTCTTGTTGCATCACTTAAAGGAACTGGATTCCAATGAAGGTCATGACTTGGTGCTCGTATTATCCTAGGCTGAGATGGAAGTTTCATGTAAACGGTGAGTTGTTTCCTTTGTGCATTATAATTATGTACTTTTATTATGTTATTTGAGTTTCATACCTACAGACATGGCTGATCCAGCAGACATCTCTACGAATGGGAGATGGGAGACCATTTTTACAGATTCCTGATTCATTCATATTCTCTCTCTCTCTCTCTCTCTCAGCTCTAAATAGGCAAGGGGCCCTCCTTATATCTATGGCTATTCATAAACATGTTGTTGTTTGGTCGTTTAGTCGTGTCCGACTCTTCATAATCTCCTGGATCAAATCAAGGGCCCATCTAGGACAGTCTACTGTCTTCCACAGTGGCCAACCATATGCCTTGAGGAAAGCAACAAATTGAGCAGGGGGTGGGCAGTAGCTCAGCTCTGTTATTTATTTGAATAAACATATTTGACTTTGAATAAACACTGGGACTCAAGATGTTATTGCACAAATTGTCGGTCAAGTGTAACATCTCTAAAGAGCTGTACAAATTGAAACAACTGGTTAACAGCAGTATAAATGAAAAGAGGTCATCTCTCAGCAAATTGCAAACCCAAAAGCAATTGTGGATAATTTACTTTCACCCAACTCTTACATTATTTGACATCCATTGTTTGCTACAAATGGGTCTTTATTCAAGTTCCAAATATAGATTTATTTATATACTATTTTCAAACTGTTTATTCCATGTAAATATTAATAAGAAATGCAAAAGACAGTAGTCGGCAAAATCTAAATTATTATGTTTTTGACAGTCTCTCATGAGTTTCAACATTTGGCAATTGACTTTTCCTCCTTAAGGTTCCTCTATAATCACATTATGTCGCAATTTAGGTGTGTTGGGATTATGTTCAATTAGCCAATCAGCCAGCCATGTCTACAGAGGGAAAAAATGAAGAAACAGGTTATCTTCAATTTCATTTCCATATGAAAAGATTTGTTGATTGGAAGAATTCAAATCCTGCATCTCTGCATATCGAATCTCACTCAGAATGAACCCAGTTTACCCAACTTCCCTAAATAATTCCTCAACTGATTTTTAAAAGGGGAACTCTTCTTAAAACCAATACACTTTGCTTCCAATGATTCTCACCTTTGTTTTGTTTTTAAATGAACCTGTTTGTGAGGAGTTGAGGAAGGAGGCAGGCAGTCTAGACTGTTCCTTACATGCAAATAATAATTGATCATGGGTATTCTGGCTTGATGGATTCCAAACTAAATATGCAGATAGAGAAGTACTGCTCTTATCTGCTGTCAATTTTTCTTTTGCATTCCCATTCTTGATAGCAAGGGCTGACTCCTCATAGGCAGCGGAGGTGGAATTAGGTCCCCCCACACCAACCCGAGGCCATCAGTTGTGTTCTCACGTTAGCAATAGGACACTAGGCTTGATAGTGGCAGTCATTGTGATACATACAAAAGGATCTGCTGGTTTCCTCTTGCACAGTTCCGTAAGTCCTTTCAGCAGGGTAGGGGTGACATAAAGGCTCAGGTAATCCTTAGCAGCTTGCCCGACTGGGATTGGTTCAATAATCACTAGAAAAAGGAATTACATATTTTACTGAAAACTTATTGAATGAGATTCAGCTAAAGAGCCCTGCTAGTGGAAACCCGTGGCAAGCACTTCTGCTCGCACATGAAGACTTCTTCTTTCCTTCCCTGCTCCCCAAAGTGGCTCTGGGACAGCACAAGGGGGCAGATCACTCCACCAGGCAAGGAGAAATGCTTGTGCTGACAGAGCAATCGGCTTAGCACAATGTTGAATTCCTCCCACAGATATAAAACTATATAATCTATTATCTTCAAATGTTGAACCTATTTTATGCTTGTTCTCTATAGTTATTAGCAACTAAGCTATTTTATTTCTAACAAAACAATGCAGAGAACAGATACAGTTTGTTGCTCCCAAGGTCATTCAGCACGAAACTTCATTGAATTCATTGTCTCATCACATAATGAAGTTGTTCTACACAGAAACAAATAGTAACAGCTGACCTTGGGGTAGTGGTGGGAAAAGCTATCCTAAGCCACATCTAATTCATTAGATAATAAATAAAAGCATTTCCAGATGATCAGTTTCTAACATGATAAATGTGTAGTTAGTACTCACTGGTTATATGAGATCCTGGTATTTTCTTTCAAATGGTTCAGATTATGTCCCCCTGCCCACCAGACCCTGTTCAAATAACAAGATTGGAAGTACCTAATGCTCATAGAGTGTAATGTCTGAGTTAAAGAGCCCATCCTAAAAGCCCTGCTGGATCAGACCAAAGTCTAGCATCCTGTTCTCACAACGGCCAGCCAGATGTCCATGGGAGCTCACAGCAGGACCTGAGTGTGAGAGTATTCTCTCTCTTCTCTTCTCTTCTCTTCTCTTCTCTTCTCTTCTCTTCTCTTCTCTTCTCTTCTCTTCTCTTCTCTTCTGTGACCCCCAGAAACTGGTACTAAGAGGCATACTGCTTTCAGCAGTGGAGGACAATAGCCATCATAGTTAGTAGACATTGATCGCTTTATCCTCCGTGAATTTGTCTAATCTTTTGAGAGCTGTCCAAGTTGGTGGCCACTGCTTCATCTTGTGGGAGCGAATTCCATAGTTTAACTATGCACTGTGTGAAGGACTTTATTTAATCTGTCAAGAATCTTCCAACATTCAGTTTCGTTGGAGGACCCCAAATTCTAGTATTATGAGGGGGACAAACTTCTCTCCGTCTACTTTCTCCACAGACATATACGGTAATCCCATGCACCTCTATCATGTTCCACCCTATTTCTAAACTAAAAATCCCCAAATGTTGTAAGCTTTCCAGCCTCTTGAATTGTCTGCCCCTTTCTGAAGCTTTTCCAGTTCTGTGGTATCCTTTTTGAGGCAACTAGAAGTGTACAGATGTGATCACACCACAGATTTGTATAATGGCGTTATCACACCGGCAATTTTATTTTAAATCCCTTTTCCAATGATTCCTATCGGGAATCCAGCTCTTTCAGTTGCTGCACATTGGGTCAACATCTTAATTCAGCTATCCATTATGACTCCCAAGGTCTCACTCCTGGTCAGTCACCGCCAGTTCAGACCCCATGAGCTAAATGTGGTATTAATTTTTTTCACCTGCATGCACCACTTGTTTACATTGAATTGCATTTGCCATTTACCACACATTCGCTCAGTTTGCAGAGTTCCTCTCAGAGCTCTTCTTGATGGCTTTCTGTTTTAACCATGCCAAACAATTTGGTATCATCAGCAAACTTGGCACCTTGCTGCTCACCTCTAACTCTAGTTCATTTATGAATATAATAAAATAATAATATAAAAAAAATTATTTATACCCTGCCCTCCCCAGTGAGAGCCAGGCTCAGGGCGGCTGACATCAATAAAGTTACAATAAAACATAAAAGAAAGAAAAACAATTGATTAAAATGCAGATTAAAATACAATTTAGATTTAAAAATTGTTTTAAAATGCAGCCTCATTTTAATAACACAGTTCCCAATACCAATCCTTGAGGGCTCCATTTTCTACTGTTTATCTTATCTCCAGTGCTATTTATTATCTACATGAAGCCGTTGGGAGTGGTCATTGGGAGTTTGGGGGCAAGGTGTCATCAGTATGATGATGACACTTAGCTCTATTTCTCCATAATATCCTAATCAGAAGAGGCCTTGCAGTCCCTGGGCCATTGCCTGATAAAGTCGTGAAATGGATGAGGAAAAATAAGCTGAGCTTGAATTCTGGCAAGACAGAGGAACTATGGCTGAGCAGTTCCACATTACCCTACCATTTCAAGAACCTCAGTATAGTTTTCCTGTTGAATGCGAAAATAACTGAAAATCTGGTTGTTAACATTCATCTAAACAAAAACTGCAAAGCTTCAGGTAGCATGAACACAGCACATGGATAAACCCAAGATTTGTTTATCTTATTAAAAGACCTTAAGGCTAAAGGAGCCATAGGGGCTGATTCTTCAGCAAACTATTGATACAGGACAAAGCTGATTGGGGTTATCTACTTTGGAACGTGTATCAAAGGGAAGGATTAACATATAATCTATCCAATTTATAAGAGAAAACGTATTCTATCTCCAGGGGAGTGGCTAGCGCCAGCCACATAAAAAACTTCTACTGTTCTATGGGACATCTTTTAAAATTGCTTGAATAATATTGTCTGACATACACAAACTGAACCAACTTTGAGAAGTTCAGAAATTACATAAATGCTCCAATCTGAAGCTGTAAAGCAGACAAAGACAATATAGTGCCCCCTGATGTTGTTGGACTTCAACTCTCATCAACCTCAGCCAGCAGGGCAAAAGGTCAAGAATGATGGGAGGTGTAGTTCAGCAATATGTTGACTACTTCTTCCACAAAAGGTGAAATAAAATCCTTTGCTTGCTTACAGAAAAACCAGGCAGACACACATACACAGCAAGGCACATCATTTTGCAGTATGGCTTTGCAAAGGGATGGGGAACTTGTGGCTCTGTGGGACTCAGGGTCCCAACACTCCTGACTGGTGGGCTAGGCCTGGGCAATGTATTGCTACATCGCCCGGGACCAGGATGAGGGGCAGAATGCGATGGCGGCTTCACTTGCCAGTATATTGTGAGTGAAACCACTGCTGCTCCCGAGTCCATCCGCCCCCAGCGCACTGAGGGAAAAACAAGCTGTAGCGGTGGCTGTTTCACCAGCAATATATCGCTGAGTGGAACCGCCATTCCACTCTGCCCTCATACCAGTGCAGAGGGAGAAACAAGCTGTGCTAAAAGGTAGACTATATTTGAATGAGGCAGGTGTGGAGGTAGGGAGAGAAGAACAGTTGGTTTTCCTCTAAGTAATGCTAATTCTAGATGGCAATAATTATGTACCTTCAGGAAACATGAACCGGATCTCTCTTTCAGCTGAGGAAAAGCTGGTACTGCCATGAAGTCCATTCCTTAGATCATCTGTCCCATAAATTGCTCTTAAGCTACAGACCATAGAGACATATTAATATGTTCAGTCACTGGTACAATAACAAACTTCTAATTAACATGTTTAATTGGTTTTTTAAAATATACAAAATAACTTGGTCTATTAAATTGAAAAGATGTGCATATATAAGTCACATATTTATATAAATAAAGGTTGTCTCTCCTACTTCACTCCATATAACTCTGTTCCTTTCTCCAAGAGCAATCAACCTATAGATGTATCCTAAACTGAAGAAGTATAGGAGGCACAGACTGGTTGGGCTGACTGTATCTAGGCCTTACATGCCTGGACTTGAATCTGCTAAATATGTTTGATCTGGAAGTCAGGAGGCAGCTAGGATATGGTAGAACCAAGGTTCTTGATGGAGGGGAGCCATGCCTGTAGAAAACCTCCTCCCTCTGCCAGTAGAAAACCATATGCCTGGTGCAGACATCCCAAAGTGCCTGGCAGAATCCCCCTGAAAGGGTATGTAAGCAGCGGGAGAGGTGTGCTTGGTCACATCAAAGCCCCACTCAAAGCCAAAACTAGGTGGATCCTTTGCCAATGAAAGGGCTGGCAGAAGTGGAAACAATGGGCAGGCCTGATTTGGGAATAACCAACCCCACCCTTGCTGACAATAGCATGGGAGTGCTCTTGGATGCAGCAGAGCACCGTGGCCAATCAAAGGCACATAAACCCTGGATATATAAACCCTTCATGTGTCAAATGCATAGCTACAAATACAAATGGTGGTGTGTGGGGGGGGTGGCCGCAGGGAGTGTGGTGACCGTGCTCTTGGAATCCTGCTGTGGCTATGTGATTTGTTTATGGTGTCACCCTGAAGCATGTGAGATGTGTATGTGTTGCTGATTGAGGCAGTTGTGTTGGATGAGGCGGGCATGCTTGCTGGGTGGTGTGTTTAGATCGGCTGCTAGGGATGCCATGGACACATCTTTGTGGCATCTACTGAGCTTTGGGGCTTTCCCCTGGCTATGGCCCCAGCAGCTAACAGGGTTAGGAGGTAGTTTGCGCTGGCAGTTTGTCAGTGGTCACACTGCATGATGGAGTCCCATGATTTGGTTTGCTCTGCCTGTAAACCTTAAAAAAATGAATTTGTGATAAGCTGGCCTTGCGAATTATTTCCAATTGCACTGTCACAACCCTATACCCATTTTCTAAAAGAACGGTTATAACACTGAAAATATTATGTCCATTAACTTCAGCTGGACTATTTGGGGGTAGGTGGTTTGTAAGTTCTGTGAATGGAGTACTTTACCTGTCAGGAAAATTTTCCCTCGCTACTATGGTATTTGAGGGCCCAAGCAGGTCCTTCCAATATGAGATACCATTATGCCGAGCAAGAACCATTGCAACTAAAGGTCCAGAACTCATATAAGATGTTAAGTTAGGAAAGAACATTTTTCCATACTGTTCAACATAGAAGTTGCTACACTGCTCTGGGCTTAGTTGGAGCTTTCGTTTCTGTAAAAAGAGAGAGAGAGGGAAAGAGAAATAGCTCCTTAAAACCATTGTTCCAAGATGATAAAGCACTACAGTTAGGATTAACATATCTTATTACGGTACTTAAGTATTGGGTTTATGGGGTAGTACCTCTCATGGGGGACACGTCATGTCTGGGGTAGTTTGTTCACCTTTGGTCCCCACCCTGCCCTCAGCTCTCACCTGTGGCTCCTAGAAACTGTCAGCATGCGACCGCGGCCACATCTTGGAAAATGGCTTCGACTGGCTGGCTAAACCATGTGAGAGTAACTGATGGGTCAAAAAACCCTTGGTGAGTTAGGGACTTCTCCTGCATATGAAGACAGGCTCTGGCAGATTGATCGGGTGGGATCAACAGTAAAGAAGGCAGATTCTGCACATGCTGTAGAGGGAAGTGAGGGGCAGGTGGGGCTTGTCAACCTGGTAAGGTAGCCCATCTAGGAAAAGGAAAGCTCCGATTCTAAACCTCTTGCTGCCTTTCGCTATATCTTTGGGAGAAATCCAGAGTAGAGACCCTAAGATGGTGAGATGGAGCCTTGTATGTCTTCTTCCGGCAATTCCTGCAGCCAAGCTGGTGCCAAACATATTGCTCTGCTTTCCTTTGGACTACATTACCAAGGCCGAGAGGGGGTCTTGTCTGGGCAGCCCAGGACCTCCATACATGATCCGCAGGCTGGCACCCCAGGGAGGTCACTTGGGTGCTGCTAACACAGCAGTTTGATTTCAACCCTGAAGGCACACTCCATTTGTCTCTCAAGACAGACGAATGGCAACAAGCATTGGTCTTTATTTTCCAGCAATCTCTTTTCCAGAGCCAGGCCTACAAAGGAGGAGACCACCTCAGGCAATGTGAGGGGAAGCAGAGGCCTCCTGGCTGTTCATCCTAAGCTCCCTCACTCCAAACCATTCCCCTCTGACAAGAGTTGTGTATGCTATGCAACCTGCTGCATGCCCCCACTAAAAACTAGCCTAACAATTGTGAAAGTAAGATTCAGCTGCCAGTCCAGTCAGTACATGGAATGGGGAGCAGATGCTTTCTTGTCCTTACACTAGGCAGCAAAAGGCTCTGCTTTCCCACTACTTCCACAGTACAGCCTGATATGGTACCTTCCCTAGGATGGAAGGGAGGAAAGAAAAATGCAGACAAGACAAGACTGTGCTTGAGATCTTGATCAATGGATGCCACCTGGAGTTCAATGGAGGAATTACCAATGATCCAGTATTGGGCTTTTACAAATCAAACACTGCATATTAATTCAACTCAACTCTCTTGGCTCATGGTAAGTTTTCTTTTCTTTGTAATAAAGCATATTATTGTTCAAATTTTGTGCTAGTATAACAAGTGAAATATATTATACTGAGAAGAAATATTTTGGGAAGAACAATGATTAACCACTTGTTTGCAAAACTGAAACTTTATGTTTTTTTTCTTAAAATGAGACTATAGCTGTGCAATAGCGACATCAAGTGGCCAGTTTCAAACAGTTTGTTATTGCAATACTGTACTTTCCCAATGCTAAATAGGCATGGTTATGGAAGCAGCATTAAGTTTTAGCAGTCTTAGCCAACAGCAAACATCTGCCAACACATTTGAACAACAAAAATATTTGTTATGATGGTGTGTGAATGATGGGGTATAATGAGTCTGAACTGGTGTTCACCTATTTTGAGTTTATTTTTAGTACTGTTAGACAGAAGCATGTTAATTTGACATGGAGGTTGCTTCTAGACAGGTGCTTATTGTGGGATAGGTGCTGCTGGTGCATGCAAGTTTTTTGCTGCATCTACACAATGTCTGTGGTATCAAAGTCCTAGCCCCACATCTTGTACACACACACCTATTTAATTTGGTTTCATCATTTCTACAGAAAATCCATGTTAAAAAAAGAACTGATGCCTATGACCTGTTTGTGATATCTGAATATTTTGTTTAAGTCACTGCCTTGAAGAAACCATAAAACTCTGGAGGTAGCGGAGAAAACCAGGTAGTGGCTAGTCAGCTGGCAGGGCTGCCTACCACTCACTGCTGTGCAGGAAGGATCCTGGCTTCTGATATTTTCATTGCGATTGTATTACAGTAATGCATTTTCACTGATGTTACTTATAAGTCACCTGCAAAAGTTATATCCCGGAAGGCAAGATATAAATACATAATATGAATAAACAAACAAAAGTGTATTCTATACAGTGTTTTACCTGAACACAAAAATATGTGTTTATTATAGAGATTATAGAGACTGCTTGGTATGACTAGCAGGTCAAAAGCATAATTTTAAATCAGGGCAAGGACCTTGTAGTTATATGATTTGCTAATTATAAATACACTTCGGTTTGCACTTGACTACGTAAAATATTCTTTTCAGGTTACCTGAACAATGGTGAATCCTGATCTGAGAATGATATCTTCTATTTCTTCTTCTTTGTTGATGATATCTGGTTTAATGATTGCCAGGGTTCTTTCAACATAAATCTGAGGATCGGGCATTAATGCCTGCATCTTGGTAGTTAAAATCCAAGTCCTCTTCTCTCACTGAAATGATAACATGTTACAGCCACTACATTTTAATCTCGTCAGGAGGGTGAATTAATATTCATCTGGCCACTTCAGGGTAATTACAGCACTCTCAAGATTACACTCTCCTCCGCCAACCTGTCTGAACAAACATGTGTGCATTTACTTGGAAGTAAGCCCTGCTCAATCCCAGCGAAGTAGGTCTGGGGCTGCTGCCCCTCTCTTAATGGTTTTGTGAGCAGCTGCTTAAAGCCAGAGATCACTCGGCTACCCTCGCCGAGTTACAGAGCTGCAAAAGGGGTCAGCTGCAGTTAACTTGCAATCTTACTCGCCTCTGTGCATAACAAGCCGCCCATTGTGGATCAAGACCCAATCCGATGCATGTTCACTTGGGAATAAATCCCGCTATATTGGGCGCAGAGCGGGGCTACTTCTCGGTTACGATGCGGAAGATTTATCCTCTCTCTCTCTCTCTCTCTCTCTCTCTCTCTCTCTCTCTCTCTCTCTCTCTCTCTCTCTCTCTCTCTCTCTCTCTCTCTCTCTCTCTCCCTCCTTTGTCCCCTCTTCCCCTAGTGGTCGTCTCGCCCATCGTTGCTTCTGCAAGCTGCCTGGACCCGTCCATTGTGAGAACGAGGTAGCAACCCTTTGGTCACCCTACCCCGAGGGCCAAAATGAGCAAGCTGGATGATCTCACCCCGTTATGAGGTCCCAGAGTCCCCCCTCCTCCTCCACGCAGACGTCACTCTGACCCGCGAGGAGTCCCCTCTACAAGCTGACTGATTAGCCCAAGGAACCCCAGGCACGGTTGCCGGGCAACAGAAGGAACTGAAGCTAAAAGCCGGCACCTACGGCGGCCGACAAGGCCAGTTTCCGTCGTTCTCATTTGACAGAGGCAAATATGGTTGGAGCGACTGGCGGCCAGGCGGCCGTAACGGATGGAAGATCTGGGCGAATGGGATCAGTATCTGCTTAGTCCGGCCGCGTTTGTAAGAACTCGATCGTTTAGCTTGGGGCCCCCGACACTTTGAAACTCCCTGCCTGTTGATATCAGGCAGGGTTTTTCCGCTGAGTTCTTTTCCGAAGGAAAAAAAAAAGTTTGCACAGATGTTTAGATAATTTGTATGGGTTTCAATTTGCTTTAGCCCATTCTATTGCTTTCTGCATGTTTTAAATTACGGTTGTAGTGATATTTTTTTGTAAACCACTTTCAGGTCCCCCCCCCCTACAATCAATCAGTATATAATTTTTGTGAAATAATACCGGTAATGAAATAGGTAATTGCAACATCGGTATGCACAAGGCCCTTGCTGTTCACTCCAGTTAGGGCAGCTGGGAGACATCCCTGCCTGCAGACCCTGGAGAGCTACTGCCTTTCAATGTAGACAATACAGTACTGAGCTAGATGGACCCAATGGTCAGATGCAGTATAAGGCAGTTCCTCAGGATCCTAACAGCTGCAGCAACAATAGCAGGGCAGTCTGGAGCAGGTCACGCACCCTGGTGCTGAGGGGCAGAGATCGCTCCGGCGCCCCTGCCCTCGCAGGGTGCAGCATGGTTTAAAGCTAAAGCACCGCGCCACCGGGGGTCTACCTAGAGCCGGCCCTGAACAATAGTCCTTGTACATCGCACTTTATAAACAATGAGAACATAGATCAGGCTTCCTCAACCTTGGCCCTCCAGATGTTTTTGGCCGACAACTCCCATGATCCCTAGCTAGCAGGACCAGTGGTCATGAATGATGGGAATTGTAGTCTCAAAACATCTGGAGGGCCAAGGTTGAGGAAGCCTGGCATAGATCCTTATCTTATCCCTAGTGTGTATGCAGCCTAAGCTTTGTTTTCTTTCTGTCTGTTTAAAGTTTTTTTTTACCCTGTTCTTCAGCTGAAAAAGGCTGCCAGAACAACATATTAATTATATATCACTTTTTATCACCCAGTGACCCCAAAGCAGTTTGCATTTTAAAAAAATATTCAATACATTTATATGGGGCTTAATTATGTTATTTGCATTTCTAAGTGGTGCATGAAAAAAAATAATAATCGATGGAAAACAGGACAATAAAGCAATTAAAATATCATCATCAAATACTACCGGGTCTGGTGACTTCTGTTTCAGTGCATCTGAAGAAGTGTGCATGCACATGAAAGCTCATACCAATGACAAACTTAGTTGGTCTCTATGGTGCTACTGGAACGAATTTTTTTATTTTGTTCATAATATTGGTAATAATATTACTAATAAGAGTCCCTGCTCTCAGGCTTGCAGTCTGACAGCAAAAAGAAAAGGGAGGAGACAATAGGAGCAGGGAAGCAAGTTTAGGCACTTTTTTTGTTACAGAAGTATGGTGGCCATGTGTCCTTCAAATGGAGGGCAGTCCTCTATTTGAAGGTGTCTTGTTTTTTTGAGGTGGTGTTTGGTCCAAGCCTAGGGTAATGAGCCATAAAAAGGGAAATTAACAGTTCAACAGTTAGCACTTGGACAGCAGAATGAGCTGTCAGATCACCTGCCACACAGCTCTAATCATAGCCTTCCTCACAATGGTGAGATGTACTGTATTTATAGTTAAATTAATCATTTCTAAATTTGCATCTATTACTATAAATTAGTACTGTACAGTATATGCAATTTTTATGCAAATATATGTTCCTCTTTTGTACTTTTTGGTTATTCTTTCCTCTTTTTTGGTATTGCATATAAGTGACCACTCTATACAACACCACAGCTCAGTTGTATAGCATCTCCCTTGCATGCAGGGAGGTCCCCAATTCAGTCTCCAGCATCTCCAGGTGGGGCTAGAAAAAGCCCCTGCGCCAGACCCTGGAGAGATGCTGTCAGTCAGAGTAGACAAGTCAGCGAGATGGACAATTGCTTTTGTAGAGTTATTGTAGTGACCAGCTGGAATGTAAAGAGCTCAAGGAAAGGGGGAGCCTAAAGTTGTTGGCCTTTCAGTAGAGCAAATGAAGATGTTCTGCATTCCCATCTCTCTCTTATAGCTGTGTATAAGTTATCCTGTTGTGAATACCAGGATAGTTCTAGCTGAATTATGTTTTGTCTGATTATTATGTTTTATCCATGCTCAGGCCTGAGTCCAGAAAGAAGCATGCCCAAACTAGAGGTCAAAGAGAACAACAATTACCAGACCTTTAGAAGGCATCTCAAGGCAGCCCTGTTTAGGGAAGCTTTTAATGTTTGATGGATTTCTGTATTTTAATGTTTGATGGATTTCTGTATTTTAGAATTTCTGTTTTGTTGGAAGCCGCCCAGAGTGGCTGGGGGAACCCGGCCAGATGGCCGGGGTATAAATAATAATAATAATAATAATAATATATTATTATTATTATTATTATTATTATTATTATTATTATTATTATATAAACCTGTGACTTCAGGTGGAGTGTTACTCCCATCCAGCACATGCTGGATTCCTTGTTCTGCTTTCCAGCTGACCATAGCACTTCTGTCTTATCTGGATTAAGTTGCAGTTTGTTCACCTTCATCCAGGCATCCCCAAACTGCGGCCCTCCATATGTTTGGGCCTACAACTCCCATGATCCCTACCTAACAGGACCAGTGGTCGGGGAAGATGGGAATTGTAGTCCAAAACATCTGGAGGTTTGGGGATGCCTGATCTATTCCATTACTGATGTCCGACACCAGTTTAGAACCAAGACAGCTTCCTTGGATTTAGGAGCTGGGTGTCATTAGCACTTTTATGTGAATGTTAAATAGTATGGGGACAGAACAGAACCTTGAGGGACCCTGCAAGCCAATAAGCAAGGTGTTGAACATGTCTGTGGGAAGCCACAAGCAGGATCTGAGCACAGTAAATTACTCCTAAATTACTCTGCAGTTTCTAGCAACTTGTATTCAGAATTCTACTACAGTACTCTCTCTCTAACGGTGGAGGTAGAGCATAGTTATTGTGGCTGGTAGCCACTGATAGCCTTATCCTCCATGAATTTGTCTAAATCTCTTTTAAAACCAGATAAGGTGATGGTCACTACTGCCTCTTATGGGAGACAATTACTGGTACTTAGTTTAACTATGGTGCTGGAGGAGACTCTTGAGAGTCCCATGGACTGCAAGAAGATCAAACCTATCCATTCTTAAGGAAATCAGCCCTGAGTGCTCCCTGGAAGGACAGATCGTGAAGCTGAGGCTCCAATACTTTGGCCACCTCATGAGAAGAGAAGAATCCTTGGAAAAGACCCTGATGTTGGGAAAGATTGAGGGCACTAGGAGAAGGGGACGTCAGAGGACAAGATGGTTGGACAGTGTTCTCGAAGCTACGAACATGAGTTTGACCAAACTGCGGGAGGCAGTGCAAGACAGGAGTGCCTGCCGTGCTATGGTCCATGGGGTCACGAAGAGTCGGACACGACTAAACGACTAAACAACAACAACAACAGTTTAACTAAGTGCCGTGTGTTTATTGTCTACAACATTGTGGTATTACTGGATAGTTGTTTTTTACTTTGAGAGCCATTTCGAGAGTGCTGAGGCTAGAAAGATTGATTTTATTTTTTTAATAGCAAACCAAAGGCTGCACACTTAGGCACACTAACTTCAGAACTGAGTTCAATAGAGCTTACTCCCAGGTAAGTGGCATAGGACTGCATATTGAGCATGTCATTTGTCTGTTACAGCCCAAAACTGTACATACCGTACTTACTTGAAAGTAACCTATATAAAGGTCAAGGGAAGCTACTCCCTAGTAACTGTGCATGAGGGATTGTAGCCTTCAGAATTTTTTGCTTTTGCAATTTTAATCAGAAGTAAACCCCAAGTTCAATATACAACTGAACTTGCTTGCAATTAAATGTGCATAGGATTGCAGCCTTGCTTACCAGCAATTGAAAATTATCTAAATGTACATCTCATTACACGTGGGCATATCCTCTAACATTTGGCATACAATGATATTTATACAATTTCTCCTTGCAGCCAGAAGAAACAGGAAGTGGTTGGGACATCTATGTTCTGTACTGATCTGTCAGATGCCTTAATTTATACTAATCTAATAAGCGGTTAACTGCATACCATGTATTCCATTGTGTCATATACTATTCCAAATTATGTTTACTCAGCAGTAAGTGATACTGATTTCAGTGGAACTTATTTCCCAGTAAGTTATTTATTGTCCAGTCAGCCACAGATTTTCTCCATAAAAACAAGTATTGACATATTGCATACTACTGGCAAAGTATTTGTCACAATCTGAAACTCAATTTTAATTTTGGCCATATAAGTCACAGGGAGACATTGATTTTTGGAGAGAATGTAAAGCCATTGCAGTCAGGTGAAAACATTTTGTCCCTTTCCCCAAAACTGGTATCACTAAAGAACCAGTCGCCTCTTCCCTAGCCAGCTAACCTCAGTTATAATTTGACAGGTTTTTATAAAAAAGGGATTGAAGCTAACAGGCGGTTTAACTGAATGTGCTTGCCTTGCACTAACATTCTAAGTACCTGTGTGCTTACACATATTTCAGAATAGTCTTACAGGAATATTTCTTCGAAGTGCTATTCTTTGCATACCCACATTCTTAATGTCCATTGTTCTTTGCTTCCTTACCAGTTCTACAACAAATATAGATTTGCTCACAGCAAGACACCTACCTGTGAAAAAGTGGGAGACAGGAATGTCTTGGCTGCAGATGCTGTTTGCAGCAGAGACACCCTGCCCCCCAGGCTAAATCAATAGAACATGGAGTCCTGTGTAGTTTCTGGCTTTGTGGAGACAATGTGTTATGAGAAAGATGTTAGGCTGACTGAAGGAAATAAGAGCAGAAAAGGAGGACGGGGCAGGGCACGCTATGAGGTGTGAGAAAAATAAGCAGGGATAAGAATGGCTTTTCTGAGGCAGAATAATAATAATTTGTTTATTTATTTACAAAGCGGAGCCCAAGTGCTCTTCAGAAAGTTTTATATGGGGTATAAGCATGTTATGTGTGAAAGCATTTTATATATGTAACATTTGACCTAGTCAGTCAAAAGAACTCTTCACATTGCTCAATGAGATAGAACGCTCACTTAAGCTTCACAAGATGATCATTTTCTTCCATGAGAACATGTGTGACACCGTCCAACATGATGGCTCATCCTCAGATGCCTTGCCTATAAAGAGCAGTGTGAAACAGGGCTGGGTTCTCACCTCAACTCTTTTTGGCATATTCTTCTCCCTGGTGCTCTCATATGCCTTCAGCAGCTTGACTGAAGACGGTGTGTACTTTCAATCAAGGAGCAATGGGGGTCTGCTTAACCTGACATGTCTCCGTGCCAAGATGAAAGTGTGGCAGGTCCTCATCCAAGAGATGTTGTTTGCAGATGACACAGCCTTGACAGCACACTCTAAGGAAGCTGTACAGAGACTCACCAACCATTTTGCTGAAACTTGCATGAAGCCGAAGCCTGATGAAGACCAACATCCTGGGTCAAGATATATAGTTGCAGGCTACCTCAGTCTCAGCCAAGTGGTACGCAAGATTCCAGAGATCCCGGCACTTAACCAGGGTTTGTGTTTCCTTTAGAAAATTAAGGCAAAACAGAGGCTATAGTGTATTATGAATTACGATTTATTTACACATATTTACAACCTGAATCTTTCAATGGAGGGGTGCAGAACATTACACCTCAAGAGTGTCTTTTGTTGCTTCCTCAACTTCAGTAAGCTTGAGTCACAGCAGAAACCAGCCATGCTCCCTGGCAGGGGCATACCTAGGGACTGGCTAGGTTAGTGCAAAAATCACACCATTCCACCCTGGTTTGGAGTGGCTAGGAGTCTGCTTGCCCAACCATGCACTCCCTGGGCCGTTCCTCCACTGCTCTGGGCAGTCAACATCTCCTTGCCAAGGGCGCAAGGGGACAGGGCAAGGGGTGCCAATACAGTTCCTTGCCAAGCACCTTTGTTCCTAGTCTCCTGGTGCAGCCTATTGCCACCTGTTACTCTGGCAACTTCAGTTTCAAAAACCTGCTGCAAAAGGCATTTCTTCCTGTGATGACATCACACCCTCTGCAACCGGTTCACAAATTCAGTTATCTTCCCTTGAAGGGCTAGTGACTGGACATCAGCACCATTGCTTCTTCAATGGCCCACCCATGGCTAGCCACCACCAACCTGGCCTCATGAGGACGTTAACTGCCTAAATTCAAGAATTTATCAGTTTGCTCACCTTTTACTGAATCTAGGGATTTGGGAGCTTGCCACCCCCCCATCCCCCAACATAGAGAAACATCATTTGATAATAGAGTGACGTAGCTGGTAATGCTGGCAAAGAGGAAATTCCTAGAATAAAGATATGCTTTATTCTGCTCCTTAGAGAGGCAGCTGTGCTGAGATTGGATTCCCCGATTCTTTGGATGTATTAATGGTTGTGTTAACCTAAGGGTGCATGCCTTTAGAGCAGGGTCCCCAAACTAAGGCCTGGGGGCCAGATGCGGCCCAGTCACCTTCTAAATCCGGCTCGCGGACGGTCTGGGAATCAGCATGTTTTTACATGAGTACAATGTGTCCTGTTATTTGAAATGCATCTCTGGGTTATTTGTGGGGCCTGCCTGGTGTTTTTACATTAGAAGAATGTGTCCTTTTATTTAAAATGCATCTCTGGGTTATTTGTGGGGCATAGGAATTCGTTCATCCCCCCCCCCAAAAAAATATATAGTCCGGACAGAATGTCTGAGGGACAGTGGACCGCCCCCCTGCTGAAAAAGTTTGCTGCCCCCTGCTTTAGAGGTATTCTGCCCTCTTAGTGGCACAGAATGTAGTGTACAAGGTATACATACTGTATGTAAAAAGGAATGGCCCTGCCAGCATGGAAAGGGAAAACAAGGCACTTCAGGACACCACTACCCCTATTTATTTGAAGTATTCCTTCACAGGATATAAACCAGAAAGGCCAAAGAAAGCTAGTCCAAGTTGCAGCTACCTTTGCTGCTTGGGCAGCCAAGTGGCTTGCAAGAATCACAGACAGTTGCTTCCACTCATTTGCCCCCCATTGTCTCTCCTTCTCAGGACAGGAGTCTCAATCCCCACAGCCACATAGGGGGAGGAAGCAGCAGTGGCTCATCCTAGAGCAGACCCTTGTAATAAACAATTTTTTTTGTTTATTACACCCTCCAAGTGTCTTTATTTTCCAGGGGCGTCCCTGATTCAGAGAAGCTGTCCTGGTTTCTGATTTGATCCCGGAATGTCCCACTTTTCCTTAGGATGTCCTTATTTTCATTGGAGAAATGTTGGAGGGTATGGCATTATCTGACCCCCCCCCAGCCGTTTGAAGGCAATCCTGTATAGGTGTTATAGGAATTTTTTTTGGGGGGGGCTTGAAGACCCAGAGAAGTAAGGGTTCTGACCCAGGAGGAGTCCAAGAACCTCAGCAAGAGGTACAAATTAGGAGCTCTTACTGACAGCGAAATGACAGAGACCACACCAGGACTTCCTAAAAAGCAAGGAGATTTATTGTAAGACAAAATAAAAAGCTGTTGCAACAGCGGTTCCCCCCTCACGTAGCAAGACGGAGCGAAGGGAAGGGTTTTTTATGTTTAATTTTTTATTATGTTGTTATATATGTTGGAAGCTGCCCAGAGTGGCTGGTGCAAACTCAGTAAGATGTGTGGGGTATAAATAGTAAAATTATCATTATGGAATGGGACGCCCCTATTTTCATCGGGAAAATGTTGGAGGGTTAAGTAGCAGTGACCTCGTGCTTCTGGGCGCTGCAGTGGGCCTCACCCCAACCACCGCGCCATATCCAGAGAGTGAGCACAGCGGTCTGACAGCAGCAGCTCCGATCCCCGTTGCTCCCTTGCGTGGGGGGGGGGGGAGAGCGGGAGCAGCCGGCGTCTCCATTCCCTCTGGGCGGCGAAGCGGGCGGAATTTGGCCTGCTGGGGAAGTGCGGTGGGGAGGCGCCGCTCCGGGCTGTAGGGGCTGGTCGCTGCCGGTGCCTCAGAGCAACCAGCTATGCTTATTCGGGGATATTTGTGTTGAGAGATTAATAGTGCTTCCTCCCATACGGGAACTGGTGGTCTCAAGGGGAAGGGGGAGGACTACTTCGCGCTCTCTGCCTTTTTAACTGTGAGGCCGCTAGGTTTCTATTTCGACATTCCCACAGGTTAGCTGCAGGCCTAGGCCTAGGCCGCTGAGCTAGGAGTAGGAGGTGAAGAGAGCGCATGGGCCTACCCGCGACGTATGAGAAATGCCCTTCTATGCGGGTGCCTGCTGCATTTGGCCAATGAGCGGGAGGCTTGCTGGAGGGTGGCCGCGCGGCCCCGAGGAGTCTATAAAAGGAGGCGGCGCGGGAACGTGCTTTTCCCCCTTCGGGTAGCGCCGAACTGCCGTGTGTGCTCGTCCGTCAGGGACTGCGCGGGAGGGGCGGAGCAGCGGCTGACGACTACGGCAGCAAGAGGCTCGTTGTGGGGCTCGTGGAACCGGATCGCGGGGTGGCCTGAGATCGTGAGGGGAGCGGCTCTTTAAACGTGAGTTCCGAAAGCCCCCGAGAGGGGAAGGCGGGTGGTTGAGAGGCGGCTTGGGCACCCGGAGAGGCGCCTTCCTTTCCCTTGCTAGGCCCCACTGACGGGAGGGCGGGGGACTTCCGTTGTTGTCGCTTGCGCAGGTTCGAGGCAGCGGCAGCATCGACCATGGCCGAGGTGGAGCACCAGTTCGGCGCCACCCAAAATGGGCACGAGGCTGCGGCGGCGGCAGCAGCGGCCGAGAGTTCCGCCAGCGGCGGCGATGAGGAGCAGCAGCCGGACCAGCA
This sequence comes from Zootoca vivipara, assembly GCF_963506605.1. Classification (NCBI taxonomy): domain Eukaryota; kingdom Metazoa; phylum Chordata; class Lepidosauria; order Squamata; family Lacertidae; genus Zootoca; species Zootoca vivipara. Next base: position 65,768,784 of record NC_083277.1, on the reverse strand, counting down.
GCTGGAGGAGGAGGAGGAAGAGGAGCTGGCGGCGGTGGCTGTAGCCGAGGAAGAAGAAGAGGAGGAGGAGGAGGAGGAGGCCGCGGCGGCGACGGAGGAAGAGGCGGCGGCGGGGCAATCGGAGGCTTCGGCGGAGGCCGCTGGGAGCCAGAACGGAGCCGAAGGCGACCAGATCAACGCCAGCAAGAACGAGGAGGATGCGGGGTGAGCAGAGCTGCTTACTAATTTTATCTTCACCTTTATTTTTCTGGCGGCGTCAGGCGGGCCGAGCCGTAGAAATAAGCTCGGGATGACAGGCCGGAGGCCCCGTCGCTTCGCGTCAGCCCTGCGCGCCCTTTTCCTGTTTTGTTCGGGCTTTTGTTTGAGTGTGTTTTTGGGGGGGGCAAAGGGTAGGTGTTAAGCTATAGCGGGGGGGGGGGCTTCGCTTTGCTCGCGCCTTTGCTTTGGGGGCTGAAGCACACAATAAGCCGGGCCTAGGCTGCGACGGCGGGACCTCCTCCTTTGTTCTGGAGCTGCCTTTTGTTGGCGCCATGTGGTGGTGGGGGAGGAGCTGGGAGCATTTTTTTTGCTTTTCGAAACTGCGGCGAGTTTTTCCTTGCGCGCTTTTTTGGCGCGATCTCTTAGCGGTGTGTAAGGACTGCGTAATAGGGTTGCAGATCTACAAAATTTGAAGAGATATCTCATCTCCCCCGCCCCCTTCTCCCCGCCTGCTTGCGTGCTTTCCTCAAATACACTGACTCGCTTCCTCTTGCCACTTGACGGAAGTCGACGGTAGTTGGGTGAAGCGCGGGACACTTTCTATAGGTGCGTTCCTGTTTAGGAAGTTTGATATCATTGAAGTGAAACTGAGCAGTTTGCCTTCTACTCTTGGACAATACTTGGCCTTCAGTTTTGCCCCACGTCCCCCCACCCCCATTTTTTAAATGCTTCGTTAGCTATTTCAGTGGAGAGACTCTCTTAAATAGCAATTGGAAAACTAAAACCCCTTGACTTGGCTTCATGCTATTTTATTGGCTTTGCAGCAATGGCAATGCTTCTGTAGTTTGCATACTTAAATAGGCAACTTTTTTTCTGAAACAGGAGCAGTGAATGTGTAAACAAAACTTGATCAAACAACTAAGCAGTTCCTATATTAATCTATATTAATTGGTTTTTTTAATGCATTTGATAAAAGTAGATGCTTACAAACATTTATGGTTTAAAAAAGCATTATAGTACTTTTTGCTGTTGCCAGGTAACACTCCTTCTCTCTTTAGGAATAGAATACTATTTTATGATACAAGTAAACAATATTCCAGACTGCTTAGCATATGCTAAATAAAATTTCACATGGTCTATTTTACCTAAACTGTAGAATAAACACTGACTGTAAACAGTCAGTTGATATTTTTTTTAACTGTGTAAGACTATGCTTTTTATTTCTTTTCACTTTATTAACCTTTTGGGACTAACTTGTTTGAGTGACACTCCAATGACCAAACACATCTTAGGAATGGTTAAGAAATGTGTTGTGGCTTAATGAAACTGCTAAGTCTTATTTCTGTTGAATCGATAACATAAGACATTTAAATCAACATTAAAAAGTTTTATGATGCACAAATTTGGTAGGCATCTTTTACATGCTTGATTTTTGAAATGTCAGAGGAGTATGCAGCATGTTCATAAGTTTCTAAAAGTATTGAGCAATAGAGAATAGTCATAGAAAGTATAACAGGTATTCATTTATACCTGTTTTGATGAGATTAGAAATGTCAATATGAGTTGAAATTTTTTTTCCACTTATAATATCAAAGTGTAGTATGCATAGTATTTTAACCTTGTATTTAGTTTTTGTTACAGATAGCTGAAACCTGAAATAGACTGATTTGGGAGGAAATTGAACTTCTAATATAATACTTTGTACTTATTTTCTGGTAGTTAAATCTAAATGCATATTTGTGAAGTGAGATTTAATGTCACAATTTAAAGGAAATAGATGATAGCAGTTGCCTGTTTATGTTGCATGTTAAGATAAGATACTGACTTTCGTAACTGTAAGCACCTTAGGCTATACCATTTTGCTGCTGCTGCATTAAAGTTAACATTTAAACATTTCAGGAAAATGTTTGTTGGTGGTCTCAGTTGGGATACAAGCAAAAAAGACTTGAAAGACTACTTTACAAAATTTGGTGAAGTGACTGACTGCACAATAAAGATGGATCCTAACACAGGCAGATCAAGAGGTTTTGGATTCATTCTGTTCAAAGAGGCAGCAAGTGTTGACAAAGTGAGTTGAAAGGATTTAAACCCTACATTTTAATACTTTTGTATATCCTGCCAGTTTCATCATGATTTATTAAACTACTTTGTAGGTTTTGGAACAGAAAGAACATAAATTGGATGGCCGAGTGATTGATCCTAAAAAGGCAATGGCAATGAAAAAGGATCCTGTGAAGAAAATATTTGTTGGTGGACTTAACCCAGAAGCAGCAGAAGACAAAATCAGAGAATATTTTGGAGAGTTTGGAGAGGTGTGTGATCAGGCGAAGAGTTTAAATAGAATAGGAACTAAGATGTTGAAACAGACCAAAGGCCCACCTAGTCTAGCATCCTGTTCTCACATAAGAATTTCAGATTCAGAATTACATAATTAGAAATAAGGAGTATACTTTGGGCTCTAGAGTCATATTGACTGCTACATGCTACATACACATTCATGCACCTGATATGCCAGTCTTTCAACCAATCCATAGTTGGGGAAAATATGGGAATTGGAAATGTCCTGATAGTCCTACATAAAACCATGTATCACTGCATACTGTAGTACAGGTGTCGGCAACCATTTCAGCCGTGGGCCAGTCCACCGTCCCTCAGACCATGTGGCGGGCCAGATTATATTTTTTTTGGGGGGAAATGAATGGATTCCTATGCCCCACAAATAACCCAGAGATGAATTTTAAAGAGAGATGCATTTTAAATAAAAGGACACATTCTGCTCATGTAAAAACATGCTAATTCCCCGACCATCCGTGGGCCGGATTGAGAAGGCTATTTGGCCCACGGGCCTTAGGTTGCCTACCCCTGCTGTAGTAGCTAGATCCGACACTGACTGATACGATCTTAAATGATAGCGCTTTTTAGGAACTCAAAACTTTTCCTGATAAACACTGTTCAGTCTGAGGGATTGAGCCTTGGATGTAATAATTTGACAAGTCAGTATACCAAAGGCCTCCCCCCATTATGGTTTCATAAAGCACTAACCATTTGCTTATGAGACCCAGTTGTTGCCTTCTTCCAAGAAAATCTTAGAACTTAACTGTTGAATTCAACTTATTTTAACATGGAGCAATTGTACACTGAAAACTGAGACTTGCAGGGTGGGGTTACAAGGTACAGTAATGCAGTGTATTTATGGAACTTTGAATGGAAATTATGTTTCATCAGATTGAGGCAATTGAACTACCAATGGATCCAAAGACCAATAAAAGAAGGGGGTTTGTGTTCATCACCTTTAAAGAAGAAGATCCAGTGAGAAAGATTTTGGAGAAAAAATTCCACAATGTCAGTGGTAGCAAGGTGGGTATTCATGTTTTAATGAACTAATTTTAAGATTATTATTTAATCTTAAATTATTATTTAATTTGTGTTTATGTGAAAATGCAGTTGGAAAAGATTTACCACTGCATAGCATTTATAATTCGTTTGTTCAGAGCTGAAGACATTCTTGTTCCGAAATACAGTACTACCTCTGGGTATAGGGCAGAATATAAATTCAATAAATAAATAAAATAAAAAATACGTGAGTCTAGGTAACTTAAATACTTAATGTAAATAATCAAGAAAGAGTTTGTTTTAAATCAAGCTTTCCACGTTAACATTTCCTCAACAACCATGCCTATTAACTGGGTCCCATAGCAATGGAAACCTGATTGTGGTTGATCTAATCTACTTGTATATGTAGGGATCATTATAAGACATACAAGTTTGTTTTTCTTTTTCTCCTCCCTTTCACACAAGTGTCCCAGTAGATGGGAAGTGCACGTACATGTACACCCACACCCACACACCAGTTTGTGTAAAGGCCTGGAATGATCCCTGCACACACCATGTGTTACAGCTGGATGAAGAAAACAAGGCTGTTCTTTTCTATGAGGGTCTTTCTGCATGGAAGCTATGTACGTACACAGTGACTGAACTGAGCCCATAGGTTTGGGACATAATAATGCCTACAGTCTTTTGCTCATGCAGCGCCCATGCCATCTGCACAATAGAATTACATCTTAAGAGACAGCCAAAGAATTACATGCAATCTGTACACATTTAAGGAACCAGTCTAAGATCACTCACTTGAAAGTTTAATGCTGCAATACCTTAAGCGTTTATTTGAAAGTTTTCAGAGTCCAGTGTTTCCAGAAACAAGAGCTGGTAGTTGTTTAATTATTATTCTCTAGGTTAGAGAAAATAAAATGGCAACACTGATTTTAGTTGGTAGTGTCCATTGGGGAAATGCTACACTGCTTGAGTAGTTGAAGGACATAGAATAATGGAAGGACATCCATATTGTTTCCACAAATGATCTTTGTTTGCAAGGTGGATCAGGTGTAACATCAAATCACGATTGCAAATACTCCGTCCCTGTATACTTCAAGGAGCATCTTCCTTCCTTCCTTCCTTCCTTAAGGAACAGCTTCCATGGATAAAAGTTGGATGTTCTATTTCAAACTGTCATATAGACTGGGGGATTTTGGTAATACGGTGCCCTGAGTGAGGACAAGATCTGAGTGAGGACAAGATTTGGTGCTCTTTACCCCAAAAAATATTTTTACAGTAATTCCTTTTGCTAGTTAAGAGTAGGTATAAATTTAGATGGTGCTTTTATTTTATTTATTTAGTGCTGCTATAGGTTGTGTGACCCCTTTAGACTCATTATTAATGTTTGATCTTGATTTGTAGAGTTCATACAAACCAGTGTTTGTTGGTGTGGGTGCAGTGTGAAAGTAACTCAATTGAGGCTGTAGGGAGGGAAGACAGAGCATATAATAGCGCAGAGCTCTATTATGCTGCAGAGCTCTATTATGCTGGGTAGCATTTCCAATATCTAGCACAGGCATAGGCAAACTGCTCTCAAGATGTTTTGGGAGTACAACTCCCACCATCCCTAGCTAACGGGACCAGTGGCCAGGGATGATGGGAGTTGTAGTCCCAAAAGATGTGGAGGGCCGAGTTTGCTTATGACTAATCTAGCACCTATCTTGCTAGTCCCTGTGTCTAGTAGAAGCCAAAAAAATTATCATTAGTTTTTCGCCACAGATGTCAAACTTTACGATAGAATGGTCACTTTTAAGTGACCAGTGTAATTTATGGAGTTTGGGACTTTTTTACAAGTTTTATAGACATTAAACTAATGTTTTTAAAACATCTATTGGAGTTTAAGATAAATGAACCAAGGAAAGTTAACAAAATAGTTTTATATCATGTCCCTTCTGCAATTGCCCTTGTTCCTGAAAAGCTTGAAATCCCAACTCAGGCAACACTTTGTGTGAATCGATCTCCACTCAAAGAAGATGCCTCTGCCCAGTTTTATGTACCCCCATTGTTCAGGAGTACCAAACGCACCCATTTCCATTACTCTGGAAAGGCTTTTTGGAAGAAATCGGGGACAAAGGGGCAGTAATCTTTACTTCTATTATTTTCTGTAGTTTTACTTGCCTTAAGTGCAAAGACAACTGGTAAAAACAGACTTTTGGAAAAAACCAAACTGGCTTAATTATAAAAATTGATTAAAATACATAATCTTACTGTACCACCATTTTTTTGTATAACATGCATAGCATTGTTATTTGGAGGTCAATTGTGCATGGAATGAATGGACTAAAATAGAGAGGCTGCCATCAACATAAATTCTAGTGATTTGAGTCTTTTTAAGATGCACACTGAAGATAAGTGTTTAAAAGTCTGCTGTCCTGCCTTTTTCCATCCAATAGCTAGAGATTCAGATAAAAACTTGAATCTACTCTGAGCCTAACGTATGTTAATAACATGGGAATTCTATTCAAATAAAAAAAATTACATTATTTCAAACATAGATAAAAGTTGGAAGGAAGTGTTTGAAATACAAACCTTGATTTTTCCCCCCAGTGTGAGATAAAGGTTGCACAACCGAAAGAAGTGTATCAGCAACAGCAGTTTGGATCTGGGGGTGGCCGAGGAAGAGGTGGAAGAAGAGGTACGTATTATGCACAGTACGTTAGTATGGACACATTCTAAAACAAACCTTTATACTAAAATGGGATTTTGTGGATGGTTTTCCTTTCTATAGCTCAAAGTCAAAATTGGAGTCCAGGTTATGGCAATTACTGGAACCAGGGTTATGGGAGTGAAGGATACGGCTATCAGGAAGGTTATGATGGCTATGGAGGCTATGATTATTCAGGATATGGGTATTTTGGAAATGGACCGGGCTATGATTACAGTAAGTAAAGAGAACTGTATTGGGTATATGCAAGCACAACTTAATAGCAGTTTAATGCATTTGATCTCTTGTTTATAGGTCAAGGCAGTTCAAATTATGGGAAAGCTCCAAGACGTGGTCATCAGAATAACTACAAGCCATATTGATCAAAAAGGTATTCAGGTATGCAGTGGCACGCTGTAATGCAGAAAACAACTGCATAGGTTTTGTACTCAATGCTGTAGATGGACATTACAATTATGTACCAAAATTAACTTTACAATACATTTCTATGGCCTGTTATGTGTATCTGAAGAGCTCCCTGGAAATGTCTTTGTTTAATATTTACAGATAATAGTTGTCTAGACAGTGTGGTGTGTAAATTTCAGCCTTGCTGAAGATTAATGATTTTATTGATAGGTTAAATTGAAACTGATTTTGATGGTCTGCTTAAAGCTGCAGCTCTGCATCTAGGGACTGCCTCTCGGAGTTAACTATGAACTACGTTATTCCAGTTGTACAGAATGAGATGCATTTTAGGGAACCAGTGTCACTTTCCACCTTTTTATTTTGTATTGGTTTTGTGTCATACATTTCCTCTAACGGAAGTGTTAATTTTACTGTACTTTTTGGTACCTTTTTGGAATCTAATGTATTGTAAGGTATTTTACATGTGTTCTGATTCACCATGACATGGATATTGATGCTATCTTAGCTTTTGAATAAAAAAGCATAATCTAGTATCCTGTGCCATTATTCCAGCTATCCTATTGTAGCTCAGGGGAAACATCTACTAGAATTTCAGTAGAAATGATGGTGGCTGGTGCATAAATTTCAGGGTTCAGATTTGGAACATGTTCTAACCCTAAAATTGATGAGTGATCAGCGAGTTTGGTTAAACAGTTACGGATTCAAAGTAGTATGTATTGCAAAGCTAAGAAAAAAATGGTAATCAGAATAGGTGTTGAGATTCTTTCAGGTAAATGCATGGACTTATTGGATAACTGCATCTGATTGGCTTGAGTAGGAATTAGGGGAATAGGAATCTACTTGTAAAACCAGTGTGAGGCTCAAGGCTGTATTTACACACGCAAGAAAATGTTAGACATGTTTGCCACATCAAAGTCTGATTTTGTTGTATATCTGAGCTCACTTGAGCTGCTTTTAGAAATTGGGAAACGTGCTTAATACTATATATACAACCCCACCCTCCAGCATCTCATGTAGTATGTGCATTTTGTCTGAACCACCCAGTAGGCTCAAGTCGTTAATGACAGACCACACTTAAAACTGTCAACCTGCCTGGCTTTGTGCTCTTGTGTGCTTTATTAACTATTGTTTAGAATTTAAGCATTTAATGCTAAAAATGCTAAGATAATATTAAAGATGCCTAAAAAGCTGGATTTTCAGTACTTTTGTTTCTACTTTCTATCTTATAGCAGCCTTCAATTTTTATTATTTTAGCAAAAATTAGATCAACTAGTATGGCCTGGACTTTGTAGAGGGACAACCTTTTCACATTTTACAGTATGCTAAGCTGCCTCAACTCATTGTATTTAAAATATGCCGTATTGAATGCAAAGCAACATAAGGCTGCTGTAGCCTGCTGCTGAATCATAATTAAGGTAATGGGAAGGCTGTGAGAGATTGTGTTTTCTTAATACAAATGCTTCCTCTTTCACAATTGAGCATATTTAGTGTTAACTTTGGTTCTGACATTGGCTTTCAATTTTGGTTAGCATTAGCTATGGTTTAAAAGTATGTCGCCAACTATGATTATAGACGAGAAGGAAGTGGTTGGTCATGTGACAACTGCACCAATCTGTAATTTGATTTTATTTTCAAAGTGCAGCTCTTAGGTGACCAAATTAGGCCTAAATATTAAAGTTCATGGCTGCTGAATGTAGCATAGCTCCAGTTACTTGTTTTTTAAAACCATTTTCATAGACCCCATAGTTTGCTTGTCAAAGCATGAGTGGTTGCAGTGAACAGAGCCTGAAAGAAAAGACTGTGATTTAGCCTTTTTATAGCTAAATGTAATCTGTTCATTTCTAAATTGTCCCATGAGAAAGATAAAGGCTCCTATAAGCAAACCCTACTGACCCAAAAGCAGGTTGTCTCAAGTATCACGAGGCACTGCTCTGGGGTTATCTTCTTCCACTTAACCTCCTGTGTGGTGAGGGGCAGTACTGCTCTGCATCACGCAATTATAGATTGTTCCAGACTCTTCTATTCACCGAGTTCTTATAGGGCAAAATGATGTCAAATAGTTGGCATCCTGTGGTTTTTCCCCCCTCCTGTGTTTTCATGCGCAAAGAATGGAACAGTAGTGCAGATCCATGTGTGGCTTGGTGTAGCTTTTGCTTTTTTAAAAAGGTGTGGGGGGGCATGGTCTTGACACATTGGGAATGTGAACTTGTTGCCATGCACCTGTGCTTTGGCATGTTTACTGCTGTGGTTCTGGTCAGCACCATTTTATTGTATTAGTGCAGGTTAAACGATAGCAAGTTGAATTTTAAAACACTTTTTAGCGTATTATTTTTAAAGATCAAAATTTGTGTAACTGCATCTAAAGAAAATCTAAAAAGCCTGCTCAAAATTGTCCTTCCATACCTGTAGCAAAAGGAGCCAGCAATCTGAAGAGATACTATGAAATAAGGTCACTGCTGATAGGGACACAGTAAAATTTCAACCGGCAGACTAGTTCTAAATAATGTAGGTGGGTAGTTCCTAAATCTATGTCCTCTAAAAGTATACCTTTTTTAAAAAAAGAATAAGCTCTTGGTTTTTATTAGCATAGCCAAATCTGCTGTCTGTTTTAATAGTTCTTTAGTACCTTCCTTTGATCCTGAATGAAAAATATAACATGGATTTGATGGTAGGTAAATACTTTCCATGTAAAATTGCTTGTTGAAAACATTTGGAAAAAATAATTTTTTCTCTGAAATGCTCATCCCTACAAAACTTAGAAAAGATTCCCGCAAATGACTGGAAGGTGCTAATTTTATAATATAAACAGAAATGAGTGTAAGTTGTGGTTTAGGTTCTGTAACCAATAAAGCAGTTTGTTTTCTGGATAAATCAATTGATTTTTACCCCACTGCATGAAGAGTTGGATTAACAGGTAACATCTGTAGATTGAACTTCTGTACTATCAGTATTACAACAAATACAATAAATTTAATAACTGTAGTTGGGAAAAGGTAGTATTTTTGGTATTGTAGCTTAAGTAAAATATATTAGAAACATGGTAGAATTCAGCACCATGTCTGTAACCTGTAAGAGATGGAATGAAAGAATTAAATATCCACATTTCAAAGCTCAGTGAAAGTTTCCTTAATACTTTGTAATAACATGCTTATTGTAGATTATACATTGCTAGGATATAATTGTGTACATTCATTGTGTATTTAGATTAATGAATTGAATGGATTCCTTCATGGAGTATTTGACTCTTTTTTTATCATCAGATTACCTGAATACTTACCATATGAAGGTAGTGGAAGTGAACTTTCTCTAAGCTTCTCTTTTCTCTAACTCTGTAGAATATTCAACAATATTTATTAGATGATGATTCTACATCTCCCTGTAGCAAAGACCAATATTACTGGTTTTTCTTCCAGCAATACAAATTTTATTTCCATTCCTGAAGGTGATAAAGTTGATTCTTTGACATCTTCTTCCCCCACCCACTGTATACTGTTCCTCTATTCCTTTGTTCCTGAGCTAGGCTCAGAATAGTGTGCTCCTTGCTTTTAGTGTCCAATTGTGTTTCTTTTGGCAGTTCTTTGTCTTCCTTGCATCAGAATTCAGGTGGAATGGGCAGAACAGAATATAGACTAAATGTAGCTACATTTCAAAATCACAACCAAAACAAAGAAGGGTTTCCACATGGAAAGGGGCATGGCTGACAGTGTTTCAATGTGTGCTCATTCCCAATCCCCTTCTTTGAGAAAGGTAGCTATATGAGAAGACTTGCGTGTCATGAATGGCATACTGAAAGAAGTCATTACATTGAGGAAGGTGTTGGGGCCTCAGTGCACATGCATATAGTACAGAATTGATTTCCTTCCATGGGCCTTAAAATCAATGCCTAGCCCCCACCCCCACTTGAGTTGCAAAGAATAACAGGCAGTCAACACGTAAAACACACTTTACATCATTCAGCAATGCAAATCTTGTTCTGTGTAGGTGCAGGATTTGTTTCTCAGCATACTTTCCTTCCTTACCTGTTAATATTTTATCAAGTTTGTCCACAACCAGTTTTGCATCTTCTGCATTGAAACAGAGTGGTGGCTTGAACTTAAGCACATTTCTGCCTGGACCATCTGTAGCCAACATAATGAATTCTTCCTTTAATCTATATATTTTTTTTTAAAAAAGGAAAAAATGGCTAATTGAAGTAACTAGTGGTAAAATCTCGTCAGCTATTCTATCACTGCCAGTGTAGTCTCCACTAAAAGCAGCACTGCATGCTATCAGTAGCTGCAAAGAGCTTATCAACACTACCAGCAAAGGGGATTTTCTTCCTGCTCCATGAAGTGGACTAGAATTGGGCCCAGAGCTAGTGGCTTTTTGCACACTGAGTTCTATCCAAATAGACTACTCAGAGCAGACCCACTGAAGTTAATTGACCCAAGCAAGTCATTACCAATGCTTTTTTTCTGGCGGGGTACGCTGGTATACAGTACCAGCACCATTTTTTTCTAGAAAAAAATACAGATGAATAAATATAATTAGGAATGGACGTGTTTACCACATATTTGGGTAGGAGGAACTGATCCTGGGTGACAAGGGCAGAGAGGGAAAGTGAGCATGTCACAGGGCACTCCCTTCCCTTGTAGTGGGGCTATGTAGTTTCCCGGAACATTGGGTGGAGCTGGGGCATGGCTGGGAGGGAGAGGGAGATGCAGTTTTTTCTTATGGGCTACATACAACAATACTAATAATTTATTAGTTATACCCAGTGCTTTTTTCCCTGGCGGTACTATTAATTTCAATGCGCCTACTCAAGAGTATGTCAGAACCCAACAAGTCAATTGGACAGCACCTGATGGTTTTTATTTGTGTCTAGTGAACTCTGCACCAGGCAGTCTGATTGTAGTAGTTCCCTGCTCCAGAAAGGCTATGAGCTCACAGCAGAGAAACCACAGAATCTCATTGTGAATAACCTAGCAAAGGTCGAGAAGGAAGGAAAGAGGAATCCTGTTTAATAAACGTATGCCAGACCCTTACTGTTGCCTTCAGTGTACGTTGACCCCCATAATTACTCTCATATATTGTGCTTACAGTCCACCCTTCACCAAATGGTTCCAGGCAGGTTACAAAAATGTTACAATTAAATAAGCACACTTTACATTAAAATAATAAAATATGCACCCCAAGACATTTCCCAAGAACACTTTCTGGTATCACATGTCTCAAAGAGTACACCAAGGTGGGGGACGTTCTGGATCAGGTGGACAAAGTCTGCTGATTGACAGCTGTATTGTCTCACCTCCCTCTCTTGTACAGTGCTTCCCAAGTACATGGCAGACAGCTGCTTGGGAACTGCTGGACAAAGCACTTTGCAAGCACTGGGCTCAGCACTTCCCAAGTACTGAGCTGAGGACTGCAAAGCTGCTTTCTGCATGCATTGGCTGTGATCCAAGTTCCCAATGGGAGACACTTGCACAGCTGATCCCAGCAGGCCTGAAGTCTTCAACCATGCTAGTATCAGTTGCATTAGCTAGACCTGCTCCACATCTAATGTCCTTGCAGGCAAACAGACTTATGCTGGAGTATCCTTGCTACCCAGAATAACTGGAATGACTGATTCAAACTGGGAAAGAAGAAGACACAATAATTTAGCTTTGATGCAGTTTATGTGGGAGTGAGTTGGTGTGCTTTCCTTTTCTACCCTCTGCACTCATGCTGCAAGCTGGGGTGGAGAACCTGTGATGCTCTAGATGTTCAATTACAACTCTTATCTCTTGTTGATGGGAATCCCAACAACATCCAGAGGACCACAGGTTTCCTACCCTTGCTGTAGATTCTCTGCCCCAGTTCTTGGAATAGACACCCACAGATACCTGTGATTGATAGAAGGTAAGTGCAAAGGGAGGAATGGCTTAGAGGCTTGGCTCCTGCTTCCACCCACCAGTTATCTCATAGATCTCCACTGGTAATATTCAAATGACCAACTCTGAACATACAAGAAATTTGGAAAAAGTGAGGGGGACACAACAAATTAGTGTTGATTAGATGTGGGAAGCCATATATACCTTGTTATGATGATAGCTGCTTCTTCAGTAGCAGGGGATCTATTCTCTTGATCTTGCACCAAATCTACTCCAATGAACAACCCAACACCCCTTTTAAAAGAAAAAGGATATCGGTAAGAAGGCAACAAGCAACAAGCTGCAATGCATAGATTTTGGAAGTTGGCTTCACCATTTAATGCTCCATGTTTAGAAATGGCAAGTGGCAGTAAGGCAGGTAAGAGGATGAACTAGTTGTAGCACATAAAGATTGGATTGTTAAGAAATTGATACCTGACATCACCAATTAGAGGATGTTTTGCTTTTTGCTGATTGAGTAGTTCCATGAGGAAGCTGCCCACCTGGAGGGCATTGAGTTGAAGCTGTTCCTTCTCAATCACATCCAAGACTGCTATACCTATTGCACAGGACACAGGATTTCCTCCGAACTGAACCCGGGGGGGGGGGAGAGGGAGAGAGAGAAAATCACAAAGTAGAGATAAGCTTTCTACATTTAATGGTGGACTAATCTGAATGGAAAGAAATTCTAAAAGCAGCACAGTACATCTGTTTATATGAAAGTACATTAAACAAAAATGTCTAATTAAAGATTACTTTCACTGGTAGTTTGCAGTCACACAGTATGGACTTGGGAAGTTACCGTGTTAAAATATTCTACTCCTGTTGCTGAAAACGCCTCTGCAATTTCCTTTGTCGTTGCTACACAAGAGACAGGATGCCCATTGCCAATTGGTTTTCCCATGGTGATAATATCAGGAATAAAATCCTCTCCTTGAAGTTGAAATGCCCAAAAATATTTGCCAACCCTTCCAAAGCCAACTTGAATCTCGTCAGCAATGAATACGCCTCCTGCGCTGTGTATGTGCCTATTAAAAGAGCCAAATCACATATATAGAGGTATAAAAGATAGTATAAAACCCAATAAATTTATAATTTGTTTAGTAGCTGATTCTCATTTTAAAAGTTGGAATATTTAATTGTATGCTTCAAAATAGAAAATTTTAAATGGACTAAAAATTGTTCAGTGCTGACAAAATTGAACAGCAAGTAAGATAATTATTTCCATTAAAGAAAGTTGACCACTTCTAAGCCTTGTTTTCAGTGTGACATGGTTATTTCTCACAATGAAATAAATGGGATTTAAAAGTGCTTAACTTAGTCTGAGTTAACAACAGCACCAAAAGTCCTTAGCCAGAAGCTCAAACAAAGCAGTTTAGTTGGAGTGGGAAAATATATAAGGAAGGTTAAAAAACAATACTCACTCAGCTGCCTTTTGGAAATAACCAGGTGGTGGAATGATTTGTCCAGCAACACTTGGTAAAGATTCCACAAAAAATGCAGCAAACTGAAAAGATAAGATGAAGTGAAGCCAGTAGTGGTATGGATGCCACACGTTTGAAGCTGAATCAGCATTTTTTGTTCCTAATTCAGAAATCTTCATACACTAAGGCTGCCTGCCTGCCTTCCACACACAGGAATCTCTGTTCATTGAGCAAATGGCATGTACACCCAGAAGATAAATTATTATCTGAAACCTTTTCTGGGCAGTCACTCCTTGAGATGAAATATACACATTACATGTGAAAAATTTCCAGAATACATTCAACTCAGGTTGACATTATATGACGAATGAAAGGTTATATTCCACTTCTTATTTTACCTTTCTTCCTTTTTGCTGTGCTTGGTCAATTATTTTTTTCACTTCATTGGCATATGCCATGGCCGGATCCTTATTGTCTTCTCTGTATAATCCTCGGTATGTGTCAGGAAGAGGAGCCTGTCCAAAGAAAGTGTAATTGCTATTCACATCACCAGAGCTTAGATGAATTAGAAATTAATGGAAAATGGTCAAAGTACGCTCTCTTTTGCATACCACATGGACCCATTCCTTTTGGCCTTCTAGATTTCTGAATTTATATGGACTTATGTCAATCAGGGATGTCAGATGTCCATGATAAGCACTTTAAATAAAAAACAAACAATCAGTAGAATCACACAGTGAAGTCTGCATTAATTCACTGCGACTACCAGAGATTTTGCAGCATTTAGACTGCCAAACTGAAGAAGCTGCTTTGCTTAAGCACTTCACATATTCATTCTGTTGCACCTTTCTGGAGAAAGCAAGCTGCTGCCAGGAAGATAAATTTTCTGTTTCTTCAAGCTCTTGTAATGACAGTATAAATTATGATTTATTCAAGAAGCACAGTGTCCATTCCAGTGGTAGCACAGTGTAATTTCCTGCAAGGTTGTATGTACTGTACCTTGATGTTGACAACATGCAACCTGGGGCCCAGAAAATGGAATTAAGGAACCTGATGTACTTCTGGCTCAGAAACAGAAGCAGGTCTAGGCTTGACCGGTACCTGGATGGTAAGTTGCCTGGGAACCTCACATACCTTGCTCTGAGCCGTTGCTCTGAGCCGCCTTGGAAGAAGGGCAGGATTCAAATGTAAAAAAAATATGCAAGAGAATAAAGAACCCCAAGACACTCCCAACTTTCTAGTAAAAACATGTCTACGTTGGGCATTTTAACTTTCTCTTCAAAAGTTAAAAGCAAATTCCCATGTTTGCTTTATAATTTTGCTTTGATAAAAGTATAAATACACTTACTGGTCCACCACAAGTACGTCCTCCTGTTTTGTATACTGCCGTGCTAATCTCAGAGCAAGATCATTGGCTTCTGACCTACAATGAAAAAGTTATGCAGCTTTCTCTTTCTGTAGAATCAGACAATTGGTAACCTCTCCAACTTTACTGTTTTGTATCTATAGTATACAGAACTGAGCAACCAGATTTCAAATGTACAAATTGCACAGCAAAATGACAAAATGCACAAAAAAAGAAATACACAGCCTTATGGTTTTCGACCCACCCAATCTATATATTTTATTGCTTCCTTGCAATTGCATGATGTGAGGTTTTTCCTCCAAGAAAGGAATGCACAGAAATGTTAATTTTTCTCTAAGGTTGGGAACTATGTGTATTTGTCCTAATTTGAGGAACGTAAGTTAAAATACAAATAAATTACAGGCATTTGGCTTAATCAAAGCAGTTTGATTGTCCCAATAAACACAGTCTATTTTGCAAACAATGTATAAAAAAGACAAACTATAGGTTCTGAATACCTATTACCTATTTGTTTCCAATACCGTGACTAATTTAAAGTTAATTGCTTCATCTTACACTTTCTTACTTAGCAGAATTTCATTCTATGTTCAGTTGATATTTACTTCCAAGTGAGTGTACACAAGACTGCAGCCTTAGAATAAATGCAGCTTGAGATGGTGGTCATGAAGTAGTCCTATTAGCAATGTGTCACAAACTTACCCTGAATTCAAAAAATAGAAAGTGCACAGCTTCTTAGGCAATGTATTAGAAAGTCTTTGTGCATAGTCCACCAAATTGTCATGCAGATACCGAGAGTTTGTATTTAGTGCCAAATTTTGTTGATGTGCTGCTCTGATCACTTCTGAGTGGCAGTGTCCAACTGAAAAATAAGGAAGATGCTGATGAGAAAAGGGCAAGTGTCTATCCATAAATGCTATTAAGACAATCTGTGTTGGCTCTGAGGCTCTGACTCCTTTATTTTATATACAGTCCTAAAAAACCATGCAAAATTTAAAACATAAGAGGCAAAGGCCCATCTAGTCCAGCATTCTGTTCTCACAGTGGCTAATTATATATATATAATTTATTATTTATACCCCGCCCATCTGGCTGTGTTTCCCCAGCCACTCTGGGCAGCTTCCAACAGAAAAATAAAACACAGTAATCTATTAAACATTAAAAGCCTCCCTGAACAGGGCTGCCTTCAGATGTCTTCTAAAAGTCTGGTAGATGTTTTTCTCTTTGACAACTGGTGGGAGGGTGTTCCAAAGGGTGGGTGCCACTACCGAGAAGCCGCTCTGTCTGGTTCCCTGTAACTTGGCTTCTCACAGCGAGGGAACCGCCAGAAGGCCCTCGGCGATGGACTTCAGTGTCTGGGCAGAATGATGGGGATGGAGAGATGCTCCTTCAGGTATACTGGACCGAGGCCCTTTAGGGCTTTAAAGGTCAGCACCAACACTTTGAATTGTGCTTGGAAACGTACTGGGAGCCAATGTAGATCTTTCAAGACCGGTGTTATGTGGTCTCGGTGGCTGCTCCCAGTCACCAGTCTAGCTGCCGCATTCTGGATTACTTGTAGTTTCCGAGTCACCTTCAAAGATGTCTATATCTACTCTCCACACTTGTGATTCTAAACCAGGCATCCCCAGACTACAGCCCGGGGGCCGGATACAGCCCGAAGGGCTCATTTATCCAGCCCGCTGCCTGCTGCCCGCTCTTACTGGCGTGGCTGCCCACTTCCGGGTCACAGAGCTCTGGAAATAGCTTGTGCACATGCACAAGCATCATTTCCGGCGCACTTCCGGGTGGGAGGAGGCCTGTGCGCATGCACACAAGCTATTTCCGGGGCTCCTGCGACCCAGAAGTGTGCCAGAAATAGCGTGTGCGCATGCATATGGGCACGTGCTCGCCACCCTCCGGCCTGCCGCAGCATCGGTGCTGCAGGCACCGGCCCGAAGTGCCGTGAGTTTGGGGGGCCCTGTTCTAAACTGGTATTCAAAGGCATATTCCCTCTAGCAGTGGAGGTCTTGTATCAGGTCAGGGTATAGGTAGGTGACTTGGCTTACTGGCTAGCCAAACAATGCCTGTACAAAGGCTGTACAGATAGATATAATAGTTGCCTTCCTACCACCTCATGCCAGCCTATCCAGGTGCCTGATCTGGCACTGCTGGCTATGGAGTTGTGGGGCTGAGGTCTAATGGGCAAGCACTGGTGTTATTTGTGAAGGGATCAAACATTTGTCACATGGGGCAAATCTGCTGGATGTCTGTACAGTATGTGATAACAAACAGGTTAAATGCAGGGAAATAATAATGCAGGGAAAGTGCATACACTTAAGCCCCTGATTTTCCAATCCAGATTTCACTGTCCAAAATCAGTTTTGTCCAGTTTAAATTGGGCCACAAGGTTACCATTACAAGAATGTACACATAAATGTAGTTTATGCCCGAGAGTGCTTATTAACAAGAATGTGGTTTCACACTTGCCTTGAGCAACGTTGTTGATACAGTCAAGGTACTTGTTTCCATTTTCATCATACATATACTGGCCCTTTGCACTGATAATCTTCACAGGGTCTTCTGGGAAGAAAAGCTTGCAGGAGGATCTGGTTTTAATTGAAAACGAGAAGCAAATACCCCCACGTCACTAATTTTATTGCATTTTTTTAGCATGTTCAATGAACTAATGTTTTAAAATGAACGTTTTAGTTAATTTCCTCCATTGTCACTAATTCAATACTAAAACAAATTAGACTAAACTTTTATCATACTAAATTTCAAGAAATGTGAGCAGTAATTTAAAGCCTCCGCACTAATAAAAATCTAAGAGGGGTTATTGCTTAGAGAAGCCTTTGTCAATTTGGTGCCATTGACATATTCTGAACAAATTTTTATATATTTCCCTTGAGCTTCAGCCTTTATGGCCATGCTGGCTGGAGCTGACAGTCATGGTAGTCCAATGGTAGTGGGTTGGCAAAGGCTGACTTAAAGAATAAATAATACCTTTTACATACCCCTCACATGCCATGTTTCAGTTTCTATGCTCTGCTGAAAGTAGCCTCCTTAGGCCTCTAGCACATTCCCATAAGTTTCTCCTTTTGAAAGGTCTACAACATGTCAGTTGTAGAGAGTCCTTTTAGAAGTACGGCAATCCTTTTATTTGCATTTATTTGGCAACCAGGATAAGGATTAGGCTGTTTCTCCAGTGGTGGTTCTTTACTGGAGAGCCATAGCATCGTAGAATTGTAGAGTTGTAAAGTACCCAGAGGGTCATCTAGCCCAGCCTACAATGCAGGAAGCAACTGAAAGATCCATGACAGATGGTCAACCAATCTCTGCTTAAAAGCCCCCAGGCTCCACTGCACTAGCTACCAGACTGCCGAGTTAGCTGCCGAGTTAGTGGTAAAGAGTTTAGCCAGAGGTAATAATCAACAAATTGAACCTTACAATTTTTCTTCTCTCTTACCATTTCTTAGGTAATTTTATTTATTTAACATATTTCCACCCCACCTTTTTGGGCAAAACCTCAAAAGGCAGTTTACACTATAAATGCTCAAAACAAATTAACCCAAACATCAGCTTATAAAGCGAATATGGGGGTGTCTGCAGTAAGATAAATGCTTGGCAGAAGTATAACGTCTGTAAAGTCCAGTTAAACACCACAAAAGGAGACTCATGGGAAGTAATTCCACAGGTGTGTTGCTACCAAAAGTCCTGTCCCCTGATACCCAACAACCTTAGTGGCAGGGGTGCCCAAACTTTTTTCAAAGAGGGTCAGATTTGAACATGACTGAGGGCCGACTGAAGTTGTTGAGCTTTTTTTCTCAATTTTACCCCAAAGTTGTTGAGGTTTTTTTTTTTTGGAATTGAAGTTTTTTTTTTTATATTACCCCAGGACATAAACTGCCACGGGGGCCGGATTAAATTGACCGCCGGGCTGGATTAGGCCCCTGAAATGGGACTTTGGACATGCTTGGTGGCAGGTCACAGCATTAGGCCTCCAAAACTGATCTTAGAGCCTAGGCCGTTTAATGTGTGTGTAGGCAGATCTTCAAATGATCTGTTCTCAAAACAACCACCACAGGCTGACACTATGCCCCCAACATCACCTGGACAGGCCCCTATAGAAAGAGTTCAAATCCCCACTTGGCCATAAAGCTGACTGGGTGACCTTGGTTCTCTATTTAAGCACCTAACCTACCTCACAGGGTTATTGTGAAGATTATGGGGAGAAAGAGAACCATGTATGCGGCCTTGAGCTCCTTGAAAGCAAGGCGGGATATGCATCAAGTAATAAACAAACCAGCAATTTGAATTGAGAGCATGGTAGGGATAGTCAGGAGCTAGCAAGTACTGGGCTAGGTGGGAGGACTTTGTTCTGAAAGACCAATAAAAAGGCCTGACCGGGGGTGGGGGTGGAGAGCTTTATACCCTCACACTAGAAATTCAAACATTTGCTGGATCAGAATACATGTACTGTACATAACATTTATGTGTCCCTGCGCATTAGAAATCAAAACAGCACTCAGTTATAACTCAATATACTGAAGCAAGCATCTTACAAAGCTGTGGGAGAAGAGCGACTGTATTTTAGATTATATCCTAAGCGTTTTGCAGTACAGTATTGTTAGGTCGCGTGCCCTGCTGTGGTAATCCGCGAGAATGAGAAATACAAGCTGGTAACCCACACGAGGCAGCCGGATGCTATGCAATGGGAAGGGGCGGCTGTAACTAACGGGAGCGAGCGGGACATATTGCGGGTCTCTCTAGCGCACCTGCGACGTGGCAGCTACTAACTGAGCGAGGCAAGCAGGTTAAAGGTATCTGGCGCCGGGAGCCGGAACAAGTCCCGGAGGCTGAATGTTTCGGATGGGGCTGGTTTCCTGAGGCACCGACGCCGGGCTCAGAGTCACGTGAACAGCCCGAGCGCGTGGGCAACCTAAAGAGGGGCACCTCGACGGAAGCTGGGAGGGAATGCCCTCTCAGTCCCTGGAAGGACACCCCGCCGCCTCCTCCGCCCCCAGCCCAGCCTTCCCCTCAGCAGAATCACGACCTACCCGATGAGCTGCTTCCGCAGAGCCAGAGTCTCCTGGCGGCTGCGTGGCTCTGCGCTCATGGCTGCCCAGAAGTGTGGAAAAAAGGGAACCGTAGAGATAGGATGAAGTCTAGAGTGGGAACCAGATTTTTCCTGGAGGAAGGGTTTCCGGGTTCCTTGTGAGGCTCTTCCGCTGATAGAGGAGGCGGAAGTGAGAGCTGCCTATAGGGGACAGTGGGGAAAATAGGGTTGGGCAGCGGTTTCTCCGCCTCGGCGCAACAGGCAACGGCAAAGAGAGGAAGCGGAGGCACTTTCCGTTTTTTATTCTTTTGTGTGAAATGTGATCTTTTTGCGTTCCCCCTCGCCCCCCTCCCCAGCCAATGCAGCCTGTTATCTAAAAGTCGCAGCTTGGGGGTGGGGCGGGCGTTAGCATGCCTTTCGTGCGGCCCACGAAGTTACGCTACAGAGGAGGAATAAATAATAATAAGACGAGGGGGGGGATGAGGCCGGTTCGAGTTCACAGGCAGAGGCGGCCATCCCTCGTGCAAGGTCACCTCCGTGAGATTGCAGCAAAGGCCCAGCCACGTAAACGGCCACCTCGGTTGCCGCTGTGTTCAAAGTCCACTCGCAACGCTTCTGCAGGAGCAGGAAGCCCGCTCCGTGCACGAGCGGAAGCGAGGAATCCGCTCCCGCGTCTGGCCTGAGCAGCAGGAGTCCGCAACGCCCCCTGGTGGCGCTCTGCGGCTCTCGCGAGGGCAGCGTCGGAAGCCGCTTAAGAGCCTCGCAGTGAGATAGTTTAGTAGGCGGGGTTCCCAACCCGGCGCGATTCAATGGGCGCTGCTTTCCCGTTGCCGTCCTTGGTATTTTGGAGCTTGCGTTAACATGGCTCTTAACATGTTAAGCCGAAAGTTTTTGTTGTTCATAGAGATTAATGTTTGCCCGCTTATCAAATGCCAAATATATTTTCTGCAAAGCTTTCCAGTTCTTTATATTCTTTATACAATCCAATGTAAATCTATTTTGGATTATGACAGTGGGCATTACAAACATGTATTTGAAAGTAAGAGTAAGGTGAGACTATTTTATAGTAAGAAAATGAATTGGAACGAGTCCAGGTTTTTTTTTTTGTAATGGGACTATTTTTAAGTAACTGTTTTTAAAACTATTGGTCTGATTAATGGAACAACTTACTTTACTTTGAAAAAATAATGAAGCTAATTTGAATTCAAATGCTTTGATTGTTTTATAGCTCTGGTTAGAAATCTTGCAGGTATATAATTCACAACATAGTAAAAACAATCTGTACAAGAAGCAGTTTATTCTAAAATGGTTCAAATATCAAGTCTTACTACAAATCAAAGCACAAAACAATGGGAACACTGCCAAACTGTGCAGCGCCTGTTGTAAAATTTACAAAACAGATCAGTACAAGTCTATATTTTTATTCAATAATTCATAATACTGTATTAATGCCTTCATTTTAAAAATAGTTGTTCCCCCATAGTACAACTAAATATAGCAGTTGTTCTGGCTTGTACGTGTTAGAAATTTTACATAAAGTTGTAATCAATGACAACTAAACATTTTGCATAAATATTCCCTTCCAACTTTAAGCTATACCGTACATTTTATTGAAGCTCAGAAGAGTTTTTCAATATAAAACATGTAAAATACATTCCACAAAATTATTCATGAAAGAGGCATAATTCTCAAAGCCCTTTTACTTATTACTTACTGAATGAGATTACTTGCATGAAAAGGAGACTTCTATGCGCAGTTTGTAATACTGGATACTACCATGGGTAATTATGAGTGTCAACCTCTTCATTTGCACATTCATGCAGCTTCTATATATACTTCCTGATTAAGTTTTACTGAATATAAAATACAAGTTGTATTTTGTTCTTTGCTTAGAATCTCACTTAAAAAGTAGAAGATACGCAGTCCAACTGCTTTTTTGGGGGGGGATTGCCCTATGCTCTCATTTGAAGTCAAGGGTACTTGGTTTACTAGGACTCATTCTGATAGTTATTGTAGTTGCTCAGCACACTGTAAAACACGGGGCAGCAAGTGGAGGCACCTGGGCCAAATTCAGGCCCCTGACAGATATTGCAGTTGTCAATGTAGAGGTGAAAGGGGTATGCAGAAAGTGGCATCTGTGACAACAAAACTTGATAGCCGTTGCTTCCCCACTCTTAAGTGGCCCGTAGGAAAACTGCTGACCAGGGCTGTAGAAGCATGCCCCAGTTTTTGCAAGGCAGACAAGCAAGTTAGCAAAATTGTACTGTATGTGGAGCAGTGAATTACATTGTTCACTGTAGTTCAGCTTCTGCCTGTGCAATGAGTAGCAGTAATTTGTCTTAAAACTTGGGCACCAGTGGGTTTAAACTGCACATTTTTTTACAGCAAAACATTGAATTAGACAAGAGGCAGAGCCAAACTATATTTATAGTTGCAGCAATATATATTTAAAATGCCAATTTAGAAGTAGACTGAAATTTTTGACAGTATCGCTTTTCAGTTCTGTGGCACAACATTCTGCTGAGATAAATGCAGCATGATATAGCAAAGGTGAAATACTTTCAAGTTTCATCTCTTTAAGTGGAAGAGATTTAAGCCTGTGCATTATGCTTAATTCTACCATTTACTTTTGATTAGATTATACCTACTGATTACACTTATTTCAATTATAATTTCAACTCAGCAGAAATGTGAGCTTCACACCCCACCTAAAATGATGCTTTCCAATTCAACTGTCTACTTTGCCAAATGAACAATATATGTGAATGCAGTTTATTCAGCATGCAAAAACACATCGCTTAGGAGGCAATAGTGAATAAATGTTCAATTATTGTATCCTGATACTGATCAATCACATTGCTGGATATATCTTTGGAAATCAAACCCACCCAGAAAATGAAAATTAGCCGTTTGGAATCAAATTATGGAAGGGTTTTAGTACCATATAGTGCAAACCTTCACTTTTTTAAGGCATCAATTTGAAAAATTAGAAAATTATCAAAAACTGAAAACAACATGAAAATATTGAATGCTGGCTATTCTTTCTATTTCCATTGAAAATAAGAGCAATTTAAAGCATAAAACAAAATTGTCTTTATTTCACATACTAAAAAGATTGGTGCTTTTGAAAGCATATTAATGCCCTCTTACATAAAGAAGCCATGTTGGTAATCTTCAATGTTTTAAAATACTGTGCTGATTAAAAATACCAAATCACTACTATTCTGATGGCTAGTAGTGATTGGGTGATCTTAATTGGTACTTATGCACAGTAAATAGAGCATTTCTATTAGAAAGGAATTACCTAATTCCTTTCAGGGCTTTAAAGCTGTTATTTCCCACAATTCCCAATGCTAGAAAAGGTGGTGCTAATAAGCATTTTAAATGGGTATCGAAAGCAGGAGTTACAGGATCTTTGACTTTTCAGATGTAGAACTACAACTCCCATCAGCCCTAGTAAGCACTGCCAATGGCTAGTGATGGTGGGAGCTGTAGTTCAGCAACATCTGGAGGGCCAAAGGTTCCTCACTCCTGATCTGAAGTATGTCTTTAAGTGAATAGAAATGGATCAAACTATCTTGGTGCTGCTGTGTAGAGATTTAATGCAGAAGCAAAGCTTCTGATTCTTCCTTGCAGCTGTGCTGGAGGACAAAGGGAAGAGAGGGAGGGGAATAACATGATTTTTGAACCAGGCCAGTACCTGCTGCCACCACCCAAAAAAATGATATGCAGACAAAATATGCAGTTCTGAAGCATCCCATACAGGACTCCCATTGCTAATATATTCAGTGAATTCACTCGGACATGCATTCCATAGGTATAGACTAAGGTTTGAACTATGAAGCTTAGGAGCAGGTCTTGGGCAACTCACAATCCTTTAACTTACCTCATAGCAGGAGTGCCAACATGGGTGCCCGGGCCGTGGTTGCCATGCAGCGTGCATGGACCTGCCACCAAAATTTGTGGGTGCCCAGCCTCTTATGGGGAATTTTGTGGGTGCTCAGGCACCCAAGGTCCCAGGGAGTTGGAACCTATGCCTCATAAAGTTATGTGGACTGAATGAGATAATGCTATGTGTTCTTTTAAATTACTTATTATAGATATTTCCAAATCGCCTTAGAGCTTCTTGGAGGAAGGGAAAGAAAAATACGCCGTTGCTAACAATAGATGATGCGGAGTCACATTTTATAAGGAGTCTCACTTTGGTGCTGTCTACAATTGAATAAATAACTGTTGCTGAAGGTTGCTCTTTCTTTACAAATATGTTATCACCAAACAGTTTGCCAAGGGCTCACAAATAAAAATGGGTTTAATGCGCTAATGAACAACATAGTTGTTTTTTAAAGAGAGTTCAGAAATGAAAAGTACTTTTAAATATTTCTTCTGGATTTTGTTTTTCCAGTGCTGCCACTGACAGCTGTTAATAAGAGAGAATGATGAAGAGGTAATTTGTCTATTTTCTCAAAAATATATATATATATAATATATATATATAAAATAGTATAGCAGTATTAAAATTCATAAGTAGTGATCCAGAACGGCATGGATACATGTGGCCTTTTTTGAGTGTTCTCTCACAGAAACTTTGCCCCCCTCCCCGCCAAAGCCAGTAAATTACTAACTGAACTTCAAAAATTGAAAACAATGAGGGGATTTGGCATAATTTTTTTAAAATAAATGGGAGTTTTTTTGGGCTATAATTGTGCATTATTACTATTGTCACACTACCACATACATGCTCCAGCCTTTTGCTTCCTTTCCTTCTGCTAAGGATGACATTAACAGAATGGCAATTAGATAGATATACACATAGCTGCCAAGTTTTCCCTTTTCTCGCGAGGAAGCCTATTCAGCATAAGGGAAAATCCCTTTAAAAAAGGGATAACTTGGCAGCTATGGATATACAATGTACTCAGCAAACACTACAGACTGCAGGGAAATACTTTGCCAGGAGATAAGATTTGGAGGAAATGATATGCTGTAGAGGAAGAAATGAGTTGATTTTACTGCCCATGGACTTGCCACTGGTTTTTGCCACCTGTAAATAGAGTATTACATGCAGAAAACAAAGCTATGCACACAGCTGTTTGACTTTCAAGGAAGCCTTGAAAGCTAGTCTTTTGTATGGAAGGTAACAGCATTTTAATTGACAATTTTAAGTATCTAGTTTCTTTCTTAAGTCAGTGTAGTTTTTCTTCATTTACACAATAGTCTAATATCATTACAAAGCAAAATGTCATATGGACATCAGAAATCATACAATAAACCTATCTTATATGTGACCCAAGTAGTTAACAAGTGAAGCAATGTTAACTTTATAGTCTATTTTTGTGTGTATAGTATGCATCTTCTACCATGTGAAGAATTGTACACTGTTTAAAGCATTAACTGCAGTTTTTCTAGAAGACTTTACAAGTAGTAATAATAGAAATAATATACATTATTGCTAAAGATTCAGAGGATAGCAATCCAGAACTCCTCTTCTACCTTACACTAACGGAGAGCACCATGCCATCCTTACACATCTGAATTCTGATCAGTAACGCAATCCAGCACTTTGGAATAGAATTGCATCCCATCTCTGGGAATGAGGGCTTAAACTCTGAATTAGGAAGAAGCCAATTAGCACCAACATAAAATGGGAGAGGGAAATCCAGGCTTCCTAGGTTTTGTTCAAACCACGAAGTATTATGTCCCTTGGTTCCTATAAATGTGTGAGCTTTCATAATAGTTTTGTGCCTAGTTGATCATTGTTACTGCTTGCTGGTGTTCAAACAAACACGATGCTGAGGAAACTGTCATATAAGGCCTTAGCTAAATGTTCAGAGGTGAAAGGGTTCAAACGCTTCCATGAAGCTGTAACCTCTTTCCACGGGTCAACATTGCTCAGTCAGTTCTGCAACTGCTCCCAACTATGCTTGCCAACTCATAGAGAGCTGCTGTGCTTTTAACAGCTGTGAGACACAGAGAGGACCAAGGCAAACAACTTCTGCTATCACAGTGGTCAGACCAGCAGGACCAGGTGAACTTTTTATTGCCCTACTTTCTTGCCCTATGGAAGACATTGGTGCTCTTCAGAGCGAAGGGCCATTAACTCCACTTCTGCTGCTCTCCCTATTTACCTCAGTACCTTCCAAGCAATATACTTCTACCTAACATGTTTTGTAGCCCTTACTTCTTGTAGGTAGCATGCCTCCTGGATGCTCAGTCTCCTTTTAATATTCAGCAATCCAAGTATCCACTCAGCATCAAAACATCATTGCCAGAACCTTTTCTATACTCATTGTATACTTGTGAAACATTTTAGTTAACATGGCCTTCTAAATAAAAGATTCAAAACCTGGAGTGTGAAGACAGTTTTGCCAGTGTGGTGTTTGACAGAGGAAGCAAACAGGTGGAAGCTAACCTGTATCCTTCCAAATGCTGTTGGACTCCAGCCCCCATCTGCCCTAACCTGAGATGACTGGGTTGCAGTCCAGCAACATCTGAATGGCTACAGGCTCCCCATCCCTAAAGTAAACAAAGAGTGTGTATGTGATCCCATTGGCAGCACGGCAACAAGGGGGGTATAGAGCATTATATAGTTGCATAAATGGGTGAACAGTGTTGGTTGTGCTGCTTGAAATGAAATTGCTTATTGCTACAAATATAGGTTCAAGGTAGGCTATGTGTCGATGTGCTCAGGTTCTTGAAATTAGTAAGCTGTTGTTCAATATACCAATATACCAAATACTCCACTAGCAGTATTTTCTCCTCTTATTTGTGCTCATACCCACAATCCACTGGGACTAGCTGCATTCCAATCAATTGCTAGAGTTCCATGCTTTTTGTAGCCATTGTGTTTTGATTTGGCCAGAAGTTCTCAGGTACGCTAAAGAAATGTGCCTGTTCTCACTTTATGCTTTGCTGTAAGGGGTCACTGATGTAACACTGGTGCACCTTTGTTTGTTGCATAAAATATGGAGATTCTCCTAGACACCTTTACTTTGGAGAACTGAAACTGAAAGAGTTGTTTCCATGACCAAGTAAGTGACCAAACAATCACTGATGCTATTATTGAACTCCTGCACTTCTGACCACAGGTCGTTTTATTTGGGAGGTGCTTACACACCAATGGAGATACTCCCCCCTGAGTTCTGTACTTGGTTCTGCATATGGGAGTGGGGGAGCAAAGTACAAAAGCAGAGCTCCAGTTTATCAGTATTGATATGGCAAGCCCTGCCAATTCAGGGAAGCAAGCACTGGACTTCATACACAGGAATCCCTTCCCAGTTTGCAAACATGAGTTGGCACTCATGGACTGTGGCTATGGAAGAGGTTTTGATCAGCACTGGTGTCATGCTCCAAATCTGTAAAACTGAGATGAATATTGTACTGTTTCCTCTGTGTGTTTGTTTGTTTGTGTGTGGTCTGTATGGTATGTGAGGCACTACAAGTTTTTTCCAATTCTGCAGTAATAACAAAAGTTCTGCAAGAGAATCAACCCACTTTAAGTCACAGATTGTAGAATGCTAAGCAGAGGTTCTCCTGGTGACAAAGTTTTCTACATGTGGAAAAGGCCGCCACAGGTGACAGAGGTGATCATAACAACCAAGAACGTAACTGTTTTCTTCAAGGTGGAGGTACGTAGCAGCATGTGTGGTTACGTTTGTCTTGTATTTCTGGGTTGGCGGTTCCTCCTACATTCATCTGTAAGCCACTTTTTGTCTCATTTCTAAGGCTGCAGCTTCTTTTTCTTTCTCGTTTTCTCCTCCGTTTCCATCTGTGACTATGTGCAACAGAATTGCAGAGTTGAAAGCCATCGGTTGAGAAGAGGGGAAGTTCCTTCTCCCATGCAATAAGGCACACAAGGCACACTTTTTCAGTGCTGTTATTCCACACGGTAGTGTTAGCAGCAAGTAGCAATCATTCCCAATCATTTCAGAGTGTCCAGTTATAAAATAGTTGTTGGTTATGTACGTTTGTCCTATGGGCCTTGGAAAAGTTTATATCTTTTAAAATCCATACATGAAAACATCCAGTATGAAAAGATCAATATATTACTGTTGAAGAGTTATTGGGTTTTTTGTGACTTCCCCCCTCTTTTTTGTATAAAAATTAGAAAAAGATCAAAATATATCACACTATTATTTACACAGTCCATGCTTGGAGGATCACTGTAAAAGAACACAAACATGTTTTTAAAAATACACACACGGGCATAGCATGCATCACACTCTCATCTACTGTGAGACAGTGTTTGCAACTATTTGGAGACATTGCTGACTTCGATCATTTATCATATATAACATAATGCAGACATGAAAGCAAGATGCAAAGCCAGCATTAAAATGGAAATAAAACCAGATTTATTTGCCAGGCAGAGAATCAAGAAGAAAGAATCAAGCAGGATTAAGTTGTTATGTTTCCTGACCAATTAATGTTAGTTATAATTTCATAAGCAAAATGCTGAGTTTTTTGTCTCTTTGAGCTAATCCCTCTATGATGGCTATATTAATATGCGGGTATTTAGCAAAGATATCTACATTTGCCTGAGTTCATTTTCTCCCATTTCCCCCCCTTTTCCTTTACAAAATAGCTCTATTATGTATTAGTTCCATGCTATTACTCTTGCCAAGCAACAATCTTAATTCAAGCCAAAGAGAAAATGGTAGAAAAAGGTAGGGTACAATACCTTGTGCCAACATCCTGGTACTGGTAATCCATCTGGTCCCTGCAAAAAGTAAGTAACAATTTTGTATTCTTGGAAAGCACCAAGTGAATCGTAACAGCAACACACACACACACGCACACACGCACACACGCACACCCTTCATTTATAATGGATCTGCAAGACCTACCATTACCATAGATGTATTGGAAATATCCATCCAAAAACCATGTGCTGTGTTTGAAAAGTAGGTATGTAGGAACAAATCACATTCCATGTACAAATAAAATAATTTCTCGAGTTCATAAACAATTGCTTAAAAAATTCACCAGCTCTCTGCATTAAAGCAAATTTAGTTCTTTGATTTTAAGATGTTTTGTTTTATGCTGTAATATAAGTTTGATGAAGGGAGGAAAGAGCTATACTGTATAAGGATAAACTCAATACCAAAATACCGGTAAGTAAAATTATTTCAGGCAATCTCTCAGACAGTATCTCTAAGCTCAACTCTGTGACACAGGACACTGACTGGTGAATGGCTGTCTTTCAAAATGGGAAGTACATTGTCAATGGACAAGCAGAGGCATAAACATCCTCCCTACCTATCCTAGGTGAAGCATTCTTTTCATATTATCCATACTGTTTCCAGGTTTAGTTTCTGCCTATCAATTGTAAAAGACTTTCCTTGCTTGCAAAGCATTTTCTTTCTTGCGACTCAGCTACACAGGTCAATTTATAACGTTAACAACACATTATAAAAATGTGACACTAGATGGTGCTGTAGAGCAAAATCTAAAGTCAATGGCAGATTACCTTGAGAGCTTTCCCCCAGCACTCCATAGCATTTTAATAGCATTTTTTATTTTTGTATAGATCCAGCAATGCTCTTGAGTGGGGTGGAATAGGCTCACAACATCAGAATAACTCTAGCCTATGGGATTGGCTGATGTGATAATGTATGCAAGGCCATTCATTCAGAAGTCACAAGACAGGGAGAGTGCTTTACATAACAAGTGTTAAAATCATTTGTGGCATCAGATACATAAATAGGCATAGCTGTTGATTTCAACCTGTGCACTCTAAAACTACTCAAACTTATTTGCACAAAGAACATGTGTTTCAAACCCCATGACATCCAGGAATATGTGGCTGAATGACACACACATATTAAATATTTGTGCAAATTCATATCAATTTAAAAAAGTTTTCCTCCCTCCGTCCTTCCAGGTATTTAACTGCCTGGTCCATGCATACAACTTGCTAAGCTTATAGTAGCCAGAAGTATAGACACACCTTTGGCTACAAAGCCAGACTCTAGAATTAAGAATTTATAAGCATTTAGTTTCACAATGTGGCATGAATCTGGATGGAATGAACTGGAGCGTGCCCTGGCTTGTGAAATGCCAGTTCTTCCATATGTCTGTACAACTTTTGGTCTTTCACAAGTCATACAGACACATGACAAATTCTGGCCACATTTTCATATAGAAGAATGGAGGTTCCAGAGGGAAAGGAAGGGAGAATGTAGAAAAAAGACTATGCTATGCAAGAAAAGGCTTAAGTTATGCAGAAAAAGTCATGCAAAAGAAGAAAGAAAGGGGGGGGGAATACTATACCAAAGGGCAGAGCATATCCACACCATCCAGTTCAGGTAAACCTGGCTCCCCTTTAAAAATGAACTGTTAATTGAAAATGGAGAAATATACAGAAAAGTTAATAAGAAAGAAAAAGGAAAGAAGGAACAGAAAAAAGTAAAGAAATAATTCAGAAGCTTACAGAAACATTAAGCATGGGGGATCTCCGACCTGGAGGGCAAATGTGGCCCTCCAGACCTCCCTTATCCGGCCCTTTGTACTCTCCGCAGGCCACACCCCTCACTGCCCCTGTGCCACACCCTCCTGGGCTGCTTTCCTTGAGTCCTTCAACTGTAAAAATGCCTCTTACTTGCCTGGAGGTAGGATAGACAGGTGTGTGTAGGACCTCTGACTTTTGCATGGCCAAAATGCAGCCTAATGTAAGAGTCACATCCATCGCTCCAACAATTTTCGTCTGTGGGCTCACCCACTGGCATGTGACTCCCGCATGCCTGTCCATTACATTCAAGATATTTAAGGCTGCCCCACCCCGTTCCGCCCCTTTTGATTTTTTTGCTCACTTCTGGGTTTGGCATGTCGCACGTGGTTGCGCACATATTGTATTGGACATGCCAAAAATGGTCACTGCCTATATACAGGACTGAAATAAATTAAAACTGGCTTGAAGAACGAATCATCTGTTTCTGCCTATTGTGTGCTTGGTTTCTGTTCTGTCTTCCTACTGTTAAGCTCAGCGAGCAGTCACTTTGTTTTTTCATGGGTTCCTTTCTTTGATTGCTGATTCGCATATGAGGTGCCTTTCCCACTTTGTGTCTACCCTAAAAGCTGTATGGCAAGAAAGTGACATTCCAGCATCATGATAAAAAGAAAGGCCAGTGAAATTGAACTATTGGCCTTCTCCCGTTATCCAAATTCAAGGGAGTCTACCTCCAGAAACCATTTTGTGCTTCAGATGTCAAAAAGCAACAGAGATAATTTAAAGCAAACATATATTCCCAGCAATATCAAACCATACCACTGGACAAGGCTGATCCAATCCAGGCGGCCCTGGCTCTCCCTTTTGCCCTTTTGCTCCTTTTCTACCTGGAAGTCCTCTTTCTCCCTGTGACACAACAGAAAAATCAAAGCTCTTTTATAATCTGAAAGACTGGAGTGAGAGAAATACCACTTGTTTGCAAAGTCCTGAATTTAGCGTCCACCTGTTTGCATTGTGTTAGATTTATATAAGTGGCTTATATATCATGTAAAAGCTCAAATATAATACAGAAATTAACAGGGAAGCACTAGAAAGAAGGAATAACCTGCTATGTGAATGCAGCCCATGAGTAGTCACTTAAGAACAAACCTTGGTTAGCACTCATGGTTCATTTGGTGAGCAGCCAACTACTAAGCTGCCTGGGTTTGGATGTAGTGCTTAGCCAGACTATGGTTTTGCTCTTGGCAGCATGGCAGCAGAATAAGGAGCAGGAGAAAAGCAAAGTGGGACACCAAGAACAAACCTGGTTACTGCTCATAATGCTTTATACTTTTGCCTTGCATATGTATTCACCTACAAAATCTGGCACATGACCACATACCGGTACTATTTCGGCAAATTTGAACTAGCTTCAATTGAACAAGATATAGTTGGGCTCCCCTGTCCTCAAAGATTAAAGGTGAAATATATGGCCCTGTTCAGTTAATAGATCTCCAGTATTAAAATAATATTTCTTCTTCTTCTTCTTTGGCGATCACTCATAGCCAAGTAAGATTGTCTTCCATAAACACGGTTTTAACAATGGGTTCGTAAGTGACTGTGGAGGCCAATTCTGGATCCACACGTCCTTCCACAGTGG
Source organism: Zootoca vivipara (assembly GCF_963506605.1). NCBI lineage: Eukaryota > Metazoa > Chordata > Lepidosauria > Squamata > Lacertidae > Zootoca > Zootoca vivipara. The sequence continues at coordinate 65,736,351 of NC_083277.1, read as the reverse complement.
GGACATTGGTTTCCAGGCGGGAGTTGATCACGGTGTGGATTTGCCAAGCGTGCCTTCCTCTTAGTACATTTCTCCCTTGCGTCCTCCATTTCTCCCTTACGTAAAGGCTTTTTCTCCAACTGGAGCGCTCACAGGCCAGTGTTTCCCAGTTGTCAGTGTTTATACTACATTTTTAAAGATTTGCCTTGAGACAGTTTTTAAACCTCTTTTGTTGACCACCAGCATTATGCTTTCCATTTTTAAGTTTGGAATAGAGTAGTTGCTTTGGGAGACGATCATCAGCATCCGCACAACATGACCAGTCCAACGAAGTTGATGTTGAAGAATCATTGCTTCAACACTGGTGGTCTTTGCTTCTTCCAGTACACTGGTATTAGTTCGCCTGTCTTCCCAAGTGATGTGTAAAATTTTTCGGAGACACCGATGATGGAATCTTTCGAGGAGTTGGAGATGGCGTTTATAAGTGGTCCATGTTTCACAAGCATATAGTAAGGTTGTCATTATATATAATGACAAGTCATCTAGTGATATCTAGTACCATTTATGTAGATGAGGGCCAACATTTATTTTAGGGGATGTTGTCTGAGTATGGAATTTTTGTGTGTGAACAGATGAATTTGAGGCAGACATTTAGTTTAGTGCATCAGAAGCAATACAGACCTTTTCTCCTCTCTCACTTTTTTCTCCTTTTTCTCCTCTTAGGCCTGGGAAACCCTATAAGAGCAACATGGAAAAAAGTATGTGTTTAGTGCCAAATAGTTCTGGTAATGAGGAAAAGGAAAAACAAGATTGTTGTTGTTTTTAAAAAAGCAACCACTATGAATTGAGACAATGAAACATTTTCTGAAAAAAAGTATGCACATGTTTTGTACTAGTACTGTTTGTTTATTTCTTGCATCCCAGTCTTCCTCATACAAACACCATTTATAAAGTTCAGCATTAAAAACAAAGCTAGGCTGTGATTCACAACAAGTGCAAAAAAATATCACTCGGGATATTGCTATTAAAACATTTATTCTGATGAAGCACAAGGATGTTGCAGATCTTATACTACTACTCACACATGGCCCAGGGACACCTCTTTCACATTGGTACTGTATAAACCAAGGCTGGATCTACATTGACCTTCTAAACGTTATTGAAGTGAACATTCTATAAGGTTCAGTGGCAGTTTCCCTTTGTCAGTGGTTCATTGCTCTGCAGTGCGACAAGTGCAGTTCCACCCCAAATCAGGCAATAGGTCCACCTCAGCAGTACTAGCATCTGTTATGATTGCAAGGGACTCTCTAGGATTGCTGGTGGAAGTTGTTTCTGACTATGCAACCAGAGACCCTTGGCCAGGAAAGGCGAATCTTAACCTGAGATGAAAGCATTCGCCCTGCCACACAGTCATGACCCCTCCCTCTACTAATCATTTATAACATGAAAAATTATGTTTAATTGCTTCCTGCATTGTTTGCTGACATATTGATAGTATAGATAGTATAGTCATTACTTACATCTAATCCTGGTTCCCCTGGCTTTCCCTAGGGTTAAGAGAAAGAAATAGAGACAGTGAACTGGTGAGAGTGGGAAACCATGGGCAGGATTCAGCTAATGGGTCCCGTCAGAGGAAGTCCTGTGCAAGGATTTATGCTTGTGAAATGGGGCTTCTCGTCTTCGCACCCTGTACAAACAATTTCAGTGCTGCCCTGAAATTGTCTTGGAGGTGGGGGTGGTTGGGATAACATCCACAACAGCACACAGAGGGAGGATATCATTCTGTCTGTTAAGCCAAAATGCTTCCCCTGATGGAGCAACAACTGCCTTAGTGCGTTGTTGAATTTCTCCCCATGTTAAGTGGGTTACATTTATGTTAAGCAGATACCTAGCTCCCTCCCACTGAAATCCGCAAGTGTTAAAAGTGCTTTGCTGACTGGGTTCTGGCCCCAGTGTACAGCATATGGACAACACACATATTTTTCTTTTAACAGAACTTCTGTAATTTTAGTAACACAAAACAACCAAAAAGGAAATACTATTATTGTGTTGTTGTTTTTCCATTTTCCACTTTTTCCATTTCCACAGACGGATCGTTTAAAAAACAAAACAAAACAGAAAACTGCAGAATTTCACCACTGACTCATATATGAGGTCTATAGTTTGGACATGCACTTTTACTGTAAGCAGATGATCAGAATGATCACTGCTGCAACTCTCTGCAACACCGATGGGAAGTGTCTGAGAAAAAGACCACACAATAATTATGGGGTTTCAAAAAGGTGTCCGAAATCTGTTTAAAATTTCCATGTAGGGCACAGTAACTATTCTTATCAAATTCTCTACCATTACAATAATACTTAGAAAACAATTTAAGTTTGCCTGTAAGGAACTTTTATGTAACACAGAAGCTTTCTGCCTCATTAAAATGTAGTACTTTCAAATAAAAAAGTACAGTTATGAGTCATTTCGTATCCCTTTGGAGGACTGTGGTGGATGAATGCGTTAACCCATTTCCCATAGCAGATCTATATGCATTCTTACCTTCTCCCCTTTGGTGCCTGGTAAACCGATAAGCCCAGGAGTACCAGCAGCACCCTAGAGAGAAAAGAAAGCTACTAGAAAAAGGCTTGGAAAATTGCTATTAAAGCATCTCTTCAGATGAAGCACAAGGATGTTGCAGATTTTATACTACTACTCACATGTGGCCCAGGGACACCTTTTTCACCTTTATGACCACTTTCACCTTTTGCACCCTTTGCACCATCTGAGCCCTGCATAAAAACAAATACATTTATTAGGGTTTCAACTAGTTGGTTTTTTAAAAAATCACTTGCTTTATGCCTATTTCATTTTTTTCAATTAAGTTAAAATGAAGTTTCATGTTATCAAAATTTTACTCAAGGTATCTTTTAAAAATACTAAAGGAAATGCAAGTCAACATACAAATAAAAGCTCCCTATTATAATAATGCACCAGACCAAGAGTACACACTATCAGCCTTTGTACCTGTTTACAGAGGAACAAGAGATTGCGGGGTGGGGAGAGATAGTAGAACAATGAAACACTGATCTTGGTAACAGCAGCAGCAGCAATTGTGTGCGAAAGGGCAAGTGCAAACATACCCTTTATTTGCTTATATAAAGTTATACAAGTATATATATATATATATATATTAAAATAGATTGCATAAGAAAATTTCAAACCAAAGGTATGAGTTATGAATAGTATAATTCCATTCCTGAATTCTTGCTTAGTTTCTGAAACTCACATGGTTTGAATCAGAAAGGAATTTGACTGTTGGTAGACTGGGCAGTGACCGAAAGATCTCAACCTATATCATCACCCTTTTTATATATTGGGGCAATTATACTCAGCTTCCACCCTTCTGGTATGCAACCTGAGCTGTTAATATATGAAAACAGTTTTGCAAAAATGGGTGACCAGAAATCCGGTCTTATCTTATAAATCTCCACTGGGCTCATGTCTTCTCCTGGAGCTTTAGATCTCAACCTATGTTGGGTTCTTATATCTATCTGCCTGAAATAAATCTTTTGTACTGGTGTGCTCTAAGTTGGGGTTGGCCCAAGACATTTCGCTTCCCGAGCTGAAGGACAAGATGGCATCCCACCTCCCCATTCCATGTACAGATGCTGACTGGACTTGCAGCTTAATCTTACTTCAGTACTGGCAATGAAATAGGCTAAGGGTATGGGAAAGGCTGTGTGGTGCACAGTCTTCCAACAGAAGGGTAAGGCCAGGGGCCTTGGGTGAAAATAACATGGGAGGCTGACCCCACTGCCTCCCAGCATCTGCTGACAGAGCTGGTTGTCTCATTCTGCCTAATTGCTCTAGGAAAAGCTTAGTTAGTCTTCAGTGGTCAAAGTGGTTTGTCCTTGTGCTCAGTTCCAGTTCAATTCATAAATTGTGTGCACAATTTTAGCGACCCACCTTGTGTCCTTGAATTCCTTGAGGACCCTGCAAGATATCAATGATGCATATGAAAAAAGAAAATACAAGGGAGGTTGGGGGGGGGAGTTGATCTGTAATTCAAGCCTTATTCTCAAATCCTCAATGTTTGTGCAATTATATTTATCTTTCAGGCATTTTTTTTAGATGTAGAGAGAAACAGAAGCTACTCATGCAAACATGCCTGCATAATTCAGGGGATGTGGCTACAGTCTACAGTAGACGGGGCTAACTGTTTTTCTTTCTCTTTTTTAGAATGCTGTCATCTTAGTATGTTACTCGCCAACCTATAGCCTGAAAAGAATAAGGCACAAAGCTAGAACTTTAAATGCAGTTGTTCTACACCAGGTTTTGGTGAATGGTGCACGTCTTTAAGTTATCATTCTAAAAGTATTCTTTAAGATTAAACCATATAACCCATTGCATTTTTCTTTAGAAATCTACATTATATTCAGGGCTGTCTTAAGCATATCTGGCGCCCGGGTGCCGTGGTGCGAAGATCCCTCCTGCGCCCCTCCCCACCCCATTTCCCAGCGCCCGCAGCGTGGCGCCCCCCTGGCGGCCCGGCTCCCTGCGCCACCCAGCCTTGCCGTAGGGCTGGCCCTGGTTATATTTCAGTGTGGAAGGAAGCTTTGAGCATGGAAACTTTCCTTTCAGACAGAAATATCAACTTCTAAAGCCAAGTGAGAAAAACCAGGGGGAAGCCATGTTTGTTCATCTCTAAAGTGAGCTGTGTGTTTAATTTTTTATCAAAATAGATTGGTTGGTAAAGGGAGCTGAATCCTGGCCCTGCCATACCTCACTGCTCTGGGAAAAATGGGGATGAGAGGCAAAGTGGTCCATTCACTTCATCTTTTCTGAATCTTGTCATTAAAAAATTACATCCTACCCCTTCCCTTTCTTTAAATATGAACAGGGAAAACAAGTGAAGAGCAAAACCGGTTGCTCCTGTCATGTCCCATTTGTATTATAAAATTTAACAGTAAATGTTTTAAAAATAGTGTCAATAAATGGCAACTCTTAAGGGAGTTTGAACAGCCAGAAGGTGACTGACATGCTGAGGACACAAAATCATGGAAGGTCTAGGAAACAGTGAAGCGAAATGTCTCAGCATGTTCTTGAGGTTACTTGTCATTTATTTGTCAACTTTTAGTTTGCCTACCTGTTGAAGTAGGCAACGATGCAGTATTTTGGCCAATATTCAAAAGGATTAACTGATCAATATATCTCCCCTTAATTTTTTTAAAAGATTAATAATTACAAGAAATAAATAAAAAAGAGTCGGACACGACTAAACAACTAAACAACAACAACAAAATAAAAAATTGTCCAGTAGCACCTTAGAAACCAACTAAGTTTGTTCTGGGTATAAGCATGCCCATGAAAGCTTATACCCAGAACAAACTTAGTTGGTCTCTAAGGTGCCACTGGACAATAATTACAAGAGAAAATAGTATCAAGCATCATTAATGGACTAAGGCAGATGCAAAAGTTACCGGTATTTGCTTTAACATTAGAAATAACTGAAGGAAGAAAGGGAAGGATAACATTCCCTTTCCCAAGAAATCTGTAGGGATAGGCTCAAGTATGTATCCTGTGGCAACAATATAATTTAATAAGATGAATAAATTATATTCAGCAAGAAGTAAAATAGCAGATTTTCAAGCAAGGGCACATATTACTATGCCATGAGAAAATCTTTAATAAAAAAAAGATATTTAATGTAGGTTGGAAAAACCACATGGCATTTAGGTATTAGACTCACCTTATGCCCCTGTATTCCTTGAGGACCCTAAAGACAGCAATAGTTCCTTTTGTTAAAGAATGCTTAAAGTATCCTAACACATATTTCATGTACCACTCCTCTCACAAAGTTGTACACACAGCTATCAAACTTCCTCTTGAATACATTTGTTTGTATCCCACCCCCCACCCCACCCCACCCCATTATCATGGGTTAAAAAAACAATCCCACCCCAATCTAAACAAAAGAAAAGTTTGATCTAACTGATCTGATTATGTATAATGAAGTCAGGGATTCTAAACTTGTAGAAGGGAGCCTACCCTGACTTCACCGCCCCCCGCCAAATATCCATAAATATACTTCCTATGGCAATGTGCATTCTTTTCTGGAAAATGTCTTACAAATCTGTGATCACCAATATGTGTGTCACTACAAATGTCCACATTCAAACAGTTGTAACTAAGAGAAATAAATTTTAAGACTGAAAATGTTTAACACTGTACATTGCTCACTTTTTATTCACCCCCAAATTCCACTTCCCCAGATATGTGCTGAAATGACCACACCACAGTTCTTACAGTCCACTTATGTTCCTCAAGTCAATGCTCTGGTATGGGCTTGCCATCTGCTGGAATGTTTAGGATCTGATCCAACGGCTAATTATATCAAAGGAAGAGTTTGACTATCTGGATCTCTCCTATATATAGTCAGTGGGATCAACCTTCCTGTCAAACAACTAGAGTCAGCAGTAAAATGCTTGCTGAGCATATTGGGATCCAAGCTTACTGAAGCTTAGCTGTTCTGGGCATGCTCTCAGCACAGCATCTATCCTGAATGTGTGCAGTGTGGCGTTTTACTTCACACAAGGAATCATTTCATAGCTGCCTGGAAACTCTTGTTATGGGGTTTTGTTTTGTTTTGGCTCCCAACTCTGCAGGGTGTTATTCCATGCTTATTCCACAGAAAAAGTAGATAAAATATTAGCGATAAAATTATCTCATTTGCTAAAGTACTGAGATGATTTTATTGCAGTGATTTCTCTAAGTATTTTAGATTTGTACACTGATCATCAACAGTTGTTGATCTGCACACAAAATAAACCTCCCTATATAGGTTAGAACAGGCATCCCCAAACTTCGGCCCTCCAGATGTTTTGGACCACAATTCCCATCATCCTTGACCACTGGTCCTGTTAGCTAGGGATCATGGGAGTTGTAGTCCAAAACATCTGGAGGGCCGCAGTTTGGGGATGTCTGGGTTAGAGTCACAGAGATTGTAACTTGGTAAATATCACAATCTGCTCTGAGTATTAAAACAGAAGACTTACCATAGGGCCCGGTGGACCTGGTAGACCTGGAACGCCAGGAGGTCCTGGTTCAGCTATAATCTGCACCTATGGATTTTGTTACATAGTGAAGTGACTTGACAGAATGCAGACTTGTACGGGCATTATAAAAAAACAACATATTTAGAATGAAAAATTATTGGTGAATGAAAATGCTCTTAAGAAATATAGAGAACAAAGCAATTAATAAAAATGTTTTTTAAGAACATTAAATAAAAAAATTGCTTGTGCACAATTGCCACAGGTGAGGGAGGTAGCAAGCGGGGAGCTATAGTAGAGCCTATGGAAACGCTCTGTATTTGGGTGCTGTGCCCACACAGTGGACCCAATATGTTGAACATATATTGTTTTATGAGAGTAAGATAGGATAAAAACTGATGGCAGTATTTAAGTTTAGTACACTTTATGGTCACCATATGTAAATAAGGCTTGTTTTGTTTTTTGTTTTTTGTTTAATGAAGATTTACTGGAGACTGACAAAGCCCACCCTTCACTCTAATTACCAAAATGCTTTCAAAAAATCTCTGTGAGTACAGGTGAGGTCTCAGAGCACAACAAAACAAATTGTAGTCCCATTGATTTCAAACAGGTCTTAAGCAAGTGTCACAGTATGTTCAGAGTCTGGACTTAATAGTAAAAAACAAACAAACCCCTTCTGAGGTTTAAAACAATTTATCTCCTATGAGACAAATCATAATTTCATTACCATAATTTGGCACTATACTGGCAATGCATTCTTGGTATAGCAAGTTTATGTTTGGATCACAGATGAATACATTAGATTGATTGATTGATTGAACAAACAAACAAACAAACAATGTTCCTCTTATTCAGAAAGTGACCAAGTGTTTGTAAGTTGTAAGTGTTTGTATGCAAGTTAGAACTCAGGAAAGTGCCGTCTGTGAATACAAGAACTTATACAGTAATTATAGTCAGGCACAAGACTGAAATTTATTCTCTTGGCCATTTCTAAGGCTGCTCTTCTGACCTCATTTCTGTATCTTAGGCAAACAATTTAAATTTGAATCAGATGTGATAATTTTTCACCCTGGAAAGCCTACCATATATTTGATTTATACACAGGTATTGGGGTACACGGATAATTTAGGCAGAAAACAACAGACATATATAATACTTGTTGTGTTGAAGAAAGTTCCTGGCCTGTAGGAAACAGTCTTTAGGTCATGATCTTTATTGGTAAGTGATTCTCATTGAAATCAACAAGACTTATTTCCAAATGAATGCATTTTGATTTGGGTTCTGAAAACACTATTAAAAGTAAAGACTGTCACAACATGTATAAATTTTGTTGCAAAAATTCAGGAACCTGTAATGTGGAGTCTCAGTGAAAGCAAAAGTCCTGTTTCATATCAAATATTCAGTTTCATCATTTGCTTACGGAGCACCTCTTCACACAATGTGCCCCTCCTAATAGTGTTTGGGCAAAGGACTTTTGGATCTTTTGATTTGCTGTACAGACCACATCTTACTGCTGATTTGTATGATGTAACGGATTTGGGAATTTCAAAGTATATTTTACTATTGGCTCTGTGTTACTTTGTATTTGCATTGTGATCATTTCTTAATGGTGATATAAATTAAATAGAACAGATAAACAAAACATACGTCACTCTCAGTATGTTTAAAACTTACAAGATCCTTCTCACAGGGAGCGCCAGGTTCTCCTTTTGGTCCATCAATGCCCTAAATAGTAAAAAGAAAGAGTCTGGTGTCTGAGGATATATTTTAAGATATAAAGTTTGTAGAATAGTAACCTATTAATTTTCGGTGGGAGTTTTTCCTTGCAGGGCTGAACTTTTCTTGGCTCTGATATTGCGTCAGTTACAGGCAAATGGAAGGTGAATTATTTTTCCTATGCCTGGCAATTCTAGCTGAGCTGTGCTAGGAAATAGTAGGCAGCATGGCAACACTGTAAATGGCTATATACAATGTGCTTGTTACTCTTCATGTTTCTTGTAGAAAGTCCCATCTATATAAATTGCTATCAACCACTTCTTCATAGTGAGATCTCATGCGGATGCCTATGCACCTGCAACCCATGTCTGTGAGGCCAGTCACATGGCTCCTTCCCACCCAATCACAACCCTTACTCCCAGGAAGGACTCAAAACAATTCACCTCCCTAATTTGACTCCAGGATTCACGTTCATAACACTGCAGAAAAGCAGTTCCCATCCTGCTAGCATATGAATAAAACATAAAATGATTAAGAGACAGTGTTATCTAAAGAGTCACCTGTACCTGCCTGAGCCTGCCAAAGCATTGACTTTGGAGGCAGGAGCCAGACTGTCAGGCAATGGGGACTAGACTCTCTTCCATGCTTTTGGAACTCCCCACCCCAGGGACCTAAGTATGGCTTAATCACTTCTGGTCTTTTAAAAAACCTCTGAAGACACATTTATTGAAGTCTGTGTGGGTTGAATTGTGCTGCACTTTTTCACGCAACGCACAGATAAACCATGGACATTGCTCCCACAAGAGGCAGTGATGGCCACTAACTCGAACGGCTTTAAAATATGAGTAGCACAACATATGGAGGATATAGCTATCAACTGCTACTAGCTAGTGTAGCTATGCTCTTCCTCCACTGTCAGAGATTCACAAGTGGAATTGAGTTGGATACTCAGAGAACAGGATGCTGGAGTCTGGACCTAGAAGGGCCTTTGGCCTGATAGAGCAAGGCTTATGTTTCTCTTTCTTATGCTTATGCTCTTACGCCCCTGGTATATAGCATACACAAGTGAAAATTAACTTTTTTTCTAGTAATTAGCATCTATGGCAACCTTCTAGTCCCAAACTATGTTGAAGACAGACATACCGGTGGACCAGACAAGCCCATTTCTCCCGTCTCTCCTCTCTCCCCCGTTATTCCAGGGTTTCCTTGGTCTCCTTTCAATCCTTTCGGACCCTACAATTTAAAGGAACAGCAGTTTTCCCCCCCTCATCACCAGATAGATTCAGAGTTATGAACACACACATTCTGCACGTGTGCATCCAAAGTAGCCCTCCATATTCAGTAGTCTGTGAAGTCTGAAAAGGGGTTGGCGGAGTTGGGAAGGGAAAATCAGGTCACATATACTGACAGACACTTTCCTTTAACAGGTTTCTAGGTACAGGTAAAGGTCCAGTCGTGACCGACTCTGGGGTTGCGCGCTCATCTCGCATTATTGGCCGAGGGAGCCAACGTATAGCTTCCAGGTCATGTGGCCAGCATGACAAAGCCACTTCTGGCAAACCAGAGCAGCACAAGGAAACACCGTTTACCTTCCCGCTGTAGCGGTTCCTATTTATCTACTTGCATTTTGACGTGCTTTCGAACTGCTAGGTTGGCAGGAGCTGGGACCAAGCAACGGGAGCTCACCCCGTCACAGGGATTCGAACCGCCGACCTTCTGATCAGCAAGCCCTAGGCTCAGTGGTTTAACCCACAGCGCCACCTGGGTCCCCAGGTTTCTATAAGCCAAAATTAATAATTTCCTAATACAGCCTGCAAGAAAACATCTGTCAGCCCACAAAACATATGTAAATGGTAGGTGCTGAAGGGAAGCACCAGAAAGCTCTTTTATTAAAAGAACTGATACTCAACCCGGACAACAGAGTCACTGACTGATACTGTGAGATGTAATTGCTCAAGTAACAACCTACATCTATCACCCCAGTCCCCTAACAAATACCCTTTTCCATTATGAGTGCAGATGCCACAATAGAGAGAATGCTGGGAAAAGAAAGGGTGGTATTTTACTAGAGCATAACCAATAAGATGAATGGACCTAACTCAGTCGTGTTCCTTAATTTTAATGGATCTCCTCACCCATAAACACAAATGCAGATTTTTAAACTGAAGGATAGAATTTGAGGGGAGGGAGTTGTTTTGCCAAAAGAAATCATAGGAACTTAGAAAAGAAAAGAAACCTCAGGCTGCTTGTTACCTATCAGATTGCACATCTTGTCCAGATACTCGCTGAGTTAGTGGGATGTGCAAAAACCTGGGATGCCAAAATAGAACAGAAAGAGGAGACAGGCTGGACACAAATCCTGCTAGTGAACAGATGCTGAGAACTGCAGCAGCTGATGCCATCCTGACTGAGGGCAAAGTGGCCATTCCAGGCTCCAGCCAAAAAGGGCCTACTGATCTCTTTAAAGGGTGGACCATGACTTTCTCAGGGAGCTTCCGCGAGGAGGCTCTATTTTGGAATCTAGCCTTGCTTTCCAAGCAGCTTTATGAATTCCCTCAGGAATCTCCCCACCCCTCATATTATCAGAGACGCTACAGCAGGCACTTACACACCCATTTCCCATAGAAAGAGAGTGTGTGTGCGCGTGCGTGCGTGTATGTGTAATGCACCTTGTATATCAAACAACTGTATCTGTGAAAAAACTGTATTTAGTAATAGATATCGAAAACAGACATACTGGGAGACCAGTCATGCCAACATCTCCTTTCTCTCCTTTTTGTCCTATGAGTCCGGAGCTTCCTTGCTCTCCTTTTGAACCTTTAGGACCCTGTAATTTAAGGGGGGAAATGTAAGATAATTGGTTTTAAATTAATAGTATTCATTATTTCCCAGTGTTACTCTGTTAGAATATTTTTTATTTTGATTGTGTTAGAGGAACTGTTTACAATCTAATACTGGTTAAGAAGTGGAATGGAATTTAATAGATCATGTGGATGTGACCATTTCAAAGCACAGGAAATATCAGTAAAGATTTGGACATGCACACACTCGTCCTGAACACAACAATCTTAAGTATTTATTTTGAATTAGATGTAAATTAAATTATTGACTGCAATAATTTGATCATGTATCATGGAGGGGTGCTTAATAAAGACTCGGATAGAAAGATGCAACATAGGATAATGGCAGTGTTTTCCCACTCTATGCTCAGGAATGATTGGATGTTGGAGCAGAGCTCTAGTTCTGGTTGCTGAACACTTTATTTGGTAAATGACAATCAGGTGTGAACCTCATAGTGTTAGAGAGCAAATCATATTAAATACATTTATATATATATATATATATATATATATATATATATATATATATATATATATACACACACACACACACACACACATATACCATATATACCTACATACATACATACACACACACAATTATTGTCTCTGTATTCGTATCACACACACACTCAACATGCCATGCAGATTAAAAATTAGTAGGTTGTCTAGGATATGGAATGGTTGGAAGAACTGCAGGATGAAAAGTTTGCAATTTGCCTATATTTGCCTTTGAAGACTGCATGCATTCCAACCACTTTAGTAACTCTTAAACATTTAATAGGTAGTTTAATGCCTATTACAGAACTTTAGTCACACAATTGAAGACACATTTATTAATAATGCTACCCCACCCACCTTCTCTCCATCAACTCCAGGTGGGCCAGGCAAACCAAGTTCTCCCTGGAACAAAAAAAAAAGGGATAAATCAGAGCAATGACCCCATCATGAATCTAACCAATAAAAATCTTTTCCCCCTTCCCCAAAGAACTATATATTGCAGCGCTCAATATTTTAAAGGTGCATGATTAATCTTACATATTTCAAATGAAGTGTCAAATTTATTTAAGCTGAGACAAAGCCCTATACAGCTTGTGACTTGGTTACTTTTCAACAAACCTTCCAAATAGAGATTAAACTAGGTCAGCCCTAGAGAATCTTCAGCCAGCATGCAGGCTAGCTGATCATTCAATTCATGCCCAAAACTGTTTCATCTGGAACCAATAAAATTGAATCGAACACTTGTCTCTTGCTTCCTTTGCCACCTGCACATCCCACCATGATCTCACTGTGCCTGGGCCCACAAACAAGTGATTATAGACACTTGTTAAAATTCTTCTCCCTTTGCTAATCTTTGAAACTTTGAACATGTTACCCACCACTCTGACTCCCCTAAAGTTATCCAAGGGGATATGCCATTAACAAGATTCACATATAAACCAAACTCAGTGTTGCCAAGCAGGTACTGAGTACAGTACAGAACAAAATACATTTTATGTAAAAGGGAGTAAAACCCAACCTTTGGTCCTGGAGCTCCTTGGGGGCCTGGGGGCCCTTGGGGGCCTGGTGGGCCCTGGAACAAAAGACAGCAAATTATCTGTTAACTACTGTTAATACAAACGTTCTGAATTAACAGAGATGAAAAACAACTGGCAACAAAATCTATGGTTAGCAGGTCATCTCGTTTCCAACTTAAGCCCATCTTCCATAATGCAGAACATTTCCCCAAGAGGCTAGGAAGGGGATGGTCAGAAACAATAGAGAAAGGTGGGCAGTGGCTCCATGACCCCCTGCTGCTTTTTCTGCCTGTCTCCAAAGGAGTCTTCAGAATTCTCAACCATCTGAGCACAGCTACAGTTTCCCCTGCAGATGACTAGCGCAACACCTAGCTAGGACAGAGGACAACTTCTAAATCCCACTGATTTCAACAGGAGTGAAGCATGTTTTCAAAACAATGCCTAATGCAATTTTAAAGAAGCAAGCCAGAAACTATGAAACAAAGCAATTAAACACATTCATTACTTGATTATCACTGTGTCTGACACACATCTATCATGCTGCCAATGATTCAACCTAAGGGATTATGTCATTATTTTGTTAACAGAAATCAAATGTTTGGTAGAAAGTTTCTGAGGACCATGATCCAAAAATCTGAAGCAGAAAAGCCACATGCTAGGCCATTTAAAAAAAATAAATCCACACAGGCATCTGGCACATAACAATTTTACCGTCAATCTCAGTTTCCCTGCAGCCTGTTATAAAACAGTTAGAATAGTTTTCAAATGTATTAAGAATTAAATATTTATGCTATTCAAATACTTTTCCAATTGAAAAGACCATCATCTAAACATTTTTTATTGTTGAGAACATTATTATATAACCCCCCCCCCATTTGATCTGAAAGGACAAACTGAAATTCCACCCCAATCAGTCTGCTTGCAGTCCACTAAGTAACAAAGAGCTGCTTATTTAATTGTGAGTCACTCCCACCAGATGTGCCTGAATTTGCCTACAGCTGTTTCTAAAAACAGTTTTGATGGTCACCACACTGAACAGCTCAGCTGCTTTTGACCTATTAAGAAACAACATAAAGGTAAAGGGACCCCTGACCATTAGGTCCAGTCGTGACCGACCCTGGGGTTGTGCGCTCATCTCGCATTATTGGCCAAGGGAGCCGGCGTATAGCTTCCAGGCCATGTGGCCAGCATGACAAAGCCGCTTCTGGCAAACCAGAGCAGCACATGGAAACGCCGTTTACCTTCCTGCTGTAGCGGTTCCTATTTATCTACTTGCATTTTGACGTGCTTTCGAACTGCTAGGTTGGCAGGAGCTGGGACCAAGCAACGGGAGCTCACCCCGTCACAGGGATTCGAACCGCCGACCTTCTGATCAGCAAGCCCTAGGCTCAGTGGTTTAACCACAGCGCCACCTGGGTCCCGAGAAACAACATAGATATCACTATAGACACAAATTATGGCACTAGCCTAGCATGAACAGTATAAAGGATTCCAGAGCATCCAAACATTGTTGCCTTGTCATAACATTTCTCTTTCAAGGACCATTGCCCTTGATTGTCCCTTGCTTTTGATGACAGGTTTGGCAGTGGAGTTGTAGCAAAAAGCTCTGGCAACATGGACAGTTTGCTATGGCTTCAGTGGACCATGCCTAAATTTTTCAAACTGGCTTGTAAATTGGACTTTTGATTCTAGTAGGGGAGTATCAATCTTGCTATCATGTCCTTTTTCGTAGGCTTTCTAAATACCCTGAGCCAAATCACCCTTTGGCCTGATGTATCAGGGTTCTTCTTGTGTCCCTAAAATTTAGTGCCACTTCATGTTTGAAGCAAATTGTATAATTATCACATCATCATCATAAAGGTTACCTTAAGAGCTTCCAAGATTCTACCATCGTAGTCAATTACTACTGTATCACCCTGTTCTCCTTTCAGGCCTGGAGGACCCTAAAAAGAAAAGAAAGGCAATTAAAAACTTTATGGGAATAGAAATAATTTTCTGCTTTTCACATGCTATTAAGATGTCACTGTAAATTCTAGTTTCATAATTAAATACGGTA
Organism: Zootoca vivipara; assembly: GCF_963506605.1. Lineage (NCBI taxonomy): Eukaryota > Metazoa > Chordata > Lepidosauria > Squamata > Lacertidae > Zootoca > Zootoca vivipara. Next base: position 65,721,206 of record NC_083277.1, on the reverse strand, counting down.
CTTTAATTGCTACAGTCTAGATAATAACTGTTCACTGGATGAAAGTGGAATATATCACCTATGCTGTGACAGTTCCCATTATGGCCCATTGGGTACTGGAGGTCCTGCTCTTAGAGCCATCATTAGTTAAGATAACTTTGGCAGATGCTTTTGCAGTAGTAGCAACACAACTATGGAATTCCTCGCACTGGGGAAATCCTCCAAGCACACTCTCAATGTCATGAGCTATGAAAATATTTTTGTTCCTCTATGCTTTGGCACAATCCTATGCTTGTCTACTCAGAAGTAAATAAGAACTCAGATTCCAAAGGAGCTTATTCAAAGGAAAGTAGCTATAGGGCTGCAGCCAAACAGTGTGATTCTCTATGTATGTCTACTCAGTAGCAAATCCCCTTTGAGTTCAATGATGGAACCACCCAGCTAAGTGTGTCTAGGACTGCAGTCTAAATCTTACTATCTCTTCACACATCTTGCACCCATCTCCATCTCTGTTGGACATTTTCTCTTAAGCCCCCAGCCCCCCCCCCGGCTACAGCCTCGCAGGTGGAGCCAAACACCATAAATAACTGCCCCCTCCTCCTGGATCAATTCCCTGCCCTCTTCTCTCTGCAACACACTCATCAGAGCGCTGCCAGTCCCTGACAATGATTCATGACATAGGTCCTGGTGCAAAATGATTCAAATGGACTTCAATATGGAAGGCAGAGATGTCATAGAATATGGAACCTCCCTTTGAGCTTGTCAATGGCCTATAAAAGTCAAAACTAGTACCCAACCCATTTTATAAGTCCACACACAAATGTCAAAGACTGAAATTCATTGAAACAATTTTCTACTCCAGAATATTTATACTGATTGTATTGTCAGCTGAGTTAGTGCCAAGGGGGGAAATCCCAAGCTTTTGTATAGTTAATTTATCTTCCACAAATCTCACTGTGTATGTTTCTTTCAGCTTGAGTGTTTATTTTAGGGAGCTAAAGAAAGAACAAAAGTAATTCATACCCTTGGCCCAATGTGTCCATCTGCTCCTCTTTCACCAGGTTCACCCTGAAAATAAATGTTTGTTACTCTAAAATATTGATTCAGAGACAAGATACGTCACATATATATGTGTCTTGAGGAGCACAGCATAAGCAATAGCAGGTTTAGAAGACCTTCACACAACCCAGCTGCAAAACAAATCAGCCAAATCAGGTACAAGATAATAAAACAGCCTGCAGGTTTTAGTGTAACAATATGCACACCACACTGCTGCAAAACCAACTAACTTTTGAACAAGAAATTAGCCTGGCATATAAACTTAATCATGTCATGATTATACTTTTGCTTTTGCATATTGTATTTTGTGCTTGCATTGTTTACACTGTCAAATATTTCTTTTTGTAATCTCTGTAGTTTATGAAAAATTAACATGGCAAGTAGCAAAAAGGTAAAAAGACAAAAAGACACTCTAGCACGTCAAATCTTTATAAACGAAGACAGTTACTACATTTGGGTATTCTGAAACACTACGTTCTTCAGTTTTCCAGCATAAAAAGAGCTATAACCTAATAAAGAGGAAGGTAAGTTTGATGCAGACATCATGAAATACAGATCAGCTCTAAAGGATTAGCAATTTGGTTAAATGGACATAGCATAAACAAATGTTTCCTTTTCTCTACTTCAAGACGAAGACTCATGAAAAATTACATAATCAGTTCTAAAATGTTTTATCTTGGAATGAACAAAGAGGCAATTAAAATAACACTTTTTTCCCATCTTCCTAACTGATCGAACAGAGAAGCATACCAATGAATGTTGCACTGGTTCAAGCCATTCATTTTTGCCCCTCTCTGCTGGCTTACTCCACTTCCTCCTTCAGTGGGGAAAAGCTAATAAGTTCAGCTGGGTGGGTGATTAAGAAAGCAAGAAAAGTATCACCATTATGGTCATATGTCAGGGGCATCTAGCTCAATGCAGGTGGCCAGTTTACTGTTTTATCCATCTCTGTCAACTTACGGTTTGGAAAATAACGGATCAGCAGCCTCACCCAGCGGCGCGGCACTGGAAATCCATTCTGCGCATGTCCAGACATGCGCAGAAGTGACTTCCGGTGCCGGCTCTGCCCACGTCTGGGGCACCAGAAATCACTTCTGCGCATGTCCGGGCTGCCCATGTCCGCATGTCTGGGCACCGGTGCCCAGACATGAGCAGAGCGGCACCAGAAATCGGTTCTGCGCAGCAATGGGCAAGGTGAGGCGTTTTACTGGGCGGTGGCTGGCTGCTTGCTCGTGGGGTGAGTTGGGGCGAGTGGAGCCTCCCTGGCCAGCAGGAAGAGAGAGGAGCTGCTTTGAAACCCAGGAAATTTATGGGATATCTACAATCCGGGATAGCGGCGGGAAATGGATTGAAATAAGGGGGTTTCCCATGAAAAACGGGAGGGTTGACAGCTATGGTTTTATCATTTTATATCATATCTATCTTCTTTCCTGGAAGACTGAAAAAGTAGGAGGCTTAAATGAGACCTGCTGTTCCTATAGCAATGCAGTTCTGTGTGCATCATGGCAGGTTTTAAAAAATGCAAATTGTAATTGCTTGGTGGGCAGGATAATTACCAGAAGCAATATGGAGAAAGAATTTAATTCTGTTGTGGTCCAGGGAAAACAATCCTCTTCTGTATCTGGTATTTTATTTCAAAGGAGCTCAGTTGGTTAGAGCCTGGTGCTGATAATGCCAAGGTTGTAAGTGTGATTCCTATACGGGACAGTTGCATATTCCTGCATTGCAGGGGGTTGGACTAGATGATCCTTAGGGTCCCTTCCAATTCTACAATTCTAGGATTCTATGAATCAAATAGGGATGTTCAGAGGCGATTTCCTTGGCCCCACAGCAGAGGAAGAAAGGGTTAGATTATTTCTCCATATTAGCTCTGACATTACTAATTATCAACAACCCCCCGAAGCAAAAAGCTTGCAGGTTAAATGCAAATGCACTTTTAACTCAAGTCTAGACTGGGCATCCTTCTTAAATGGAGATTATAGTTTATTTATATTTCATCTATAGGTCTTCATTTTGCTTTGAGCCTGACATTCAGAATAGAATAGGGATCACCACCCCTTTTGGGTCTGTGGGCACAGTTGCAAACTGAAGATATTTCAATTCTTTTTCTCCAAGCCTATTTTTTGGGGGGGGGGAGGCAGTGGAAGCAAGAGCACCCTGGCTGCAATCTCCAGAAAGATCCTCCCCACAAAAATCCCTCAATGTTGGACACTGCCTTGGTGACCCATGGAACATAAAATCTTCAGGTAATAAAGAAACCTGCAGCTCATATGATACAATGCCCTAGAAGAGGCTGATTACAGATATTTTCTTTTTTTTTTCTTTTTGGAAAAGGACTCCCAACTCTTGAAAATATTTCAGTTCTCTATTTTCCTTGGGCTGATGCTATGCTGGTCATGCGAAACAAAGATACTTATGCTATTTTACATTCCATCCTGATTTCATGATACAGTATTTCCAAACTAACCTATTTGCTTTTCTTGATAACAAATTATCAAATGAAAAAACCTGTGCTTATTTGACTTGTGCTTATTATGTCAAACTTTTTTTTAATTTATTGCTCATTATACAATGACCTAAGAGTAGTATTTCTTATGAAGCTGTTAGAGCTTTTTATTGAGTTTTCAGTTTCTGTTGAAGTTTTCTTCCTGTTACCAGAGCAAATAAACATGCCATCTATGAAATAACGTCATTTGCTGTAGGGACTTATAAAATTTGTACACTCCGTTGTCATTTCCTGTACTGTTAATCAAATTATTGAATTACTATGCATTAAATTAATTAGCAGATGTGTGTGTGTGTGTGTGTGTGTGTTTTACTCTGCATGTCTTCATGGTTAGAATGATTCTACATTTTATTTCATAAAAAATTAATGCAGTATTGTTTGTTATCCTATATTAGCAGAGAAAATGAACATTCTATCTTAATTTCCCTTCATTTGGCATTTTTGGTTACAGTTTAATAGTGCCTGTTGTGGAGGACAGAGCTCCATAAGTGCAGGATAAAGCGTTCAAAGAGCCAGGGTTTGAGGTCATTAGGTGTGGGAAGTTGGATGTGCAGCACCAGACGCCCTGCTAGCACACTAGCAATTTCTGACAGCCATGTGCCAATAGCAGCCAAAGCTCATTCCATCGCCATCCTCCCATGTGGAAACCCAAGTGCATACAGCTCTTTAAACCACACTAGCTGCCCTGCTTTTCAGCATTCGCCATCACATAGACAAAAGGGCTCAAGCTGTCTCACCAATTCAACATGAGATGGAATTTCATGTGAACCTGGACCTCACCATTTCACAGTAAGCATGCAAATACCCTGCTCCGCACCATTCATGTATTGTGCATGTTCCAAAAGTAAAACATACATCGAGAATCATATGGAGAGGAAGAGGCTCGGGAGGGGAAGGAGTTACATAAGAAAAGAAGCAGTTGGGGAGCAGACTAAGCAGGACCCTCCCAACAGCTCAAAATGGTCATCTTCCTGAAAAAAATTTGACCACCTGTGTTTTGATGCATACATTTGATTACCATGTTTCATTTTGCTCTCCGTTACCAAGCAGGGTTAATACTAGTCTTGGGCTATGATCCAAGGGAAGTCTTCTACATGTGACATTTTTCAGCTACATACGTTTCCTTCAAACATCTGATAAACTGCTCCTGAATGTTGGAGAGCATGGCAGTGAAACATCCCATTAGATGTGAGGGGATGCTGCTGTAAATGCAAGTTGCAATTTCGTTGCGAATGAAGCATTTTGCATGTGTGCTTGGGCCACTCTGTTCATATCCAGACCTTACTATCCTTCCCATTTGATACTTACCTTTGCCCCTGGTAGACCATTTATTCCATTCACTCCTATTGGGCCAACGCTTCCTGGTTCTCCCTGTAATGTTTGAAGGAGGTGCAATGGAAAACTCTCAGTTTCTAAGCAGGCCAGGTGCTAGTTTCACTATCCTTTCCAATGTGATACTTACCTTTGGCCCTGGAAGGCCATCTATGCCTTTCTCTCCTGTTGGGCCAACACTTCCTGGGTCTCCCTGTAATGTTTGAAAGAGGTGCAATGGAAAACACTCAGTTTCCAAACAGGCCAGGTGCTAGTCTTACTATTCTTTCCCATGCGCCACTTACCTTTGGCCCTGGTAGACCATCTATGCCTTTGTCTCCTGTCGGGCCAGGGCTTCCGGGTTCTCCCTGAAATGTTTGAAAGAGGTGCTATGGAAAACTTCCAGGGCTGGATCCAGGCCTGGTTCTAGGTGCACTCCCGGTAGCACAGGGCGCCAGGGCGTCGGGCCGGCAGGGGGGGCGCTGCGCGATGAAGCCGCACAGAAGCTGTGGTGCGCCCAGTGAGGGCGGGGACCTGCTCGAGACGGCCCTGGCTGGATCCAGATTCTGCTAGCAGAAGCCTGCACAAGGCATTCTACTAGCACAATTTCCTTCCCTCTCCTCCCTCTGTGCCCTGCCATTGGCAGGAGTGGGTGGGAGAACCCCCAGATCAGTGGGGGGGGGGGTGTAGGAGAGGGGAGATTGTTTTGTTAAGCAAGCAGAAATGCTTGCATTGGTATGAGTGATGCCCTAACCTCACTATCCTTTTCCATATGCTGCTTACCTTTGGCCCTGGTAACCCATCAATGCATTTGTCTCCTACTGAGCCATTGCTTCCTGGTTCTCCCTGTAATATTTGAAAGAGGTGCAATGGAAAACGCAGTTTCTAATCAGGGCATGCGCTAATCTTTCTATCCTTTCCCATGCGCTGCTTACCTTTGGCCCTGGTAGACCATCTATGCCTTTCTCTCCTATTGGACCAGGGCTTCCTGGTTCACCCTGCAATGTTTGAAAGAGGTGAAATGGAAAAGTCTCAATTTTTAAGTAGGGCAATAAGACCAGTACAAGCAGCTGGACATCTGGGAGGCTGGGTAAGAAGACATAAGAAGCCCTCCTCAGCACTGCCCTCTGTTTATGTCAGCCTCCTCTGAAGAACAGATGAGGAAGCCAGATGTGAACCATCTAGTTAAAAGACCATTCTTTTGCTGTACTGTATTTATTGTCTGTTAACTTTCATTTTGCTCTGTACTCAGCCGTTAGGTCTAGTTTTTTTTTTTTGTAATACTGAAGACAGTATATTCTACATTTGTTGCTGAATTGTTGTTGTGCTTACAAAACTGGTTTCTCCCCAATCAATGTTTTGCTGTTTAATATGAAAAAAGGAATTTGTTGTAAGCTGCTTTGGGAACAGCTCACTGTGCAAAGGTGCCACATACAGATACTTAAATGAACTAACCAATCTTACAATCTTTCCCGTGCTCTGCTTACCTTCGGCCCTGCTAGACCATCTAAGCCTTTCTCTCCCACTGGGCCAATGCTTCCAGGTTCTCCCTATAATGTTCGAAAGAGATGCAGTGGAAAACTCTCAGTTGGTAAGCAGGGCATATGCTAATCTTAGCAATTTTCTCCATGTGCTGCTTACCTTAGGGCCTGGTAGCCCATCTATGCCTCTCTCTCCCACTGAGCCAGCGCTTCCTCGTTTTCCCTGTGGTGTTTAAGGAAGGGCAATGGAACTCTCAGTTTCTGAGCAGGTATCATCAAGTCTTAGTATATTTTCTGATGTGCTGCTTACCCTTGCTCCTGGTTGCCCTTTTATGCCCTTTTCCCCAGTCTGACCAATGCTTCCTTGATTTCCCTGTAGTGTTCGAAAGAGGTGCAATGGAAGACTAAGTTTTTAAGCAGGGCATGTGCTAAATCTTAGCAGTCATTCCCATGCACTGCTTACCTTTGGCCCTGGTAGCCCATCCATGCCTCTCTCCCCTGTTGGGCCAATGCTTCCCCGATTTCCCTGTAAATTTTGAAAGAGGAAGAATGGAAAACTCTTGGTTTCTTAGCAGGCTATGTACTTAGGATCTTGTTATCCTTTCCCATGTAATACCCACCTTTGACCCTGGTAGACCACTCATGCCTCTTTTTCCCACAGGGCCAATGTTTCCTGGTTCTCCCTGTATCATTTGAAAGAGGTGCAATAGGAAACTCTAAGTTTCTAAGCATGGATTGTGCTAATCTTAGCATTCTTTCCCATGCAATGCTTACCTTTGCCCCTGGTAGACCATCTATGCCTCTCTCCCCTACTGGGCCAGGACTTCCTGGTTCTCCCTATAGTGTTTTAAAAAAGGTGCAATGGAAAACTCTGTTTCTTAACAAGGCATGTGCTAGTCTTTTATCAACTCCCATGTGTGCTCCTTACCATTGGCCCTGGTAGACCATCTATGCCTCTCTCCCCTAGTGGGCCAGGACTTCCTGGTTCTCCCTATAGTGTTTAAAAGAAGTGCAATGGAAAACTCTTAGTTGCTTACCAAGGAAAGTGCTAGCCTTTTTTATCCTTTCTCATGCACTGCTTACCTTTGCCCCTGGTAGACCATCTATGCCTCTCTCCCCTACTGGGCCAGGACTTCCTGGTTCTCCCTATAGAGTTTTTAAAAAGGTGCAATGGAAAACTCTGTTTCTTAACAAGACATGTGCTAGTCTTTTATCAACTCCCATGTGCTCCTTACCATTGGCCCTGGTAGACCATCTATGCCTCTCTCGCCTACTTGGCCAGGACTTCCTGGTTCTCCCTGTAGTGTTTAAAAGAGTTGCAATGGAAAACTCTCAGTTGCTTACCAAGGCAAGCACTAGCCTTTTTAATCTTTTCCATGCACTGCTTACCTTTGGCCCTGTTAGACCATCTAGTCCTTTGTCTCCCATTGGGCCAACACTTCCTGGCTCTCCCTGTAGTGTTTAAAAAAGGTGCAATGGAAAACTCTCAGTTTCTCACCAAGGCAAGCACTAGCTTTTTTATTCTTTCCCATGCACTGCTTACCTTTGGCCCTGGTAGACCATCTATTCCTTTGTCTCCCATTGGGCCAACACTTCCTGGTTCTCCCTGGAGTGTTTATAAGAGGTGCAATAGAAAAAATTCAGTTTCTGAACGCAACATGTGCTTGTTTTTTATCCATTCCCATGTGTTTCTTACCTTTGGCCCTGGTAGACCATCTATTCCTTTGTCTCCCATTGGGCCAACGCTTCCCTGTTTTCCCTGTAGCATTCAAAAGAAGTGCAAAGAACACACTCATTTTCTAAGAAGGGTGTTCATCAGGTTTACTGTACCATTCAAGAAGATGCTTACCTTTGGTCCTGGTAGACCATCTATTCCTTTCTCTCCCATTGGGCCAACACTTCCTGGTACTCCCTGTAATGTTTGAAAGAGGTGCAGTGGAAAACTCTCTGTTTTTAAGCAGGCCAGGTGCTAGTCTTACTATTCTTTCCCATGCACCACTTACCTTTGGCCCTGGTAGACCGTCTATGCCTTTGTCTCCCATTGTGCCAGGGCTTCCAGGTTCTCCCTGTAGTGTTTTTAAAAAGTGGAGTGGAAAACTCTTAGTTTTTGAGCAAGGCAAGTGCTAGTTTTTTAATGCTTTCCCATGCGCTGCTTACCTTTGGCCCTGGTTTACCGTCTATGCCTTTGTCGCCCATTGGGCCAATGCTTCCTTGTTTTCCCTGTAGCGTTCAAAAGAAGTGCAAATAACACTCTCATTTTCTAATAAGAGGGTGTTCATCAGTTTTACTGTACCATTCAAGAAGATGTTTACCTTTGGGCCTGGTAGTCCTTCATTGCCCTTCTCTCCTATGGGCCCAATACTTCCTTGTTCTCCCTGAGATTAATACAAATTAAGGTGAACATTACAATCTTGCTTTCATCCCAAAGTCCAAATATTGAGCATCCTTCAAAAAGAATTCAGGCTCTAAATGACAGTCTTTAAACATGGTACAGCTGTTCTTATGGCTATTCAAGCTATTCTTTAAGAATGGTTGAGCCCCATAGGACCACAGTGAAAGGGAAAAACAATCTTTAATTTCTGATTCAGTTTGCTCTATGTAGTGTAGAATATGATCTTGCTTTATGACTCTCAATCACCAAATATATTTAGGATTGAAATTTAACATGATCAGCCTGTATGCCAATACTGCATTGATTCGACTTTGTTACCCATAATATATATATATATATGATGGGGAGCTACAAAAAGGAAATTTACCTTTGGCCCTTGAATCCCTGGTTCTCCTGGGATTCCAGCATCACCCTGATGAAACAGAACACACATAGGTGACACTGAAATACAAAAGTGCATTAAGTTTCCCAGGGTCAATGCTGGCAGAAGCTCAGCAGTTCACACTTTAAGCCTAACCAGAAAAGCAACTGCCAAATATTTTTGATCCAGAAGTTGGGAGTTAATTTCTAATACCTAATTTCTAACTGTTCAGGAGAAGGAGAGAGAGAGAGATTTCATTTATTAGCTCAGAGTAGTCTTACAATTTGCAGTGTGGATAAATCATGAAGACATCATTCATTATCTGTGGAACACACTGAAATTTAATCCTTAAACGTGTTTCCTAAAAATACCGTAGCCATAGGTTTTATGCAGTTCTGAACAGCATGCATTAATAATAACGTGTTTTCCAACTTGGCCACAACTACTTGGTGGCCCTTCTAAGGTCCATTATATGAAAAACACAATCCAAAATAAATATACACATATCCTGCCCCTGACTCAGCTGCCTTGGAGAAATATATACAGATATTTGCTTCTTAAAAGTCCAGTCCAGATATTAGCAAACCACTCCATTTGGACAGTTTCTAGAGGGGTAGCTGTGATAGTTTCTTGAAGCAAGAATGGCAGAGTCTTCTTAAAGACTGTTATGGCAGAAGCTTTCATGTACTGGATCAGCTTCAGAGATACAACAGCACAGAGTGAATAATGTTTGATTATCATGTCCATGGATGGGTGAGCCCCATGTGATTAGCCCTGCTTACAATGCAATAGTTACACAACCCCCCTGTAGTTTGGGATGTTGGTGGATGCTACTGAAATCTCAAGAGCATTGCTCCTCCCTTGCTCATTCTGCGGCTGTGCTGGGCAAGAAACAAACCACAGTCTGCTCTGGATCAGAGGATTGCTTTGTGATTGTATTGCTGTTTTTTTTTAAAAAAGATTATTTTAAATGTGTTTTGTAGTTTTAAATGCCATGCTATTTTACTTTCAAGTTGGAGATATTTTGTGACTCTGTTGTGATAACTGAGTTGTGAGGTGGAAATAGATAGATAGTAGGGGCAGGGTTGGGAACATGATGTCTGAATGCAAATTGCATTTGAAAGAAAGAAACATAAATAACTTACTTTTCCTCCTGGAATACCAGGCTCACCCTTCAAAACAAATAAATGAAGCATGTTATATTTGACATACAAATATCGGGAATGAAAACATTATTATTTTTTCAATGTCTAGGAAATAGTTACAAATAAAATTGTACCTTTTTAAAAATAAAACATATGCATCTAAGCTCATTAAAAATGTTGCTGGGTTGTGAATCTTTTTGGGGCCCAAAGGTCCATTTGCCATTTAGAGGAAGTGTCGTGGGCACCTCTATAAAACGGCTGTTGGGTATAACCAGTCACAAAACTTAAAATAGAAACACAATACCTGAGGCCATCCAACGAAGCTGAATGTTGGAAGATTCAGAAAAAGGAAACACTTTTTCATACAATGCATAGTTAAAACTATGGAATTCCTTACCGCAAGCTTTGAAAGGGAATTATTGGGGTAGGGAGAGAGAAAGCCTTACTGCACAAACAGAAGTTCTTGTGCTGACAGGACTCTCTAGCTGAATCCTGCCCACTATAATTATTACCCTTTCCTCACCAGCAGGTCTTAGGGGTGGATTTCAGCATTTTTTTAATTCAGTAAGAAAAACCAGTCAAAACGAATTACAGTCGCAGGAATAGGGTGGGTCCTCAAAACACGATGGGAATTACTCAGCTTAGTGCTAAGGAGATCACTCTGTCAGCACAAGCATTTCTACTCGCCTGCTATAACGATTTCCCCCTCCTCTGTCCACACGCTATTCTGGGGGGTTCATCTTTCAACTCATCCTAGCCTATTGGTGGTGGTTTGGGGGACAGTGGGGACACACAGTGGGAAAAGAGCTTCTGGGAATATACCACAAACCACCCACATATCTTTAGCAGCCATGTGGAAACATTCCTCTTCTTCCAGGCCTTTGCCTAATTAAACAACCTATGGCCTTTTAAAATCTCTCTGCGTGGAGGTGTTGTGTTATTTGTTATTATGTTATGTATTTTTGTGTGTTTATACTGTAAACCGTGCTGTGATCCTCGAATGAAGAGTGGTATATAAATTTAATAAATAATAAAAATGAAAATAAATAAAAATTTCACTCATGGCCTGTGATCTTTTATATCAAGATGCTGTAAATATAGTACCCTTGAAAGGCTTGTGAAAGGGCAGTGGGTCAGCCATGCAGCAGCACGCACAGGATGCAGAAGTGGAAATGGGTACTTCTCCTATGACGAAAAACACTTGGGAGTTAAGTTTGCTAGCATGGTATCTTATTACAAATGTTCTGACACTTAAAAAGAGGTCAGCAAGTCTTTTGATAGTCTAGGGTTTTGGCACTTGTGGTTCTCATGCGCCACAGTCAGTGCATGTAGCAATTAAAAAAACAAAACAATATCGATGTAAAGAAATAACCTAAATAGGTCCTGACAAAAGAGCATATGCGAAATGTTTGTAGGACAACAAAAGACAGAAGAGAACGAAAAAGTGCTTTGGGAAAGAGGCTTACCGTATTTTTTTCCTGATGGTGCAGTACAGAAAGCTGACTCGTAAAAACAGACAAGACTCTGACTGTTTCAAAGCCCTAAACAATTAAGCCTGACAATTGTTCTAAACTCAACTTGGCACAGATGGCAGTCATGTATTTAGGGGTAGTGATTAGATGGCAAAAGCATAGTCAAGGAAAGGAGCTGTATAAAACTATTATAGAGCAGAAAGAGGAAGAGGTTACAGTACACACATCTGAGGTAGGCTAGGCAAGCTTCTCATGCTGAATATGTGAAATCAATTCATTAGGATATGTTTTAACACCATAGATTGCATACTAACCATGATACCAGCTTCTCCAGGTTGTCCTTTCTCACCCTAAAGAAACACAAATTATTTAAATAACACAAGTTATTTAAATAGAGGCAATGAATGCATTTCTAAAATTACTTTTTCAAAACCCTCCCCTCCCACCTAAAAAGCACAACAGTGAAGAAAAGAAGCTTCAGGAGATTGCATTATTTCATTGACTTAGGGAACGTAGAAATGTTGCCATGTCTTGATGATCTAGATTAGTGTTATTAATAAAGTGAAAATACATACAGGTATGCTATGGATCTATTTATCGTGGATTTACATTGAACACATAAACTGTATCTCATCTCAGTTATCTTTGCTTGGTAGATAATGACTGTTAATTCTCCTAATTCAACAGCAGGGGATTTAGTGATTAATTTAATGACTAAGGACTGAGTATGAATAGCTAGTTAATAAAAGGCTACTGTGAATATCATTTTTATGACACAACTACCACTTGCCCTACAGAACAATCCCATGGGCACTGCCAAAAAAGATTGCTGCTGTAGCAGCAAGGGAAACTCAAATTTTGATAAACCCCGAAGCCTGCCATGTTGCTAGAATCTACAAGCAGAATTGTCAAAATATTAGCTGCTCATTGCAAAATGCAAGATACCCATTCCAAGGCAAGCCGCCACTACAAAGCTTTGTTGACTAGATTATCGTCCCTGTCCAACGCAAGCAGTTTGAAGATGAGTTCTGCCTCTGGTTTCAAGATATTGAAGAGTGATTTCTCTTCGCTCTTACTCTTTGCTCCAAAAATGCCTACATCCTCCCCCAGGCACCTTGATACATCTGACTTCTAGGCTCAGGAACTTATAGTTGAAATGCATTCATGGGCAGGATATCCCCGCAAAACATGCATTTTAGTTTTCAACAGTTATCTTAGCTAATAACTACGCCTTACAGGAAGGCCTGGGGCTCCCCTTGGGCCATCTTTTCCTGTGTCTCCAGGGGGCCCTCTTGCACCCGGCTGTCCAGGAGGACCTGGTGGACCAGCAGCACCATCATTACCTTGATCCCCCTATAAGAAGTTTAGACAAAACATCGCAATGTGAAAAAAATAAAAACAAAGTCCTTATGGATGGACTGTGGCTGCAAACTCACTGCATAGCAAAATGAGAGAAGGAAAGAAAGAAAACAGGACACATGGTCAGGGAATCAGTATGTTTGAGTTAAAAGATAAAACCTTGAGACCTTTCTATGGTACGTAAACTTACTAAAAGAAAAGGAATTTATGCCTAAGGTTTCTTGGTGTTTGTTTTATTCCTCATTGGTAATTAGTATTTCTAACTCATCCGTGTCCAATTTGTGTGCCTGCATGGTACAGAATGTCGTATTCTGTTTCTGCTTGCGAACACTGGACTCCAATGAGAAATGATTAGTAAAAGGTCTTTTCTCTTCCAATGAGAAACAGGTAAAGCAACTAAAGAATGAACCCCAGTTCTTTAAATACCACAGTACTATCGCGAGAAAGTAAAAGAGAAAACTACCACCCAGATTATGATTGTAAGACAACATTTGCAAAATTAGATTCTTTATCTGAGTACTGTATGCATTTAGTAAAGCAAATCTTTAAAATATCCAAAAATGCTAAGCCTCAAAATTAGCATTCCAGTTTATTTTTACATGGATAACTTAAGAGTTCTGGCATCTAGAAGATGCCAGAATTATTGTAATTATTACATTTATATCCAGCCTTTCTTTCGCAGACATAAATGAAATTTATTTTTTACATAGGGTTCAAAGGCATTCTCCCATCCAGGTATTGACCAAATCCAGGCTTGCTTAGCTTCAGCAAATTTGTTGCATCATGTGTCTTTAGATCATACCTAATTTATTATCTTGGGGGGGGGGGGAAGGAGGAATCTAGCAACTTTCTGTTTTTTTTTTACAACATTTTAATGCATTCTGTAAAAAACACAAATCATTGATTTTAAAGGAGAAAGGGTTGGATGTCACAGCAAGAATACACACAGATGTAGAATGCTAGCATACATTGCACACCATGCTCATGGAGCGTGTACATTTTCTATCAACATCTAGTGAACACAAGAGAAGACTCAAAACAGATATAATGTTGGTTGTATAATAAGTGCACCGATTATATAATAAATGCACTAGTAATCTGGTCACAATCTACAGAATTATGCAACTGTGTGAGCAGCAGAGCTTTTTATTTCCTGTTTTCAAATAAGAAGACTTTTATCTTTAAATGACGAACTGCTTTTTATATGTTAAGCTAGTTTCCAAAAGGACTTGCAACAAAGCATAGCCAGATATTTCATCTCTGATCATGAATTCTACACTTAACCTTTGTTTTATGTACAGAGCATACTTCTGATGCAGGCCACACTTATTTCATTTTTACTAAAGCCAAGAGAATGGTTTCTTTCAGAGATCTTCTGGCTAAAGCAGAGAATTGACACCAGGTCTCCAAGATCTATCATAGATGACCATGACTGCCTATTAACATTACTGTTCCTGGGGTTATGATCAACTGTGGGTAAGTTGGGGTGAAGAGCTCAGCATCTAGAATTGGTCTGCTTGAACATATGGAAGCAGCACTGAAACCCCCCATGATAAGGGTAGATTATAAAGCTCTTTATAACATCTGGGCAGGATGTCCCCAGTGACAGACTTGTACTTAAAGTCATCATGCTATAAATCAAAAACCTAACAGTGAATGCCATTCTACATTCCAGTTCAGAAAGCCATACTACTAAGGTCCAGTTCAGAAAATTCCCTCACTGAGCAATGCTACGAGTACAAGATAAAAATAAATGGATCTAGCTCTATAAAATTTCTCAGTATATTATTATTTACTAGTGTCATTCAGCCCATTTAATAAATGGGCGCTGGAATATTCGGCCGTTTTCAGCGGCGGCTCATGGGGGGCCGGCTGGCCCCTCCTCACGGCCGCTGCTTTGTCGGGGTGCTCCGCTGAGCTCAGCTGGCCAGCGGGCGCCCAGGAGAAGGCTGCAATTCTTCTGAGGACTGCGAGGGAAACGGTAGGCAGAGGGGTGGGGTGGGGAGAGTGTGTGTGTGTGTGTGTGTGTGTGTGTGTGCGTCAAGTCTCTTCATCCAATCCCTGTGTCCGTGGGGCACATGCACAGTAGCGCGGACACAGTGACACAGGGACTGGACGCAGAGACACTTGCACTTTATTATATAGGATTATCATTTCTTTTATACACCAACATATTTTTATTCACGAAATATGCAGGCATCCTCCAGCTATAATCCTGAAAGTACAACATTTCAAAATCAGTCTTCAAACGCTCTGCATCCAATAAATCAGAAAGCATGGTCCTTAACAAATTTGCCGTTTTAAAGCAAATGCTTAATTTGTGTACATTTTGTGTGCAGGGACCATATCACTTATGTATTCTATACTGTGTGTGGAACTCAGTACATATAGTAGTGAACCCAGACAGGTCACTCTAAACTCAGGTATCGTCAACCTATTATTTATTTATTTAGTCTGAATTTTTATTGAAGAATACAATGATTACTTTTTTTAGATCCAGGACCTACTTTTAACCCAATCTGGCATTTGGGGACCCATTTCTTAATCTCCTATTGTATATCTGCATGGTGGTAGTGCTCCTGTTGCAACCCACCAGTTGAAGACCAGTGGTGACTCATCTGATGGAATGACCATCTACAGAAAAATTCCTTGCACATAGAAAACTAGATGTCAGGGAGAAGGGTTCTCGTCTAGCCTCGCCCGATAGACGCCAGTTTCCCATTAAAGGGAAACACTAACAGGGCTTCAGGGACGTGTGTTTTTTCTTGCTCCTGGAGCTATGTGACAGCCTTTAGCCCTTTGTGTGTTTATGGCATACTTTAGGAGCTTTGTGTATCTTGTAAAGGCTACCTACCTGAGAGAGATGATCAGGGTTCCCACTTGCAGAAGGAGCCTTTAAATGCCATAAGGCACCCCGATGCAGATGTCCACGGTAAACAATTCTATGGCCTGAAAGTCACATGGCTCTGGGGGATGGGCTAAAAGTGTGCACCCCAACTCTGTTCAGTGTTCCTTTTTCAGGCAATAATATGTTAATGCCTGAAGAGGGCTCTGCTGCTTCTGAGAACAGAAACACTGTACAAGTTTCTATTAACCTATCCTTCGTTTCAGATTTTCAGGGAGACTGCTCAATATAATAATAATTATTATTATTATTATTTATACCCCACCCATCTGGCTGGGTTTCCCCAGCCATTCTGGGCAGCTTCCAACAGAAAAATAAAATACAATAATCTATTGAACATTAAAAGCCTCTCTAAATATTGTAATAGAGAGGATGCAATTCTGGCCAGGGGGAAATTAGATTTAAGAATTTATCTTTGGGAAAGTCTACTAGTCATCATGACATTCAGCATGGCTTTGATTGTGTAGATGACAAAGAATGTTAGATCTGCTTTCATGAAAGCAAATGTGAAATCCTGTTAACACAATGAGGCTAAGTAATTTGCTCAAAGTTAATGGGAAGACTGCTTTGAATTGTCTCATAAGTTGATGTTTACCTGTGAATGTTTCTATTATTATTTTTGGCGCTATTGCAATAGGGGGGGGGGAAACTCTGATTCTAGTTGTCATGGCAATGGCTCCATTTTGTTTATGATGAAAACTGTAGGGGGGTGGTTGTTAGATTGTAAAAGAACAGAACAGGAAAACGAAAGAATGGAAATGAAGGAGGGATTATCAGATCATAAATTAGAAAAGTTTTTAAAAAGCAACCTCACAAGAAAACACAGCAAGCCAGAAGATTAAAAGCGATTCTACCTTAAGGATACGTCGGCTAAAAATAGGCTGGTCAGAGAGAAATCCATGACTGAGGCGAGGGAAAGCCATCTAGTCAATGTGTGGCAGGAAAGACAAAGAGGTCAAGACAAATGTTATGATGGTAGAGAAAAATGTTTCAATCAGCATAATATATGAGAGGGAGCCCAGTATGGAACAAACAATTGGTATCACAAGGTGAAATAATAAATGGAACAGCAACAATAGATTTAAGACGCATTATTCAATAGCTGTATGGGTGGCACCAGAATGTACAGCTTTCCATTAGGTCAGTATCACAGACTTCAGAACTACAAAATAATGGCGGCAGTGGTGGGTGGGGATCTTACTAATTCCTCAGCTTCACAGGACATAGTTTAAGATATTTTTCAACATTTCTTTAAAGGGCAAGAATTGCTATCACTTCAGCAACCATGATTTTATAGGCACGTGTGTTCCTTGGCAACTGATATATATATATATACCCACCAAGGAAGAATCTAGACAAATTCCAGCTTTCTAATGCTGGCATACCTTAACCATTTGGGAGTTCATGTTTTCCATTTTGAGTATAGGTGTTTAAATATTCAATTTTCAAAATTATCTATTTTGAAAGTGACCCAAGTGTCTAACTATATGAAGCTGAAATTCTAAATAAGCTTACTTGAAAGCAAGCCCCATTGAATTCAGTGGTACTTACTTCAGAGTAAGCATTCCTAGGATTCTACTACATGATCTTTGTATTTGAGATTTGAGCTAAACTGTAAAACCATTCACAGGGCTGTTTGCCAACCTGTCAGCCACAGTAAATCTCATTTATATCCAAGTATGTTAAGCCCTAAAATAAAGTGTAACTTGAGTTACTGTACATACTTACAAGTGGTTTAAATATAGAAAAACATGAGCCTGACTGCTTTGCCAGTCAACCCGTTTGGATAAGGCTAATGCCTGACA
Organism: Zootoca vivipara; assembly: GCF_963506605.1. Lineage (NCBI taxonomy): Eukaryota > Metazoa > Chordata > Lepidosauria > Squamata > Lacertidae > Zootoca > Zootoca vivipara. The sequence continues at coordinate 65,703,431 of NC_083277.1, read as the reverse complement.
GCCAAGTAAACTCAATTCATCTGCTTGATGTACAAGAAAGGAGATAATTTTTGTATGTGGTTATGGGTGCTTTCTGTAAAGCTCATCTTCCTCAAAAAAGAAAGAAAAATCAAATAGGATTTAAAAAAATCTAATTCATATAGTATCATTACATATATCAAATGTTGTCCTCCACTGCCAACAGCATATAAATACCCTGGAGTCAAGCAATTTAGTCCTAAAATGCAATTAAGTTAGACATGGAATGTGGACCAGATTACAGAACTGGATACCAGAAGCATTGCTCCTCTGTTCGATAAAAGGACCGGGGGGTGGGGGGTGGGCTGTCTACTACCATGGGAGAACTACCAGTGCTTCCATGAGTTTGGTTGAGGGTTATCTGCAGTCATAAGATGCATGTAGCATCTGCAACACAGATGTAACATTTTCATATCCTCATTCTCTGCCCTGAGGCAAGTCTCATTGAACAGCATGTAAATTGTTTTAGTTGGGTACACGGACGATTACAATCTTAGCTGAAGAACAGATCAACATGCAAGAACTACACATTTGTTTTGGTATAACTGCTAGCAACACCAAATAAGAAGCACCTCTTGGAAAAGAAAATGAAAAAAAAATAAGTTGTTTTTGTAGAAAACAACTCATGTTGCCCAGGGCTGAGCAAAGACAAACTGCAACACTCTTGGAAACAAATGGTCATGATTTTAAGTAAAACGGTTGCATGACTTAATGAGAGTAGAACCCACTTTCTTTCTACATCCTATTTCTAATTACTTTGACAACAGAGAGGACTCAGCATAGATTAAAGAACTTTAGTTCTTGTTCTGAACAACACTAAAACAATAGAAGGCAGCAACTGCTTTATTCTAGGGCAGCTTTCCTCAACTTGGTGTTCTTCAGATGCTGTGGTCTCCTATTCCTATTCCAGCATTGGCCGGCATGGTCAAAGACCAGGGATGGTGTACTCCAGAAACTTCTAGAGGGCACCAGGTTGGGGAAGGCTCCTCTAGAGAACTGGAATTTCAATCATAGTCAATGCCCAATATATCACTGACTTTTTGGAAATACATAGCTATGGGTTGCAAATACTTCATGGTTCCCCCTGAATGTATTTTTGCATACACTTATTATCTTGTTTCCTAGTACATAGATAACAATGGTAGCATTGCTACTTTTTTTTTAATACCCATTCTATACAGTTTCCCCATTTCTTTTTACTTTTATTAAGTATACAGTGGTGCCTCGCTAGACGAATTTAATTCATTCCACGGGTCTATTCTTATAACGAAAAATTCATCTAGTGAATCCCATAGGAATGCATTGGATTTTTTTTTAAAAAAATTGCCCATAGGAACGCATTAATTCAGGCATCCCCAAACTGTGGCCCTCCAGATGTTTTGGCCTACAACTCCTATGATCCCTAGCTAAAAGGACCAGTGGTCAGGGATGATGGGAATTGTAGTCCAAAACATCTGGAGGGCCGAAGTTTGGGGATGCCTGCATTAATTGAATTTCAATGCATTCCTATGGGAAACCGCGATTCGCTAGACGAATTTTTCGTAAAATGAATTCGTCTAGCGAGGCAACCTCCACTAGAAAAATCCTTTCTTTAAGTGAAAATTTCGTCTTACAGGGCGTTCGTTAAGCAAGGCACCACTGTACTGCAGTAACTGTCAAGAACTGTTACATGTGGTATATTATTATCAGCTCCTTGCTTGTTTCTGTGTGGCATATTTATATTCAGTAAAAGCTAGTCAGCAATAGGACAAACTGTGGCACTTGACCAAGTTCTGCAAAACAATAGTACAGCAACACCCCTCTCCTTTTGTTGCAAATGTTGTATGCTTCAACCAGAAATTCGGTCTCATTAAAAATCCCAATCAAATTTCAGCAGAAGACACTTAATTTCGTGTTCTGAAGCAGTATTGTTCTGAATGCCTGGTCTGAGATACAAAAACATGTCCTGCTTGTGGGCTTCCCAGCAGCATCTGCTTGACGTCACTGTGAAAACAAGGAAGCTGGACTACAAAGATGGGATATTTTTTTTGCCCAGAGTTGAAGAATTTGCCGTTTTTGAGCTATTTTTGTGCAGAATCAGCAAAACAGGCACTGCCGACATGGGTTGCCATACGTCCAGATTTTCCTGGACACCCCCCCCCCAAAAAAAAATTTCGCCCAGACACTGCTGCTGATTGCAGTATTCTGGATATGTCTGGGAAATTATGGATATATGGCAACCCTAGTTCTAACCTTTTGGCTTTTCTGTTTTTGATGTTCTTAAGTCTGTTTGGGTTGCTCATGCATTTTAATGATGACATATTATTTTTATTTGTGTGTTTGGCTTGCTTGTTAAGGCACTTTGAATGATTCCTTCAGGATGGGAAAAATGGGTATTAAAAATAATAACAATTTAATTTTTTTTAAACTGTCTTCTTGAGAATTTATGAGCCTGAATTTTATTTTGTTTTGCTTTGAAAGCAACTGAAAATGCTTGGGGAATTGTATGCAAGCAGATCATGCAAAATGCATGATTGATGAAACAGATTCAAACATAGTTGTTTCAGTTTCAGTTAAATTAAAGGAAATACATTTTGGGAAAGTTTGAGCTGATGTTTTTTTGGTAAAATAACTGTAATTTTGAACTGGGAAAAGAATACCGGCACCATGTTTTTCCATGAGAAAGATGTTGTCAAACAGAATAGATGCATTAAGCTAGTACCACTCAAGCTATGCTTAAGATAGCATAGTTTCAGAACAGGATGCGCTCAAAGAAAATTATGCAATTTCCATTTTAATTAAATGATTACCCTGTCTCTAAAAAAATCTCTTAAGAAAACTTGTTCTCTCAGAGGCATTAGCAGCTGCTGATTGTTTTTTCTTTACTGCCACCACAGAACATGTACAGTAATCTGAAATAACGCATCCTCCCATATAAACCAGGAAACAACTTTAGGAAATAAAGTCTATCACTGAGGCTAAAGAAAAGATACTGCTGAAGTTAAGGAACTAAAGCTAATTGAGGCCAGGTGGTGTCACAGGAAAGGTCCCAGGAATTGGAAGAGAAAACAGAAGGACTGAGGAGCCAAATAAATGTCCTAAACATCCAGAATCATTAACATTTGTACGTGTGTGTGTGTGTGTGTGAGAGAGAGAGAGAGAGAGAGAGGGAAAATCACAAACAGTTAGTACCATAATCTGATTACTTGATGATCCTGCTGAGCGACTGGAGCTCAGTTTTCCCAAGGGATACAACACATTTGAGAAACTGGGGCATGAACATATTTCATAACATGAATGCTTCTAAATGCAGACTGCTTTCATGCATAATTGATAACATCTGGGGACTGCTTGCAACGATTTCCATCTTTTTAAAACGTAACATATTTCTGAATGATCTCCATTCAATGGTTTCTATTTAATGGTGACAACTCTCTTCTGGGAACAGATATCAGGCATCACCAGTCACCAAACACCTTTTCCTTACTACTCTTTCAGGTATAATCTTGTCTTAGGAACCTATACTGATACGGTTTTGTTCATAAAGTAGCACAAGATTTCCTACATAGATAGTTTGTGGATGAAAGCCTCCAAATCCTACTTTATGAGGTGCATCCAGATATAATTTGCCAAGTGAAACAGAGCAATATCATAATATAAAGTGTGCTGTCCTACTTCTGATAAAGTACAGGAAACATTTCCCCTACAGAATATATTTCACAGTAGTTTGTATCACAGTGAGTATTGTGTAATTTGAAAAACGAATTCCTCATTTTCTTCAAAGTTGTTATATTAGCTTAAAAAGATTACACATAGGGTATACTGTACTTCCTATGATCAAGGGCCTCCATAACATTATTAATTATAAAGTTAGAAGGTTCTAGAATCTAATCAGTGTTTTTTTCAGCACTCATTGATTCACTGGCCTTGCAGACGGGTTTTTTTCACCAACACTGTACTGATTTGATGGCATATGAGGAAAGTATCAGGATGGCAAATGCTGATCTAATGTCTAGCATATTCCTGGATTACTCAGCTATATGGCTGCCCTCACAGGAGATGATACAGAATCAATCTGCAGCATTGGCACAGCATGCATGCGCATGCTGATGCTGAAGCCAAATACCAGGCTTCTCCATTCCCTTGTTGTTTGTTTGTTTGTTGTTGTTTAGTCATTAGTCGTGACCCCATGGACCAGAGCACGCCAGGCACTCCTGTCTTCTCTCCATTCCCTAGTAGCTGCAAAGGCTGTTCTCCATGGCAGCCACTTTGGGCACAACAGCAGCAGGATTCTGCGCCTTGAATTCACTAGCCAATATTGAACCAGGCATGTCTTCTTGTGCCTCAGTGTTCTTCAGCCATGAAATGGGATCAATGTTCTCTGAATGGAATAAATGCAATATCATACTGATAATGCATATTATATGTTTGACATTCTGTGTAGCCTTTGTCACCTGGAGGAACTCGTGCTTAGTTTCATTTCAAGATTCCTGCTTGTGCTGTATTTGAGTATGGATTATATTTATTGATTTTATTAATGATTAAAAAACCTTTTAAAAGCATAAGCAGTGGAGTTCCAGCAATAAAACAATTGCCATTTAATAATTATAAAAAATTCTAAACAGCTCTTTTGCCTATTTTTCACCTCTCCCACAAAAACATCCCTACTATGGATAGATAACTGTGACTATTACCTCAGTGGAACCTCGGTTTATGAACACCTCGGTTTACGAATTTTCGGTTTACGAATGCCGCGGACCCATCTGGAACGGATTAATTCACTTTCCATTACTTTCAATGGGAAAGTTACAGGTAGGTAGCCGTGTTGGTCTGGCTCGAAACAAAATAAAAAAATTCCTTCAGTAGCACCTTAAAGACCAACTAAGTTTTTATTTTGGTATGAGCTTTCGTGTGCATGCACACTTCATCAGGTGCATGCACACGAAAGCTCATACCAAAAAAAAACCTTAGTTGGTCTTTAAAATGCTACTGAAGGATTTTTTTTATTTTGTTTCAATGGGAAAGTTCGCTTCAGTTTAGGAACGCTTCAGTTTATGAACAGACTTCCGGAACCAATTACACCCATGCTTCGGGTTAAGTACGCTTCAGGTTGAGTAATCCACGGACCCGTCTGGAATGGATTAATCCACTTTCCATTACTCTCAATGGGAAAGTTCGCTTCAGTTTATGAACGCTTCAGTTTAAGTACTCCACGGACTGTCTGGAACAGATTAATCCACTTTCCATTACTTTCAATGGGAAAGTTCGTTTCAGTTTATGAACGCTTCAGTTTATGAACAGACTTCCGGAACCAATTGTGTTCATAAACCGAGGTACCACTGTATTTCAAAACTGCAATCCTTAAATACAAAAACTGCGACATTAGAAAAAAAAATTGGACTGCTCTTTCAACTTGCTTGGGTTTTTGCTACCACATTTTCAACCAAATGTCTTTGTTCATGGGGGCTAGAAACTTATTTTAAAACAGATGCAGAGATACTGAGAATCCAAATGGAGTCTTTAGGTCAAGGGTTGACCCATATGCTGGCTAAGTTTGGCGAGTCCATTTTATAATTTCCCATACCAGCATTCATTATTTTACTTGCTGTAAAATCTAAGCTGCTGTGATAAAGCTCCTGGTCCTATTTATCAGTTGATGCCTGCTCTATTTCACTACTCTCAAGTTTAAAAACAATATTCTTTGAAGTAATTTCCAGAACACCTCATTCATTTCATTTGTTTTGCGTTTTGTTTTGTTTTGTTTGTTTTTGTCTCTACCTCATACAAATGCACAAGAAGACACTTAATAAAGTTGATTGCAAATCCCTGAGGAGTGGGGGTGGGAAATAGAACAATGCTTTGCCTAGAAACAAACAAAAAAATGCATCTTTTCAGTTCACTGGAAGTGGAAATCCTGTTGTGGACATGTATGTATTACAGCTGAACTCAGTCCCACTCCATTAAAATTAAGTAGAAAGAAAATGAGTCAGAGGAAGGATGCCCATATGCTAGCTTGTATGACGTTAAGAAAGGTTTATTAAATTCTAACTTTTATAGTTTAATGAGGCAGTCTTCCATATGGATGAGGACCAAGAAAAGGAAAGATGAAACAAGTTCACTATCAATTTCCTCATTGCCCTATGCTCTTTCTCTGCCTTTAAAAAAAAAAAAAAGCTGAGAATCATCTTAAATTTGGGCTTCGATTTTCTAATACTTGCAAAGAATTTAAGGCACCAAACTTCCTCCTGAGTTATCATAGTCATCCTCTTCTTCCAATTAATTTGTTTTAGTTATAGATATCATTAGAGATCTTTGTAAGCTGACAATTAGAAAAGTGATGGAGGAAGCAGGGGCATCGCAATAGGGGGTGAGGGGGCGGGTTGCCGGCGCCGCCCCTCTAGCATCGGGATCCTTGGATCCGGGCGCTGGAGCACCACCCCCGGCGCATGCGTCATGACGTAGCGACGTTATGTCTTGACGTTACGTCATGACGTATGCGTCACGACAGAGTGGGTTGCTGCCCCGGGCAGCAGAGAGGCTCTGTACATGCCTAGGAGGAAGAACAAAAGAGGAGATAGAGAGAGAAATGTAAGTGGAGTGGGATGAATATGATAAAGTGCAGCTGCACACACAATTTTTCCTTTTTCACCTTGTTTTGCCTTCACATGCAAGTACATCTGTCTGTGCTTATCAAAGCCATGCTCTAACATAAGCTTTAAAAATGTTCATAGTTAGTAACGGTGCTTACTCTTGGGCCGATGTCTCCTTGATCCCCCTGCAAAACAGAAAAGTCATCACAATTCTTCTTTCCCCCATTTCATTTATTTGTTGTTTAAGCATTGCTGTGATGAGAGAATTCATTTCTTCCACATACAATAGAAAAGCGTAACCAATTGAATGAAGGAAGGAAGTTTACAAATTAGCATTTGACCATGTGATGGATGTCCTTTACACATTTCATGCATGTAAGGGCCTCAGTCTTTCCATTTAAAGGACTGCTGATCTATACGCAAAAAAACAATAAAAAAATAGGAAGGGCATATGCAAGGCGCCCGCCCTGTGGAACGCCCTCCCATCGGAGGTCAAGGAGATCAACAACTACCCTGTTTCTCATATTTTAAGACATACCCATAAAATAAGCCATAGCAGGATTTTTAAGCATTCAAGGAATATAAGCCATGCTCCAAAAATAAGACATAGTGATAGGCGCAGCAGCAATGCCGGCCGCGGCAGGAAGAGGAGGAAAAAAATAAGACATCCCTTGAAAATAAGCCATAGTGTGTTTTTTTGAGGAAAAAATAAATATAAGACATGTCTTATAATATGAGAAACACGGTACCTGACATTTAGAAAACACCTAAAGGCAGTCCTGTTTAGGGAAGTTTTTAATCTGTGATATTTTAATGTATTTTGCTATTTGTTGGAAGCCGCCCAGAGTGGTGGGGGAAACCCGGCAAGATGGGCGGGATATAAATAAATAAATAATAATAATAATAATAATAATAATAATAATAATAATAATAATAATAATAATACAAGGAATTCCTGTGGGACTGTGGCATCAAGACAGGGCATGGATAAAATATCTGTGGAATTTTTTAAAAGAATTATTTTTAATTTCAAGTAACAAAACACATCCATACAAGGAAAACAGAGCTTAGTTGTATAGAAAAGAAAGACAAATAGGGGCTGATGGTTGTAGTTCTAGATGTTCCAAGAAAGGCAATCAAATGAAAGTGTCTTTCCATGAGTCAATAAAATGATATCTTGTTGTATAGAAGGTGTGAGTCTCCCCCTACACCGCCTGATTGATATTCCTTTTGTGAAATAATTTATTTGTCCATAAGCACATTATCCCACACTTGCGAAATCCAGCCTTCCAAAAGATTTGCATTTAAAGTTTTCCTATTATTTGTAGTGCTTTGGCGTGCTCTGGTTCATAGGGTCACGAAGAGTCGAACACGAATAAACGACTAAACAACAACAAATTATTTGCAGTCACTAATCTAGCTGCAGTTAATTTAGCTGCATGACTGTACTATTCCAAGTCAGAATGCAGAAGCACAGCCCTTCTTGATTCCTCCAACAGAGCACACTGGACGTTTGGAATCTCCTCCTCTCTGCCCGCCAATTTTCACCCATCCGTTGTTGGGGTGATGGAGCTGCTGGAGAACCCTCCCCAGCTGGGGGGGCTGGTGCTATCACCTCTGGCACCTCCCCTTCCTGCGCTCTCTGATCCAACCCTCCAATGCTTCCCTCTGAGGACCTTCCCTCCTCAGCATCCTCAAGGGTCTGCACTGCTTCCTGAGGTTCAGCACCATCTCCAGCGGACGGCTCCGCCTCACTGCCATCTAGGGCTCTGGCAGCATCGAAGAGCCCTTGTTCCCCCTTCCGGGATTCTCCGCTGACCCCTGGTGGTTCCCTGACAGCACGGAAACACCATTTATCTTCCCACTGTAGCGGTACCTATTTATCTACTTGCACTTGACGTGCTTTCGAACTGCTAGGTTGACAGCAGCTGGGGCCGAACAACGGGAGCTCACCCCGTCACGGGGATTTGAACTGCCAACCTTCCGATTGGCAAACTCAGTGGTTTAGACCACAGTGCCACCCACGTCTCGTAAAATTAGATAGTGGGGCTAATTTGGGGCTGGTTGTAGCGATTGTTCCATTATTTGGGAATACGTTTTGGGCAAAACCACCCCATATGTAGCAGAGAGCCAGGCAAATTGCATTCCCTCCAGCAAAGGTTGGATGTATAACAATGAATTCTATATAATTTGGATGGGTGATGTAATATCTTTAAAGCATTTTCTTGAGTTCTAATTGAGATGCATCCAAATGGTAGTTTATTCCCCATTTGTTTCCAGAGTTGTTCCTCTAATTCTTCTCCAAAATCTTTATCCCATTTTATTTGTAATGAAGTAAGAGGAAGTTCATCCCAGTTGTGTGAGAATGTTATACAGCTAGGAGATGATTGTCTTTCCCAGTGGGTTGGTTGAGTTGAGTAGTTGCTCAAAACTATTGAAAGTGCCCTAACCCTTATATTTGGCTAATTTAGAAAATGTCTAATTTGGTGTGTCTCTACTCTCTAACCCAGGCATCCCCAAACTTCGGCCCTCCAGATGTTTTGGACTACAATTCCCAACTTCCCCGACCACTGGTCCTGTTAACTAGGGATCATGGGAGTTGTAGGCCAAAACGTCTGGAGGGCCACAGTTTGGGGATGCCTGCTCTAATGAGTCATATGCTACATTTCCCAATATAAAATTTATTTCTAGAACTGTAAGGAGCTTTTGGTTCTGTGGAATTCTTTGATGGCAATCATGTCAAGATCAGAGGGTCCAAGCAGCAACAGGTAACCTGTGGCCCTCCTGATGTCATTGGGCTCCACCCACCCCAACCAGCAGGGCCAAGGGTGTGGAAATGTGGTCTGGAAGGCCACAAATCCCCCACCCTTCTCTAATGGAATGCAAAACAATATGACCGAAAGGCCAAACAAGAAGATGTTTTTTTAAAAAAGAATTGAGACAACTCTTACCGGTACTAGAATACTTAGGAACTTAAGAAATTTTAAGGCAATGACCAATCTTACCTTTTCCCCTTTTGCTCCTGGAGGCCCCTGTAGAGATCAACAAGAGGATAGTAAGGAAGCATCTGATTAATCTACAGTTCAGCTTTCCCCCCTCTAAACTTTTACTAAAACAAATAATTTCAAGGAGAAAGCGGAGCCATTTACCCCTAATGTAGGGATGAGGAACATCCCTGATTTAACCTCTCCCCTGTCTTTATTTGTGGATATTTATGCTAGACCCTTTCCCCTGACTTCTATATATTTATGTATGTATGTGTGTGTGTGTGTGGGGGGGGGGAAATTCCCCTCTATAGAGATGCATTTAATCATGTGAACAATCTGAAGCAGTACAGCCGAGACCTTGGTTGACTAACTCAGTGACTGACAGCTAGACCATATTTGGGGCCCACAGAGCAGCTGTGACTCTCAGGTGACGGTTTTTTATTCTTGCTTTATTAGAACATAAATATTTTATTCTTCAGTAAAGCTTTCTCAGAATACTCACTTTCTCAGAATACTTTCATGAGCTCTGGGCCCATTAGTGCAACCTAACAAGGTTCACACAGTTAAATCAATGGATTTTAGATACCGTGGAGCCGTGCCATGGAGTTTCTCCTCCTTATGCTTTTGCACATAGCTAAATAATGACACTTTAAATTCATCCACAGTGTGTGTGTGTACTCAGAGCGCAACTTACTGGTTTGCCATCCAGTCCAAGAGGCCCCTAAAACAAAAGAAGACAACAATGTGTTATAAAGCAATATTATTTTTGTAGCACAGTAAATCCTGCCTTCCCACCTCAGAGGGTTTTCCCACATGATCAGTGAAAAGCATGTCCCAAGGGCACCGCAGTCTTTGCACAATAATTTTGAAAAAGCTCCTTTACAGGCTAATAATACAAGAGTGCAAGACTGGCGTATAGGGTCTTCAGTGTGGTGCTACCCATACTTTGGAATTCCCTTTCATTGCATATCATATAGGCACTTTCTCTGTTGGCTTTTTGGTGCCTGCTAAAGACATTCCTCTTCCAGCAAGCCTTCTAAAACTTTGATCCCAAGTTGGTTTCTGTCCTGCATCTGAACTGATTTCATGTACGGTATCTGCTGTTTATACTTTAAACTGTTTTTTTAAAAAAAATATTTATAGGTGGTTTTTTTAATTAAAAATGTTATTATATGCAATTGTTTTCAACTGTTTTTTATATATGTAACTGTTTTTTATATATGTAACTGTATCCGAATAAGTGTGCATGCACACGAAAGCTCATACCAAAATAAAAACTTAGTTGGTCTTTAAGGTGCTACTGAAGGATTTATATATATATATATATATGTCATTATATTGTAATGTGCTTCAAGATGCCTCATGAGAAGTGATTCATAAATGAAATCACCACCATCATCAATGCTTTTTGTTATGTATTGAAGTTCTCACCCTGGGCCAGCAGGGGGATAGTGTACCATAGTTTTCACTCAGGTCATTGTCAGTTAGTTTAGGCGGGAAACCCTGGGTTGTTGTGTTGCTACAATGTTACAATAGTGTAAGCCGGCTGCCTATAAAAGCAGGCTGGCTGAGCTGCCAGTTAGTTCTGTTCCAGCTCCCAAATAAAGAGCTTCTTGAAGAAATCACTGCGTCGTCTGCGATGTCTACCCACAACTTAACACTTTTGATGTGTCAGTACTCACCAACAGAGAATGCCAGCACCTCTTTTTTTTTTTTTTTTGCTGTCCATAGCAGCCCTGATGTCCTGGCACTCATGACACTTCAATCAAGATAAAAGAGTGCCAGCAACTCATTGATTTATTTGTTTTTCTTTACCAAAAAGTACTGATAATATTGGTGCAGAACTAGCAAGACATCCACCCATGGCTCCTTTGGGAAGAAGGGGAGGATAAAAATTTAATAAATACAAGAGACATGGAAAGGAGTAGCCTCATTGTGTGGGAGTATATGGCTTACAAGTATTTATTAAGACATGAGCATAGGAGAGGGTCAGAGCAAATTATGACAAAGAAAGGCAAATGAGGAAATCAACAGCAATGGTGTTTGTGGGTTGTTGTTTTTTAAATGGATGCATCTCATGATTACAATTTTAAATGAGTAAATGATTAAATGGGAATTCAAAAGAAGAGAATGGGATAAAAATTAATGAAATGATGTAAGTGCAGAATGAGGAAGGCTGTGCCACTAATCAAGTCACATGCAATACTTATTAGGTGCCTGACGTACATTCCAAACAATAAACATAATACATACGAACATACTATTTCCTTTGGGCAAATAATACTGCGAATTTAAATACTGTACTGTGAAAATGTGATATCCTCAGGACAGTAGTACAAACTTGAGAGACAATTTGTTGACTTTGTACACTATTAATTGCACAAAACATTGATCATGTGGGAAAACTCTAGGCATTTCGAAAGGTGTTTAATTATTGAGTAATATTTTGGTTGGTTGTTTTTGAGGCACCACATCCTTTTCTAATTCTTTGTAAAATGGAAACCAGTTGGCCTTGTCATGCAAGAGTTGGTACCCACCCTTTAATGTGCTACTTTATTTGGAGGCTGTCCCTCACTGCATCTGCTTACTAATTTTAAAAATGATTAATTACTAACAGTGGTAAAAGCAGGGTTGCCATATTTCCCAGAAATCCAAGTATTATCTGGATTAAAGAAACTGCAGATGGTGCCTGGGCAATGCATCACCTGGTTTAGATTCTAAGCTTTTATGTGAAAAAAGAACTTTTCAAGTTGCAGAGAAAAACAGGAAAATGTGCCAATCACCTGGTACTTAGTAACAAAGTTGTTTCTCCTCCCAAAGTTGTTTCTTTGTTCTAGGCAATGATGCCTAATCTTTAGCCACTCCTAACCAGCACATGTAAATGGAAAAGAGTGGCTAAGTCAGGCATCCCTAAACTGCGGTCCTCCAGATGTTTTGGCCTACAACTCCCATGATCCCTAGCTAACACAACCAGTGATCAGGGATGATGGGAATTGTAGTACAAAACATCTGGAGGGCTGAAGTTTGGAGATGCCTGGGCTAAGTGGACCAAATGGTTACCTAAACACTTGAAGGGACAGAGCTTAACATTTGCTGAACACCTCTCCACTCCCCTAATTTCCTTCTAACAGTGAAGGTAGTGCTTGTTGGTGAAAAGGTTCTGCCTCTTTTTATTTGCCACTCTGGGTGATGATGGGGACTGCTACTGCTGCCATTTCTCTTTTCTGCTTGTGTATGCATGGACTCTTAAATTAAAAGCAATTATATATATAAAAAAGAAGCTGTGTGATATCAATGAGCAGATCAAAAAACCATTATCAGAGTATCATAGAATTTGTAGAGTTCAAATGGTGATCTAGTCTAACCCCTTGCAATGCAGGAATCATAGCTAAAGAATCTCCGACAGGTGGCCATATAAAAAGGGTGTTAAAAACTCCATTGAAGTTCAACACCTTCTTAGGTTGTCCATTTCACTATTGAACAGCTCTTTCCATCCAGTTCTTCCTAATGTTTAGTTGGGATCTGCTTTCTTGTAATCTGAATCTACTGGTTTGGGTCCTGCTCTTTGGAGCAAACAGAAAACAAGCCTGCTTAAGGTCACCCAGTAGGTAGTGACAGAGAGGGTAAAAGACCTGAGCTAATATGTCAATTCTTTCTTCCCTGGTATTGTAATCGCCAAACACCCACAAGCCTTTCCATGGGTTCTTTTGTCACTGCTTAGTTTCTTGGCAACTAGTAGAGAGATAAAAAAAAATTATATTGAAGTGGTGTGGTGGCAGCAAGGTGGTGGCGGTGGCAAATGAAGTAAGATTGTCCAGCTATGTCCAATTTAAATAATAATTTGCTGTTTAGTTTTCTGGGGCTGTGATATGGCAACCCTACGTAAGAGTTATTTTTTTAAAAAAGATATTTCTTTATACAAATATAATGACAGTAAGAACCAGAAATCATCACATATGATATAATAAGAGTGTCAAAGGAAATGGAAAAATTATTGATTTGTAGCAAGGTTGAAAGAAGTGGGGAGAGACGATAGCGAAAGAAGTGGCCCTGAAATTCCTAAACATTTTCTAAGAGAAGTAACACCAAGAGCAGGCTTCCTCAAACTCGGCCCTCCAGATGTTTTTGGCCTACAACTCCCATGATCCCTATCTAGCAGGACTAGGGGTCAGGGATGATGGGAATTGTAGTCTCAAAACATCTGGAGGGCTGAATCTGAGGTAGCCTGACCAAGAGCATTAGAAGTGCATGCTTGATCAAGTCTTCCTGACTGCACAGAAGATTAGATTGCCTTTAAGGACAAACCCTCTCAGTGCTGCTTATAGAATAAAATAAAGTATAAAAGCAACAGCAATGAATAATAAACAGCAGTAATCATAATAAAAGAAATATCCAGTTAAAAAATATTAAAATCCAACACACAAATGCTACTAAAAGCAATCAGCACTCCAATACAACAACAACAACCAGAAAAAGCCAAGCAAACCAAAGGGGTCTTTAGGTTTTGCTAAAGTCCTGTAATCTCTGGGCCTGACAGACCTCACATGGCAATGAGGTATGGCAACCAGAAGGCTCTTTGGCGATTGTAAGGGTTGCACCAAAGCACCTCTGGAAGGCTGTGACTGCAGCCAAAGGAAGCAGCAGCAGTGGAGAAGGAGGAAGCAGAAAAGGGGGGGGGGAGTGAGCTAGCAAGTGAGCGGGGGCGGGGAGTGGTGGCAGCAAGGTGGTGGTGGTGGAAAAAGAGGTGGCAGTAGGCTGTACCGACACGTACTGACCCAAAAAGCAGCATGCTGACTTGAAACTGAGTCCCTGAATATGATGGTAAGTAAACATGCATACAATTGGTTGGAACACCAACTCATTTAATTACCAATTTCAAGAGGGATTTTAGAAATACTGTGTGATTTATGCAGCATGTACAGTGTGCACATTCATCTCCTACAGTTTAGCATCCAAGTAATAAAAGTATAAACCAAGCCTATATATAGCCACCCTTGTATAGGGCCTTCATAAAACATCAAAATAAAGTTTCAATCATCTGTTAGTGCCAGGCCACGTCTTTATCCTAAGTGGCTGCACACATGGGAGGCAGACAGCTGAAAAGTAAAGTCATTCCACCACTGAGTGTCCACACTGAGTGTCCTGAAATGATTTGGCAATTGCTCTGTTAATTTTTCATACTGCCATTTTGTATGGTGAAGTTAAATTGGGAGAAATCATTTGGCAGAGTAATGTGGTGAGGGACACACTGACATCATTCTTGCTTAAATGCAGACCTTCATTGCTATAATCAGTCCCACAACATCCATCTGCAGTGCAGATGGAAGCAGATCTTTTCCTGAGTTTTACTATGGACAGCAAGGACCATTTTGGGGTGAATTCAGGATTCACTGGAGCCGTGTGGTAGTCACTTAAGTCTACCTTGAGTTGCTGCCTATACACAGAGGGGTGATGAAGTTGTTTGTAGCCTTTTATCATACTGTTGAGCCCAACATTACTATCTCTCTGAAACTTTATATCTGGAGCCTTGGGTGATTGCCAATGTTGGGCTTCATTGCATAATCAAACTGCTGCCACCCTATGTGATACAACTGCTAACTATGTAATAAGCTTTGAGCAAAGACCCATAGTTCCCAGTTATCTGAACCTAGCAGTTCCAGATCAGGAGCAAACCTGGCCCTCCTCTCATCTGATCAGCACATAAAGTTGTCCCAGCAAGTTCTATACCCAGATCACTCATCACACTAAAATATGAGCAGAAGACAAATGCCCTCAGCCACCACACCGCTGCAACATTTTGCCAATAGTACAACTTCCAGGTCCTTGAGAGGCAGCAATCTCAAAATGACACTTCTCTTACAATGCCTTTTAAGTATTACAAAGCTCTGCAACTATTTTCTACAAAGGTAAGGATATATAGTGGAAATCTATCTTTAAACTGGCCACAAGTATTGGACATACATTTTGGGTTTCGTTTATTTTACACAGTGATACTTCAAATGAGTAAGTACTCTAATAGGAAAAAAGATTGGATAAGACCAAAAGGAGTTGTGCAGGGTCAGCCTAAATATCCATGTTGCTCAGTATCCTCTTTTGGACAGAGGCCAACAAAGAATGCTTCAGTTGCTGTATGGGAAATCAGGCTATTAATCTCCTTTGTTCAGTTGCAGTCAGTACTGTCATTCTAGTTTTATGCTGAACTGTAATTTTGAACCTTTCACATCTCTGACCTAGGCTTTTCTCCTCTGCAAATACTCACATACAAAGCTGAACACACAGAACGCACCAGTCTTTTTATTAAAAGCATGCTCATCCAGCCACACATATTCTATAGCAGACTGGTCAGTCAATGGCTATCTGAAATTGTGCTCCTCCACTGAGTGTAGCCAAGCTAAGAGAACGGCAATTCTGAATTGCATGGGATTTTTAAAGCATCCCATGCGGGCAACAGTACTCTTTACAATAAGGAAATCCCAGATAATAATTGCACCATATATAAGCTACTCCTCAGACTGTTTGAGGCCCCTGCTTTATATAACCTTCTACACAGCTATTTAAGTTTTAGGAAAAGTGGAAGAACAAGCTGACGTTCCATGGCCATATTGTGGCTGCATCTTGGCTGATAGCAAT
The DNA here is from genome assembly GCF_963506605.1 of Zootoca vivipara. Taxonomy (NCBI): domain Eukaryota; kingdom Metazoa; phylum Chordata; class Lepidosauria; order Squamata; family Lacertidae; genus Zootoca; species Zootoca vivipara. The sequence goes on along the minus strand of NC_083277.1, from coordinate 65,687,227 downwards.
AGGCAGACTCAGATATTGGATTTAGTAGAATATACCATGTGATGTGAATTTCATTTGTGTGTGTGTGTGAAGATCACTTCTGTAATGCTTAGCAAATCCCAGCACATCGTGTAAGAAATTCAAATACATGGATCTATTATAACTACTGTACTGCACTTTGCATATCAATCCGAACTAGGAAGCAGCTGATCATCTCACATGCAACATTTGACCTCATGTATTATCATCTTCCTCTCTAGTGCCAAACCCATTACTACACAGTACAAATTAGGAACACTGCAGCCACAAAATAAGACCATAGAACAGCTATGCTTCTCTAACTCATATTTGCACATAAAAGTTGCCACATGTTACACATACACACATTACATCTTCCTCTAAATCTATACATACATAGTGGGTTATTAGTGTTCATTACCAGCGTAAATCTGAAATAACCACAAATGTAAATCTGAAATAACCACAAATGCAAATGCAATGAGGTTGAGTTTGGACTTCCACCTCAAAAACAAAATCTGAATATTCCTCTGTGCTTTAGCACAAAATTCACAGGGCAACCAGCTCAGTCAAACAGTCTGAAATGATGCATGCTGGGGGTGTGGGGGTGGAGGCAGAATCTATGAAAAGCATTATGGCTATGTATTGAATTCCCTGCTGTCAACTTTCTCCCCACTTTTTGCAATTCAAAATAACCAGAACTTCTGACTGGAGCAGTCCTGATGAATGTCAGAATTCTCAGTTGTTCCAGAATTCATGTGCTTTCAGAAAGGCAACCTTAAACCCTTAAGCTTAGGATCTAGGGAATATTTTTTTTAAAAAAATGTTACAGGACCCCCCAAAAAAACTCAAAAGAAATAAACATACATATTTTAAAGCTCCTATCGGAGTGCTTGTTTACTCCTTTAAAAATACCCTTGTTGAAACTAAAAATTTTCCTTTGAGCAATTTCTTCTTTTTTTATAGAGCTGAAAGGAATAAACTTCCCCCTTTCTAGAGAAGTGTGTGTATTGGGGGGGGGCAGACAATCAACACTGCAAAACATTCATTTCTTTCCAGAACAACCCAAACAGAATTGAATTTTAGAATAGTAACAGTGCAGAACTGAGGAAATCTGTTCATACCTGCTTATTTGATTTATCATTTGCGCATACAGATCCACCATTCTTCATTAACAAATTATACTGTTTACAAGAATTACTAAGCATTGTCGCATGACGGTCTGGAGTTTGTACAATGCAGCTGTATGAAAAAGAGTGGGGACAGCTGTCAAGAGGTAGCTTTGTTGCTTACAACAGAACAAGAACATTGGAATCTGCAGCTTTCTATATGGGGAAAAGCAAGTTTGCATTGTACGTGGAAGCAGGGCTTTTTGTTTTAAAAAAACATTACTGTATTAGCTGCAAATGAGATAATCAGTAAACAAGAGTTGTATCCAAACAGTAGTCCTCCTGTTAATGCAAGGAATTCCTCCTACAGAATGGTACTTCCTATTCTGCCTGCCAACCCTCCACATCTCCCCAAATCTGCCCCAGAGCATCGGGTGAACCCCAAGAATATTACTGGTAGTTACACGTGATTTACCCTCAAGTATGTTGGGAGTATGTTCTCGAAGCTACAAACATGAGTTTGACCAAACTGCGGGAGGCAGTGGAAGACAGGAGTGCCTGGCGTGCTATGGTCCATGGGGTCACAAAGAGTCGGACACGACTAAACGTCTAAACAACAACAACAATGTTGGGATTGCCTGTTTGCAGTCTAACAATTTCTAAACAGTAGGTAAACTTTGAAGTAACTTAGTTAACAGTAGGAAAAATAGTTAATCTGTTGGTAAAAGTGGTAACTCAAATTATATTAATAGAGGTTTTCATCTTCTCCTCTCATCATTAAGCCATTGTTCATTTTCTTGTACTGCTCTGAGGCTGGATGCAGAAAGATCCTCTGCTTCCACAGCTTCTAGTTATCTCTCTCTTGGACTACTGCAATACGCTCTATGAGGGGCTACCTTTGAAGCTGACCCGGAAACTACAACTACAGTAATCTAGAATGCGGTAGATAGACTGGTGACTGGGAGCGGCCGCCGAGACCATATAACACCGTTCCTGCAAGACCTACATTGGCTTCCAGTACGTTTCCAAGCAAAATTCAAAGTGATAGTGCTGACCTTTAAAGCCCTAAATGGTCTCAGCCCAGTATACCTGAAGGAGCATCTCCATCCCCATCGTTCTGCCCGGACACTGAGGTCCAGCGCCGAGGGCCTTCTGGCGGTTCCCTCACTGCGAGAAGCAAAGCTACAGGGAACCAGGCAGAGGGCCTTCTCGGTAGTGGTGCTCACCCTGTGGAATGCCCTCCCATCAGAGGTGAAAGAGATAAACAACTACTTGACATTTAGAAAACATCTGAAGGCAGCCCTGTTTAGGGAAGTTTTTAATGTGTGACATTTTAATGTATTTTAATGTTTGGTGGAAGCCGCCCAGAGTGGCTGGGGAGACCCAGCCAGATGGGTGGGGTATAAATAATAAATACTACTACTACTACTACTACTACTTTGAACTCAAAGTATTGTTATGAGTTCAAGGATGCCAGACTCCCTTAAATTCCTGCACCCAGTAAGTGTTAGAATTTAATCAAGCCTCCTGAATTCTTGGATCCAACAGGGGGTTAAAATATAAGCCAAGCTAGCTTCTCCATAAGGTAATCACCTGAGCAATGGGCAATTAAGAGAACAAAGGGGAGGTGATGAGCCATCAAGAAACCAAGGAAAAGGGGCTCTGTACCAGACAGCCAAGTGGGTGGTGCCCTTCCTCCTTTTCTTCGTTAGACAAAGCAGGCATTTGGAGGACAGAGTTGGCTGTGATGTGAACTAGAGGAAGAAGATGGAAAAGCTGGAAAAGGCTGGAAAAGCTGAGAAAAAGTCATGGCTGATTTTCTGCTTGAATCTATGGGAGAAACAAGACCCTTTGGGGTGTTAATGCTGTGAACCCTTCCATCATAGGCTCAGGTTGTATATATTTGATAAACCAACTATCATAAGGACACCACAGTCTTTGTGAATTATTGCCAAAAGGAAACATGGACTCTGGGTGAGTGGCCTGAAACCCCTGGAATCTCGTACTGCTCAGAGATTGGGGTGGCATGCAATAGTTTGTTTCCTGTGTTTCTTTTCTGGTCTGAGTGCAGCTTCCAGAAAACACCAGGCACAAAATACAACTAATCCATAGGACATGCCAACATAAATCTTTTTCAGAGCTGAACTGCTGGCAACAACAAGAAGAAAACATGTTGCTAAATGAAGCAAAGGCACGTCTGGCTGCCACATGGATGTTGGAGACAACACCCTGGATATGATTGTCCTGGGGTTTCACGACCTGCCATAGGCAACGCACCACCTGAAGGCACATATGCTGCATCAAAGTACAAAACCACACAATGGTTTATTTATAGACTAATTTATAGCAGTAAAAAATATATATAGCAAAAAATGCTGGGAGGGGGAATCTAAGATTCAAGCAGGTTTCTTTTAATTGTAAAATGTACTGTAACATTTATTCTACACCTCTGCAGGCATGACATGTGGCATTTTTTTAAGAGTAAATTCTTAGATTCAGAAATATTTAGTCTGCTTTAAGATTCAGATTAAAAAAAAACCAAACAACAACAACCCAGAAATAAGGTACTTAAATTTTATGATGGGAGTGTTTGTGCATGTTTGGTGCTGCCTTGCAGCAGCAGTTACATTTGAAAACCAGATTTATTTGGTGGGAAAATATTTATTTGGTGGGAAATTCACACCCAAGCAAACAGTGAATCTGTCATGCTCTCTAGTGCAGAGCACAGTTATTATGACTACTGACTACCTTAAACACATTCCTCTCGCAGTCCACAACACAATGTAAGACTGATCATCTTCTCTCCCACAGGCTTTTCTCAATGCCACACTGAGCTGCAAATTAGTAAGCACTCAATTGTATATGAACGCTTATGGTTTTGCCTTCCCTTCAGAACTTGTGGCAGCATGTGTGAAATGTTTTAAGAGGAAAACATGTTGAATGGAGTCTGCATGAACAACTGGGGGAAAGATAATTGCCAGCATCTCAACAGATGAATGAAGACAGCTATTAAAGTACAACATACAAGACAACACAGTATTAATGGCTATTAGCCAGGTAGCTCAATTGAACCCCCATGGGCAGGAGCAGGTCATATCAGTACAGTGGTACCTCGGTTTACAGACGCAATTGGTTCTGGGGAGCCGGTCACTCCCCGAGCAGTCCGTAAACGGAGTGCCTCTTCTGCGCGAAGCACCGATAGAGTGCTTCTGTGCATGCGCGCTGTGCAGAATGCTTCTGCGCATCCACGTGCCGCGGAACCCGGATGTAAGCACTTCCGGGTCTGCGGCGTTCGCAAACCGATTGATCGCAAACCATAGTGATCGTAAACCGAGGTACCACTGTACTAGAAGCTGGATACGAAGATCAGACAATGTCAGCATCTTCATGCCTTGGGTGGCTTTAAAAGAGGATTTCACAGATTCAAGGAGAAGCCCATCAACAGCTACTAGCCAGGGCGGCTATGTCCCACCTTCACCATTATTGGAAACATGGTCCTGAAATACCAGTTGCTGGGCAGAGTGCTCTAAGCTCTGGTCCTGCTTGCAGGCTTCTCATAGGCCTCTCTGGTTGGTCACAGTGAGAACAGGACACTGGATTGGACAGGCCAGCAGGCTCTTCTTATATTCTTATGCCTGACTTGATTCCCCCCCTAGGGGCATTAGGCAAGCCTGGGTTGAAAAACAATGGGCCTTGATGTGATTCAGCAACCCATATAGTCTTTAATGTTGTGTGCCTACCAAATTATCAGAAAATGCAACCCCAGCTGATAAAGCAGCAGTAACAAGAGATGATTGATTTTCAGAATGCATCCCAGATAAATTGTTTAGAATGCTAATGCTCCCTCCTTCCACCTGCCAATCCACTACCTACAACAGGGATTCCAAAACACTAGCTCTCTTCCAATTCTCTTTCATGTGTGTTTCTGATAATCTCACCACTAAACCCAGCAGTGTAATCTCCAGAGTGTCTACCAGAGTGTCTAAATTTCATACTCAAGAAGATTTGTTCCATTTACTTATTTGTTCACAGTATGCTGACCAAATAGAGCCTCTAATACTCTACTACAGACCTTTACAGAAAGTTATTTCAGTTAGTTAGACATGGAAACTAGTTCCGCTACTAATATGAGCTGACACTTGAGGCAGTAAGGGGGGCGGGGCGGGTTGAGGGGACCCAAAAGTAAAAACCAGCTACTGTTTCCACATGAGCTCTAATGAAAATTGAGCAATATTAAGAAAAGCAAATTAAATGTTATTGTTAAGACCATGCTGTAAGGGCAATTTGCTTGATTGTAGCTTCCAGTGTCATTCCCTGAAATCACAAGGATCAAGGAATGAAAAATCATTTTCAAATTTAATCTTGCTTGGGAGAGAAAATGGGCCACTGGGCCTTAGCACTGAAAATGCATTTGACGATACAGGCAGTATGTACACAACACACACACACACACACACACACAAACGTTCCACCAGGGTTCCGAATAACCAGTCACTTACTTGCCATTGTTACCATTCTCTCTTCTAAAAACAATGCAACATGGTTTGGAACGACCGTACATTCCGATTTAACTTATGCTTTTTATTAAGCATTACAGCACCATGCTGCATTAATTATGTGACAATCCCAGAGTAGCATTTTAAGTGACTGATTGGTTTTGTGAAATAAGAAATTTCTGGACTGAAGGATTTATGGGCTCGACCAAACATCAGTTGGAGGCAGTGTTTAAACATGTTTAAAAAATGTTTAAACATAATTTTTGCTAATACAAATTCCAAGACTTTGATTTATTTTTTAAATTGTTGTTTTCAACGTAAAATAAGACATCATAAGGACAAGACCTATAGAAAAGAGCTACAAAGATGGTAGTCTGCTTTATAGCACTAGTCCAAAAATTCAATTACAATCAGTAAATAACTGTTGCACTATATATTTCCCCTAATTTAGAAGACATGCTGCATGAAAAGTGCCGCAATAGCTTTGCATTTAACCTATGTAATATGCATGGCTGGCGATCACACATGCCCATGGTCACATGGAAGAAGTATTCTGTGTACTGCAAGTGGTGTACAGTGGCATAAAGGATTCCAGTGCACAATTTTTAAAACTACCATGACTGTGAGAAGCTCACTGGGCGACCTTGGCCTAGTCACTGTCTCTCAGCCTAACCTACTTCACAGAGCTGTTGTGAGGATAAAATGGGGAGAAGAATGAAGTGTACCACCTTGAGCTCCTTGGGAGAAAAGGTGTTATAGAAATGTAACAAACAAACAAACAAACAAACAGTCTTTGCAAGAAGGTATACTATTTCTTGATTTACTCTAAGTTAAAGAGATGCTACAGGAACTGCCTGCAAACATCTACCTTTGCTCTATGTTAGCATCTATATGCACTGTGATGAATCTTACATTTTTTTTACATGTTTTGGGATGGGGTTGTTTTTGTGCAGTTGTGATACTTTTTGTGTTTCATTCTGGTATTATGGTATAAAATTTATCTTGCTAATATTTAATCATTATTTGGCGCATGTAGAGCCTTAACTTTCTGCTTTATTTTTAAGGTCACTGCATAAATACGAAACCAAACAAATAAATCTATTGCAAAAAGCATCGGGAGGGATAAACTTGCTCACGAGAACCTTGCTTTTTTAGAGAATTGCAGTCTAATTCTGAGTAGGTCCAAAATATATCAGCACAAACTAAAGTAAAAATCAGCACTCTATATACCGTATATTCCTGTTCATCTTATTGTTCTGTTATGAGCTCACTGGCAGAAAAAAGTCCAATTTTGAATGTTCTCCAGTCTTAGAGCTGCCTATTCCTGGGGGAAGCATTGCCATAATCATGTGACTTGGTGAACTGTAAGTAATCTGGCAATTTCCCCATCCTATCAGAAGGAGGAAAGTGTTCTGAGTCTGCATGTTTAGCTAGGATGGAGATTAAAAAGCAAAGAAAACATACTTTGGGTTACAAAGTAAAGTATTGGCTGAGAAAAACCTTGTGACAACTAGCCACTTGCTCATTCAAAGCCATCCTCCTTGTTTTCCATTAGGACCCCTCTGCACAATCACTTCATTGCACAATAAATGTACATATGTTTCTCATTTGCTGCTCGCAGTGCTCATCCCTTCCTCTCAATACTGTACTTCTGTTGCTTTTAGTTTTCTTTTGTTTTAATGTTGTTGTTGTTGTTGTTGTTGTTGTTTTGTTGTTGTTGTTGTTGTTGTTGTTAAATATAGAATTACCACAGACCTAGAATAACAAGTCTTGTTGATGAAGAACCAGCATGGCTTTTGCAAGTCCTGTTTAACTAGCCTTTTAGAGTTTTTCAAAAGTACATGGATATGAATGATTCAGTAAACATTTCAAAAAATTCCTACACCAGAGACTTTTGAGTAAGCTTAGCAGTCATGGGATAAGAGGGCAGGTCCTTTAATGGATCAGTACCTGGCTAAAGAACAGAAAGCAGAGAGTAGGAAGAAATGGGTGAAGTGAAGCTCCTAAAGGACCTCTGCTTTTAAACTTGTTTGTGAGTGACCTGGATTTAGGGGTGAGAAGCGAAGAGACCAAATTGTTTGGGATGGTAAGAAGAAAGACGGATTGCAAGGTGCTCCAAAGGGTTGTCTACAAACTGGGTAAATGAACATTAAAATGGCAACTGCAATTCAATGTAAACAAATATAAAATGCTGCACATTAGGGCAAAATAATCCTATTCACATATGGGCTGAGCTGATGTTGATTGACCAGGAAAGAGAACTCAGAATCATCAAAGATGGCTAAATTAAATTTTTGACCCAGAGTACAGCAGCTGTGAAAAAGGCAAGTTCCATGTTAGGGATCTTTATGAATGGGATTGAAAATAAAACTGCCAGTATTATAATGTCATTATACAAAGCTATAGTCCAACCATACTTGGAATATAAGGCTATCAACAAACAGGTTGGAGAAGGCTGGCATATACATTTTGCAGATATTGTCTGAGGTTAACCAGAACCTCCACCAGCATCTTGTCTATGTCTCACATTTGGCTGACACCTCTCTTCTTTCTTCTCACTTTCTGAAGACTTGGGTTTGCAGTTTTCCTTAGTTCCAGAAATCAAGCAGCAGTTGCAACTCCGAAAAAGGAGTGGGGAAGTGGAGGGACCCACAAGCAGGGCAATGCTCAAGAAAGGGATATATTGGGACCACAGGGAAAGTAGGGCTGAGAAGGGGAAAGGACGGGTGCAAACCAGTGTTTTTGTTTAATCAAAGTTCATGCTTATAATTATGTATTTCACATGAAATCAGTTTTGCTTTTTTCAAGCCATAGTGTTATTCTGAGTGTGTTTCCCATCATTGTTGGGTTGTTGGTTTTTTTATTGTCTGTGCAATAAGCAGCTGAGGTATGGGTTATCTGTCAGCTCCAACAGCTGGCTCCTGCACTAGCCTTGTGGATTATCCCTCCCTCTTCTGGAGCCATTCCCACCTATTCTCCTGCTGATATACTTTACATCACTGCAAAGAGTAGAGAAATTATAGGTACACAAAACCAGATGATCTCTTCCTTGAAATGATTCCAAACATCCAGTTTTGTTGCAAAAGAATATTTGAACATCAATGTAAAAAACAGATAGAAGACTTCTAAAGTACCTCATGGGAATTTGTTGCTGCCAACGATTTCACTTTCTCTTGTGAAAGCAATAAATCCTTGTATTTCTTTCTAAAGTTGATTATGCCAATAGAGACCATTTTATCTGTTCATCAGGCAAGCTTTGCATCTCCCAATACCCATACAGATTTGCAAGGAGAAAAAAGAAATCTGAGAACAACCTATGGTGCAGCATATCAAACACGTTTTGAAGTGCAACATGCTTTTTAGCATACACAATACAAGCACATACTAAGTACTTAATATATGAAGCAGTCTGGGAACCAGGAGGACTATCCATAAGGGCTACACTTTATCTGCTACAGAATCAAAGAGTTTGAAGAGACCTCAAAAGTTATCTAGCCCAGCTTCTGCCGATGCAGGAAACCCATCCCTGATAGTGGCTATCCAGCCTCTGTTTAAAAACTTTCCCAGGCTATCTGTTCCATTAAAAAAAAAAAGCTTGCACTGCCATGAAATCCTTCCTAATGTTTTGTCTAATCCTGTTCCTTGAAATTTGAACCCATTGCCTCATGCCCTACCCTCTGGAGCAAAAGACAGAGAAATTGCTCCATCATCTATGTGGCAGCCCTTCAAACAGCTATTGTATCACCTCTTATAAGTCTTTTCTCCATGCTAGACATACCCAACTCTTTCAACATTTTTCTCATAGGAAATGGTCCCTGTAACTCCCCTCTGGACACATTCCAGCTTGTTGATATCCTTCTCAAACCGCACTGCCCAGAACTGGACAAGGTGCTCCTGATGAGGTCTGAGAGCAGGGCCTTTACTCCTCATGCTTTCCACATTTCAACTGCTACAACCCAGAATTGTAGCAGCTTTATCTTATTTTATTTTTGGCCACCATATCACACAGCTGACCACATGTGTCATGAAGTTCTAAGGTTTTGACTATTGGGCTTGTTCCTGTATGCTTTCTGCACTGGTCAGGTCTTTATTATCCATATTGTTGCTAACGAACCCCCAGTTTTAACTGAGCAGCAAATAGCATACCAGAACCATCACCAAATATCAAGTCACTAACTTCTTGGAAAGTAGGTACCAAGGCAACAAGAAATGGCTACATGATGGAGCATTAGAACATACTGCAGAAAAATAACCACATCAGTTGCTGCCTCAATGGTTTTTTGATCTACACATGGGTTATGGTTTTAAGGTGCCGCATAGGACTCTTTTTGGAATCACTAAACTGACCTTTCATCCTAAACCAGATGAACTCCAAGGCTAGGCGTAGAGAAAATGAGGACTGAGATACAAAGAGCCCTTGTGAATGTATAAAGCACATTTACATTCTCAATGAGAGGGAGGCAAATTTACCCTTCTGGCTGGAACACCTGTACCATGTGAAATACTGAAGCAGAATCCCACTCTGCCTCCAAGTAGCAATGGGAGATTTATTTCCAGGGTTAATCAGCTGGTGGGGATTTTTGTCTGGATTACACAGGGAAAAAATATTAAACCTTCTCTTGTCACATAATACAATCCTTGCAAAACTCCTGCCCCCCCGTGCCCCCCCTGTTAATGTTAAAGTGCAACACAGACGTGGTTGTTAATGCTCAACACCACATACATACTATCACTGGTGACCCACTGTACTGCAGCTCCTTTACTTTGCTAATTAAAGAAAACAATGGAAGCTATGGAGAACTAAGCCAGTTCCTGTCTCCATAACCCCACTCTGACCACAGTAAAGGTAAGGGTAAAGGGACCCCTGACCATTAGGTCCAGTTGTGACCGACTCTGGGGTTGCAGCGCTCATCTCACGTTATTGGCCGAGGGAGCCGGCATACAGCTTCCAGGTCATGTGGGCAGCATGACAAAGCCGCTTCTGGCGAACCAGAGCAACGCATGGAAACACCGTTTACCTTCCCGCTGGAGTGGTACCTATTTATCTACTTGCACTTTGACGTGCTTTCGAACTGCTAGGTTGGCAGGAGCTGGGACCGAGCAACAGGAGCTCACCCCATCGCGGGGATCCGAACCGCTGACCTTCTGATCAGCAAGCCCTAGGTTCTGTGGTTTAACCCACAGCGCCACCTGCGTCCCTCTGATGACAGTAGAGTGTGGCTAAACACTGGGACATCCATATCTGATTCCTCTTTATTGCACAGTTTCAAACTAATTTCCCTGTGAGCCTGGAGCTCCACTATAAGGCAACAATATACAGTTTGGGAATCATTGCTAGGCCAAGCCACTGACATACTGGTTGCAGGAGCTGCTTTGGGGGTATGGGATCTCCCACTGCTCAGGGAGCTAAATTGTTCATTCACCTTCCACAGAGGCAGAGAAAGTTCAGCTGGGATTAAACTTTCAGGGCAGGCTGGAAATTGGGAAATATATTTCAGGATGTAGAAAAGCTTTTGATAGGGAGCCCAGAAGCAAGGAGACCAGAGAAAAGGCACATAAGGGAATAGACTGAAAATGAGGAAGGGTTGTGGAGTTGAGTAAAAAGGCAAAAGGAGAAAAGGGATTTGAAGCAAGAAGGGGCTTTGAAGAAACAAGATCATGAGAAAGCTCATGCTATGGACTGGAGGGCAAAAGAGGAACTGAGGCAGTAGTGCTGGAAAGGTTGGTCAAGGGACTGGAAGTGGATGTTGGGTCTCACAGTCTGCAGTGATACTTCTACGGACACCTCAAAGGAGCAACGAGAGCCAAAAAGCAATGCTGAAGTTGCATGGGCTGATGTTTAGCTATTTATGTCCTAACTACATGTGACTTTAGCCAGGGTGGGGGGGGGCACCAAATGGGAGTCATCTGTACCCCGCCCCCATGCTAACTGTTGCGTAGGGAACAGCAAGTTTCATAGAGACTGCAGCTTGGGAGGGCACACTGCACACTTAATAACAGTTGTCACATGTAGTTAGAACCCGCTTTGAGCTAATCAGTGAGTTCTTTGGCTGCAGGCCAAAGTAAGGAACTTATTGCACTACTTTGCTAAGCTGCTGGATGAAACTGATTACTCACCGTTAGTATTCCGTCTTACTTCCATTATACTTATCTCCCGGCATCATTTTTAGAACTACAGAGATAAACGATCTCACATGGGGGAGCTGTAGCTATAAGCAAAACTACTTGCAAGAGAAAGAGTAGACATGAGTAGACATGAGAAAGAGTAGTATTACAAGGCATGGTTGAGCTACCTAGTCAGTCAAAGATGTTAACAGAATTGTTCAGCTGGACACCATTTGGAGCGAATAGTAACCAATGTCACAAAATGTTCTTTTAAAAAACCCTGAACAGTAAAACAGATGGTCTGTGCTACTTTTTGAAGCAAATGACCCATGGCACTGTTGGACAACTAGTTCCTTGTGCACGTGCCTGTCTTAATGCTCTCGAGGGCTTTATCTTGAATTAAGATGGAGTGATTATCACACATATGCTGACAATTCACTAACATTCAAGGCTGTCACGTTCTGACTGGGTTGTAAATACTCTTTTAAGAAAAGTTTACTATGGTATCACTGTTTATATTCATGTAGTCTAAGGTTACCAGATGTCCCTGTTTTCCGGGGACAGTCCCCAGATTTACAGCTTTCTCAGCATTCACATGTACATAGTGTCCCCAGATTCAATGAAAAAAATCTGGCAACCTTAGTGTAGTCATGCTTCATAAAGTTTAGATAGCCATGTGTATTCCTCAATAAGTTCATTCCGTGCAGTAAGTGGGCATTATTTAGGGGCAAGGATTTACTGAGGATTTGTTCTTTGGCACACTTTATTTCTTGCAGATTTGGCTGTCTACATTTCTGGTATGTTTATTAGATATTATGTCGGCTTTCCCATGTTTAATTATCTAGACTGGGTGAAACTCCTAATTGCTTATTGGAGGAGGAAACATAAACAAGTTGATTGAGGCCAACATATAAAAGCTGCTGTTATACTGCTACTTATTTTTATTCTACAAAGCATTAGCGTTGAACAATCTGGATCAGAATTCCTGTGTTTTGTCCCCAGCCCCAGTTCTATCTGATCCCACCCACCCAAATTAGAATGCTGTCAAAGCATTCCTAGTTCCTTGGGGAAGAAGACCCAGGAAGAGTAAAGTGTGTGGCTGGGAGAGGGGACTGAGAAAAGAGAACAGGTCCAGCCTTAGTTAAAAATAAAATAAGAAATTTGGGCATTTATTTATTTGAAATATTTCGAGCCCATCTTTCATTGCAAAGCTATACTAGGGCGTGGGGTACAGTAAAATAAATTGCAACTAAAAGTTCAAAACCACAAAGCATAAAGTGAGAACACATCCATGTCACAGAATCAATAACAATATGCATAATATAAAACCTGGCCAAGCATAATTCAAGGGGGACAGCATTCCAAGACTACCCTATGAACTTCATAGTTGAATGGGGATCGGAGCTTGGGTCTGCCTAGTCCCTAAATATCACTACACCATGCAGGCTCTTCAGGTGAAATAGAAACATTAAAAAGAAATTCCACAAACTCATTTTTACAATTTTATTTTTATCCTGCATTTCTTTCAAATACTTCCCAATTTATCCTCACAATAACAATTTAACACACAGACACACACACACACACAGACACACACACAGACACACACACAGACACACACAGACACACACAGACACACACAGACACACACACACACAGAGAGAGAGAGAGAGAGAGAGAAACTGAAATCCACCCAATGAACTTTGGAGCTAAGTGCGATTTGAACTTCAAACTTTATCTTCTTCAGTTTGAACTTCAAACTGAATCTTTGGAAAAATTACATCAATACAGGTCAAAAGCGCAAACTGCTGACTATCCATGTACTGGGTATTTTTAGAAAACGAGCCAGTGTTTTATTTATATTTAGCAATTCTGTATACAATAAATCTTTCAACCCTTCCTAATTAGTACTTTGAATACTTTATTAGGAATAGTCAATCCCTTTTCAGCCATTTATTCAAAGAATAACAAAACCCAGAATTGAATAATAAAAATCCTATAAATTCTGAAGCCCAGCAATTACTGGATGTGATAGTTTTTTGGTAGAAGTTGGTGGTACACAAGAACCAGTTGTAAAACCGAAAATGTTCAGGTAAGGTACAGGTAAAGGTAAAGGGACCCCTGACCGTTAGGTCCAGTCGTGGACGACTCTGGGGTTACGGTGCTCATCTTGCTCTATAGGCCGAGGGAGCCGGCATACAGCTTCCAGGTCATGTGGCCAGCATGACTAAGCCGCTTCTGGCGAACCAGAGCAATGCATGGAAATGCTGTTTACCTTCCCACCAGAGTGGTACCTATTTATCTACTTGCACTTTCACGTACTTTCGAACTGCTAGGTTGGCAGGAGCAGGGACCAAGCAATGGGAGCTCACCTCGTTGCAGGGATTCGAACCGCCGACCTTCTGATCGGCAAGCCCTAGGCTCAGTGGTTTAGACCACAGTGCCACCTTGATTTTCTATTTTTTGTTGGCATCCATCTGTCTTGGGAGATAATGGAGGAGTACGTCTTTGGGGGTGAGGTCAACATGTTGGAAGGTTGCAGAGCCTGCTGTAGCTGTACAGACTGATGCGGGAGAGACGTGTTTTGTTGCAGCTGGGGCAGATGAAGGCGTCCAGTTGTGCTGCTGCAGGTGCACCATGTCCTGCCTTTTTGAAAACGTGGACAGCATGGCTGAACACAGATGCAAGGTGGGGAATATGTGCCTTTGTCATCAATGGCTTTGTGAGCACTTTCCAATAAGGTCTGCCTGACCAGCTGCAGAACCTTCTACCATACACAAAAGAATCTTATGACATTTTAGGAGCTATCTGAAAGGAGAGCTGAATTTAGCTAGCAGCAACAAATCTTCCTGATCCAAGGCAGTGAGGAGGCATGGCACAGATGGAAAGTATCTCTATCAAAAGAATTGTGAGACTGTCCTCACTCCTCACAAAAAACAATTCCTTGCCTATGGCTTAACTTGTTTCATTGTTTCCCCCCGCAAATGTATTGTAGTTATTTCTTGTGGAATGCATGAGAAGAACAATAGATATAACTTGCTCCAACCCCAAATTACAAACTGGAGTAACCAAAATCCTACCACACATGTGGGGCAATAAAAAGTTGCTACTATAGCAAGGAAATCTCATAAAATCCTCAAAGTGGAGTCTACTTTGCTTTTCCGTAACAGATTTTCCATAGTTTTCAAGCAATGCTTTCTCTTAATATACAAACAATGTTTTCGGTTTCTAACATCCATTGCTTCCTAACATACAACGCAACACAAAAGATTACAATTAAATCCTTAAAATTATAAAAACAGTGCTGAAATCTATGTTCCTCAATAACAAAGTATGTCCCTAATCAAGGCAATATATTTTCCTAAAATAAGGACTTCGACTCAGATTTAGATTTTGAGTTATCAAAACTTGGGCAAGTTAAGATGTCCTTTGTTTTTTCTGCTCATGATAGAAACTGCTATACATTGGATTTGAGCTTGGGCACTGAATCAAAGCAACTTTCTGTTGAATAGCTTTGGGAAGAAGAGGGTGATGCACCAATTAATATCTAATGAGGAAGGAACTGCAAAATTCTAATGAGAAAAGAAGAAATGCTGACTAATTCACAAAGTGTTCAATGTTGTACTGGGGATTGAAAGTCAAAGTGATGATGAATGACGATTAAACATGTTTCTGCCTTGGGATTCAACTGATGACATGCTATCATGGAGAAGATCCTCCAAGCAAATTTTGCCCACAGCAGCTCTATTTGTTGACTGTATGAAACTGTCTTGTATGTGGTGAGATTGTCAATCCATGTACCGGTAGTCCAGTATCACCTAGGAGCAACTACTCTAACTGACTGTATCTGTTCAGGGTTGTTCCCATAATCTTCTACTTCAGATATTTTCAGATGGAGATGCCTTGGCTTGAATCTGGGACCTTTTGTGTGCAATGCATTTGCACACAATGCATTAAGCTATGGTCGCTCCCCTAAAAACATACACTGAGGTTCTCATTCCTTTAGCTCTTCTTTCTATCTTTCTTACCAGTGCTCATTGCATGTACCTGACTCTTTAACATGCTGTTGAGTGTATCTCAAAGACGGGGCCAGCTGATCAAGAGTTCACATTTTTTTTTAACCTTTTCTTCTTCCCAGTCCCCAAAGCACAGTATGTTGTACTGGTACTGCTAAAATAATCAGGTCATCGCTGCTTATTTTTTGTATAAATAATTTGAACCATTAAATAGCAACAACGGGAAAATCTGGCTGCATTTATGGGCTAGCTGAAAAGGTCTACTTCTAGTGTTTGCACTTGCATCTGTTTTTCATTTTCCCCTTTTCTACTCTCTTCCAGATGTAGCTGTCTACAGTGCTAATATAAGCATCAGAAACTATCCCTGTCCTAGCTTTTCTTTAACCCAATCTCCTTCTTTATAATATATTGCTGTTGTAGTTTTATGAGGATAAATGCCCACCAGCAGGCAAACACAAGACTGGGCAGCATATAAAATCAAAATTAACGAGCCCATGTCTGAGGACCTTCTAATAAGCCATTAAATCAAGAACAGCTAAAATATGTAGAAACTGGAAAATAGAGCATATTCTGCTTTATCCTCAGCCTCAGTAATTTATTATGTCCTTACCGCTCCATTGACTCCAATAGAACTACCGGTACTTGCAAAGCAAGTGGCATATGCCACTTAGAGTAAAGGGTAATGCAAACTGGACCTAACACATGCTAATATTTTGGCAAACATGAAAGCAGATCCTGATGTTCTATGTTCTCATCCCTATTGTTTTCCAGTTCATTGTGGCAGTGTTTATTCTTATAAATTCTGGTGAAGGAAAAAACAAAACAAATGTTAGTTCTGAAACTTTTTTTTTAATCGTAATGGCATATGGTTTAGTAGAAGGAAAATGCATCCTGGATGCATTTAATGTGATTCAAAGAAGGCTGTAGTGTGCATGTCACAGCACAGGCAACGTATCAGACTGAAGTAATATAGCCAAGTTGATAACTTGCCCTCCACCCCCAACTGAAGGTTTGCTCAGCACACTGAACCTCTTTTCATAGGTCCCTCCTGAATACTCTTGCCATGCTTTAAGAGTATCACAATGCATAATAAATACAACACAATAAAAGGTCTGGGGAAATACTCCACAGACTTTGCAGTATGAGGAGATTCTAATCCAGAAGGATAACTTCTACATGCACTTACTTCCCTGATCCCCTCGGTAGAAAGATTGGCAATAAGCAAGAACAACAGACAAACAAAATTGCATTTATTTATTTAACACCCTGCCTTTATTTATTGCATTTACTGGCTTTATATCTAACCTTTCCTCTAAGAACCTCCAGGTGGCATACATAGTTCATTTCCTCTCCATTCCATCCTCCTAGCAACACTGGGAGGTAGGTTAGGCTGAGAGTCTGTGACTGGCCCAAGGTAAACTGGGCAAATAAACTCTGGTCTCCCAGGTCCTAGTTCAACAATTTCTCCCAGTACAGGACTCAAAGCGGCTTACAACATGTAGGTGTAGTTAAAAGACACGCCAATCAGTTATCAATATTAAACCAAAAAAGTTACCATATTAAAAATAGTACCGAAGCATAACAACTTGTAACCATTTCAAAGAACAGCAAGGCAAGAAGAAAATATACACCACTCATTAGTCAGAGACTCCACTGCGATGGCCAGTTAGCAGCCAAAGGCCTGTCTAAACATCAAAAAGTACTGTATTTGCCAGCCAGTGAAAGGAAAGCATAGAGGGTTGTTAGCAGTTACATAATTAGAAATGCCAAGAAGCTGATATCTACAATAAACTTTAAAAGCCGATCCTTGGTTTATTATGCATTGCATCAGCTAAGCATACCTGAGGTATACAACAACCAGGGCCGTCTTAAGCATTTCTGGCGCCCTGGCGCTGTGGTGTGAAGACCCCTCCGGCGCCCCCCCCGCCCCGTTTCCCAGCGCCCGCCGCGCGGCTGCCGCGGGCACAGCAGCGCGGCGCTCCCCTGGTGGCCCGGTGCCCTGGCGCCCTGCACCACCCAGCCTTGCCGTAGGGCTTGCCCTGACAACAACTGAACACAACAAGCATTTCCTCTGGACCTGTGTTGTGTGGCAGCAGTATCAGGAAGTGCATGCCCCTTTGAAAGAGTAGCTCCACCTGCAGGAGGAGGAGATCACAGAGCTCTGCACTGAAAAATTGCTGCAGCATCTGGATTTTGAAACCAGTACATCAGTTTATCTGACTAAGCAACCTGAACTGTCCAGTGACTCAAATCTTTGCATGAGGCATCCATGGACTGGTTAAGAAGATACAAAACTCTGTAGATCTGCAAAGCTACAGTGAAAATATGATTCTTTTCAGTGCTCTTTAGTCCCTAATTATGAGGTATGTGGTAGGACCCAAGATACAAGGGTTCTGCAGCTCATAGAAGCAACTTGCCTGCCTCCTGGAACTGTCCATGGTTTCTGCATTTAACAGTCCTGGTTCACGTGTTCACCTCACCATCCTTTGAGTCTATCAGTTTCTGAAGTGATGCAGGCAGCTGTAATGAGATCTTTCCCTGTTCTCACTGGAAAATAGCAACGTTTCTGCTACCATCATTCACTTACACTCAATGGTAGCACAGCTTCTTGCTTTTTACCATCTGTCCCATAACTGCAGAAACTCTTGATTCATTCAAACTGAGGATGTAAGATGTCATGGTGTACTGAAAAAAAGTGTGCAAAAAGGCCTGGAAACAATCCTGCATAACTGATGAATATTGAAAATGTGAACATTGTCTCTGCAGCAATGTTCTTAGTAGTCCGGGATAGGACTGTGTTTGAAAGAAAATCGGTTTGAGGTCCATATCTCAATATTGGTTTCATCTTTTTTGACCTGGAAATATATCACGAATCATGATGTGTGTTAGGGGTGGTCAATGAATGAATGAATGAATGAATGAAAATTATTATTTATACCCTGCCCATTGGCTGGGTTTCCAAAACTGGTTTCAAGTCCATATCATGATGTTGATTTCATAATTTTTGACCTGGCAATATATTGCGAATCATGATGTGTGTGTGTGTGTGTGTGTGTGTGTGCTATGCAAAAATCACAATGTGGGAAAAACCGTGAAGCCTGCCATTGCCTCTACACAGCTCCATTCTTATTTCAGATATTACAAATATATCCAAATATGTTCCAATTTTATCAATGATATGATGTTAAAAGTTTATCTGTACAATATATTAAAGTTAGCCATGCTGATTGCCTAGGAGTATTTCTGTACAATTTCTTAACTCCTTTCCATATCCTCTGAACTCTCTGCCTGTCCTTCCACTGATTGACATTGACTGATATGCTTGATTTTAAAAAGAGCTTTACATGTGGGGATGCCAGATTCTCTACGGCTGCCATTAGCTCACTCTTGATGGAACAGAGGAGCTGGGATAGGCTAGGTGCTAAGGGGTTCTTGGGTTAGATCAAAATGTAAACTCTAAGGTTGTTAAAGAACTCATCTTATGTTAAACCCTTCCATCTTTGTGTCTATAGCATGGAGATTCAATTTTTTTCTACTTTAACATTTTCAAATGGTGTTTTCTTTCTAAAATAGTCTATATTTTTGGTACCTACCTCTTTATTAATCTACTCCTTCTTGCCCTTAGGCAATGACAGCAATCTAGTTGCAGTGTCATCTGTGGGACTGCATGGTGCCTAGCTATCCCACTGATTCAAGCTTTTGTGTTGTTTCTGCATCTGCTTTATATCTCTGCTGTGGCTGAATACTGCATCTAGATACAGATCAGTGCACAGAAGAGCTAGGAATAGCTATATTTTCAAGTAAACACTTTCCTGAAATAACGTAACATAAGACTGTTGTCTGCTTGCAGTCCCAAAAGCACTAGAGGGCGCCTTTAAGCTTAGGAAAAATGTGCAAGGCAGAAAAAGAAGAAAGGAATACAAACACACAGAAGCTTTTGACTCAAAACAGGATAAATGAGTTGTTTTGTAAGGCCACTATAAAAAAATATACAACATGGACAACCCCATACATAAGCCATATTGTACCAAGAGAGTACTGACTTTTACACAAACACACACACACTGAGTTGGGAGAGGATATCAGAAATTATTTGTGGTCTACACAAGTCACTCTCAGTACCTATAGGTTGTTGTTGTTTAGTCGTTTAGTCGTGTCCGACTCTTCGTGACCCCATGGACCAGAGCACGCCAGGCACTCCTGTCTTGCACTGCCTCCCGCAGTTTGGTCAAACTCATGTTCGTAGCTTCGAGAACACTGTCCAACCATCTTGTCCTCTGTCGTCCCCTTCTCCTAGTGCCCTCAATCTTTCCCAACATCAGGGTCTTTTCCAAGGATTCTTCTCTTCTCATGAGGTGGCCAAAGTATTGGAGCCTCAGCTTCACGATCTGTCCTTCCAGGGAGCACTCAGGGCTGATTTCCTTAAGAATGGATAGGTTTGATCTTCTTGCAGTCCATGGGACTCTCAAGAGTCTCCTCCAGCACCATAATTCAAAAGCATCAATTCTTCGGCGATCAGCCTTCTTTATGGTCCAACTCTCACTTCCATACATCACTACTGGGAAAACCATAGCTTTAACTATACGGACCTTTGTCGGCAAGGTGATGTCTCTGCTTTTTAAGATGCTGTCTAGGTTTGTCATTGCTTTTCTCTCAAGAAGCAGGCGTCTTTTAATTTCGTGACTGCTGTCACCATCTGCAGTGATCAAGGAGCCCAAGAAAGTAAAATCTCTCACTGCCTCCATTTCTTCCCCTTCTATTTGCCAGGAGGTGATGGGACCAGTGGCCATGATCTTGGTTTTTTTGATGTTGAGCTTCTTTCACCCTCATTAAAAGGTTCTACCTATAGGTATGGATAATATTTTCCCATTTATGTAGGAAAGAATCCCAAGTTTGTTAATACTAAGGACCAAGATTAGGCGAAACACTAGCAAGAGGAATACTATGTATTATGGGGAAACCTCAACTAGGTATGGCTAGAAAGAGTCTCGTCTACCAGCTCTGGGATTCCCTGCTGCAGAAGGTGGTTTCTTATTTCTCCAGGACCTAGACACTTTTAAGTAGCACCGGCAAGACACTAATTTCTGTTCGCAGTGTAGACTGCTGAGCTTTGCTCTAGGGATCTTTATCAACTACAGTGGGAAATTCTCTAACTAGCAAAACACCCAAAATATAAACTCAAGCTCTACTAATGTCTGTGGTGTTTAAACCATGTACTTTACTAAAGTGGAGCCAAGTTATGCCTAAATCTCAGTGAGGTGCTTGGGCCTGTAAATGTCTTCCAAATATAGAGCCTGTCACTTTTATTATGCTGACTCGTACTTCGTTACTCATATAGTTCAACAGGCCGCTCCAAGATGGTAAAAGGTTAAGCAAGGTGAGGGTATCAAATTCGGTTCCTTAAGGAGACTGATCTATTCCTTTCTGCCCCTACAAGCAGTCCAAAGGAAACACTTTCAAAGCTACTGCTTTGAGACAAAGCACAATTTCTACCTCTTCCCTTTGTAACCTGATCATTACCATACAATCAGGATACTGCTGCACATGGTATTTTTAATACAGCACTTTAGCTTAATATGAATTCTAATTCTATATCCTTTTGGGGTGGGCTATTCTAAATGTTCATAGGACTGTAAATAAGCTAATATCACCTGCTCCTCAAGAATCATGGAGCCAAATAAATTCTAGAAGTGAGAACCAGTGGTTAGAGTTGTTGTGGGGATTAAGTGATGGAGGAGAGAACCATGTATTCCACCTTGAGCTCCTTGGAGAAAAAGGTGAGATATAAATGCAGCAAACAAACAAATTTCCAATTCTCTGGGTTCATATCTGTTGATAAGCTGGTGCACCTTGGAATAGGAAATTGAAATATTTGACCCTACTTTATTATAAAAGGGTTTTTTTATTACTAGGGATAACAAGTCAATAATTACAGATAATTTAAAAATCACAATGTGCTAGTACTACACTGACTTTCGAACACTAAGCAAAGTCTTCAGTTCTGGTTATCTGGGGGGGGGGGATCTATAAAGGTTCATCTAGCTCTAAGTTCATGAGTAACATTCTCCTTTTAAACATATTATGGGAATGATTCCATCCCAGCAGGTGCAGTACTCATACACAGAGGAATTATCATAGTACTCAGTGTAGCCCTGTTTTCTCTGTATTTGGCATATACAAAGACAAGTAAGAGTGCAAGACAGGAGTGCCTGGTATACTATGGTCCATGGGGTCACGAAGAGTCGGACACGACTAAACGACTAAACAACAACAACAAGACAAGTAAGAAGGGCTGGACAGGAATAAGAGGCATGGAAAGAAACTTCGAGTACTTGTAATTACTTGGTGTGCTGATTGCGCGCGCGCACACACACACACACACACATTATGTGCATGAATTGGGGAAATTTGGTTCTTTTGATCCCTATGGAAAACTGTCTGCTTGTGGATGCTGGGCTGTACTTGAATTTGCCTAGTGATTTTGCCCACAATTAAAAATAACTAGACATTAAATAACTGATGCAGAAGGGCTAAATCTAAGGAATGATTCTACACAACTGCATGGATAGACAAGGCAGTTGAAAGCTCATACCAATGACAAACTTAGTTGGTCTCTAAGGTGCTACTGGAAGGATTTTTTATTTTTTTATTTTGTTTCAACAACACAAGACTTCTCGTTATGTCTTCCTCCTTGTGCAGCTGTTTAATTCTGAATACATAGAACAATTTGTTGTTGTTGTTGGGGTTATTACGTTTTATAGGGGAAAGCACATAACATTTTACCACTTGCTATGTGTACCTAAGCTCAAACAAAACTGCTTACGTTCAAACTAGCTATGAGTATGCTTCTTTGCCAGGATGTAATCTCTATTTCACGATAAAAATAGAGTGGCTGTTTCTATATAAAAAAAGTTTATGTTTGGTGCACCATTCTTAATGCTTAGCTCTTTTACTAACTAACAGAAATAATACGGTGATAAAGTTTCATTTTACCTATAGGAATAAGGTAATAGGACAGATTTTGAATGTAGTCTGGCAAATTACTCAGTGCGTTGGCTAGAGTCCCTTTGCTGGGAGTACAAAACTGTCTCTTAACTCAGCTAGGTTTCATATATATTCTGAGCCCCAGAGACCACTGGAAGAAAGAACTCCATCCGGCCAGGAGGTCAGTGGGAGGGTACAGAAATCCCTATCTGGGACATAGTACCAATTTTAAGCACTGCCTCGGCTCCAGACCATATTCAGCAAAAGCACCTCATTAAGATACTTGGAGATACCCCACAAAAGCTTTCCACCTGCCTCCTGCTTTAAGAGAAAGCAAATCCAAGACGATCAAGATCATGACTAAGGTTTCTGTCGCAATCAGGGATCAGTAGCTGAATACATACCCTCTCTCAGAAACACAGACACATTCACTGAACTCTTGTTTCAAAAGTTAGATACTATAAGAGAACAGGATGATAAATATTTTTTAGGCAAGTTTGCATCATAATAATTCATTGTTAAGAAGAAATATTAGATACTTTCTGCTCCCTGACCCTTTGTTCTTTCTTGAGGTACTTATACTTCTCCTGAGATGGTGCATACAGCACCTTCATCTTGCCCACCATGACTAAGTAAGGGGTGTGTGTGCAGAACACACATCCTCACAACAGACCTTTCTTAACCTGCCCCTTCTTAGAACTGGGTTACAAGTGTCATTAGGACACTGGATAACATTGGAGAAGATAATATTACTGCCCAGCATTTCTAGTAAACATAGAAACTGCATCACCTCCACTTATCTTTAAAAAAAACTACATTCAAAGTACAGTGGTTATGGCCTGGATGTGAAAAGCCCAGCTTCAAATTCAGCTCCATGCAACATATTTCCCAACCCTGGGGCCAATGAATTCCTGTAGAGTGCCTTTCTCTTGTGGTCAAAACGCCTCAATTTTCAACTTCATCTTTTTTTAATCCCCCCAAAGAGCAGGATCTACTATTGCATCCTGTTGCTCCTGAGTCTCACTCCCTTGATCATCACCTTGTCGTGGTGAGTGGGCTTGCACGTTCCTATGACCCTTGTGTGTGAAGCCATCGGAAATCTCGTACTCCCAGCAGGGTCACTCGAACACAGAACGCAAGGGAGAAACTAAGAGGAAGGCATGCCTGGCAAATCCACACCGTGATCAACTCCTGCCCGAGAACCAATGTCCCCACTGTGGAAGGGCGTGTGGATCCAGAATTGGCCTCCACAGTCACTTACAGACTTATTGTTCAAACCTTGTTTATGGAAGACAATCTTACTTGGCTACGAGTGATCGAAGAAGAAGAAGAAGAAGAAGAAGAAGCAGCAGCAGCAGCAGCAGCAGCAGCAGCAGCTCCTGAGTAACATGTGCATTAAACTGGTTGTTGCACAACCCCAATGAAGTGGTGCCCCAGGCACTTTTCTGATGACAAGCTCAATTCTACTCACGCCAAGCTACATATTGCAGGTGTTGGAGCGAAACATTTTGCCTAATCTTATTTTATCCTATTTCTAGCAAAATACATCTCCACATAAACTTTGAATCCTTCGTTTCTTATCTCTCCCCCCCCAACCCTCTTTCAGCAAGTTTATTCAGTCTTCCATCATACTGGAAATCATTTCCCGCTTGTTAACACACCACAGTGACACCTCCCCACTGCCTGCTGGACACATGAGATCTAACGGCAGTCTGCATTCTGCAATTGCTTTTTTTTAGCTTTTGCCGAGAAACTTTTAATTTAAATATAATGGGTACTGAAATCTGTTCTCACATTGCAATGATATTGTGAGTCCCAATATTTCCCAACTGTGCGTGACCTAATTGCAGTTCTTGAAGGATTGACTTGACAGACTTCAGACACAGAGACACTGTTTGGAGGTCACCAATGTGTGCAGGGATGCCAGAAAGCAGTAAATTGAACTCAAGTGGTTTTCATTCTGCAGGGCACGGAGAGGAGCAAGCAAGGTCACTAACCTTCCAACCCTATTCCCTGTAATTAAAATCCAATCAGACCATTAGATTGATTCAAAGTGCTTCTTGGTGAGTCCTGGGGGGATTCAGGGATGCAAGACACAAGGAAAACACACTTTGCTTCTCAGCAGTTGCAAGAACATTGGAAGACAAAAATAAATTTGGCAATAGGCAATGGAGAAAGGGAGGAGGGAAAGGGAATAGAATGGTTTTACTCTGTTTGACAAAAGCTGTTCTTATAAATATAGTTCTAGGATGAAGCACAGTAAGTCACTGCTTTCTCTTCCAAGCCTTTTGCAGAGTTTTCTCATTTCCAGTTCTAAACCAAATTGCAAGATGAAAGCAAACCATATCCCAAAATGTACTTGTGGTATGTGTATGGTGGGCATACACCACCCATTTGTGGTGGGGTTTCTTTTTAATTAGCGTTTTTTGTTGTATTTGTGTGTTAGCTTTCAGTTTCTCCGGGTGGTTTTTGTTGTTATTTTGGATTAGGTTTGTTTTTGTCTTGCAATTTGTTTTTAAAATGGGGAATGAGTACTGAAACAGTACTGTCTTATACTGCTATCTTCTTCTAAAAAGAAAGAAAGAAAAATCCTGCATTTAAAAACTCAGAATTTTCTCATTATTGACCCCAAACAACTTTGCACTGGTAATGCTATTTTGTGTAAAGTAAAAAGGTTGCTTTTGAATTATTTGGTTGTGAGCATAGACTTATTTGCAGGTGGACAGCTGGTGTCCCAAGAGCTAGTTGAAGATGCTTGCTTTGATCCTAAAAGAAATTCCATGAATGGGCAGAGATGGTTGGTGTTTACTACCTAGAACACATGCAAGATACTTGAGTGTGGACTAGAAAGAGATATGTGCTGCCCAAGACAAAGGAGATGATGCCTGCCCATTGCACAACAACCAATAAGACAGCCAGGTGACTCTTACTTCAATGCTGGTGATGAGCCAAAGTTCTCCACTGCACCTAGGCGACAGGCTAACTTTGCAATCAAATATATATCTTAAAAATAACTTAAATTGGCAATTATCTCTCCTTATAAGAAACAGGTACTTTAGCAGCTGCATCTGGATCTTCCCACAGCTTTAGGAAGCAGGGAGCCGCATGCACTTAATATTATTTCTCCTTTCCGCCATAACCATTTATGATACCTTTTTACACAACACATGAATCCAACAAAGAAGAGAAGAAGAGTTTGGATTTGATATCCCACTTTATCACTACCCTAAGGAGTTTCCAAGCAGCTAACATTCTCCTTTCCCTTCCTCCCCCACAACAAACACTTTGTGGGGTGGGGTGAGTGGGGCTGAGAGACTTCAGAGAAGTGTGACTAGCCCAAGGTCACCCAGCAGCTGCATGTGGAGGAGCGGGAAATCAAACCCAGTTCACCAGATTATGAGTCCACTGCTCTTAACCACTATACCACACTGGCTCGTACATACATACTATCCATAAAACCTGGTCAGTAGGCCTACTGTCGTGCTTAATGAACGAGGTGCTTCTCTGTACAACCTTTAGAATGCTTGATTACTCTACTCTGCAGGGGAAATAATTATATATTTCAGGGTAGGTAAGAATTCGCTGCTAAATATGTGAATAATGACTACACACTGACAAAAAATAACATCAAATGGGAAGTATATAAAAAATTTAATAAAACATAAATCACTAGGCTAGTTCACTATAAAACATCCAAACAGATTTTAATTGGAAAAACAACTTGTTTCCTTCCCTTTTTGCTTCGTGGTGCTTTTTTTTGCCAGAAGCAACAATGGGAAGGTCCTGCTTCAGTTGGCAGAATCCAGGAGCAATGAAACCTGTGTTCATTTTCTTCTTGCTTGCTTGCTACTTGTTAGGGGGAAATACCATGGGTCTGCCTGTATTTTGGTATTGGTGAGGATTAGGTCTGACAGGAGGAAACTTGTAATGTTGAAAAAGCATATAATGTAGCTTGGAAGGGCATGCATTGCACAGCCTCAGGGCTGTCATGGCATGGAGAAAGCCCTCGCATGCGCTACCACTGCCTGAACTGCACCAGGGCCTCTTAACATGGATAGACATGTTAATATGGGTGGAGTCTCTCCACCAAGATATTTGGGGCCCAAGTCATTTAAGGCTTTGTATGTTAAATATGGTCCTTGATTGAGGCTTGGAAGTAAATTGGTGAGTAGGTCAGATCTTTTAAAGCTGGCATAATATGTGTCTGGCTGGTGATGCCCGTTAGGACACTAGCTGCTGCATTCTGATCCACCTGCAGCCTCTGTAGTGTCTATAAGGGGAGCTCTACATAGAATGCATTACAAGTGTCCAAACCAGAGGCTACAAGAGCATGTGTTACTGCAGGCCAGGGGTAGGCAATCTCAGGCCCGTGGGCCGGATGTGGCCCAATCGCCTTCTCAATCCAGCCCACGGACGGTCCGGGAATCCCTGTGTTTTTACATGAATAGAATGTGTCCTTTTATTTAAAATGCATCTTTGGGTTATTTGTGGGGCATAGGAATTTGTTCATTATTTTTTTCCAAAATATAGTCCGGCCCACCACATGGTCTGAGGGACGGTGGACCAGTCCACGGCTGAAAAAGGTTGCTGGCTCCTGCTGTAGGCAGACTTTTTCTATCCTAGAAGAACCTGCAGGTAGGCACTCCTAACCAATAAAACCACCTGGGCCTCAAGTGACAACACTAGATCCGGGAAGATCTTTCCCCCCATGGCAAACTCCTGATCTGAATTAGCCCCCAGAGTTGTACCTCCTATTTACAGATTTTTTTTAAAAAAATTGCACAGTTTCTAATTGCGTGAATGGTGTCACATTTAGCACTCACAGTCAGAGTCTTCACCTGTTTGCGTGCAGCTTGGATAGGGGAGATACATAAGCTGAAGTCGGGGCAGGGCCTCTCTGTTGCTGCAACTGCCTTATTGGGTGCACACCTAGGAGTAGCTGAGAGATGCTGACATACCTTTCCCTAACTTGAAAGTATAATTTTGACAATAAAGCATTAATTCCCCACTCTGAACATCCCGTGCCCGACAGCATTGTGACTCTGTCACTTTTTATTCAATCTATCCACTTTCTTCTTCGAAGGACCGTGCAATTGCATTCTTGTTTTGGCCACGATACCTGATAATGCTTACTGTACTTTTAATAGCTATTCGAAGGCTGAAGCCAAATCGGTATCAGTTACGCTAGTGCTGGCAAGGATTATGATACTACCAGGATTAACTGGGTTGAAGAGCACTTAAGTGACTGGCAGGACAGCCAATGGGTAGCATTATTAGAATGTAAGCATGTAAAACATCAGTTCCACCCACAGAAATTTATCAGATGGTGTCATACCAACAGAAGTGGGATACTTATCTCTCTTCATACTCCTTAGGCTGTCATACCCAAGTGCAGTAATAAAACTACAGAGAGGAAGGAGAAATCTTTAACTCCTTAGTACATGGGAGGTTTTAACCTTTTTCACTCAACTGTGGTCCCAAGCTAGATCAGGTCACTGCACCTGTAATTTGGACTTCCCAAAAAGGATCTGTTGTTTTATGTCAGGGATTGCCAACCTATTACCTGTGAAGGCTTTGCCTTACCCCCAGGAAAGGCCCCTAGACTGAGCTTTTTATTTTATTTTGTTTTGTTTGTTTTATTTATTTTATTCTAAGTATCTAGTCCTCCTAGAAAGAAAGTTAAGAAGCAAAATGTGCAGGTACCCTTCTAAGCATTTTATCTGAAATAGCCAGCTTGGCTGTTCCTGCCTGTCACAGTGTTTTTACCCGCTGTATGAAGTCAGCTATGACTGATAAATGAGTCGTTTGGACACCAGGCAATGGCTGGACACCCTGGGGATCTAAAGAGTTATGGTCAGGGCCGTCTCTAGGCCTAGACTGGGTGGCGCTGCTGTGCCAGGGCGCCTGGCCACCAGGGGCGCTGCTGCGCCCGCCAGACAGCTGATGTCTGTGAGAAGGACTTTCCTCCCTTCCATTCGGTGCCGCACCCAGAGGCTCCGTCCTGCTGCCCGCCCAGAGGGCTGCCTCTCGCCTTTCCCATCTCCCCTTCAGCAAAGGGGCCCTCAGGGCACGCCGGCGGGAGCTGCCAAAGCACCAAGGCACACCGCGATGCGCATGCTTTGCCAGACCCTCGCAGCACACGAGGGCTGCCAGGAGGCGGCCGGCTGCCGAGGGCGAGGCCCGGAGCTGCCGCCTCTTCCTCACCGCCAGGAGCCCACGCCTGTCCTGACCTGAGCTCAGCAGCAGCAGCAGCACCAAGGAAGGGAAGCATGGTGCGGGCTCCTCCTGGGCACCGCCTGTGGCTGCTCCTCCTCGCGCTGCTCCTCCACGCGCTGCCAAGGCTAATGTGGGGCCACCTGCAGTGCCTGGACTTCAAGCCGCTCCATTTCTGCATGCAGTACTCAGACTTTGGCTGCTGCGATGTGGAGCGTGCCATTGCCCTGCTGGAGCGCTATTACCTAGTGGCTGAGAACTTAGACCAGGCTGCCTACGCCGCCTGCACCAGCACCTGCAGAACCTCTTGTGCCAGGTGACCTTGGTGGGGCCATCGCCCACCCCTTGCCTCCCACCCGCACCCCCAAATCCTAGTGAGAGGGGCCATGGTGGTGTTAGAGTGTGGGACCTGTGAGACCAGGGTTCAAATCCTCACTCAGCCCTGAAGCTTATTGGGTGACTTCGGGCCAATCACTCTCTCTCAGCCTGACCTACCTTACAGGGTGTTGTGAGGATAAAATGGAGCAGGGGGGGAAAGCGGCATACAACTTACTTTAGGGTTCCCCCCTTTAAAAAGGTCAGCAACTCTGGGAAACAGGGGGGGGGGGGCGAGCGCTGGAGGGACCTTTGCACCACAGCACCGGATGGGCTTAAGATGACCCTGGTTATGGTCCCCTTGCTTACTGCACTTTTCCTGCTTCTTTCTTTTCTAGTCCTTGGAATCTCCCTTTGTTTTTCCTCAGCAACCAGGACCATAGCTGCCAAGTTTTCCCTTTTCTCGAGAGGAAGCCTATTCAGCATAAGGGAAAATCCCTTTAAAAAAGGGATAACTTGACAGCTATGACCAGGACGCATCTTTCCTGTGTTGGATTTGTTTGAGATCAAGTAGTTCCTAGAAGTTATTTTCTGCAAATACTTATCTCCTCTCAAAATGTGAAAACTTTGCAGAGGCTTAGGAATGTTTCCTGCTGTGCAGGAAGTAGAGGCCAGGCACTCGTTATGGATTCACTGTATAGTAAACTTAGAGCACAGTGAAATCCATGTCTACTCAAAAGTCTGTGGCCATTTATGACTGGTGCCCACAGTACTCTCTCAAAATTTGAAATGTGCCCACTGGTTGGTGGAGTTGTTATGTCCCTCTACCTCAATGGAGATTTTGTAGTCACACCGAAAACAAAGCTAATAGTGGAGCCTTAAGATTGAGTTTCTCAACTGTGCTCCTGGAGTACTACATACCAGTTTGAGTCCAGGGGAAGTAATTTGATGCTTGCCAAGGACAATAATGGATCATTTGCTCTGGAACAAAGGGTGAGCCTAGGAATGAATTTTAATGTGCCAGTATCCAAGCATCCCCCCACTGAGGATAGATTATAAATGTATTACTGACCCATTGGTATGTAACTATAGGGGATTAGTACATTCCAACATTTCCTGTTTGCAGGGTATTGTGACTAAAAATAGAGCTAAGACTCCAAAAAATAAGCATTTTTTAAACACAAACACACAGACACACACACATGATTAGTCAGTAAGAGTATTTCTACGACCCATGCTAATTCATAAAAGAGCATTCAAATTCTTAGTGACTATATTTAAGCAGACCACTTAGAACAAATCCTGTTTGCCTAATCTTTAATAAATTAAATTCTTAGCATTTGAAAGCCAAGAAGGTTTTTACACAAGTTGGTACCTTTTTTTTTGCTTTTGCCCTTCGCAGAACTCCTCCCAGTAGGTAAATCTTTGCTACTTCTATAGCTAGTCCTGCTTTTCTCTTATTCAGAATGCTCATTTACACCCTATACTTGCCTTTAATACATGAATTAACACAGACATCACCAGAAGAGTTTCTCCTCTTAGGACCAACCCCACCCACAACTCACATTATCAGTAATTAATTGCTACACTTACGTAATTGCAACTCATGCTATGCCAATGTAATGAATGGGAAAAAGAGCTAGGAGCATGCCACTTGTTCTTTTAAAAAAACACCAAACAAAAGTACTGTATTTGTACAGTGTTTACAGAGAAATAATGCACCACCGTCTGATTTTAACCTTAAAAAATGGCATCCAGGTATGTAAAAAGGAAGTAACCTTGCTAATGTTTGCTTCAACAGACTTTTTTTTAATGCTACATGATGTTGTCATACTGGAGTACTAAAATGACGAAGCTGTCTGTCTCTAACAGTGCAATTGTATAATCAGCTCAGAAATCAGGCAGAGATAACCTGGAGCTACTTCCAGGTAAATGGCACTTGGAACTGCACCCTAAAGCTGAAAAAGTTATTAAATAAAACTAAACAAACAGTCATAAAAATTGCACAGGTAATGGGAAGGACTTAAGACACCTTTATCATTTCTATCATAGCAATATCAAATAGGTGTTCGTGATAGTCATGCAACCATATTTCACACAGTAAAAACAGCAATGATGGATGTGTTATCTGGAAAACAAATTGCATTTCCCCAGATACAACTATGGTACATTACATGCTGGAAATTGTGATGATGATGATGATGATGATGATGATGATGATGATAATGTTCCAGCAATAGAAGCACAGGTTTGAGAGAATATATCTGGAGTGGACAATACATAACAAATGCCTATCAAATGATCTTGCGGCAAGGCAGATCCCAGATACTAGCCCTAACACATATTCATGCAAATGACTTCCAAAACATCCCAGCTGTTCTTTTCTTTCACAGCCAGAGAAATAACTGTGCATTTGCTGTACTGTAATAATCTGTAGATCACAACTAAATATAAGCCTTTCTCTGTTTACAATTAAGCAAACTCTGAGATATCTCAATGGAAATCTGTTCAGTGTCGGCCTTCCTAAAAACAAACAAACAAACCGAGCCAAACAGGCTTGTAATTCCTGTGTGAATGAAGACTTTGAGAACGCTTATTTTGTTTTTCTAAGATGCATATTCTATTGCATGCACATCCCCCTTACACTGGACAGAAGGTGGAAGCCTGTGCATGTGGGTGTTTCATGTAGAAACCAAGGAGCTTTGGATGAGATCCAAGACTGCCAACCTGCATTTTAGTTGCTCATCCACTAATGCCAATTAAATAAATTGCTACCAATGCATATTGAAACAGCTCTTCAAAGATTTAATATTAAAACCTTAAAACTGTGGTAATGATTGAAAGGAGAAGTGGGAGGGTGGAGAGAGAGTGAGCGAGTGCTGAAAAGGATAGGAAGAAGACTATGAGGTTCAGAATGATGTGCAGTTTGGAGAAAATATTACAAAATAAAGGGAAAGGCAAAGTTACCGGGTAACCAACTCGTCCTGACTGCCCCTGTGATATTAAATAAGGAAAACAATAAGATCAGTCAATTGCACTTAACAGCAGCAAGGCATCATAGAATATAAAAAGTCAGGGGTTGATCTGAAAGGGAACAGAAGCTCTGTCGGGGACAACCCCTGTCCCCAGGGCAGCAGGAGAGCAGAACAGAGCTCATGGCTGGGTATAGTATATCCTTTTTTAATTTTTATCTTTGCAACAACCATATGAGGTAGTAGACTGGGTTGTCAGATTGTGATCTGCCAAAGACCATTCTCCATTACGGGTAGTATTCAGCTAAGTTTTACTCAGACTGCACCTATTGAAATTAATGGACTTAGTCATGTTCTTTAATTTCAATGGGTCTCACTGAGTAAAACTTAGTTGAATACCACCCTATGCCTCAGCAAAGATGGAAACTCTCGTCCTGCAGGCTTAGACCCAACACTGCATTGAACCATTAGTCCACATGAAACAACTTTTTCTAAGAGTAGTTTTCCTATTAACAGGGGATACCTGATATATCTCAGAACTGAAAGCAGTGTAAAAACCCAAAATTCAGCTGAAAAGTAACCTTCAGGTGTCGTTGTTAGTTAATGTACGTGGTGGTTTCCCCAAACATGCCCTCATGATCCCATTTGATTTTGTAGTCCTTAATGCATCACCATGTGCAAGTCACTAGGATCACACATAACCACCTTCATTGTTAAAAAATAATTATAAGCCAAATGTTTGATTCCGTAGCTCTATGGTCATGCTGTTCAAGTGCAATTGGAATACTCATGGTGAACTTAGAGTGCAATTAGAGCACATGGCTGAACTTTGCCTCCCTGCTTTTTCTTCTTTTTGAACTACAAGTGGACATCAGCTGGGAGGAGATGAGTCCTTTTCAGAGGGAGAGGGAGACTGTCTTGCTTCCTTGACCCTTTTGCTTTGCCTTAGGCTGGACCATTGCCTAATGTTGCTTCCAACCAGAGATATAAATTATTTTCTGCAAATGTAAGGCAGCAAGAGCTGCATCTGTGCAGCAGGTTCAGGTTACACTATGCAGTGTGTACATATAACAGAGGCATAAACCTATATTATTTATATATACATGCAGTAGTGGTATAAAAATGTATTAGCTGACACACTCTTTAATTATATGCTGTGAAGTTCATGCCTCTTCTATTACAACCCTTGAGAAGGTCATGAGCCGAAGGGGAATATGCAAGTATTTTTATGGGCATAAGTTTAATATGTATTTGGCATCTGGATCACTGAATGATATCTGGACAACAGTAACCCAGTTTACACCTTCAGACAAATGTTCCTCCAATTTTTTTTTAAAGTTTGTGCCTGGTTCCACAGCCGAAATGCTTAATAAGAAACGGCTTTAAATAATGGAGCACTTTGATCCATTCAAAATTCTCCTCACACCAAACTGACCCATTGTGATAATTTTGTTTAGCAAAATAGGAACTCAGAATGAAATATAGGATTGGTTCTGGATATCTGAAGATTACCTGGGGCAGAGGCAATCTGTGCACTCCTTACAGTACTTTTTCAAGCTGGCTCACTTCTGCTCACAATGGGGGACATTCAGATTAGAGGAACTCCTCATAAGAAAGGAAGGTTTAGAGATGACAATTGGGAGATGAGGGTGAACAAGGAAAAAATATATGTCTCTCCACGTATTTTATCTTTTTTCACCTGCTTTGTTCATGTTGCCTCTAAAATGAGAGACACATGTCCACCTCTCACTCCCAGAGGGAGTGCCTAGGGCCAATAGGCCTACCCATTTTGGTAACAGTAGTAGAGGTAGTAGTAAAAGTAGTAGTGGTAATAGTAATAGTAATGTTGTTGTTTAGTCGTTTAGTCGTGTACGACTCTTCGTGACCCCATGGACCATAGCATGCCAGGCACTCCTGTCTTGCACTGCCTCCCGCAGTTTGGTCAAACTCATGTTCGTAACTTCGAGAACACTGTCCAACCATCTCGTCCTCTGTCGTCCCCTTCTCCTAGTGCCCTCAATCTTTCCCAACATCAGGGTCTTTTCCAGGGAGTCTTCTCTTCTCATGAGGTGGCCAAAGTATTGGAGCCTCAGCTTCACGACCTGTCCTTCCAGTGAGCACTCAGGGCTGATTTCCTTCAGAATGGATGGGTTTGATCTTCTTGCAGTCCATGGGACTCTCAAGAGTCTCCTCCAGCACCATAATTCAAAAGCATCAATTCTTCGGCGATCAGCCTTCTTTATGGTCCAGCTCTCACTTCCATACATCACTACTGGGAAAACCATAGCTTTAACTATACGGACCTTTGTAGGCAAGGTGATGTCTCTGCGTTTTAAGATGCTGTCTAGGTTTGTCATTGCTTTTCTCCCAAGAAGCAGGTGTCTTTTAATTTCATGAGTACTGCTGTCACCATCTGCAGTGATCAAGGAGCCCAAGAAAGTAAAATCTCTCACTGCCTCCATTTCTTCCCCTTCTATTTGCCAGGAGGTGATGGGACCAGTGGCCATGATCTTGGTTTTTTTTGATGTTGAGCTTCAGACCATATTTTGCGCTCTCCTCTTTCACCCTCATTAAAAGGTTCTTTAATTCCTCCTCGCTTTCTGCCATCAAGGTTGTGTCATCTGCATACCTGAGGTTGTTGATATTTCTTCCGGCAATCTTAATTCCGGCTTGAGATTAATCTAGTCCAGCCTTTCGCAAGATGAATTCTGCATATAAGTTAAATAAGCAGGGAGACAATATACAACCTTGTCGTACTCCTTTCCCAATTTTGAACCAATCAGTTGTTCCATATCCAGTTCTAACTGTAGCTTCTTGTCCCACATAGAGATTTCTCAGGAGACAGATGAGGTGATCAGGCACTCCCATTTCTTTAAGAATTTGCCATAGTTTGCTGTGGTCGGCACAGTCAAAGGCTTTTGCATAGTCAATGAAGTAGTAATAGTAATAATAATACTGAAAACCCAATAATAATGGACTCAGTATGTACTATGCAGTTCAGAACACTCCTGTGTCAGTGACCCTCCATACTCTCTACCTTACCATACAGAGTGTTTTATAATATTTTGTATGGTTGGTGCTAAATTACGAGAACATGTTAAATATATCCTTCAGGTTGCAGAAATTACCTACTCAGCATGTGACTTTAATATCCTCTGTAACCAGCTCTTTTGAAGCACTTTTGAACAGCATACTCATTCTGCAGACAGGATGGTCAGTCATCTAGCATCCATAAATACTGAACCACAAAGTTTAATATTTAATATGTGAACCCAATTTATGGCAACTGAAAAGTAAGAAGCAGCTTTGGTGGCACAGGGAGTGAAGAATGAATTCTCGGCATAGTATGATGCTTTATGGTATGTGTAGTAATGAATTCCTTATGGCAGAAGAAAGAAAATAAAGGGGGAGGGGGTGCGCAGAAGAAACCAATTGTCTTAAATGTAATGCTGTCCAAATACAATAATATTGGGGACAGTAGAAGGACTTTGTCATTGTTGTAGTTAGGGTTGGAAAGAAACTATGCTTTGCAACTATGCAACAGTATTATACGGAGGTAAATGAAAACCTTATTTAGGTGAAAAAGGCATATTTGCAATTCAGTCATAGTACAGTACATCAATTCCAAGTGAAACTGATTGGATGCAAAAAGGGAATAAATCTTGCATGAACAGTCCAATTAAAAAAGTAAGCAAACTGTGCAGTGGAAGGAGTATCAGGGTCTGGTCTTGCAAGTAGCAATGGATGCAATCTAAAGCCACCAAGTACAGTACAGTCCTTTTAACATCTATGGAGCTCTACATGGAAACACACCATAATTCACATATGTTATTGATAGCTAAATTGGAACCCAATAAGGTTACATTTTCAGTTATAATATTATGAGGTATGGCAAGCAACAACATTTAATTATCTCCATGATTTTAAAAAAATCCAGTGAAAAGTTACTATAAACAAGTTGGCTACACTTTGTCTCTCATGAATTATCAGTGAGCACACATTGCAAATTCTATTGTAGCAGTTCCTGCAGAATTGGCTAAAAAACTCTAAACAGAGTGCCAAGCTGTCATATAGCCCAGCATAAATCCTCAGTGCAATGGTTTTAAAATGAGCTCCCACCACCATAGTTAAATTCTACTAATAATTACCAGTGACACACAAATTCCATGAAACCGGTAGATTAGTGCCGTATCTATATTTTAAAGCCTGAACTGGAGAGTACTTTGAGCAGATCTGTTTCAAAGAATCCAGTAGAATAAAATACATCACTAAAATATGTTTCTCATGAATTTCCTTTATAACATCCATCACTGGCTTAATGCTCATGCAGGATAACAAAGCACAGCAAGAACAAGTTTTCTACAACCTCCAATTTCTGATTTTTCTGCAGCAAACTCAAGAAGGGGAAAAAAATAGTTTCAACTCCTATTGCATGACATGCCTAACGTTCAAAATACAACAGCAAATTTCAAAACTGGCACTTTGATAAATAAATATCTGAAACCTAAAATCCAACCTCAAACAGTTTAAAATTTATTTTAGCTAATATTAGAAGGATGTTTATGCAGGGGAGAAAAACTTTTTTTAATGTTATATTTTAAATATTATATGGAAAGCATTTTCTGAGTCTTAAGGGTACTGAATTGCATTTCCACCATTCACAATTGCAGGCAAGTGCTAAGAAAGATGTGAAATGGGGCACAAAAACTTCACAGTTGATTATTAAACTAAGAACACACTTAATACCCCATTATGAAATTGCCTCGAGTGGCAGAATTCAACAGAGTTCTAAATATGTCTTTTCTTTCTTGATAGATTTTGGTTGTTTGTTTTACTACCAGACACTAAGTAAATCTAAATGTTTATTTGTATTTGCTCTGATATTTGAGAGGGAGCTTACTAATTTGAAGGAACCTCTCTATACAACTTTTAGGAGCCCAGCTGATGAAACCACAGAGAGCAAAGCTATTCAAAGCAGCTTCACAGCCTGACACAGTGTTTCCCTTGGAACCTTTGACAAATCACATCCAACCCAACTTAATGGGTAAATGTGAAAAGCTTTGTAGATCACCTATGCAAGGCACCCCTCCCCTCCTGAGGTGAAACAGGAATTGCCGCCTCCTGCCCCCCTGCTGTGCCCCCACTTCTGCTGCTGCCACACTCTCGCTCTCGAACTGCTGCTCAAAGAGTTGCTGCTTGGCTTTCCACTGTTGGGAAGCGGAGCAGATTGGCAACATGGCACACAGGAATGCCCCAGCTCTCACTGAATCTGTCAGGAGCCAAGGTGCTCCTCAAAGTGCTGCCACTCAGCTTCCCTGGTGGAGCTGTGGTGGAGCCCTGGCTTTCACCAAACTTGGCGGGAGCTGGGGCAATCCTTACAGTGGGCTGCTCACTCAGCTTCTCCGCCTTTAGGTGGGGAAGATGAGTGGCAACGGTGCATGCCAGAACGCCTTCCTCTTGGTGGCAGAAGTGGTGGAGCAAGCAGAGCATCACCTCTTGCACTTCCACTGCCTGAGGCGGGCACTTCACCCTGTTTCATGGGGAGGCCAGCTCTGCCTCCTCTTCTCCCACTATAGCTGCCTCCCACTTGCCTTTGTGCTACTGAAGGTACACTGTGCCCTTCTGGATGCCAGAATATACCTTTAAAGCATGTACAAAGCACATCCCCCCCAACACACTCACACACACGAAAAATTTTTCCAGGAAAAATGGTGATTTAAATGTGCATGAGTGTTCATGACTTGAAACAATATATGTGGATACTGTATGCATCCATCCACATCTGATGACAAAAAATAAAAAGTACCCAAAGTATTACCTGTAATTCTAGTTCAGGTAGGTAGCCGTGTTGGTCTGCCGTAGTCGAAACAAAATAAAAAAATCCTTCCAGTAGCACCTTAGAGACCAACTAAGTTTGCCATTGGTATGCACACTAAGTTTGTTGTTGGTATGAGCTTTCGTGTGCATATGAAGAAGTGTGCATGCACACGAAAGCTCATACCAATGACAAACTTAGTTGGTCTCTAAGGTGCTACTGGAAGGATTTTTTTTTTTATTTTGTTTCGACAAAAAACCAGGGCACTGCAGTCAATCCCTCAGACAGTTACGATTTCCAGGAACTCTTAAACTACAGTGTCCGGAATTCTCTGAGGGGGAGAATGCGTTTCAAATGTGCCTTAAAGTTATAGAGCATATAACTGGTCTCTCCCTCTTTATACCCTCTTCATGTTATTGCTAAGGGCAGCACATGTAAGGGTGAAGAGTGTAGGCAGGAATGGAAAGCAGAGCTAGAATTTAGATGACTGCCCCATTAAAACACATTTGCAACGCTGGTTTAAAAGTTTTTTTGAGTAGGTTCTTGGCCTGCAGTGTTTACAACTTTCTGAACAACCTCAATTGCGCAGCTCCCCAGCCACAATGCGGCACATTTAGTCACAGCTTTGTGCCATCAGCATCAGTAGCAACCACCCCTCAGACATGTTAGAGGCTGCTGGGAGCTGGTGAGGTAATTTAACATTTGCAATAAATAATACAAGCATAAAACAGGCATATTGTTCATTTATTTTTGAGACCCACAAAAAGATGTTTGAAAAAAAAGGTTTTTACTAGACTTTAAATGGTCAAAAAGCCATGTAGGCAGAGAGTGAAAAAAGCATTTCCCAAACATTCCTATAACAAGCGCAGGGAAAAGCAGCATCTGGTACCAATTTATGCCCTAGACACACCTCTACAAAAGTACTGTTCCCGTGAAATGACACAGAAAGGAAAATAAATGCCTTAACTTTGTTGACTCATGATCAAGAGTAACATCCATGTACTTACTGGAGGACCTGGAAAACAAAACACAACACATTTAGCATTAATTACAGAGAACATAGAGTATTTTCCTACCATGTAAAATGTTCATTCTGAAGATGACAAATTGTGCGAGAACTACCCTCTTCCAAAGCATGAACAGTACAACATATTACACAGTGTAGCATCAGTTCACAGTGTAGCATCAGTTCTTAGTGTGGTATTATGTAGTATCATGTCAAATTAGTATAGTAGGTTTAGAAATAAAAGAAAAACACCTCCCCCCCAAACACTTAAAGCAAAGAAAATAGTAAGACAACTTCACTGCATGAGTGCTGAACCATTAAGAAAGGACCTAACAAATTTGACTCCTAAGGGTGAAGTTGGAAGAATGTAGGGTCTAAAAAATGCCATTTCGGGGCCAGATTAAATAGGGCAGGTAACCATCCTACTTCTAGTTTGTTAAACTTCCAACTTGCATGCCACAAGGGCTGCTTATATATACGTTAACCAAGAAGCTGGTAGAATGTATCATGTCATGTTTTTCCTTGCCCCACACAGAAGGAAAAGTTCAGCTGGAATCAGTTCCCTCTTGGAAAGGGCATTGAACATAAATGGCTTCCTAGGTATCTCTCATATCTTCATGTGTGAGATTTTACCTACAAAGGAAGACACAGTATACATATATGTCTTTTTTGGACACTACAGGTGGTGGATCACATGTTTGGATTACTTTGCAGCTAATAAATCAGAGACAATGGTTTCAGCCTTCTCTCTCTCTCTCAAGCTAATAGCTCCCCATCTGAAGTCTAAAGTAGTACTTTCTAAAGAAGACTTTACCTTGAACTATTTTTTTGTATATTGAAATTGGCTCGCAGTCAAGCTCAATAAAGTGAAACCTCTGGAGTGCTAGTATTTGTTTCGCTAATAAGGACAGACTCTTCATACCCCTGCTCATCTGCTATATCCTCACAAAGACCCCTGCCCAACACTGAGGTGAGCATTTAGTTTGAAGAGACTAATGGAATCCACATTTCACTCCTATTTAAAAGAGGCGTTTTACACTCTCTTTTCTTTCTCCTTTAGCTTCTTCATGCTCCATTTCCTACATGATCAAAACCAGAAGGATTAAAGGAGGGGGGGGGAGGGATGTGGGAAAAATTAAAGAAAAACTGAACTCCCTGAAAAACAATATAAAATGAGAAACATGCTTTTGTTTGTTTATGCAAGTATCTTCAAACACTAAACCTATTTTAAAGCCTCTTTTAATACCATCATCAACCTGAAGAATGGAATTAATAATCACAGGCTCATTACAGAATCCACTGACTTCACTGTGCCTTACAATCACTTACGCTGCTGCTGCTGCTGAAGAACCACAGCTCAGGGTGGTGTGGGAAACCACCCCCAGTTAAATAGCCTTTTATTAAAGCTAATGTGTTGAATGCAGACTTGGATCCTGCAGGGGCTACTGCTTGA
Source organism: Zootoca vivipara (assembly GCF_963506605.1). Classification (NCBI taxonomy): domain Eukaryota; kingdom Metazoa; phylum Chordata; class Lepidosauria; order Squamata; family Lacertidae; genus Zootoca; species Zootoca vivipara. The sequence goes on along the minus strand of NC_083277.1, from coordinate 65,646,746 downwards.
GGAAGGGGGAGTGATGCAATTTTCACCAGTATTCCCTGCAGCCTCCAGCACCGCCTCCCATGCTGCTCCAAAAAGTTATCCAATCCTTTTTAAAAGGGTGGTGGGTTGCAGGGTGAATCAATCAAAATTGCCTCTTCCCACTTGTGTTTCCCAAGAGAAGAATTCTTCTCATGTTTAGTGTGGATCCAACCTTTTGCACATCATCATAACACTTCCATACATTGGGTACGGTGTGTGTGTGTGTGTGTGATTCATGAATCGATGATGGTCTCCTTATGCAGGAAACTGGCTTTTTATGTCTGCTGACTCTAAGAAGGTAGATGGAAGTACAGCAAGTTCAGTCTAGATCAGAAATTAAAAGGCTTTCTTATACAAGGAAATGTATTTTGTCTGTGTAGAGAACTAAGCTGGGGAACACTGCTTTCCTTTCTAGGGATTGTATGCAAGCAGATACATTAGAGAATATTCCATTGTGCAAAGAGAACTCCTTGTGCCTATTGGAACATTTTGCTTAGCACTACATTGAACGCAACGCAAATCCAACAGCCATGTCTACACAGAAGCAAGTTCTACTGTTCAAAGGGGTCTTCCTCCCAGGTAAGTAGTGTTAGGATTGCAGCCTCAAATGCTCATAAAATCAAAATAGTCGCATGTCTTAAACCAAGCTCATAATTTCAGCAGGCCTAACAATTTGTGATTTAAAAAATAAGAACATTTGCATTGGCCATCGTTAGGCTCTTGGGTCAGCAGCATAATTAGCTGGCAAGTGGAGTTGTCATGTGTTACATCACATAACCACTTTCTTTCATTATGAAAATAACTTCTACAGGAAATAAATTAATTTCAAAGATTAATTAGTTCCCAGCTAAACCCTGCATTTCCAGAATGATTTTGTTAATGATCACCCACATTAACACAAGGAACCCATGTTGCTGGACATTTTCTTGGACTTGGCTATGAAATACTTGCAGCTGTGATTAAGTGAAGAAAATCTGAAACACACACACACTATATTTTATAACATAATTGGAAGTGGGGCGTCATTTCATCATCCACACGCAGGCATTGTATTTCAGTACAGTGCATTTCAAAACAAGTTAGGTATTTTTGTGAGGCACATTCGATTGTATAGTCTTCTTTTAAAGCCCTCAGTCAAGCTTCTAAGTATACTCTATGGGTCCAGGTCCATTGATTTCAAGAGGTCTACTCTGAGGATGACTAGCAATTGATTTCACCATATACCTTTTATTAATAAACTACCATGACATGTCTACAATACTGTCCTCACATTATATCAGTGTTGAATGCCCTCTAATGGTATTTCATGTCTCAGGATGGTTCACAGGATAAAATCAGAATATAAAACCACAAAATACATAATCAAAATAAGAACAACAACCCAGTAACGCCCCCTCCCCATTTTAAAAGAGCATAGGATGTCAATAAAATCAACCAAAGGCCTGGTTAAAAACAAAGGCTTTTGCCTCTTGCCTAAAGGTATATAATGAAGCATTACACAAATGGGGAGCCACTGCAGAGAAGGTCTGTTCTTGTCTTTTATGTATTAGTTGTAAATTATTCTGAGTACAAATGCAGAAGACTGGGGTTAGAAATAACAAACTATTCTTGATGTTGTTAACAGAGCCTAGCTATTTTCTAATCAGCACCACTGCAATCAAATGTCATTCATGTTCAATATCTTCAGCCAAATCCTGTCCTCCCTCAAAGAGTTGCGGTGTGACCTGGCAACCAAACCCTGTGTTGTGGGTGGGTACGATTGGATAGCCACAACACCCTATTGGTAGGTCCCTTGATGCTGGGTTTAATCAGGCCAATGGGACACTAGCCAAACCAATCAAGGGACCTATATATGCCCATGCATGTGACCCAGAGCTTCCTCTTTTGGTCAGTGCATCGGAACACCCGCCCACCTCTCCCTACTTTTAGGGCTTGTGTGCTTGACCTTGCGATGTGGTTGTGTGTCTTCTCTCGTTGGGACAGGGGCACAGCAGGAATTTCCCCCACTTGGCTGATTGGCTGCTGCCACTTGGGTTTCGCCTGCCACATAGCAAATCGTCACAACTTGTAAGCTCTGATTCAGGTGATAGGGATGGGGGAGCGCTCTCGCCATCCCTATGTGAAGGGTACTCCGTTAAAGGAATCCAGGGACTCTATGGTTTGGTCAACCCTGTGAGGGGGTTGTGCCCGTGCCTGAGTCCAGGGGGACATCTGGGTGGTGGACATAGCATGTCCCCGGCTTTCTGCCTATCCAGGTGTTCATCCTAGGCTGGCCGATGCTGGTGCCCTGGGTCAGCGCTACCTGCAATGGTGCAGGGAGCTAATTGAACCAGAGCCTATGCAACCACTCACTTGCTGTAATCAATAAAGTTGTGGCCTAAATTCTGGCAAAAACCAAACCAAAATTTGAGTCTTGTCTGAATTTATTTAAGGGGGGAGGTTCAAAGGTCTAAACATGCAAATTGAAGTGCCAACCCCAACAGTAACTAATGAGAAACCTGGAGCACTGGCAGGAATATCACATTTTAACATTACATTAAACAGTGAGTGCAACCTGGAGAGTTAAATGACAAAGTAATTAACCTTCTTAGCTCACATCCGGCATTATCATCTCCCATGTGAAGAGGACTATGTGGGAGGGAGACTTTGCCCGCTGGGGGCACACCTGGAACCTCGTATTCATGGAGATTCCTGAACAATCTAGAAAACTGATATTCCAGCATTCTATATCATGTAGTGAGTCTCCACAAGGAGTGATGGGCGACAAGGCTGAAGGTGTATCTTAGCATGCTTGTCCCTGTTCTCCTTCACATGATGCTACTTGGGCGGGAGGTTGTTATAATGCTTTGAGAGAGCTATTCTCTACAGTAATAACAGTATCAATAATAGCAGATGGCTAAACAAAGATAAATTATTACATAGCATCTTTTATGACTGGTAAAAAAAAGTTTGAACTATTCCTTCCTTTCCACAGTACTGAAGTATGGAAGTAATTGGGTGATGGTGCTGGGTGAATTAATGCAGACCTGAAGGGTTTTGAGTACACTATGAAAGTGTGTTAAATGGTAACCATGATGTGATCTTACAGATTGTCAGAGCTGGGTCAAAGGCAAACACACAGTGTGTGGAAAGTATGGATCCAGGAAGCAGAGACAGCAATACAGCTTTGGATCAGATCTTACTGAAAGGCAGAGGAAGAGCTGCATAAGCCAAACATTGCATAATAGGGTAAATCTCAAAGCAGGATCAGTCACAGACCAGGGAATACAGTTGAGCCAAGCAGTTTACTGGAACAAAGATGATGGGAAGCAGCAAGTTGAAAGGCAAGCAGGCATAAGAACAAGGGAGCTGGATGACATTGATGTGCTGGTGGGTGTGTGGGTGTTGGGATGTGGCAGTCCAGCAGACCAGAAGACAATCTGGATTCTAGCTGTGGGTATTCTAAAGGGAAAGTAGAGATTCATATAGACAAGGCCAGAATCTTGATGTCATCTAGGCAAAGATCATTCTAGGCTTTACTTGGAACTATTTATAATCAAATCCTGACCTGGAAAAACCAATAGACTACTTGGGGCATGGAGCCTAGGAAGATAAGCTTGTCCCTTTCCGTCCAAGTTTTCACGTACTTACAAAATCAGGCATCCGTGTGCAGACCAGGAGGCTCCATGTCGGAACCCTAACATGTCCTGAGGTCTGAAACTTAATGGAAGGATGAATTGGTTTTACTTCTCAAGTTGACCAGTACAAAGACTTTGTGGTTTGGCTTAATTACAAGTTATTGGTCAGAAAATCACAAGTCTTCATTTATTCCTCTTAAGAGAAATTTATATGCTCTCCAGGATATATTTTATGACCTATACTGCCTAAGTGATGTATGAATTAGGTGACAAGTAAAAATTCTACATAATGTACCATGAGATAAACTTGCAGAGAAACAGGAATGCTTTACAGGGCAAAATAAGAACATGACAGCAATATACTGTGAAACAACGAGCCTAATAATGTAAGAAGAGACTACTGGATCAGGTCAAATGGCCATCTAGAATTGCTACTGCTAACTTAGCACTTCAAAAATTGGCCATCTTTGGCTGCAATTCTGTTGTTGTTGTTTAGTCGTTTAGTCGTGTCCGACTCTTCGTGACCCCATGGACCATAGCACGCCAGGCACTCCTGTCTTGCACTGCCTCCCGTAGTTTGGTCAAACACATGTTCGTAGCTTCGAGAACACTGTCCAACTATCTCGTCCTCTGTCGTCCCCTTCTCCTAGTGCCCTCAATCTTTCCCAACATCAGAGTCTTTTCCAAGGATTCTTCTCTTCTCATGAGGTGGCCAAAGTATTGGAGCCTCAGCTTCACGATCTGTCCTTCCAGGGAGCACTCAGGGCTGATTTCCTTAAGAATTGATAGGTTTGATCTTCTAGCAGTCCATGGGACTCTCAAGAGTCTCCTCCAGCACCATAATTCAAAAGCATCAATTATTCGGCGATCAGCCTTCTTAATGGTCCAGCTCTCACTTCCATACATCACTACTGGGAAAACCATAGCTTTAACTATACGGACCTTTGTCGGCAAGGTGATGTCTCTGCTTTTTAAGATGCTGTCTAGGTTTGTCATTGCTTTTCTCCCAAGAAGCAGGCGTGTTTTAATTTCGTGACTGCTGTCACCATCTGCAGTGATCAAGGAGCCCAAGAAAGTAAAATCTCTCACTGCCTCCATTCGATGAGACATGCTTCTGATTAGTCATGTATAGACTAAATTCGATGAGACATGCTTCTGATTAGTCATGTATAGACTCCCACCATTTATCACTTACTAAGACAGAAGGAAACATAAGTCACCATTATTCCTGTTTCACAGAGGAGGAATAAAGCTAAAAGACAGTGACTTGCCCAACTATGTAACCAATTTACCCACCTCATTAGGATGGACAAGTGATAACAGATATGTGGCCACACCAGTTTATATGTTAACTCCTCTATGTGGCTGCATCTCTCCATATGGAGGATTTTAGAACATATGAACTGGCCCTGATCACGCCACAAACACTTTTTGAGATTCTTCTTCATGCTGTTTGCCATGTAGTTGAAAGACTGCTGCCTGAGAAAACAGTGCCCTTTGGACTTCTTGGTACAAATCTATTTATCAACGTACATCCTGTTTAATTAATTAAAAATGTACACCCCATTTAATGAATTAAAAATTCTCAAAATTACAAAGATGGTGGATTGAAATCACAACTGAACAACTATTTAAATGACCTCAATCAAAAATGCAAGCAAGCAGCAGTTAAAACAGTAAACAAATACTATTCAGTAAAAACTTACTTATTCAGTAAACCAATACTAAATAGTTCAGCCATAATTTTTTTGTGTCCTGGCTCCTAGCTACTGAACCGCGTTTGTTCTTCAGAGGATGGCTAGATGACAGGACCGGAACAGGAATTTTCCATTCCCAATTTTAGAAAATGAAATATGACTTTGTATCTGTTGAACATATAACATGATGGAACTTGAGAGAGAGCAAAAGTGATGAGATGAGAGAATTCTTTCCAAAGAGTTTGAAGCCTTGGAAAGCAGTCCTGCTAGCATTTAAGAAAGCTTGGCTTTGTATACGCTAGGAAGTATGGCTCAGATAAACAATCAAGAGAAACAAGGATAGGGACTGAAGAGTTGCAACGAGAAAAACATGTGGCTATGCAGACTTGTTATGGAGCTCACACTTATTTGGCTTGATGTCATTTAAATACAAATCTATTTAAAATAACTAACAAGCAAACAAACAAACCTTCACAGTTCCTGTTCCTGCCTTTCAGGCGTAAAAAAATGTGCATCTACCAAAGTGAAATTGTGGGGAATGCCTGACATATACCAAACCCTATGGGCTTGATCATCTCCAGTCAGAACTGAAGAGCAGGATTAATAATGCTTTAAGTACCTAAGTAAATTGGCTCCCTAATACTTGTACTGTACTTTTTTTTTAAAAAAAATTGACATATAGCTATTTCAATGGGTACACCAAAAAAGTCTTTAACATGTGCTGAATACAAATATAATGTACTAGCTGGCCCTGCACATGTTGCTGTGTGTTAGTCTGTGAAATGGAGGGTAATAGCCCCCCTTCAGATCCCCCTGAGCCTCAGAGTCCCCCTGAGTCGAGGCGAGATACTGTGGAGAGGGCAGGTTTCATCCCTGTGTCTCCCCCCCACCCTGTTCTGACCCATTACGTATCCCTGCCCCCTATTCGGCCCCCCATCCCCCCCAGGCAGGCCCCTACCTCCACTTGGCAATGTTGGGTCTTGTTGCTGGAAAAGGCCTGTTTTCAGTTGGTTTGGTCTTCAACACCTCTGCTGGATGGATGTATGTGAGTGGTGGATCTCGTGGTGGAGGCGGAGTTTGTGGGTGTGGTGTAGATTTCCCAGGAAGGGAGGGGGTGTACTGTGGGAGGAAATCCACTTGAGGGCGCTGTTTTACTTTGTTGAAAAAGAGGTTTGTACCTGCGGAGGTGTGAGATTTGAGGGATTTTTTTTTCCTAACAACGCTCGGGGAGTGGCCTGGATCATTGTGTCAAAATTTCAGGACGATCGGTCAAGCAGCTACGGAGAAAAGTGGATCCTGCACTTTCACGATTTTTACATTTTTATATATATAGATGAAAGAGAACACACAGGATGGTGCTTGTGACCTGCCTTTCAGGAAGATCACCTACTTCCAACTCACCCAGTGTGCAGTAAATCTTAAGATACTGAGACACTCAGAGCAAGGAGAGAGTTTCCTTATTTCTCTATGATCATGTAAATACTATGAATGGGAGCTTCATTCCAAAGAGAGTCCTGTATATATAAATGCATCCTTTCTAATGGTCCCAGGAGTGAAAGCACAACTGTGACCTTCGTTTTTTCCTCCCTGTAACACGGCTGCTATTCTGAGAGATTTGTAAAATTTATGGCCACCATGTGACAAAGCTAAAACAAAAAAACCCAAAGAGCACTATGTTATGTTATTCTTGTTATTATTTATTAAATTCAAAGTTACATTCATGATTTTCACTTGCTTGCATTCTTCTTTACATACTTCTGTAATCATAAATGTACTTTGGGACAAGACAAACATCTGCTGAGACTTGTTAGATAGTTTTGTCCTGGGAATATTTTGTGGAAAGTTGTTAAAACAACTGCAGTGCTGGAAATAATTAACCTTTCTGAAGGGCTGGGGAGCGGGGGCGGGGGGAAGGTTTGCTGTACATTTGAGCTACTATTAAAACAATTTTAAATAAATGCTGTTTATTTTCTCGAATTCCTGTATGGTACATTTATATTTAATCCATGAAGAGTATTAATATAAATACTATTCGCCGAAATCTCCATCTTCTTCAACACCAGAGTTCCTTTTTGTTGGATCTAAGATACTGGCAATATCAAGCTGTGCCTACAAAGATTATTTTCATTGCTAACTTGAACCCAAGCTGTGAGATAAAGGGACATTTTTCCTTTGTAGGTGCAGCTTGAGTCATGCCTGCAGAGAATCATCATTTGCACTGCCGGCTTGAATTCAAGTTGCCAATGAATATTTGCACTTGCACATATATCAGCACATCCCAGAGAGTTCAAATATACTACAGAGTTTTCCCACTGGGAATTTCACAGTGCAGCCCTGCCCAATACTGTCATCACCAGTGACACAGCACAGCAAGCACTGGTAGGACTGGATGTGCTATGGAGCTCCTCCTGCGAAGTTCTGTATTGCACCCCATCCCACTGGGACTTGTGGTTAGTGCCAATTAGCTGATCAGCACCCCTAGCATCCTTAGCTTGCCAAGGAACAATCAGGAGTGGATTTTAAGGTTCTCAGAGGCATCTGGACTAAGATACAAATCCCAACTCAGCTATGGCAGACCCTCCAGGTGTCACTATTTTTCAGGGACGACCCTCATTCAGAGAAGCCGTCCTGGTTTCTGCTTTGATTCCAGAATGTCCTTAGGATCATTAGGATGTCCCTATTTTCATTGAAAAAATGTTGGAGAGTATTATAGGATGTCCCTATTTTCACTGGAGAAATGTCGGAAGGTATGCTATGAAGCACCCTGTGTAATCTTGGGCCAGTAATGATGTCTCAGCCTACAAAGTTTTGCTGTGAGTGTAAACTGGAGAGGGGGGAGGGAACTCCTGGGGAAAAGAGGGGGCAAAAATGTAATCAATCAATCAATCAATCAATCAATCAATCAATGTTACTAATCTTCTAACTAAGGGGCCCTCAATAAGGTTGCAAAGAAACCCAGTGTTCTGCAGGATAGTTTGAAAGCAAGTATAGACACTGCATTAGTGAACTGTTGAGAGCATTAGTGAACTGTTGCAAGGCCAAGCAAGGAAACTACTTTCATGCAGAGGCACATCATAGAAGACTGGAGAAGACCAGGTTTTCCAAGTGGTCACTTTTAAGCATCTTGAAGTCATAGTCCAATTTTAAAACCAATTGATTTTAAAGAGCAGCCTCTTTCAAAAGAGGCTAGCCCATAAAACCTATTAGCAAAGTGAACACTGCAGTTTACTAGCCAATACCATGAAGTGCACAGTGACTGCTCTCATGAGACAGACATGTGGAAACAATTAAATGAAGCAACCAAATTACTACCAGAAATACATAAAACGGATCATGTAGAATCAAGTGACTCAATATATTTGAGTTTCTTGCTATATACACACTGCAGGGGAAAGACCTTCAAAATCAATGAACTTTTCCTGTTTAGAAATGAAGGTCAACGACACAATGAAAATACAAACAGAGGACGAAATGCATTGGGCTGGGCCTGAAGAAACTCTTATCATCTGAATTTTGTATGTGTATTGTCATTACAGAAATTCTGAAAAAAAATAAGATCAGTCAGCGTCTGGGGGCCAACAGTACCGCAACAACTGATTCAAGAGATTTTGAGATTTAAAGATATTTTGCAAACAAAAATAACAAAAATGTTAACATAAGACAGGAGATATAGGAAATCTGATGCTAGATTATATCTGGAACAAAATGGCTTGTAACGGATAGTTTACAGTTCAGTTTTAGCCATATTTACATGGAAGTAAGTTCCACAGAGGCCAACCATTCAGGTGCTGACATTCCTACATCATCAGTCAACTTACTGGGTAAGGGCCACCTTGGATGTAAGGAAATCATGTTTTTTCTATTATTACAGTGATAGGATTGGGCACTATCTCTCGCCACTCCAGTTCAGGCAGGGGTTTAAGTGGGATCCAACCTTGAAAGAATGAACTGCAGCTGCTACTTCTCCTTTCTGCCCAATGACAGGCATCATGAAGAGTCACAGGCTCTTCCTTTAAATGGCTTCCCACCCTCTCTTGAGTGAAGAAATATCTCAACAGACGTTGCTAAGATGATTGCCTTTCCCTAGCTGCTGCACATATATGAACATAGCTGTCAAGTTTTCCCTTTTCTCGCGAGGAAGCCTATTCAGTATAATGGAATTTCCCTTAAAAAAGGGGAGAGCTTGACAGTTATGTATATGAATCAGACAGGAGTTCAACCTTGAAATTTTGTACAGAGTGCCTGAGACAAGAGGAAGCTGTGCTGCTGCCTCCTCACCTCTTTCTGCAAACCTTGTACCGAATGAACGGACTGTTGCCCTTCCTTTCCTGCTCTGTGCATAGCTGCCAAGTTTTCCCTCTTCTCACGAGGAAGCCTATTCAGCATAAGGGAAAATCCCTTAAAAAAAGGGATAACTTGGCAGCTATGGCTCTGTGCCATGGGGTGAAGGTGAAAACCCTGTTCCTTTATGATAATTTTGCAGATAAAAAGAAGAAACAATTATCAATGGAAAACAGCAAAAAATGTTTTTGTCACTTGCCCAACAGTATCACACTTAAGAGGTCTGGTCGACGAGTATCAGAGTTCATAAATTATTTTGCAAGGTAAAAGAGTTAAGGGTCCAGTGGATTGTGAATTGACTTAATTATGACAATAACTAATAACTCAGCTGCTGTTCTGTGATGAAGTTGGTAAAATGTCCTGGCTTGAAAGTGCTGTAGTGAGGGTTTCACTATATAGGGTTTTTTTTTCTAATTTTCTAATTTTCATTTCGATAGCCAGAACAAAGCTCCCTCAAGCAAGCCAAACTACTGTTGGGCCTTTGGCTCTATGTCAGAATTTGTCTGGAAGCTGTAAAGTTGTAACCACATACACGCCTCTAGGGAAGGATGCTATCATACAGAGCAAATAAATTTCTACTCCCATTTATCAGCTGTGGTAAAGAAGCAAGGACCTGGTTTCTGTGTGGTAAGCCTCTGAAACAAATATACAAATATATATATCCAAGCTATCTGTGATAACAAACATTCGGCAGCTAAGCCAAAACCAATACACCAAGAACTTTCTGCTCTTTGGTTAGGCTGTATTACAGATAACGGCAAGCATTCTCTGGCACAACATTACAGAGCCCTTGTCTATCCAGCATGCTGTATTTCAGTTTTGTGTTGTATTTGCCCTTGTGCCTCCCTATTTTTATATATACTTTCCCTCTATTACGGAAGAATATATCAGTATAACCATCTGCTTAAAAAATGATACAGTGCATGGGATTCCTTGCCAAGAACAACTAAAATCACTTCTTAGTTTTCCTCCCCAATTACAGAAAAATCTAAATAGACATGGCTGAGTCATATTAATTCTTTATAATTCCTCTTCTGCTGGCCGTGTTTGTAATATGATCCAAGGGCAGCCTTTTACTGCTGCAGATGAGCAATAATTATGTGGTTAAAGCAGTAAATCAAAATATGTGAAGTTTATGTTTAATGCTCTGCCCTTCCGCACACTTCCAGTCTAATCTTTGGTCCCCAAGGCAGAATTCTGGAAAAGCGCTGGAGCAGAAAGAAACAAAAGCTGTGGAAAGTAACTGATCAGAACCAAGGCACAGGGATAGATTACATCACACACTAAATAATCAATGTAATTAAGGTCTGTCCTTAATTAGTACACTCATCTCTAAGTTGGATATAAGCATGAAATTCAATTATGCAATGCAAAAAAATCAGATATTTTTTCCTGACAATGGGGTGAGATTGAACTAAAGAATCACACTAGCAGAAGCCAGTGCAAGGGATCTCACTAGTGCAATGGAGTGTTGTCTTTTCTCTCCCCTAAGTGACCCCCACAAATTTGACTCACCCCCCAGAAAACCCCCCAGAACAGCATGTGAGTGGAGGAGAAAGGGGATTAGTCTGTTTGGCAAGCTGGAAAGCTTGCACAGACAGAACAATTGCCTTAGTGCTATTCGTATTATCTGTCAGAACAAATAAAAATATATATTAAGGTTTAAATCTGAAGCTATTAATAGCTAGGCTCTTGCTCCAAGAAAGGTTCCCAAAACAGAAGAGCAGGAGTTTCTTACTAAGATCTATAGCAATATATTTCTTCTTCTTTATATCCATGGATCAGGCATACCAGGCATGCAGCCTTGGCTGTGTATTTCATCCATCTCTCTTGTTCTAAACTGTTATTGTTCATCACCATCATTATTACACTGTTTCTTTTGAGAATGAAAATGTAATTGTACACAAGACACACATAGTGGCCAATTCCAAAATGTAATGTTTCAAAGTAAAATTCATATGTTGAGGAAAAATACCTCAGTGGTGGAACATGAGCTCTGTTTGCAGTAAGTCCCACAAATGTACGAACCTAGGCAGCTCAGTAGCAGATTTCTTCACACAATTAATTAATTAATTAATTTTAATACCCCACTGTTTCTCCTTTAGGAACCATGGGCAACTAACAACAAATATTGTTTTCTACTGACAATATTTTTTATAATAAAGGTCAGTAAAACACAGTGCACTAGACAGTAGTTCTTGGATTCCACTCTATGCTCCATGACAATAACCAATCTGGAACAGGCTGCCTCCCTAATTCCTGGACACAGGAACCACCTATCTACAGCATCTTGTTCTTATTGAGATTCAGCCTCAGTTTATTGGCCAGTCCACTACTGCCTTAAATGCTGGGTGTCAGCTGCACATTGGTGCTACAAATCCCCAGATGCCTCCTTCCAGTGGTTTTATATAGATATTAAATAGTATGGGAGACAATATGGGATCAAAGTGCCAAGGGTTGAAGCAGAGAGACTGGGCAGTAGTTATCCAAAAACCTCGGTGTGCTCAGGGAGGGTGACTTCATAGGTTGCTCTACCAGTGATTCTGGGCAACACTCTCTTCCATCTCAAGGCATTCACAATTCCCTGGACATGCCCCACTCCATCCCCAGCAGTCGATCTCTCCCTCCTAGATTTCACAAACCAAGATGGGCAAGTTTCAAAAGAGCAGATGGTCACTCTAAACCAGGCATCCCCAAACTGCGGCCCTCCAGATGTTTTGGTCTACAACTCCCATGATCCCTAGCTAACAGGACCAGTGGTCAGGGATTATGGGAATTGTAGTCCAAAACATCTGGAGGGCCGAAGTTTGGGGATGCCTGCTCTAAACTCTGCAAGTATACCTGTCCACATCTTCAATTTGTAGTAACTGGAAAAAGATCCCATTAACTATGATGAGACTATGGTCTAAATACCTCTACAGGACCTGCCTCAATTGGGGCAATCAGTTTGGTATAGATACAAGTGTGCTTTACTCCTTGTCATCTTTAAGTACAAAAAGTTAAATACAGTGGTAACTCGGGTTAAGAACTTGATTTGTTCTGCAGGTCCGTTCTTAACCTGAAACTGTTCTTAACCTGATGTACCACTTTAGCTAATGGGGCCTCCCACCACCGCCACGCGATTTCTGTTCTCATCCTGAAGCAAAGTTCTTAACCCGAGGTACTATTTCTGGGTCAGTGGAGTCTGTAACCTGAAGCATCTGTAATCTGAAGCTTCTGTAACCTGAGGTACCACTGCAGCAGGATTGGCCCTTTATGCAACATTCTCTATAACGATTTCCAGCGTCAGATTATGAATGAGCTTTTAGCTCCCCAGACTAGGACATGTATGGGAGCTGCTCTCATATGGCTTATACCACGGGTAGACAAACTAAGGCCCAGGGGCCGGATCCAGCCCAACCACCTTCTAAATCTGGCCCACGGACAGTCCGGGAATTAGCGTGTTTTTACATGAGTAGAATGTGTGCATTTAAAATGCATCTCTGGGTTATTTGTGGGGCATAGGAATTTGTTCACCCCCCTCAAAAAAAATAGTCTGGCCCCCCACAAGGTCTGAGGGACAGTGGACTGGCCCTCTACTGAAAAAGTTTGCTGACCCCTGGCTTATACCCATGTGACTTGTATATTTCCTTATCCCCCTCTGCATTAAGGATGTTATGACTATTTATAGAAGGGATGGGGAACCTCGGACCCCACGGCCAAATTATGCCTGCAAAGCTATTTCTCCTAGTCATTGGTGTTGGGCAGGGAAAGCTTCAGCTGCAAAGGAACAATCTGGAGCCTTAAAGCATGGTCCTGATTGTTCCTTGGCAAGCATGGCTTGCATCTTTTAAATTTGGTGCCAAATGCAAGCTCTACTGGGATGGATTCCACTTGGGAGCTCCCAATCAGACTCGATCCCTGCTAAAAACACTAAATGCAAACCATGCTTTCAAAAGGAATCTTTGCTTGAATTCAACCCATGGATGCAAAAACAAAACATAACACAACCAAAAAAACAAAACAAAACCTTTCTTTGCAGCCCTGGCTTAAATTAAAGTTGGGGCTGTAAAAGAAGGGAAGAATCAGAACCACACTTAAAAGTCTGCTCTTGATTTTTCTTTGAAGTTTGAATCACCTGACATCATGTGAAGTCAGGTGATTGACAGGTAGGTGGCCATGTCCATCTGTCAAAAATGGACCACAGAGGACAAGCCAAATCTGAACCCAGCATTAGCCCTTACCACAGAAAGAAATGGCTGAACATGTAAGTTTTTATTTGGTAGTCAGTAATTCAATAGGCTACTGCTATAAACTAAGAAAACAGTAAACATTTCACAGTTGGTGACGTATTATGCATGAGAACGAGAACACTACTTTTCAAGCAACCATTTCAAACTTTCATTTCCTAAACAAAAATTTAAAAAATCCTTCCAGTAGCATCTTAGAGACCAACTAAGTTTGTCATAGGTATGAGCTTTCGTGTGCATATACTTTCCTCTCCTAGTTCATGTCGACAACTTACAGTGGAACCTCGGTTTATGAACACCTCGGTTTATGAATTTTCAGTTTATGAACGGCGCGGAACCATCTGGAACGGATTAATTCATATTCCATTACTTTCAATGGGAAAGTTCGCTTCAGTTTATGAACGCTTCAGTTTATGAACAGACTTCCGGAACCAATTACACCCATGCTTCAGTTTATGAACGCTTCAGTTTAAGTACTCTGCGGACCCGTCTGGAACGGATTAATCCACTTTCCATTACTTTCAATGGAAAAGTTTGCTTCAGTTTATGAACGCTTCAGTTTAAGTACTCCGCGAACAGATTAATCCACTTTCCATTACTTTCAATGGGAAAGTTCGCTTCAGTTTATGAACACTTCAGTTTATGAACAGACTTCCGGAACCAATTGTGTTCATAAACCGAGGTACCACTGTACTAACGTTTTTGCACAAGACATAGGGACTTACCTGGATCTCCTCGTCGTCCAGCCTTTCCTCGCCTTCCAGGTGGACCTGTGCAGGGGAAAAAATATATACATGTAATTTTGGTCCCACTTATGTACCTTTCAGAAAGCTTAAACCAGTTTACATAGGGATCCCAAACAGTCTTCCATTGAGGCAGTGACCAGGTTGAGAGGCCTCTTTGGCTTTCACAATGCAATAGCATCATGTGCTGGGGTGAGGAATCTGCAGCCCAGATGTAGCCTTCCTATTTCAGCAGCATGTGCCATCAGCCTCCTATGATACTGTGGCCCACACTTGCCTCTTTCGAATGCCCCTCAAGCACCTTCAAATGCTTCCTCTTTGTTGACTCCTGAGGGATTGATGGCAGTGTTGGAGAAATGCCAGGGGAAAAGAAGCTGAACAGAAGTCTAGTGTCCAGACCAAGGGAAGTAATAGTACTACTCTATTCTGCAGACCACACCTGGAATACTGTGACCAATTCTGGACACCACAATTTAAGAAGGATGTTGACAAGCTGGAACGTGTGCAGAGGAGGGTGACCAAGATGATCAAGGGTCTGGAAACTAAGCATTACGAGGAGAGCTTGAAGGAGCTGGGTATGTTTAGCCTGGAAAAGAGAAGATATGATAGCCATCTTCAAATATCTTAAGGGCTGTCACATGGAAGAGGGAACATGGTTGTTTTCTCATGTTCTGGAGGGTAGGACTTAAACCAATGGCTTCAAGTTATAAGAAAGGAGATTCCAAGTAAACATTCATAAAAATTTTATGGCAGTAAGAGCTGTTCAGCAGTGGAACAGACTCCCACAAGAGGTGGTGCTCTCCTTCCTTGGAGGTTTTTAAGCAGAGGTTGAACGACCATATGTCATAGATGCTTTACCTGAGATTCCTGCATTGCAGGCGGTTGGATGAGATGGCCCTTGGGTGCCTTCCAACTCTAGGATTCTATTATTCTATGACACCACTGCCTTGCAGGGCATCCCTGGAGGTGGTGTGGGTAGCAAGTACAGGCAAGAAAGGGGGAAATGGGGAAGTGGATGGGGGATGGGGAGGAAAGGAAAGGGTGTGTGGAACCAAAGCAGTCCTGTTAGGAAGAGGATAATAGGAATGGCAGAGAGATGGAGGAGGAAACCAAAATTAAGTTGTGGCCCAAAGGCACATGAGGCCACCACCCTGCGGAAGCTAAGTAGGTCTGGGTTTGGTGAGCACTTGATTGCCTGAGAACCACGTGTGTATGTCACTTTCAGATCCATGATGGAAGAATGGCAGAATTTAAATTTAAGAAAAATTCTAAACAAATAAAGTTGAAATATTGCTGTATTGCAATGCTGTATGGGGAAGGGGGACAGAAAGATGGAAGGATAGGGGAAAGTGGAATGGCCCTCCTGTCTTGCATCAAGCCTTGGGGATGGACAGAGAGGAAGAATGGGCCTTGTGATGGGGTGAGTGGGAAAGAGATATGTGTCTGTGGTTGGTGGTCTTGCTTATTCAGCAGGGAAGATCTGGAGCCAATGCAATCAACAGGCAGTGAAAAAAATGATAGAAGTACTACACCTTTTTTAAAAAAACAAGAAAGCTTTCCATCTGTAACACTGTATTGTCAGCTTTTACAATACTGCATGTTTTCATCATCTGCGTTGTTGTATAAACGCTTCAGTTAGTGGAAACCATATAAAAAGATCTAGACTATTAGACATTCCCAGTCTATGAAATAATTGTTGAACTGCCAAAAAAGTTTCCTTTCTACATATGTAAAAGAGCTATTAGCCAAGATCTAGAGATCTCACTTGAAGTACAAACAACACTTGTTAAGTCTTGCCTGTACTGCAATACTCTTGTGAACCCCAAGGGGGAATTTCATATATACAGACCAAGAGAGAGAACAAACTTAATTAAACAGTTATGTATGTGAAAATCCCACAAGTCCTTGAAGATGGCAGTGTCCTAAAACTACAGCAATATAAGCATACTAAAGAGGCTGCATAGCACAGAGGTCAGTGTACTCATAATAGTTTTCTTTTAAACCTTAATCCTGTGGCAAACTGACCCATGTAAAATATTACAGATATGCATTACAGACTTATTTCTTTTTTGGGTACTGTGTCGTCTTGCCCTGCCTTATCCCACCCAGCAGTTGCTGTAGTGTCAAAGCATCAGCATGCTGATTCACACACTTGATTTCATAATGTACTCTATCAGGACAGCAGCTCACATGATATCAATATCTAACAACAAATTGGTTAATATTACCTACTAGCTAGCCTGGCCACGCATTGCTGTGGCTCATCCCTGTGACTGCCTCCACCCTGTTCCGACCCATGACCTATTCTGCTCCCTCCTCCCCCCACTCCTGGCTCATCCCTGTGATTGGCCCCACCCTGTCCCGACCCATGACCTATCCCGGCCCCTTGGCCCAGTCTGCAAAGCCAAGCTGAGATGCTGTTGGAGAGGGAAGGTTTCCTAGCTGCAGTACCAGTGTAGCCGTCGCTAGAGGGTGCTGTTTTGCAACTTCTGCTGTGCTCCCAGCATCCCTGGCTGTCTGAGTTTTGTGTTTGGGAACAGTGGGTTTTACCTGCTTTACTTGCCTTTCTGACTAATCCAAAATGAGGAAGGGTGTAGAGTAGGGGATGAAAGGCATACAATGAGATTCACACACTGACTTATGATTCAAAACAGCTCAGGGTTGTTTTTGCTTTTTACAGATATGCAGTATCAAAATTTTGGAAAAGGCATACACATCCCTTTCCCCAATGCCAGTTACAAGACAGCTGGATGAAGCAGAAAGACTCCTTCATAACTGAATCCACATGAAAGAAGTCTATTTTAAATGGAGATGCTGAAGCTGCCAGTTGCTTCAGGCTCTTCCACAGGGACCGCTATACAGAGCACAGGCTGGTTGTTTTTGTGTGGGTTGTTTTTTGTGGGGATGGGAAGGCTTGGGTATGTTGGGTTGGCTGTTTGGGGCCAGAGACCATGAGCAAATTTGGAGAAGATTTTGACTGTAGGTGGACACATACTCATTGGACATGCATGGCGGCAAATGTGGGCAGTGGGAAGAGTCCCAGTTTGTAAACAGTTTGTATACAGTTATGTATTCCCGACCCTGTCCATAGGGAGCTTAAATCTTTGGTTCAGCATTCCTAAGCTTGTTTGTAACATGACAACTCTGACGAGCACTGATATATTAAACCTCTCATGGGTTCGTTCAATGCATGAGGGGATAGTCTGCCTAAAGCAGAGTTGGGTAAGATGTGGTCCTCCAGACGACGTTGGATCCAGCGCCTATCAGCCTTAGCCAGCACAGCCAATAGTAAGGGACAATGGGAGTTGTAGTTCAGCAACATCTGGAGACTCACAGGGTAGCTACCCCTGTACTAGAGAAAAGGGGAGAAGCAGCTTGAACAATTGATCATCAGCTTATATTGTATTCCATTGAAATAACTTGATATACAAATCCAATTGTGTACGTGACTAAAACTGAGGACCATCTATCACAAGTAGCTACGACTAAGGCCAATGAATATTTCCATATACTTTTATACTCTGCAAGAAACCTACAGTCTTGGGTTTGTTTGTTTTTAACAATAATATCTTATTCAGGGATAGTATATTACTGAAAATCTGTACTATCTCTCCTGCTTATTGTTGTTTTATTATTATATCTGTGTTGCTGGATTTTAGCAGTATGTGGCAATGGAAATCATTATAAATAACTTGGATATAAGATTTGCACCAAGGTATCCAGAATAAGATGGTTAGACTGCAAAACAGTACAACAAGGAAAGAGTCCTGTTCCAACTTTCATGGGGAAAGTAGTTTAACTGGTTGCAATTTATTGAGTGGAAGAATATGTACTGTTTTTAATTTTTACAGCATCTTGTAGCCAGTGATGAGTGCTAACACAATGCTCATTTTAATGCCTTGTTTACTAGCCATTCAACAGTGAATATAAAGGAACTTCAGCACCAACTAGTAAACTGGACTGATTATCACTTGTTATCAAAAGGCAACTGTTTTATGATGTATATCAACAATTCCTCATAATGTTTCCAGATTGTGAAGTGTTTCTTGTTCTGTTCTGTTGTTCCTAATAAGCTCAATATTCCTATAGAAATAGGCCTGCTTTGCTGGAATGTGACAAGATGTTGAGGAATAGGCTGTTTTATGCTTTGTATTTACACTGCACTCACAAAAAACTTTCATAAAAATGTAAATAAAGAACTCTTGTTCAAAGAACCACAAGAAGAAATAATCTTTGTTGTTGCTGCGTTGACATTAACGAGGGAAAAATTGGAATTAGACTGCACCAGAATGAAAAAAGTATGTTTTGATAAAAGCACAAACTTTTAATTACTGCTAAGCATTGATCTTTAAAAGCAAACAGAACCCCCCCCTTTATTCTCATTTTTAGTTCTTTTGGGAAGAGTAAATAGTATGACATACAAGAATATAGGAATCAATGCCAGTTTATAAAGTATTTGCTGCCTCCACATCACTATAAGAAGAGGAATATTTTATTTACACACCTTCCCCTTCTATTGCTATTTATAGACAGAACTCAACCAGAATTTAATACCACAGGCTATTGAATGGTTGCACTATGCTCTGCTGAGTGAATGTCTAATTACAACTATGCTGGAAATGGCTTTTCTTACTCAATTGTCATGGGTGGTTTGCCAGTGCTTCTACTGAGAGGAAATTGCAATTCCACCAGTAATCAATTTACAATATTCTGTCAATCACCTTTGTTCCTTTTACAATTTATAGTTATTCACACAGCTCATTCCCAGCTCGTGGGCTTCCCATGGCCATCTGGTTAGCTACTGTGAGAACAGTATGGTGGACTAGATGGGGCTTTGCTCTGATTCTTCAGAACTTTTCTCATGCTCTGTGTAGAATAGGATTGTGCAGGTATCATAAGCGCCTACTGATTAGTGCCTGTGGAAGCAGGTAATTTAATTTTGTAATTGTGCATATTATTTTTAATGTAGACACCTTGTAATGCTAAGGACCCAAACTATGACTTAATGAGAATGAGTAAGCATCTCCCTCCCTCCCTCCCTCCCTTTATTTGTATGCTGCCTTTCCATAGCTGAAACAATGCTCAAGGCGGCTTACAACATGACAAGATTTACATAATTACCAACATAACAAAAGTCATAAACAATAGATAAAACACATCAAAAAGTACACAACCAAATGGAAAACAATTTCCATATAAATCATAAAATCTAAAACTAAGAATACAGCATTAGTATCACAATTTAAAATTACATAGATAAAAAATAAGACCAATTAAACAAAAAACAAAAAGGAGCCCTCTCTGCCCAGCAGCAGCAGCAGCAGCAGCAGCAGCAGCAGCAGCAGCAGCAGCAGCAGCAGCAGCAGCACTCCTTTATGTGAAGCCCCCAGGGGGAATATCACAACTGCTTTGTTCTTCCCCCAGTCCTCCTGCTGCCACAAGACCTGGAGTTAAGCCATTGTTTGGTTTAGTGTTAAATGCAAACCTGGGCTACAGTTTGTTTTGATTCAAACAAACTCTGAGCTATAAGCAAGGTTTGTTCTTGGTTAACTACTTGCAGTTTGTATGCAGGAGGCACTACAGTTTAGCTCTAAGTATCACTGCGCTGTGGGTTAATGCACAGAGTCTAGGGCTTGCTGATCAGAAGGTCGGCGGTTCGAATCCCTGCAATGGGGTGAGCTCCCGTTGCTCGGTCCCTGCTCCTGCCAACCTAGCAGTTCGAAAGCACATCAAAGTGCAAGTAGATAAATAGGGACCGCTCCGGCGGGAAGGTAAACGGCGTTTCCGTGCGCTGCTCTGGTTCGCCAGAAGCGGCTTTGTCATGCTGGCCACATGACCCAGAAGCTGTCTGCGGACAAACGCCGGCTCCCTCGGCCTATAGAGGGAGATGAGCGCCACAACCCCAGAGTCGGACACGACTGGACCTAATGGTCAGGGGCCCCTTTACCTTTACCTATCACTGCAGCAGCAGCACTGGGGAGGCCAGGGGCGCCGGTTTTCGCCCTCCACACTCTCCCCACCTCAAAGGGATGCCCAGCCATCCCAGCAGACCTGGCCAGACATGTCATGCCCATGCAACACCCCCTCCCCCAACTTGGCTTGCCTGGGGGAGGCTCCCTGCATGCTTGCTTTTCACTAAGTCATAGTTTGGCTTAGCATCATGTGGAAACGAGGCCACTGAGTGTTTCCTGCAGTACCGCTTCACTATAGGAATATGGCTATGAACACCCAGCAAACATTACCAAGTAATATTTCAGCATTAGAGCAGCACAATTTAATAAACCACCTACCAACTGCCTGCCCCCATTTGCCATGAACTACAGCACATTAATCCTAAATTGTTTTGTTTAGTGGTAAAAAAACTTTCTCAACACACGCACATGAAGGACAGGAGGTGGGGAAAAGCTTAGGCAACATTTCCTCATTTGGATTATACTCGAAATCCCATCCAGGCACACACTGATGGTGACATGGACACTGCACATACTTTGTATGACAAACAGGATGGGTGATGTTTAAACTATGCCGGATGTGTAGTGCTCCACCATCAGGAATCACTTTTTGTAAGCCCCTTTTACAGCTTCCTATGGGAAAATTGGTTTAAATTGAAAGAACAAAGCAATGTGAAATGAGGCAATTTTATATAAAAATAGATATGAAGCAATACTGTGCGAAGAAGTATCCAAATATTTGGACAAGATGGCACTAGTGATGCTGCAATTGACATCTGGCAGTTTCGAAAACCTAAATGGCCAGAGCAACTAATTACATTTCATTATTAATTTGGTGAACGTCATCCAAGGGGCCTTCAAGCATAACTGCAGGGAAACCGAAGAAGAACTAGGCAGCATTCTTTTTCAAAAACCGAGACACAATTTAGGTTGCTATCAGAATATCCCTAGCAATTGGAGACATTTGTGAAGCATGCCACCCACACTTTACAAATGTATCATGCATGGGGTGGGCTCAATATTGGATAAGCAGATAGGAATCTTCCTTAAAATGAGTCAGGCCACCGGTCCATCTAGCTGAGTATGATTTACACTGAGTGGCAAAGGCTTTGCAGGGTTTCAGACAGGGAGCATTACATGGAAATGTCAGAGATTGAACATAGGAGCTTCTACATACAGAGCAGTTAAACTATCACTGAGATACTATCCTCTCACCCCTTTTCTGAATATTTGTGTAGGGGGAATATGTACTGGTAGACTTGCCCTAAAACAAGGGCTTTTTTCAAGCTGGAATTCTCCACCACTCAGTTGGGCACCATTGCCATTATAAGAGAACAAGCGTTCATAGTTAAGTTCCGGCAACCCTTCTTCTAGAAAAACAGCACTATCTAAAACCCTAGCACTGCCATCTTCCAGAGAGGCATATATACTGTTCAATGACACACCTTTCAGTGAAAATGCAGTTGAATTCAACCATGTATCTTTATAAGCAAAATAAAAAATTGCCAAAGGCATTTGTAACGCTAGGGATTATTTCACCAGCATATTTCTCAAGAATGTAATAACTAATATTGGGGATTTTCCTACCTACCTCCATACCAAACAACTTCTAATATTTGAATTAGGAATTCAAAATGTGAAGTAAAAAGTTATATAACACTACCAAATTTCAAGCAGCAAACAAAATGCAGCTTTCCCCAAACTTTCCAGGTGTTCTAGTGAAGGCATGGAAGCGTCTTATGGCTCAGTCATTAATCAAGCCTCTCTCTCTCTCTCTCTGTGGGGTCCCCACACATAATTCCCCACCCGTTCCAGACAAAAAAAAGTTACATATGGAAGCTTTTGCATTGTTCATTCAGTATTTAAAAAGTAATATTCTTTTTTATAGAGGCAGTCAAATACATGTAGGATACCTTGTATGGGAACACTCAGAACTCCAAAAATAAAATGAAATTTAATTTATTTTGTGACCTAAAACTAACAATGGAGCTATTTGTAATGTTCAATTTCAAGAGACAATTTCATGCTGGGAATTTCAGCTATAAAAATTCCAACAGCATTTATTTCAAGAACTATTCAAAATAAAACAAATAAATTACGTATTTGGCTAAATTACATATTTCAGCTTCCACCTCCTAGTCCTGTGCTGTTATACAAGCATATGCCAACATAACAACACTTCCCTCTTTCTGTTCTTATAGACATGAACACACTGTGTAGCAGAAGCATTGCAAACTGGATCTAAGAGGCTGAAATATTTCTGTGCAGAAGTGATATACATAAATACGTAATTTTTTTTAAAACACAACTAGCATCCTCAAGTACTAAACAGTGATGAATGAACTACCCTTTGCATGATTTGGAAAGCATTTTATTTTTCTACACACTCTGAATGATTTTTTTAAATAAAAAAAACACCTTCTGAGCCACTTCTGAAAAAGCATGACAAAAACAAATGTGAGGAAGGGAGACCTCAGCTCTCTCTTCCAATTATATAAACATACTATCTCCAAGCAAACTTATGAAAGGACGGAAACTGGGAACAATGATAGAATGGCTTATTGAAGCTAGGAATGAACCCACTAACATTGCAGTTAAGCAGAGGCCCATACAGCATTTTCTGCTTCCACCAGTGAACTTTCTCATCTTTCCTTTGGAATAAAATATGGCTGGAAGAGAGGGTCTGCAGGAGAACAGGCTGGAGAGGGGGGCAAATTGCATCACTGTACAGTGGTACCTCTACTTACGAATTTAATGCGTTCCGAACACACATTTTTAAGTCAAAAAAATTTGTAAGTCGAATCCCATAGGAATGCATTGGGAGAAAAAATTCGTAAGTCGAAGCAACCCTATCTAAAAATTCGTAAGTAGAAAAAATCCTATCTAAACTGCATCCAAGATGGCGGACGGAGCTCCATTTGTAAGTAGAAAAATTGGTAAGTAGAGTTATTTGTAAGTAGAGGTACCACTGTACATACTATACCTGGGTTCTGAGGGGTTCTGAGAGGACAGGTTCATAGAAAGGAGTGGATTTCTAAATGGGGAAGTTCATAATCCAAAGTCCTCCAATTTCAAATTCATTTCCATTCCTAGTGCCATAGCGTTTGAATGGCACTGGTGTTTGAATGCTAAAATTCATTCAGTCATACAGTCTTCTACAACCCAGATGTTGCTGGATAACCTGTTCCATAATTCAGGCTAAGTGAGTTGTGATCCCAAATAGATAAAGGGCACCAGGTTGGGAAAGGTTGTGATAATAGAAGTTTGTGACTTTGCACCTTCTGGAGAGTAGGCTTCTTTGACAGTTGGTACTCGGTACTTAAAAAATCAAGAATCACTGTGAGAAAATCTAGCTTTACCATAAGACTACTCCAACTATAGGGGACATGGGTGGCGCTGTGGTCTAAACCACTGAGCCTAGGGCTTGCCGATCAGAAGGTGAGCAGTTCGAATCCCCGCGACAGGGTAAGCTCCCATTGTTCGGTCCCAGCTCCTGCCAACCTAGCAGTTCGAAAGCACATCAAAGTGCAAGTAGATAAATATGTACCACACTGGCGGGAAGGTAAACGACGTTTCCGTGTGCTGCTCTGGTTCACCAGAAGCAGCTTACTCATGCTGGCCACATGACCGGGAAGCTGTCTGCAGACAAACACCAGCTCCCTCTGTCTATATGAGTGTGCAACCCCAGAGTTGTCCGCGATTGGACCTAACGGTCAGGGGTACCTTTACCTTTACCTTTACTCCAACTATAATTTTAATATAAGCCCAATGCTTAGCCATTTAGATGACCTTAAAAAAAACCTCAGCTAATATTAGACAGTACACAAATTTGACTCATTATGCCAAATGAATCTGCCTCATGAACACCACACACTCACATACCCCATAGCTAACAAACATAATATGACTATATGTGGGAAAATTGGTTTTGTACTAAACATGAACCAAAGAGCTGTAGTAAGCTGACACCATAATAACACTACTTTAAGCTTCTCCAGAAGTATTCTGTCAAGAGGCATGGGAGGATTAAAAAAGCAGGGTGTCTAAAATGAACCCTCCCATGGCATTCACAAGCAATCAAGAGAGGGAACACATTTAGGAACCACTTTACTCTAAAGTCCTTTGCCAACAGGTCAAAGCATATCAATTACCCAATTGGCCTTCTCAGAGCAGCGAGACAGGAGCTGGCTTAGTTTTAATTGCTCAGCTAACATTTATCCTCTACACATAGAAAAAAAGCTAGTTTCCTATCCAATTAATCCTTAACTTTTACCTTTAAAGAGCAAACATTCACTATTGTGCATAGCACCACAAATAATTATGTATGTATTATTAGTCTGGGAGATAGTTCAATCAATAAAAAGAAAATGTTGTCATTAATCTCTTACACACATCCCACCACCCAATCACTACAGCACACAGATGCTAAGAAAATTGCTGCGGCTGAATACAGAGCAGCATTAGTGATGTTTTGAAGGGGCCCAACTGAATGAAGGGAAACAAAAAAAATATTGCAGAGTAAGGGCTAGCATTCAGTTTTCTGAGGGGGGTCATGGGCACATAGAAGCTGTTTACAAATCTCCCTCTCCCCTTGTTGCTTCCAAACCTCCCTTCCAACCTGGCATTTTCTTAGCAAATTGTTATCAGGCATACACTGAATTGTCACAGACAGTACTACTCAATGTTATTCTTATTAATGAAAGATGCTGTGGCATCAAACTGTCTTAAGTGAATGCAATCTGGAGGTCAGCAGAGGTAGATCCCACATTTTGGGAGTGATTCCCACTCACTGTTGGGCAGAAGCCTAGTCAGGGCAAAGCAGAGGTGGCAGCTGCAGCAGAAAACCAGACCTTGGCTTCTTTCTTACTCAGATGATTTGGTGCCAGTGTGAGTGAAGAGTGTTCCTAGCAGATGCAAAGCTACCTCTTCCTTCACCTGACAATAGGCAGCACCAGTAACAAGGAAACAAAACGAAATGAAACTGAAACAAAACAAACAAACAAACAAAAATAAAGGATCGACATTCCCAAGTTCCTGCTTCCCTGCAGCTGCTCTCCTATTCTGCTCCAGCCTGGCTTGGCCTTGACGGGCTGAGACTGGAAATCCAGACTTCCCACACTAGGGGAACACAAGTGGCATGAAAATCCCCAGTGCTCAGTGTCTATGTTCTGTTCTTAAAGAACATAGTCTCTCGTTCTTCCTGCCACAGAAACATGCGGCAGAGAGCTTAGTTTGGTTTATCACCTCATTATAAGCTAGCCTTGTGAAGTGGCTTTTAGATTTTTGAAAATGTAAGCTGTACATTAAGAAGGGACACAAAACCCACAAAGGTACTTTTAGCTGGTCATTTTTCTCAGCTGTGGCTGCTTTTATCCTTGCCATTTTCTGATAGCTCCCTGGCATTGCTGCCACTACCCTTGTAGAAGGGTGAGCATAACTGAATTTATGACGTGAACACTCACTTTATATATACACTTTCCAACAGAGAATGCTTATTTTTTTGGCAGTAGTTTATGCTTCCATATGTTTGGAGGAGGGGAAGAAACAGTTCAAGGCCAGATTTCTATTCTGAACATATGCTTCTGGGTAGCTGCTTAAGTTAAAATTTCAGGAAGAAAAGAAAAGAAAAGCTGATATAGTTTGAATTTTTCTCTTCTAAACATAAAACATATGCATATGTTCTCATCCTTATCATGTCTTGGAATATTGGCCACTACATGTATCTTATCTATCCAACACATGCACTCCATAGGGACTGTCAATTTAACCCCATGTTAGTTAAAACCTACATTGTTTGTTTGCAGCGTTTAACTACCTTGAAAACCAGAGAGTAAAGCCAAAACATATTAAGATCACTGACTATGATCTAACCGACTTAAGAACCCTTAAGGCCACTGAAATAAATGGGATTAATCAATCACTCTTAATTCCACACTGGGTTGTAGCCAATCACAATGTGTCCGTCTAACCTATACCTAACCAAACCTAGATTGGTATTACAAGGACAAAATGAGAGACAAGTCATATATCAGCCTGATGAGGACCAATCATGCTCACCAGGCATGGAATAATGCTTGACTGTTGTGGGATAAGGGAGAATGGAAAATGTGGAGAGGAAATGGAATGGATTGGATGGAATTCTGAACAGGGACTCTACAATGAAATATTTTGTGGAAAGTCCCATTGGCAACAGATAACCCACTACCAAAAAAACCCCCTCTCTTCCAAATTGTTATGACCCTGAGACCTTGCACTGCATGGTGGAGGACTTGGGGGGGGGGACCACCAGTACCTTCTTTAAGGATAGAGAACACAGTCCTGCCACCACCCTCAGACTCAGAGGATGAGCCTCTGTCTCTCCAACCTTGAGACGTCAATTAAGCAGAAACCCTTTAACCAACCAGCCAGCCAGCCAGCTCCTCTAGACAGGCAGAGCCTACCACACTTTAGGCCTGCTCAGTCTAAACATGTTTACTTGCTCTAGGTCCTTGTAGAAGAAATGTCTGTTGCAGCTGTTTTAGCAAAGCTCTAAGGAGCTGTCCAAGGTCCTGTAGGCTCTCTGTTGGACTTGTGGTTGGGCACTGCCTGCTTCCCTTGTGAGTCTCATGTGCCAACTGGACACAAATGCTATAAGTGTTATGAGAATAAATGATAAATGAAAGTTAATCAAAGAGCATACTCTTGGGTGGAAGTTGTGGAGAAAAGGGTAACATATATTAAAGTGTCTGGAATCTACCATATTCTTGAGGTTACAGTCCTTGTTTTCATTTATTTATAAAACCCTGAAATACAGCATTTTTATTTTATTTTATTTAAAAAAACTCCTTTCTGTTAGAGGAAAATGCAATCAATTAACAACAAAACACAACTTGCATAATGAAAGCCCGGATTTTGTTAAAAGGCCTGAGTGAGTCAAATGCCCATAAATTACTTGGATCAACTCAAAATGTACAAAGCCCTGAATGACTTTGGAGCCAAATAATTGAAGAAACTTTGTCCATGGAGTTTTCTTGGCAGGGATACTGGAGTGGCTTGCCAGTTCCTTCTCCAGGTGGATCACGTTTAGTCAAAACTCTCCACTATGACCTGTCCATCTTGGGTGGCCCTGCATGACATAGCTCATAGCTTCTCTGAGTTATTCAAGCCCCTTCGCCACGACAAGGCATTGATCCATGAAGGGATCCCTGCTTATTTAACTTATATGCAGAATTCATCATGCAAAAGGCTGGGCTAGATGAATCCCAAGTCAGAATTAAGATTGCCGGAAGAAATATCAACAACCTCGGTATGCAGATGACACAACCTTGATGGCAGAAAGTGAGGAGGAATTAAAGAACCTTTTAATGAGGGTGAAAGAGGAGAGCGCAAAATATGGTCTGAAGCTCAACATCAAAAAAACCAAGATCATGGCCACTGGTCCCATCACCTCCTGGCAAATAAAAGGGGAAGAAATGGAGGCAGTGAGAGATTTTACTTTCTTGGGCTCCTTGATCACTGCAGATGGTGACAGCAGTCACGAAATTAAAAGATGCCTGCTTCTTGGGAGAAAAGCAATGACAAACCTAGACAGCATCTTAAAAAGCAGAGACATCACCTTGCTTACAAAGGTCCGTATAGTTAAAGCTATGGTTTTCCCAGTAGTGATGTATGGAAGTGAGAGCTGGACCATAAAAAAGGCTGACCGCCGAAGAATTGATGCTTTTGAATTATGGTGCTGGAGGAGACTCTTGAGAGTCCCATGGACTGCAAGAAGATCAAACCTATCCATTCTGAAGGAAATCAGCCCTGAGTGCTCCCTGGAAGGACAGATCCTGAAGCTGAGGCTCCAATACTTTGGCCACCTCATGAGAAGAGAAGAATCCTTGGAAAAGACCCTGATGTTGGGAAAGATTGAGGGCACAAGGAGAAGGGGACGACAGAGGACAAGATGGTTGGACAGTGTTCTCGAAGCTACCAACATGAGTCTGACCAAACTGCGGGAGGCGGTGCAAGACAGGAGTGCCTGGCGTGCTATGGTCCATGGGGTCACGAAGAGTCGGACACGACTAAACGACTAAACAACAACAACAACAATTGAAGAAACACCTTTCTCATACAAACCTGGTTTTGTATTAAGATGTGCAGAAGAAACCTACTTTGTGGTCATGGGGACAGGAGAAACTCATTGTTGTTGTTTGTATTCTTGTATTCTATTGTGTTTTGATTATTATGCTGTTTTAGTATTTTGTAACTTGCCTTTGAATTGCAGGCAAGTAATAATTTTAAAAAAATATTCACCAGGCACCAAACATACCATCTGAGGAGGACTTTTCATGAAGGTGACAATATACACTGAATTTTTGTTAGTAGTATAAGCTCTACTTCATGAACATCACAAAAATGTAAAGAAGTAATTGACAAAAATGCCATTCTCCCTTGAACATTTCCATGAATTGCAAAAAATTGTACTTAAAAATGAGAGGCGCTTAAAACTCAGGGCTAATGTAAATGAAAGCTTTTCAGCTTTACTACTGGCTCAGCTTCGTGAATGCAGTGGCTATATGAAGCTAAGATCTCTATTAAAAAAATGTGGGCAGTGCTGAAATAGGAAATGCGTCTAACAATGGGAAGTAATTCATACAAGCAAGCAGACTAGATTACTTTTATCTATCATGTTGGTCACCAGCAACAGCAAGTATAATATATGTAATGTAATACATATATGTAAACAGAAAAATTACATCATCATAAGAAAACCAGAGGTCTGGCAAATGTCTACAGTTATATTAGAATGCTTATATTTCTGACAAGGGGCAGATTCCTTTAATTATCTCACCGCACCCTTGTAATCGGCTAATGTAAAAGTTGGGGAAAAGTTTTTTTAGCTTATTTGATATTAGTAAGTTTACATATTGGATAAATTCTGAAGATTACTGGGATTTATTCAGATTAAATATACACTGGATCATGCTGCATAGCTATAATCCTAAACAGATGCAGAAGGGAGCACACCTCATGGAACTTGGTGGGACCTACTTCAGAATAAACATGCTTAAAACTGTGCTGCAAACAGATTAATGGTTTTTGTAGCCCTAAGTGATCCACAATCAAATGAAAGCATTCTTGGAACACAGCAACAGATCCTGATAACAAAGAGGCCATAAAAATGTATATGGTAAATCTGTATACATAAGAAATGTAGTCTACCCAGAATATACAGAATTAACAGCTTTGGGTTGTTTTATGGCAAGCATGGGCAAACTCGGCCCTCCAGATGTTTTGGGACTACAACTCCCATCATCCCTAGCTAACAGGACCAGTGGTCAGGGATGATGGGAATTGTAGTCTCAAAACATCTGAAGGGCAGAGTTTCCCTATGCCTGTTTTATGGTGTTGGCTGGGGCAGGGTGCTCACTTTCATATTTGGTAAATTGCTTGCTTAACCACAATAGTTTATTCTGAGACATTGCAACTTAATTACAACTGACACACATAATGAAGTGTCCTGTACATATGCCCTAAACAGCAAGAGCTATACGATGAAATAACATCTCCCATTAAAATTAACCAGATAACACATTATCAACAAATGTACTTGAATTATTGTACCATTGTACCAAAAGTTGACAAAATGACTACATATCAATTTGTTTGATTGTCATAGCCTCCAAGCATTACTTCTGCTTAAACTTGATGCCGAAAAGAAAAAAGCCAAACATTGGTTCTACTTCTCTGTTTATTTGTAACAAATGTATAAATACAATTAAACTGCATATTATTTGTTACAATTTTGGCTTTTACTTCAGCATTTGATCGTTAATTTGGGACCAACTTTCGTCTAAACCAGAAAAGTCAAATAATCACCAGAGAGATCACTCACTTTTGTTACACAGTGAGGCTTGCAATTCATGTATTCAAGAAAGTTTTAGCATTTAATGACAATTCAGACTCCATCATTCTATTACTTCTAGATATGTAAAAATATCACTGCTTGTTTGCTTGCTTTTAAAAGTTTACATTATTTTAATGTGACTAAACTTTTTAAAGGCCCTCAGCAAATCACTATGTTAATGGATACTGATGATACAATTTTGTTTTCTTAAACAATGATGGGGATGAGATAGTATTTGAAAGACTTCAATTCTTACTACATCATTTATGAATTAAGTTACAAAAGAACTTTCAGTTTTTAGTCAGCTAGCCCTTTAATATGTGTGTGTGTGGTAACATAGTGTTTTTGTTTTTTATCGTGGGGCATATTATATTGTTTTTATATTGTGATATTTGGATGAAGGGCAGTATAGAAATTAAACAAACAAAACAAATGAAAATTGAAAGAAGTAAACTGAACAGTGAAAGACTGTAAAGATTGAAGTATTCATTTTCAACCTGCAACCATGGAGGTTTCAACAGTGAAAGACAAGCACATGGTGTGTGATGTGTTGCAATTCCTAAGAATAAGTGAGGACAATCTAATTATTCTAGCCATTTGGATTTTTGAGAGCCAACTACAGGAATCAATTTTGCAATATTATGACTTTTTTTGGGGGGGGGGAATCCATTACTACAGTCTCACTTGTGGAACAACTTTTGCTTTTGTGGAAACATCTGCTAACATGAGAGGCAATGTTCTGATTCCCCCTGCAACCCCCAAAATTTGTTCCAGAACAGCATGGAAAGCAAAGTAAGAGGCTGCAGTGGGAAGGGGCAACCAGAGAAATCTGCCTCCTTCCTCTTACGCCAGTTGATGCCTCTGCAAGTGGGATACCAGCATTAGATTTCACTCAGGGACAAGTACTTCCCCCCCCCCACTGAACAGTGTTAAAAACAGATTCCTTAGGGTTGCCTTAAATAATTCTACAAAGGATGCATACATATATTTTTTCAGAGATAAAATAGTTTGCATGTTGTAGGGATTTCAACTTCTTGAAAAAAAAATTAAGCATGGATAATTCTAGGCTACCTCCTGTTGATGCAAGAACTTAAAGTAAATCTGGAAAAGGAATAGTTTCAAAACTTAGGGAAGTCATTATTTCAATCGTAATTAAATTGCTTACTCTACCATATAACAGGCTGTTTAATGTATTTAAGCTTAGATATTCAGCCGCAAAGAGCAACACACAAGTAAAAACAGGAGATTCATGTTCAACATTGTTGTAGAAAGCTACAAAGAGGAAGTAGTTGCTGCTGAAATATCGTTTAATTTCATCCTTTTTGGCAAGACCATTATTTTTCTGCACATCAACTTTGTTGTTACTATAAGCACTGCTATTTGAAACCAACAATTCATTTGACAAACTTGGGAGACATCTAGTGATGTCTACCCACTTGTACAACAGGGGGACTTCTGGTTACTGTTGCCCCTTTCAGTTTTTCTCTCTCCCCCCCATCCTGCTCTGGAATCTTTCCCAGCCCTTTGGAACAAGTGGAGGGACTTAGAACACCTTTAGCCTACTTTGTTAATTCTTGGAATTGAAATATACAATAAAGTTATGTACATGAAAGCAACAGTTTGAAGACAGTAAATCTCAAATGCACTACTGTCTTGATGTCCACGTCTTCAAGAGTGACGTCATTTACGTAGCATCCACTCTTATCAAATTGATTTTGTGTTTTTTTCATACATGAACATTTGCAAAAACATTGTTAAAGAACGACGATGACTTCTTCTAGGACTTTTATCACAATTCTCAGCCGAATTAATGTAATACAAATTTGTCACATGTTAACTGTTGAAGATGCCCGAAATCTACAAGGGGGGGGGGATGAGAAGACAAATAATTCCTGACAGTGAGTCTCAGGATGGCAACAAGGCTGACACCAACAGCTAGAGCTCATTTTATAAAGGATGAAAATTATAGCTTTCCTGTTTCACAATTCAAACAGATTCATGTTATTTCAGTGTCACCATTGCAACCCTTTTCAGAAACCTGTTAAGAAGTCTTCACTGTTGACTTCAAAGAAAGCATCATATTTTCCTTCTGTTTTACTCCCATCTTAATGAGTTTAGCATGTACAATATATTTCATTTTGACCTTTACTGTACCATTAACAAGACAATTCACCAGCAAGTACTTTAGGGTGGTTTTCTTGGGTTTTTTTTTTAGTAAGGGATATTGAAGTCTGATTCTGAATGAAGCATGATTAAAAAAAACTTTCTCTATAAATATACTTGTAAGGAAAGCATATTGAGAATATAATTGTGCTGTGGCAGAATATGAACTGTTAAGTGTGTTCTACCATTCTCAAGGTACCGTTATTTGTAAGCCAAGAGAAATTTGACCCCAGCTCAGATCAGCCATTTGACACTATCATATTCCTAAGGACGCAGTTTCTGCATACAAAAAAAAAAATCACATCTTTTGAGGCTCACCAGTCAGATTACTACAGTAGACACAAACACTTAATTGAGCTATGATATGATAAAGCAGCACATTTTTTTCTGATGAAGCCATGGTAAATATAATTAGATACAAAAGCTGAAACAATCTGGATTTGTTTAAATTTCACCACCTCTCATTGCAAAAAAATTCAAGATGTCTTTCACTGAAACAAATACTACAAATTTGTTGACTGGAAAAGTATGTTTGTTCTAGCACTAAAAGCCATCATTTTCAATATAATTTTAAACATAACAGATAAAATATTGGCTACATATGTGTTGTACTCTTCGTATTGAGGAAGTTACATACAAAAGAATGAGGACAATACAGCCAAAGTTGGCTCTCTTTTTTAAATCAATGGGATATAAAGGGACATAACTTTAATGAACTGTGTCCTATGTCTTCCAGGCACAAAATTAAAATTCCTAGAATCCTCCCGCTCCCTTTGAAATTTTTTGAGCCTCCATGACTATAGAGAAAAGATTATTATTGTAGTGTAATGTCTGTTAAGAGGCCCAGAACTGGGAAAGCTTAATGTTGTCAAATAGCGTCAGAGGCCCAGATTTGGGAGGGGATACTTAGTTTGCCTGGATAAAGCTGATTTCTGGTACAGGAGAAAAACAAGTCCCAGTCAGTGGTCCCAGATGGCCTGAACTTCCCCCAGCCAGAACATGCATGTGTTGAACTCTTAACTAATGACTTGCATCCCTCCAAGCACCACATCTGATTGACAGATAAACTATAGAAGCAACTCTACCTCAAATTCTGTAAGGAACTAGGCATAATTCCCATGTTACCAATGTAGTAAGGCAGACACCAGAAATGTGGTTAGGCTCCTCATCAGTAATGTTGTGTTCTCATCTGATACCAGGTCGTACATGGCAAGGCAGATCAGGAGTTGTAAGGGCACAGATAGGTTTAAGTCTCTGCTTCCAGATCGGCTCTCCTAGATTCTGTTTCCTTATGGAAAACTTCAGATTTTTAAGAGGGCCAACCCTTTGGCTTAAAGATAAGTGCTCCTCCTCTATTCCATAGCCTCCTATCTAGCACACTCTTTGCACCACTGTACTGGTATGGTACTGTGCGAGGAATTTGGTTCCTAAGGTTCAGGGGAAGGCACCTATGAAAGCACCCTACAGGCCCTGGTGGTACATGAGGTTCTTCTGGGGGAACCTATCTGACAGCCTCAGATGCAGTGGTCTCCTGATTTCCAACAGCAGGCTCAAAGCCCCCAATTTGGTCCGGCTCCTTGTCCAGCTCCTTAGCTGGAGACTCTTCAAGCCTCCAAATACAACTTGAGTGCTGCACGACTATTACGAGCTATATACATGGTGAATTCTGATACATGGGTCATCTAAATAATGCAATGTCATCCCATACCAGCACCCGGCAAACACTAGAATGACAAAATGGTGCTGGTGACTCACTCCATGGTCACAGCTTCCATAAATCACATGTGATGAAAGTAGGACTCCCAAAAGTAGGAAATCAATTTTTGCCTGTTGTGCAGCATGCCTGCAGCAGCCATGGAGACCCTGGTACTTCCTTCTCATTCCTCCCAGTTTTGCATAGACGGTCTGCACGGGCAGAGTGGCATGCAGGCAAATCTGTACTAATGCTTGGACCTTGCCTTTTATCAGTAACAGCCCCTGTCAGTCTTCTTCTCTCATGCTTTCCTGAATTTGGTTTTAAGAATGGTACTTAGGGTAACACTTCTAATAAGCACTCATTACATTTATTACATTTATTATTTTTATTTCAGATGAATACTAATGATTTGTTAGCATTTTTCAGACTAAAGATTAACCTTACATCTGCACAGAAAGTCTCCAATTTATACCCAATTAGCTGCAATTCATCGGGTCATATCCAACACCGGCTGTATGCATGTGGGATGGACTTCTGCTCATGTCACATCCTCTCCTTCCCCATGCAGCTCCCATCCACAGTGCCCTCAAAATCTGTTCCAGGGGGTTGGAACGTCCTCTGGAGCAGATCTTTGAGGCATGTGGGAGGGCTACAGAGGGAGGAGATGAAAATGAAGTCCCAGTGTGCAAGCACAAGTCCACTTGCACAAAGTTGTCTTCTGCCCATGTTGGCCCGGTTTATAAATTGTATTTTCCTGGCAATGTAACTTCCTGCTAAAATGGGAAGAAATCTTTTTTTACTCTTTGTTTGAAGACAAACATCTAATTTTCACAACTATAGGGTAAAATAAATCTGGGACGGGGGACAATTAGCCTGTCTTTGGGCTTATATTTGTATTCCTATAGTGTCATAATATACAAATCTGAGTTATGAACAATTGGGACAGTAAAAAAGTAAAGGACCCTTGACAGTTAAGTCTAGTTGTGGACGACACTGCGGTTGCGGTGCTCATCTTGCTCTACTGGCCGAGAGAGCCGACATTTGTTTGCAGACAGTTTCTCCAGGTCATGTGGCCAACATGATTAAGCTGCTTCTGGCGAAAGCAGAGCAGCGCACAGAAACACCATTTACCTTCCCATCGGAGAGGTAAAAGAATTCCCACATTGATTATTTCCCATTCCTAACAGTTGTCTACTTGATGAGTGGTGTTAAAATCCCCCCCCCTTCCAGGACTTCATATGCCATAAATATTGAGGAACAGCAGAACTCTGATATTCCTTCAGCAACACATTTAGTACTCAATGTGTATGTAATAACCCTTCTTCTTCAGCCTCTTTGAAAATCAGATTTCTCTGTGCATAAGGCACGTACAAGAGATTACAATGCAAAGATTCAGTATGTGACTGAGTGAGAATGCAGACATACTGCCAATTCCTTATCAAAGCTTTGTAGTTTTAAGCTAGCTATTGCAGAGCGTAACTAATTTTCTATAAACACTAATCAGATCTATCCCTTTAAAAATTCTGAAGAGCAGGTGGAGTCAAATAAGTAATCTTCCCAGAAAAAAGCATTATTACAGGTAACTCCTAGAATTCTTAACCAGTTCATGTACCCTTACCGAGAGCAGTGGCTCTCAACAAAGGCTTTGGATCTGTTGCAAAAGATGCACTGTTTCAAACTGCATTCTTATTTAAAATTACTGTAAACTTCATCTTCCTATATAATTACCCATTCATTCTAGATAAATAATTTCCTACAATTTCATTGTAGCAAGTACTTGTTGCAGATTATCCATGCATATGATTTTTAAGTGGCTACACTTAAATTTCAAACAAAATAAAGGGGCACTGCAGCAAATTATGATTCCCCCTCAGAGTGAGCACACAGTTTCAAAAGCAGGAGTTGGCTAATATGAATCTTTATACAAGCAGCAATATTTTATCTTATTGAGAGTGTCAAAAACTGTACAACATAATCCCTTTCATCAGTGTTTGCAAGTGATGTATTTTCTTACAAGGTAAGAAAAGGTAGCAAACATAAGGGATTCCCCTTGTAATTAGACAATTTAATTCAAAATTGGAAGAGAACAAAAGGGCTCCTGAGCATCATATAGGATATTGTGATATTAACTCAAGCAGGAGATCCATTATGAAATTATTAAGGACAAAAGAGAGCAAGATCCACAGGGTCCCATTACAGCTGTACAATAAAAATTATTATTTTGTTGTTTAGTCGTGTCCGACTCTTCGTGACCCCATGGACCAGAGCACGCCAGGCATTCCTGTCTTCCACTGCCTCCCGCAGTTTGGTCAAACTCATGTTGGTAGCTTCGAGAACACTGTCCAAACTTATTATTAATAAGTGGCAAAGTATAGTATTGCCTCAAATATAAAACATGATTTTATAGATGGTATCTAACCCCTAAAACCTGAATAAGGCACACAATACTATCATGAGGGGAGCATTGAAGCGATGAATCAGACTTCATTCACTCTGGGTTAAAGTGTAATAATATCTGATCCAAGGAACATAAAAAGGCTATAACTAAAATATTCTGTGCTTGATGATTAGCAACAAAAAGTATTTGATATCTGAGTGCTTGATAGAATGGAAATAGCAGGAAGATGCTGCTTATTCCAAGGAAACTATGAAAAAGGAACTTGTGCTAGATTTGCTATGAGAACAAGATTACAATATCGAAGAACCTAGCTAGGATTTGAAACAGGCAAAGAGGAACTAATAGTTTTAAACTAAGACAGGGTTCTAAGAGGGTTCTGGCTGGGAGACTCCACCAGTATTTACAACATTCCAGTTCAGGCATGGAAACTGACTAGGAATATTCTATAGTCATGAAGTGAATACCTTGGGTCTCCCAAGTACTCTGATGGCATTAGCAAGGAGAGCTTGGAATCCACTGGCATGGGAAGATTCTGATGGGTGAGTCCGCTGAAACAGGTGCCAAGCAGCCAAGGAATTCCCCCCACCCTTTGCTAAGCCCCAACCTCCACATCTGCAGCAAAGAGTCCAGACCAGGCACCCCCAAACTTCGGCCCTCCAGATGTTTTGGTCTACAATTCCCATCACCACTGACCACTGGTCCTGTTAGCTAGGGATCATGGGAATTGTAGGCCAAAACATCTGGAGGGCCGCTGTTTGGGGATGCCTGGTCCAGACTATTCTCTGCATTGTGACTAATCTTCCTAAAGAAAAAAAAGGAGACATTCATTTTGATATTTTTGGCCCATGTAAAATGTTATTTGCTTTAGCGAGGTCACCTTATTACAGTGGTACCTCTACGTACGACTAACTCTACTTACGAATGTTTCTACTTATGAATGGAGCTCCGTCCGCCATCTTGGATGCGGTTTAGATAGGATTTTTTCTACTTACGAATTTTTAGATAGGGTTGCTTCTATTTACAATTTTTTTCTCCCAATGCATTCCTATGGGATTCAACTTACATTTTTTTCGACTTACAAATGTGTGTTTGACATAGCTGCCAAGTTCTCCCTTTTTTTAAAGGGAAATTCCCTTATGCTGAATAGGCTTCCTCGCGAGAAAAGGGAAAACTTGGCAGCTATGGTGTTTGAACGCATTCAGTTCGTAAGTAGAGGTACCACTGTATTCAGTTTCTTGAACACCTCTGATGACTAAACAAGCAGGAGAAAAACAACAACATTAGTATGGCTTGAGAAATTTTTCTCCACCTTATCTGATTGGAATACAGAGTTGAAGAAAAAAATGTAATAACAACTGCCCCCCCCAACCTACCCTATCATGCAATGCAATCCTGTGCATGTTTACTCAGAAGTAAATCCCACAGAATTCAACGGCTCTTACGGTGAAATGTACATAGGACAGCAAACTTAACTGAGAGCAAACTAGAAGTGCTTGAGCATGGGTAGGCAAACGAAGGCCCGGGGGCCAGATCCGGCCCAATTGCCTTCTAAATCCGGCCCGCGGATGGTCCAGGAATCAGCATGTTTTTACATGAATAGAATGAGTCCTTTTATTTAAAATGCATCTCTGGGTTATTTGTGGGGCCTGCCTGGTGTTTTTTACATGAAAAGAATGTGTGCTTTTATTTAAAATGCATCTCTGGCAGGGCCGTCTTAAGGGTATCCAACGCTGTGGTGCAAAAATGCCTCCGGTGACCCCCCTCCCATATTAAATCAGATTGGGCAGCGTGCACAAAGGATTCGTCTATTTCTAGCAATCCCCTGTGCTAAGAAATAAAACGGTGCACGAGCTTCAGTTCCATTCATGAATTCGTCTTCTCCTAGTGCTTCAAGGAGAAAAGCGAATCTCCTGCGGGGTGTGTGTGTGTGTGCTTTCTCTCCTTCAGGCATCCAGATTCTCTGCTGCGCTGCTGCCGCCCACGTTCACGTCGCCCAGGAGCTTCACGTCCTGTCGGGCTTCAGGCCCGCTCCACGTCTGGAGCCGCTGAGGGAAACTCCGCCAGGCTGGAGGGACAGGGGCGGCGCAGAAGAGGGAGGGTGGTGTCAGGGCGGGTGCTCGGCAGGGGCTTCACTGGCCGGCCCATGCTGCCGGGGCCCGGGCGCTCCTCTTTGGACAGCTGCACGGAGCATCGGTGCGCCCCGTGCTTTTGCCCGGACGTGGCTTCAGGCTCTTCTCCCGCTGCTCCATCCAGCCAAACCTCCGGTGGCGGAGTCGGGGGCTCCAGGCGGCGCTGCGCTCACTCGGCTTCAGGCGCCCTTGAGAGGCCAGGTTCCCTGGCGCCACGTGCCAGTAAGCCCAAAGGCTGGGTTATTTGTGGGGCATAGGAATTAGATCATTTATTTATTTACTGTATTTCAAAATATGGTCCAGCCTCCCCCTACCAATGTCTGAGGGACAGTGGACCGATCCCCTGCTGAAAAAGTTTGCTGACCCCTGTGCTTGAGGATCTGCTCCAATAAGATTTTAGGTCGTAAGTGCCTGTGGCTTTTGTCTGCACTTACTACATAAAGCTCACACATATGCAATTTAAACAATATGTATGCCTCCCGAAATCAACAAACCTCACCCAAGGCACACTGGCCCTGTTAAGACAGTAAGGCTGTGACAGAACAGAAAATTTAAAATGAGAGTTTAAAGACCAGGCTATCCTTAAGTGCATCCTGAACCAAATAACATGTTCTTCTTTGACAACATTTTATAGTTTTTGGGATGTGACTGGAGGGCTGGTGCAAAGAGGGAACAGGACTCTTTAGTTTGCCCAGTACTGTTGTGAAGTTGCACAGGGGGGAAAAAGAGTGAGTGAAAATCATTTTTGGTTTAGGTTACATAGAAAAATATTAATCCATTGACCCATAGAAAGCTATGTACCAAACTGTTTTGTTCTCAAAAATTGGGAGCAGGTAAGCTGTCCCACTCTATGACACAGCAGTTGCTCATCTCAAACTGGAGAGCAGGGCAATTGCATTAGGCTGCTAAGTCAAACCTAAGCTACAAGCAGCTGTTTGGCTTTCATTTCACATAAGAGCAGTAAAAGGAATTCTGGCCCAAACTC
This sequence comes from Zootoca vivipara, assembly GCF_963506605.1. NCBI lineage: Eukaryota > Metazoa > Chordata > Lepidosauria > Squamata > Lacertidae > Zootoca > Zootoca vivipara. The sequence goes on along the minus strand of NC_083277.1, from coordinate 65,606,908 downwards.
AACAGTTACATTTGTGCCTAAGTGCCATGCTCATTTTTATTCTTGATAATGGAACGAAATCCACAATGAAAAAATCTGAACAAACATGAAGAGAGGAAAACTTTTACCGCAGACTTTCATTTAAGCGGTCGTTCTCATGTTCTGGTGTTCAGGCCCAGTTCTTTAATTCTCAATGTGTTTAACTACCTTTCAGCCATATGACAAACATTAACTGAACAATCTAAACTTCTGACAAAATTTGTATTCAGCAGTTCAGTCAATTATCTTGGATGCCTCTAATGATGAAATAAATGAATCTAGACATGTGTGTATGAAATATATAAACCAAATTATCAAATAACTAAATATTAGCTTTTCTGAGTTGACAAGGCACTTAGTATTATATTATTTCAGTAATTCTTACAACAGCCCTATAAGGTGGGTCACTATTATTTCCAGATAGGCTGCTGAAAAAGAGTTGTTTGTCCTTGGCCACCTAATAAGTTAATGGAGGAGGTGAGATTTTAACAAGGGATTTAGCAGAGTCCCTAACCCACTTTATTAAACCAGCTATATGTATTTGGATTATTTTCACTTACACAATAACAATGATTTGACAATTGACTCAGGTAGAAACCTCTATTTGGAGAAACAGGAAAGCAAGAAGAGGGAGGAAATACCACAACTACTGTAGGCTGCTGCTGTATCTCCACTCGTGTACGGTAATTTTACATAACATTACTTTCTTTTTCCTAGAAGCACCACCCATTAATATGACACAATTTCTGGTAGAACTGGATATCTGCTGTTGATAATTTAATGCAGAACAAGTGACAAAAGTCGCTACTTTAGTAAAGTACTGTGGCCACAGAAGGCAAATCTAAGTACAACCATTGATGAATATCTCCCTTCTACTAAAATTTTCAGAAACAACCAACAACGGGACACTTGTTAAGAGTGCTGAAGAAATACTGCATAAGCAACTTGCTCTAGGAAGAACAGTTTCATCCTTTGCAACAGAGCAACTACTACTACTACTACTACAACTACAGGAGTTCTTTTTCTTACAATTCCCACAAACAAGGACAGTGACAAGAGACTTCATATTTTAATGATGTGATGCCAGCATCCTTGTGTCTCTGGATTTTAAATAAAATCAAATTAGTGTCAAATGCTTCTTTTGCAACACAACAATCTGAATTCTGCTTCTTGTTAAACCCAAAATAAATCTTGAGACAGACACACAGTCTGCAAGGCTTTGTTTTCGGCACTAGTCAGCCCATAGAAAAGGGACAAGAGAAAAGATTTCACTACAATAGCTAGTTAAGTTCCAATGCAATGGTGTCTAGACTCTCCATCACATGGCTCCTCAAGGTCCTCTACCAAATGAGCACAAATGAGGGAGCATTATGAGGACCTGAGTCTCAAGCAGAATTATTAAGAAAACGACTATGCTCTTGTTTTCTTAGGGAGGGATTCAATACATGTATCTGCATAATACATGCATACATGAATTGATGGAACATCAGTCTAACTTGCTCCCAGATTCACATGCTCTAGGTTTACACTTTTCTATGTATGCCTGACTAAAAAGGGAGGGGGGAAGAGTAGCTGGGCTTCCCAACTGTGGGCACTGCAGAGGGCTTGTTGGTTTTTTGGATGTTGAGCGATAGGCCAAGCTTTCCGTAAAATATTTAGGATGGTTTGGAAGTCATCCTCTGAGTGTGCACACTATACATTGTCATCAGCGTACTGAAGCTCTATGACAGAAGTTATTGTAACCCTACTCTTTGCTTTCAGTCTACTCAGATTAAAGAAATTTCCCTCTTTTGGATATATGATTTCTACCCCGATGGGGAGTTTCCCTTCGACAATGTGAAGAATCATGGTGATGAAGATAATAAATAGAGTTAGGGTGATAACACACCCCTGTTTAACGCCTGATCCCACTGTGAATGGTTCACTTTGAGAGCCATTGTTATCTGCAATTGTTGCCGTCATATTGTATTACCATGGAGGAGCTGAAATATATTCACAAATTTATCTGGGCAGCCAATTTTCAGAAGGACAGTTCACAGGGCAGTGCAATTTACAGTGTTGAAGGCCTTAGTCAGGTAAATAAATGCCATATACAGGGGTTGGTTTTGCTCTCTGCATTTTTCTTGAAGCTGTTGAGCAGTGAAAAATCATATCCACTGTCCTTCAATAGGTTGAAAACCATTTTGGGATTCAGGAAGTGTATCCTCGGATATAGCTAGGAGATGGTTTGCTAAGATCCTTTAAACAACAGCAACAACCCACTGAAGAATAGTAACCATGTGAGGCAGAAGGCTATAGATAACCCCTTATCTCTACCTGCTAGCTTTCTAGGTATGGGCAGTTTTGAGGTGGGTTGCCATACAAACAAACAATTCTAAAGTGATATAACTGAGGGACCCTGAAACACGTGATGCTTCTGAAAGTTTAATTCAAATACTTGCACAACCCTAGAACTGATTTCTTGTGCAAGTATATATTCATTTCCAAAAAAAGAAACCATTTAATTTTTATTAAGTGTGGGCTCAAGACTGAAGAACCCTGCTCCCCTTAAAAACCGAAAACCTGCTGCAAGTTCAGCTCTCAGTTATGGACCACGAAGCCAAACAACGGTATCAAATTTTATTTTCTAAAGTAACACTTCATATAACCAATAAGAATGATGTATCTTATATTATTACCCTATGTTTAAATTTATGCACTGGATTAATAAATAATCTTTAAAAAGACTCTGAAACCCTATGACATGTTTAGAGCATTAAAGTATGTAACACAATCAGTGTGTGTGTGTCAAATGCAGGCTGTGTGCATTTTAATGGATTCCTGGCAGTATTCTGTGGTGACGGAAGAAAGTGTTCAGTGAATGGTTTTTGAATATATGAAAACATTTCTCCTTTTAAGATCTATAAAATGTTTATTATATATATATCATGAAACTATGCATAATAATACTGGATTTCTGTGGAAATTTAACAGAATTCTTTGACAAATAGAATATTAATAAGAGGCAATGCTTTTAAGGGTCTTAAAATCTATTCCTTGAAACGCTGCTGAAAGTTCTATCCCTGTTATCAGAAATGCATAGATTAGTTTACAAATTCCAATGAACTCCTTCTGCCAGGAAATGACACTATTATATAAATACAGAATGAATTGAATTGAGAGTTTCTTTCACAGTTGCCTGTGCTCTCTGAGTGGTTGCCACCAAAGCAGCAGAGCTGATGGAAACAGATGTCAAAGTCAGCATCTGACCCAACAGAAAAGCTGCTCCATAAACTATAGGATCTTATTTAGCTATGCTGAATCTGACTGTGATGCTAATTTAGTGAGAATATAAAGATGAAACCAACAGCCTTTTAAATCCTATGCTTTTATTTAGTATGAATGCCCACTCCACAAGTTTGTTTGCAACAAAACTGGCATTATAAATTATTAGAAAGTAAGTCAGACCCAGAGATAAGTGTTTGTACTCCTCAAGAAAATTGTCTTAGGGGAAAAAAAAACTGAGAGCAGGCTAAATCCTTGCTGACTTTTCAACCACACACACACACACATACACACACACCCTATGGCAGGGGTCAGTAAACTTTTTCAGCAGGGGGCTAGTCCACTATCTCTCAGACCTTGTGGGGGGCCAGACTATATTTTGAAAAAAAATAATGAACATATTCCTATGCCCCACAAATAACCCAGAGATGCATTTTAAATAAAAGCACACATTCTACTCATGGAAAAACACACTGATTCCCGGACCGTCCGTGGGCTGGATTTAGAAGGCGATTGGGCCGGATCTGGTCCCCGGGCCTTGGTTTGCCTACCCATGCCCTATGGCATGGAATTTTGGTGTGTGTTAGGTCTACTGCCCACAAAAAGTTTAATAATGCGATTCACGGGAAGGGGCATGATTCAATGGCAGAACTCATGATTTGCATGTTAAGGAGCCCAGCTTCAGAGCCTGACCTCTCCAGGTACAGCTGGGAACAACTGCTGTATGAAAAACTGGATTGCCTCTGCCAGTTGGCATAAATAATGCTTAGCTTGATAGACAATTGTCAGAAAATCCCCTGTTCTTGTGTTCCGTTATTTCTATAATCAGTGCCAGCTCAAGGGTTTTTGGGCCTCCACTTCTCACCATTGTCACCATGGCCCATTCAGTTGTCCTCCCCCACTAGCCCAATCTTAACAACCTCCCAAGGAAGTGTGCAGGACAAGTGGAGGATGCTACTTCATTTTTAACATCCGGGATAGGAATCCTCAAGCCTGGAGACCAAATGCCACTCTACAAGCCTATCTAGCCCTTGAAATTTTTCCCAATGCCACCCCCTGAGAAGCACTGCTTTGCACCCTGAGTGTTTCTGCCTTCAACTCTGATCATGCATTTTGCTTGTTGGGATGGAAAATAGAGCTGGGTTTGTGAGTGTGTTTAAGGTAAAATTTACATTCTTGGTTTCACTGTTTTTTTGTCTCTGGTCTTCTCCACCTGTGGCATGTGGCTCCTGGAAGGTTGCCCAGAAGGAACGTGGCCCTCAGGCTGAAAAAGGTTCCCCACTCCTGATCTGTACTAATCACTGCTTGGAGAGGCCAGGTGAAGAAGCAATAAGAGCAAAGAGAAGGAGCCGGCCCAGGCAGCTTCAGGGTTTGGACATGGGTCCCTTACAGGGGTGGGGACTCCAGTAAAGTACCCAACGATGCTGAATCCTGATGCAGGTTCTGTCTATAATGCACTTTATTGCTAGTTACAGGTAGGTAGCCGTGTTGGTCTGCTGTAGTCGAAACAAAATAAAAAATTCCTTCCAGTAGCACCTTAGAGACCAACTAAGTTTGCCATTGGTATGCACACTAAAGCTCATACCAATGACAAACTTAGTTGGTCTCTAAGATCAAACCTATCCATTCTTAAGGAAATCAGCCCTGAGTGCTCCCTGGAAGGACAGATCGTGAAGCTGAGGCTCCAATACTTTGGCCACCTCATGAGAAGAGAAGAATCCTTGGAAAAGACCCTGATGTTGGGAAAGATTGAGGGCACTAGGAGAAGGGGACGACAGAGGACGAGATGGTTGGACAGTGTTCTCGAAGCTACGAACATGAGTTTGACCAAACTGCGGGAGGCAGTGCAAGACAGGAGTGCCTGGCGTGTTATGGTCCATGGGGTCACGAAGAGTCGGACACGACTAAACGACTAAACAACAACAAAAAGGTGCTACTGGAAGCACTTTATTGCTGTAATTATCAGTAGAGTCTATGGCGGTATGCTTTGAATTGCTTGTGATCACAAACCGGATAGTGATTTTGTGCTAATCTCTTACTTGAGGTCTTCCTAGCAACATCTTGTGGGCCATTGTGAGAACAAAATGCTAGGCTAGATATAGGCCTGATCCAGCAAGGATCTTCCTATGATTCAACAAAACAGCCTTTTCCTACGAGTCCTCCATAGGAAAGGGTCTATAAGCCAGTTAAGATAGAACCTCTCTGTATATCACGTCAGCTAGGGCAAAACAACAAGCTAGGGCAAATATTAGAAGCTAGGATGAACATATTGCTCTGGGTATTTTCCTTGACTACAAATCTATGCTGTTCATAGAATAAATTGGTGAGTTCTGATCTGGGGAAATTCTGTTGGTCTTCTTAGTCAGGTTTATGAGAAGAAAACACACACTAATATTCATGGAGAGTTGGGTGGCTTGAGAATGGAAACTGATATAGTTGTAACTCACTAATTTCATTACATCTCTTCCCATCAATACAGAAGAGTGTGGTATCAAATAATCAAGTAGGTATCAACTGCAAAATTCTTTTTTTTTTGGATTTCAGGGTGGATTTAGTCCCAGTGGTAAAGCTGGGGCAAGTAGCCATGCACTTAATCTGAAATATCAGGTACCCTAGCCCCACACTTCTGGATGCCAGGATAAGCAAGTGATGCTCCAGTGTAGCCCATTGATGCCAGAATATAAAGCATCTTCTGAACACTTCGAGGAACATTCCTTGAAACAGTAGCGCATCACTAGGATTGTTGTGGTATCAGAATCAGTGCATACAAATCTGACAGCACAGATTTCGCACACAGGAAGCATTTCCATGAAATGGCTGTATATTTATTTAGATCAATGCACAAAAAAGCCCTGAATATAAACTACTAATACATATATAATTATGGTTAGTAATTCCTTCTCCTTCTGACACTCTTCCCCCACTCAACACCTCCTGGCTTCCAGTTAGGACTCCACACATCTATCCATGCCATATATGCGAATATTACACAAGCTTCTACTTTGTGGCACTGTAATGGATCTTGCCTGTCAGCTAAGAAAGAGTATTGGAGCGATGGACATGTTCATACAGAGACAATGTAACTGTGTGAGAGTATTACCAATGTAGCCCAAAGTATGCATAACTGAAATAATCACTAGATTCAGGTAGGTCTGACACAGTCGAAATAAATTAAAAAATTGTCCAGTAGCACCTTGGTAAAGGTAAAGGGACCCCAGACCATTAGGTCCAGTTGTGACTGACTCTGGGGTTGCAGCGCTCATCTTGCGTTATTGTCTGAGGGAGCTACTGTACAGCTTCCAGGTCATGTGGCCAGCATGACAAAGCCGCTTCTGGCAAACCAGAGCAGCACATGGAAACGCCATTTACCTTCCTGCTGGAGCGATATCTATTTATCTACTTGCACTTTGAGGTGCTTTTGAACTGCTAGGTTGGCAGGAGCTGGGACTGAACAATGGGAGCTCACCCCGTCGTGGGATTCGAACCGCCGACCTTCTGATCGGCAAGCCCTAGGCTCTGTGGTTTAACCCACAGCGCCACCCGCGTCTTAGAGACCAACTAAGCACCTTAGTTGACCAAGTGCACCTTAGAGACCAACTAAGTTTGTTCTGGGTATAAGCTTTTGTGTGCATGCACACTTCTTCAGATACACTGGACAATTTTTTTAATTTTTGAAATAATCACATAATCAAAGTATTTCCCCTTGCCCACCCATGTCTCCATTTCCTCCCCTCTTGTATTGTTTCCTCATGTTTGAATACAGCTGGTGCTACATAAAATCAATAAATAATAGAATTGATAAACACCTTTTTTTGGTGCTGTCAGTTGGATCTATTTAAAATTGTCTCTACCTCACAGACCAAATCACAGGGTTTTCAGAACTTATTCCAAGTTTTCCTTCCTTTGTTAAATGATGAATAGATTTACTAAGTTTCCTGTAAAGCATGTGGCTTGGCTATATTTTATGTCATTCAGATTCCCTCCCCTCCCCCCCTTTCTGGAATAAGACACTATAGGATGCACTGCAGAGGAGGCCATGCCGGAAAACCTATTGACCTCAACAGGAAACTGTTTAAAAACTGGAGTACGCTGAACATTTGACAGAATAATTAGAATGCATTTAGACTTTAATTTCCATCTGCCCAAAGCAAACAGGCAGTTGCCAGAAATGCAACTTAAGCTGCTGGAACTGCAAAATAAACAGAAAAGAGCATGGACTTAGTAACAATACTTGTCATCTGCACAACTGATAAAGCTCTCCAAGTTCAGTGTTGCCACAAATAGTGTTTGGATAACGCGGTACTGCTCAAGCAGAGTACTGGTAATTACCCACAATGAGGCATATAATTGAGAATGCATTTGTATTATAAATTTGTACATTGGTAAAACCTCTTCCAATTACTCTATCTTAATCTCTTCCCCACCAACTGTAATTAAATAAATTACTAGAAGAAACAGTCCCTGTTCTGGAAAAAGAAAAACATGAACTGGATACATAGTTAAAACAGTACAGTATCTCTAAGGAGATCACTCTATCAAGAGAGCATTTGCCTCTGTGCACATGCTATGCTCCTGACCCTTCCTGAGCCAATTTGGGAGGAGATGGAGACACTTACCGGTAGCTCAGGAGGGAAGCCCCTCTGCACTGGTGGAAATCCTTGCAGGGGCTTCAGCTAGTGGGACCAATTAAATATGGCCCTATGGTGGGGGTTTGCCAGAGTTTCTACATTTGGCACAATGTCCTAATGAGTTTATAAGACCACACAACACACACCTGCTTTTACCAGGATTGAGCTGTAGAGTTTGCTATACATAAAGTATTTTCACCAATTGTTTTCTTTTTTCTTTCAAGCATCACCTGGTATGATTGACCAAGGCTGGTCACTTTGTTTCAGTTGATTTAAGATTAACTACTGTTTGTCATTATGAAAAAAGAATAGTGTCACTAATCATTTGTCTTTCAGCTTTGAAAAATATCTCTCCAGTCACATGTGATCCTTACACTTCTGCTCATCATACACCTCATCTTTCAGCTTTGTGCTCCCCGCGAGAAATAGTCCTCCCCGCGAGAAATAAAGACCCAAAACACATTGCATAGGGTTAATGGGCATAAAAGGCCACAACTTTATTGATTACGGATGTAGAGGGGTATTGGCATAGGCATTGGATCAAACCGACTATATCTGACTCCAGCCCGCTCTGCTGGCAGTCTGTGAAGGGTTAACCACCATTGGATGAGTCCTGCGATGCACATCAACTAGGAACTCATCCTGGGGCCACCGCTAGGGGCGTGCCCTCTGGCCCTCACCTACCACGGCTTCGGACTTGGCAACGCCCCGGACTCCTTAAGGGAGTACCCTTCCGCATTTTGGGGGAGGTGATGGTAGCAACCTCCCCCCCCGCACCTGTACCTTCTCGAGATAATCCAATGCCTACCGCCAATACCCATAAGTTGTGACGATTTGCATACGCAGCAGGCAAAAAACCACAAGGCCAGAGCCAACTTGCCAAGTGGGAAAAAGTCCTACCAGGTCCCATACAGCGACCAATCAAAGTGCGCAGCAACGTCAAAGAAGAAACCTGCCTAAAAAGAGGGGGGTGGGAAATGCAGGAGCCGGGTCAGGAAAAAGCGAGGTCGATTCCCCGCCGCGCGCTCGTTTAAATGCCCGAGCCGCGCCCCCATGGCACATCCGGATTGGGTGCGCCAAGGGCGCGCCGCGACGGGAGAGCAACCAATGGGCTGGGGGGGGAACGCTAACCATTCCCCCCCCCGTGAAGTCCTTGTGGGCCTACAACATCTCCTCCCCCTGAGGAGGGAAGAGATTTTTGAAGACAACATATCTGATGTGGGCATTACTGCTTGGAATAGAATTTTCTGCCTCACTAGGCAGTTCAAGATTACTGTATCTTGGCATCTGCAATAATCCTTTGTTTCTGAGAACATCTACCTCTGCCTATCCCAATTAGCCCAGCATCAACCCAGAGAGCAGCAAGATTTAATCCTTTCCCTGAAATGTTTCCAACAGCTCCTTTTCGCTGCCAAGAGAAAGAGTCTGCATTCCTTTGTTTCTAACACCCTCTGCCATACAGCTTGCCAGCTTCCATTACCCAATTGTAAATATAAGTGTTTTAGAAATCTAACCTCTGGAGAGAAGCTCACATTGTTTTACAGAACAAATCCAAATGGTCACCAATCCTACGTCCTAGAATAAGGTATGCATGATATATTAGTGGTATGGTTTCATGTATATTTGCTTAGCAAAAGCAGGGGAGCTATCGCCAGCCATACTTGATGCACCAGGGATTTCAACTCAACAGCAGGAGACACCAACATTAAACTATAATGATTTTAAACAAAAGCATACCTAAACCACCTTTTGCAGTATATTTTAAAAGTGAGAACTAGGATAGACTAGAGCCCCTTTCAGATGTTTTCAAATGAATGCAGGAGGAACACCATGGAGACAGGCCCTACTTCTGATCTATGTACTTTCACTTGAAGGTCTGGAGACAGCCAAATCAATGCATGCATATAACTGTACACGTAAATGGATGTAACTGGGACCCCTGATTTTTTCTTGTAAATATTGTATCTTATCTTGATTCTGTAAACTGCTCTATAAGGTCCTGTAAATCTTTTAGATAAAATAAATATATATTAGGACATTTACATTAGGCACCTCTACCTCTGGTATTTCCTGATTTCACTAAAGAAATGCCTGCATTGTTCAGAAAATACATTTCAGAAGTCTTTTAAAAAATAAATTCATGCCTCTATCAAATTTTGATTTGTACATTTTAGCTATAAATCAACACTCCATCAATTCTACTTTTAATAGCAAAAGGCACAGATGGTCAATGGCCTGCCCTGAATAACTCTCTAGGAAATATGACATTTCATCTTTTTGTTAATGCATTGTGAGAATCTGACCATGATGCCCCAGAGAGTAAAAAACAAAACAAAACTATTATTAGGGAAAGAATGCAGCCACATTCTGAATGTTAGCTTAATCATAAGGATTGAAACTGAGACAACAGATAGGAAGTGATAATCGGTGGTGTGATAAGGACTCATAATTTTTTCTTAATAGACTGCAGAAGCACCACATGTGTACATGTTTTATGTGTAGCAAATAATGGGAATTAAAACCTTTGCAGTGTCCGAAAATGGGATGCTGCAAGTGAAGAGGTGAGCTCTCCTTCTTAGCCTGTGCCAGAGCAGGTGACAGGCAGTTCCTTTACTTTGGACAGCTGGTTCTATAATAGATATGGCTCTGGTGTTTCAGATAATGGGGGTGTTCACTTCTTCTAGATGGTACTATCCCTTCCATGCTTGTTGGAGATCTGAATCTGTATTGCCTATCCTGGCTGACAGTTGATCTCCAAAGACTCAAGCAGTGCTCTTTACCAGCCCTACTACCATAGTGCCTTTGAAGGAGAGATAATAGGAACTGGACTGGGAACCCACTGCATACACAGCATGTGCACCACCAGAAAGCATGTGCTTTACCAGCTTGTAGTATACAATAAATTCCTACACAAATATTACTTACGAAATTGTAATTGCTAGATCTCTGCATGCACACAACCGCATACAAATATATGAGCCTGTAAAACTGTGTTTCTGTATTGGAGTGGCAGTAAATCAGATTGCTATGGATCCATGTGTATAGTTTTTCATATTTGAAAATGATACATGTGATAGAAATTCACCATGGGTACAGCAGTCCTATGATGGTGAAGTGCACTAGTCAGAATACTGATTTGGTGCTCATTTTCTTCAAACATCTAAATGCGTGTTCTGCTTAGGTTGTTCCAGATGCTCTGATGATAGCAAAAGCAACTGTCTCTCCTGGAAACTTTCTGAATGTTAGAAGTCATTCCATAGCAGTTCTGTGAGTGACAAGTGTCACCCAAAGCCATACTTTAATACAGGGGTGTCAAACTCAAATTCATCGGGGGCCACATCAGCAGTTTGGTCACCCTCAAAGGGCCGGTTGTGTCTGTAGGACTATGTGTCCACTCTTTATTATCATAAATTATTGTCACTGCATTCAATTATTACTGTTTTTTGTAATAATGTAAGCTCATTCCCGCCCCCACACGGATCACATTCCTGCGTCGTGGCGCGTGTGTGGGAAGGAGAAAGCCACTGCTGGGATTAAAAACCTGCAGATTGAAAGAGGGCTTCCCTCTCCCGCCCTGCGCACGCCCAAACCCCGCTAGGCAGGATGCCACACGCTGCAACCCACCCCATGCTTTGGAGAGGGGCAGGAACATGTGGTGCAGCGCCAACTCCCTGCTTTGCTTTTGCATCCTCCCTCCTCAGCGCCAGAGTCCCTTCCCCCTTGCGCTGAGGGAGGGCAGCGGATTTCCCGAGGAGGAAGGCGGCGGCAGCCCCAGCGGACGTGCATCTTCGCCTCAGAGCTGCTCTTCCCCCCACCCGCGCTGTTGTCGTCTTCGCCGCCGCCTCTCCCTACCGGGACTGCAGGCAGAGGAGGCTTGAAACCCCCCCAAATTCCCCTCCCACCTACTCAAACCGCGAGGCGACATCACGAGGGGCTGAGAGGAGGAGGCGGCAGAGCGGGAAGAGCAGGAACCCGTGCCGTTGCCGCCGCCTCCCTCCCGGCCGCCCCCCGGGGAGCAGCTCCGCCGGAACTGAGAAGCCAAAGGGCGGCTCGGGGGTGGGGGGCAGAGCAAAAGCCAGGCACCCTCCCGAGTGTCTATGAGGAGAAAACGGGGGAAGAGGGAAGAGAAACCCAGCTCCATCAAGAGAGCGGATGTTGCGCTTCGCCTACTTCCCCCTCAGGCTCACTCCGCGTCCCTTTCGCCCGCTCGCTCGCCCACCTCCCGGATGCAGCCGAGGAGAGGAAGGGAAGCGGCGGGCGGTGGCTCCCCAGTGCCGCCTCACTCGCTCTCGGAGACAACAGCAAAGCCCGCCAAAAAAAAATCCAGCGCTGCTCCGTCCCGGCACCAACTTTGCCGGCGGCGCCTGTAGGGCTTTCCTACCTCCTCGGCGGGCTTCCTCCTCCTCCTCCTGCATCTCACTTCCCTGTCTGGCCACTGTGCCACCACCTCCCTCAGCCTCATTCGAAATTGAAATTCCCTGGCCAAGGCAGTCAGCGCGGCTCCAGCGCCCCGGCCTCCGCCTGCAGCCCCGCCCCCGGTTTTGACCCTCGGCCAATCGCAGGCTCCAGAACTACTGGTAGCGGGTTGTGTCGGCGGCGGCTACGCGGGCCACATGATGAGGTCTGGCGGGCCGGATTAGGCCCCCGGGCCTTGTGTTTGACACCCATGCTTTAATATATGGCATAAAAAGCAACCAGCCAACCAGAGTTAGACATTAAGAAGTCTCTTTGGGATTTCCAAAGCAAAGGTAAAATTGCTTTAAGTTATTTTAATGACACACCAAATTATGTATTCTTTCTATGAAGTTATATATTTCTTTGTGATGCATGCAACTAAACTGGAAGAGGGTGGAGTCAAAATGACAACTCTAATTCTCTTCTAGGTATAATTCTCTTTTCTCTCCCCGCCCCCAATGTAATATATATATTTCATTGTGTTGTGTTGTCTTAACAAGACAGTAGAATAACTTTGGCTGATCCTCAGATATTCCAGCTACTAAGTTCCTTATGGTACAATTGTTATTTAAAGATTGCCAAAAACAATTTAATGTGGTTTGAACAGCCTCACTCTAAGTTCTAAGACCAGATGTGCCATCTTTATGGTTGCCAGCCATTCAGAAACTCCTGAATCAAGAAGCTTTTAAAACTCACAACACTTGCTTTTATTTATTTGCTTGTTTTAAGGAATAAATATATGGGGTTCCTTTTATTTGAGCCCTACATTTCACAGGGCACCCTGCAGTGCTATTTCAAAGAGCTTCTCATATTAAGTAGTAAATTAAAATAAATTATTGAAATTTTGATTATGATTAATGTATGCTTATTTGTTCGCTTTTATTTAGGAATCACTTATGAAACATCAACAATAAAGACATACAAAAATAATTTTGTACGTCTCTGTTTAAAATCTCTGTTTAAAAAGCTTGTTGAAAAGAGACAGTCTTGAATACAGTAGGTGCGTAAAAGACAATGGAAACTGTGTCTGTCTAACATGTATCAGAAGGGAGTTCCAAAGGGAAGGTATGAAACAGACCTCCTGATGAAACAATGTCTGCAGCAAGCCTTATTCTGTAGAGTGCAGTGATTGGCTGGGTATCCTGGTCCAAGCTTATAGGGCTTTGAACACCAGCACAAACAGCTACGTAATTGACAGCCAGTGCAATTATTTCAGCAGCGTTGTTACATAATGACAATAACCTGCTAATGGGCTGTCAATCCACTGGAACACACATGTACCCAGTCTATGTGAGGGTAGTGGATGCCATCTATTACTACAGCATTTCCTCATTTCAAGATGTTTCAGATAACTTTTCACAAACCATTCACTCGGCTAAAATTATCACATGGCACATTTTAATGTTTATGTCGAAGACTAACCTAGCAGCTTTCGAGTTTATCTTGAAAATATGAACGTGGTGTACAAGGTCGTAAGATTCCATATGGAACAGAGCTCCTGTGCTCTTAATTCTTCTACAGAAAGGAGATATGTATTCTGTGCAGTTAGTTTCTCCTCATTACCACGACAAGAAAAACTACATTAGCTGAAAACTCCTTACAAAAGTGTAAATTGTCATATACTGAATCTGGCAGTCCTATCTTTTTTGTGGCAATTTTAGACATTTTAGATTTGCAGGATTAGAGCTGCAAAAGTTCTATGTCAATGAATCCTCTACAAAAAAGCTGTATGTTGACAAAGTAGAGAAAGTTTAAGAGTGTAGCCATGAAATTAAAAGTTTTGAAATGCTATAATGGAAGCATAAAAGAACTCGCCACACTTTAATAAATAGGATAAAACACTGACAAGGGTTATGGCTTACTGTTCTCAAATACTTCACAGCTGATTTAAACAGACTATAGTTCTTTGTGGCTACTGAAAGTAAACAAGGCTTAAGCATAAGACTAAATACTGCTACTCAATAAATATTTAGGCTAAATTTGAGGAAGAATTATCTGCTTGTAAGCAAATTGAAGAAACTGAAGATATAAAACTTAGGTTTGTGAAGAAGATGCTATTTACCAGTTTTGTTTTTTTACAAGGCAAGCACCATGACCAGGATCTGGAGAAATACTTTAGGTGCTTTTACGGGCTTAGGCATTCCCCATGGGATTTTGATTACCATAATTAAATTTCTTAAGAGCAGATGCCCAAGCTGTAGCACAACCTGCTTTTCAAAGCCCCCTCAGGCTCAAAAGTGGTTTTCCCTGTGGCGTGGTAGGCTACTATTTAAGAAATAAAAGCCCCACTGCTCCAGGCATGCAGAACTAGTAGTTCATTGGATCTCATCCTTTGTTATTCTCTTTTAATATTATGGGGATAGAGAAGATGTATTGATGACTCTGATTCTAAGGCTCTGCCTTGCAATCTGTAGACAGGCTTTCTTCCTTTGGGGACACTTAGGGTCACAATAAACTGTGACAATATTCCAGTCATACAGGAGCCATGAAAACAGGCCCAGATTTTTGCAAGAGTCTGATCAAAAGCGAGTGCAGTACATTAAAAGGGAAATTTGCCCAGTGATGTCACCACTTGGGTGGCAGGCCACCTTCACCCCCCCCCCCAATGCTCAGCCTCACATTAGGTAGAATTTAGCATAAAAATGTGCAAAGTGCATTTCAGACATATGAGGCCATTTTTTCTTAATAAAAGGGAACTGTTTGTTCTAACAATCTTCAAAAGATGAAATTAACATTTGAGAGGCACACCCATTTCTGTGGTAGCACAATTTGCACTTCCTTATAATTCATAGCACATAGCAACTCAGAAAACTGTAGCACATAATACAATAAACCATGTGAAAGCCAGATGACAAAACAATATTCGAGTACTAGGAGCAGCAATACATTTAAACATTTTAAACTTGTGACGGCGGATTGTGGGCAATTCTCACAAGGGTTAGAGAAAGTTGAACACTTGAACAGATCTGCAATATTAGAAGATTCCCACCTCTTCTCAAAGAAGTTTATAAATCTGTATTTGTGCTGCAGGAAGAAAACGTATCACTGTGGCTCCCAAATACCACTCAAGAGTCAGTGTACTGCATTTTTACACTTTTATGGTCAAGAGGTTTGGCTACAGATTTGCTCTTAAAGTGTATTATGATTACTTTGGGTTGAATCCCACCAAGTCACAAAGTGAGTGGAACATTTTCCACCTGCACAATGGAACTTCCCCTTTGCCTTCATCCACACCCCCAAATTTACTCTAGAGGATTGGAGAAAAGCTCAGGGCAGATCTCAGGGCGCAAGGGAAGGAGAGGAAGAGAAAACTTTGTTACACAAGCAGAAGTCATTCTATTCATGCAGTGACTTCGTTGGATACAACCTTTTATAGCTGTGGTGGTAGTTCAGTAATTGAGTATATAATCTGCATTCCATTTAAAAGGCACCCAGGTTGTGGGGCTGCAAATTAAGGGCTTGCCCTTATAAGACTATCTCATTTTAACATATACTTCTTCTCTGTTCCCTGACTTCTATGGATGGTACCAAATATCTCTGCCTGAGACTTTGGAGAGCTGATGCTGCCAACTGGAGTAGATCTGACTCAGTATATGGCTCCTTCGTTTGTTTATATAAGGCAGTGTGTTCTGAACATTAGGAGCCAGCCCTAAGATAGATGTCCTTGTGGCTATTGAGTCACCGCATCACTCAATGAAGTGCTGGCTGCTGTCAACTGATACTGAAATGATATTAGAGTCAATGCAGTAATCATGCAACTGGGACAATTCAAGAACAGTAAAAAAATAAAGAATTAGATAGGACATGAACAGAGAGAACCCAAAACAGTATTTGTATGTACACAGAGGCATTTATGTGATTGGTTTTTTAAATTACAGGAGTAGGTTCTATAAGGTATTCTTTAATTATTACACAATATCACGCATGAACTGCTGTAGACTTCATGACCCTCAGACCCAGCCAGCAAATACATTTAAAACATATTCCCCATTATGAAAACACACAAAAAGAATTGTCAAGGCCAACTTTCTGAAACTTTAGCACACTACTGTTTACGCCTGGGTGATTCATGACTAGGATAAGGTTGCCAGTTAGAAATTTCACAAATAAAGAACTTCTTTTGCAACTGATGTTGGATGGAAATATGGTCAATCTGAAATAAGAACTTTCATTATTTTCTGAACAGCGGGGTTTTCTGAAATAAAAAATATTCATTTGCAGAAAAAGAGAGAGATCCTTAAAATGAGAAACACCAGGGCAAACTCAAATTACAAGGCTTTAAAAATGCAGACTGCAGAGGTAGACTGGTGCGAAAAGGATGCCTAGGTCCTGTGCGAAAAGGATGCCTAGGTCCTGTAGAGATCTACAGCCAAATGAGCAACATTTCCTCATAAATCCCATCAGGTGTTTAGTTTAGTTAATCAGGCTAAGCACTTATTGGAGAGGTAAACATTTAAGTTTAAACAACTCTAAGCATAAACAAAAGTCCCAACTTTAGTGCAATAAACTGCCTACACATGTTTAGTGATTAGATAGCCAGGAAATTTAACAAGTTAGATAATTTAAGTACAGGGGACTTTTCTATTTGGCATGCTATAACAGGAGAATGCAAA
Organism: Zootoca vivipara; assembly: GCF_963506605.1. NCBI lineage: Eukaryota > Metazoa > Chordata > Lepidosauria > Squamata > Lacertidae > Zootoca > Zootoca vivipara. Next base: position 65,589,930 of record NC_083277.1, on the reverse strand, counting down.
TACAAGCTTCTAAATAGGCAGCTGAACCAGAAAACAGTTGGCGTAACTTAGTCTGTGCCTCATTTTAAGTCTGTGCCTATGTCATTATGACACAGGATTTTTGATTACAGTATTATCATGATCATGCTATGGTCTAGACCAGTGTTTCCCAACCTTGTGCCTCCAGATGTTTTGGGACTACAACTCCCATCATCCCTAGCTAGCAAGCCCAGTGGTCAGGAATGATGGGAATTGTAGTCCGAAAACAGCTGGAGGCACAAGGTTGGGAAACACTGGTCTAGACTAGAGCTTGAGCAGTTACTAATTTCAGGAGCTGAAATTCATTGTATGCCTAGAACATCTCACCTGTTTGCTGGCTTTCACTTTGACCAAGTGAAAAGCAAGTTTCCCACTCACTTACTCATATATACATATTCTATTTTTACTGACTATGGAAATTAATTCTTTAAATAAAAATCATAGAAGCTTGATTGTGTTTAAAAATGTTCTAATAGGCTGAACACATTGAACTAATGTTTGCAGTCAAGGCCTCAAGCTGTTTTTCAAAACAATGAGCCTCCACATCTTTGCCCACAGTTACTAAGATGGACAATGACAAACAGCCACTTTCATTTAAAGATGCATCTCTGGAGTTAATCAGCTCTCATTGTCAGGCCACAGCAGAACGACACAGTGATTGCTTACTGCAAACATTTTCCTTTTACCTTGGTTAAGTGGCATACTTTCCCCTTTTAAGTAAAAACATCAGGCTACAGGCATCTCTGCCCAGTCAATTATTTGTTGCTTTTAACTTCTACCAGCTCCTGTTTTTACTCAAGCAAAAGAAATTACTGCACATTGCCATGCCCTTTCTTACACATGAGAATGAAAGAGTCATGCAATTCATATTTCCATTGCCTGAATCAGGCTGCAGTAACTTGACAACATCTCAATAGTAATCAAGCTACTTTCCATCACAACTTATGGGAGTGTACTTAGTTAATTTTGTACTGAGAATGAAAAAAGGGCTTCTTCTACAACCCTGAAAATGCAAGTGTATGAGATTCTCATGACTGCCTATGAACTCACATCAAGCCAACTTCACAGCCAACCTCTCGCATCCTTGTACTTTCACAGTTAGTTAAAACATTTAATTTGTTTAGCGAATACTTAATTTGTTTGAGCTGATTTGTATAAACATTGGCAAGCAACTGCATAGAGTTTCCATATGTATAGAAATATATTTATTTGCAGGGTCTTGCCATGTAGATCCAGCATACCATGATTTCCAACATAAAGCAGGAAGTACCATATAAAGAATTGCAGGAGACTGCTGGCAGCAGTTGTTGTTGTTGTTGTTTAGTCGTTTAGTCGTGTCCGACTCTTCATGACCCCATGGACCATAGCACGCCAGGCACTCCTGTCTTGCACTGCCTCCCGCAGTTTGGTCAAACTCATGTTCGTAGCTTCGAGAACACTGTCCAACCATCTCGTCCTCTGTCGTCCCCTTCTCCTAGTGCCCTCCATCTTTCCCAACATCAGGGTCTTTTCCAAGGATTCTTCTCTTCTCATGAGGTGGCCAAAGTATTGGAGCCTCAGCTTCACGATCTGTCCTTCCAGGGAGCACTCAGGGCTTTCCTTAAGAATGGATAGGTTTGATCTTCTAGCAGTCCATGGGACTCTCAAGAGTCTCCTCCAGCACCATAATTCAAAAGCATCAATTCTTCGACGATCAGCCTTCTTTATGGTCCAGCTCTCACTTCCATACATCACTACTGGGAAAACCATAGCTTTAACTATACGGACCTTTGTCGGCAAAGTGATGTCTCTGCTTTTTAAGATGCTGTCTAGGTTTGTCATTGCTTTTCTCCCAAGAAGCAGGCGTCTTTTAATTTCGTGACTGCTGTCACCATCTGCAGTGATCAAGGAGCCCAAGAAAGTAAAATCTCTCACTGCCTCCATTTCTTCCCCTTCTATTTGCCAGGAGGTGATGGGACCAGTGGCCATGATCTTGGTTTTTTTTTGATGTTGAGCTTCAGACCATATTTTGCGCTCTCCTCTTTCACCCTCATTAAAAGGTTCTTTAATTCCTCCTCGCTTTCTGCCATCAAGGTTGTGTCATCTGCATATCTGAGGTTGTTGATATTTCTTCCGGCAATCTTAATTCCGGCTTGGGATTCATCTAGTCCAGCCTTTCGCATGATGAATTCTGCATATAAGTTAAATAAGCAGGGAGACAATATACAACCTTGTCGTACTCCTTTCCCAATTTTGAACCAATCAGTTGTTCCATATCCAGTTCTAACTGTAGCTTCTTGTCCCACATAGATATTTCTCAGGAGACAGATGAGGTGATCAGGCACTCCCATTTCTTTAAGAACTTGCCATAGTTTGCTGTGGTCGACACAGTCGAAGGCTTTTGCATAGTCAATGAAGCAGAAGTAGACGTTTTTCTGGAACTCTCTAGCTTTCTCCATAATCCAGCGCATGTTTGCTATTTGGTCTCTGGTTCCTCTGCCCTTTCGAAATCCAGCTTGCACTTCTGGGAGTTCTCGGTCCACATACTGCCTAAGCCTGCCTTGTAGAATTTTAAGCATAACCTTGCTAGCGTGTGAAATGAGCGCAATTGTGCGGTAGTTGGAGCATTCTTTGGCACTGCCCTTCTTTGGAATTGGGATGTAGACTGATCTTCTCCAATCCTCTGGCCATTGCTGAGTTTTCCAAACTTGCTGGCATATTGGGTGTAGCACCTTAACAGCATCATCTTTTAAAATTTTAAATAGTTCAGCTGGAATATCATCACTTCCACTGGCCTTGTTATTAGCAGTGCTTTCTAAGGCCCATTTGACTTCACTCTCCAAGATGTCTGGCTCAAGGTCAGCAACCACACTACCTGGGGTGTACGAGACCTCCATATCTTTCTGGTATAATTCCTCTGTGTATTCCTGCCACCTCTTCTTGATGTCTTCTGCTTCTGTTAGGTCCTTACCACTTTTGTCCTTGATTATGGTAATCTTTGTACGAAATGTTCCTTTCATATCTCCAATTTTCTTGAACAGATCTCTGGTTTTCCCCATTCTATTGTTTTCCTCTATTTCTTTGCATTGCTCATTTAAGAAGACCCTCTTGTCTCTCCTTGCTGTTTTTTGGAAATCTGCATTCAGTTTCCTGTATCTTTCCCTATCTCCCTTGCATTTTGCTTGCCTCCTCTCCTCCGCTATTTGTAAGGCCTCGTTGGATAGCCATTTTGCTTTCTTGCATTTCCTTTTCCTTGGGATGGTTTTCGTTGCTGCCTCCTGTATAATGTTACGAGCCTCCATCCATAGTTCTTCAGGCACTCTGTCCACCAAATCTAAATCCTTAAACCTGTTCCTCACTTCCACTGTGTATTCATAAGGGATTTGATTCAGATTGTATCTTACTGGCCCAGTGCTTTTTCCTACTTTCTTCAGTTTAAGCTGGAATTTTGCTATAAGAAGCTGATGATCTGAGTTACAGTCAGCTCCAGGTCTTGTTTTTGCTGACTGTATAGAGCTTCTCCATCTTTGGCTGCAGAGAATATAATCAATCTGATTTCGATGCTGCCCATTTGGTGATATCCATGTGTAGAGTTGTCTCTTGTGTTGTTGGAAGAGAGTGTTTGTGATGACCAGCTTGTTCTCTTGACAGAACTCTATTAGCCTTTGCCCTGCTTCATTTTGAACTCCAAGGCCAAACTTGCCAGTTGTTCCTTTTATCTCTTGATTCCCTACTTTAGCATTCCAATCCCCTGTAATGAGAAGAACATCCTTCTTTGGTGTCATTTCTAGAAGTTGTTGTAGGTCTTCATAGAATTGGTCAATTTCACTTTCTTCAGCACCGGTAGTTGGTGCATAAACTTGGATTACTGTGATGTTAAAAGGTCTGCCTTGGATTCGTATCGAGATCATTCTGTCATTTTTGAGATTGCATCCCATTACAGCTTTTGCCACTCTTTTGTTGACTATGAGGGCCACTCCATTTCTGCTACAGGATTCTTGCCCACAGTAGTAGATATGATAGTCACCCGAACTGAATTCGCCCATTCCCTTCCATTTTAGTTCACTGATGCCCAGGATGTCGATATTTATTCTTGTCATCTCATTTTTGACCACATCCAGCTTACCTCCACTCATGGTTCTTACATTCCAGGTTCCTATGCAATATTTTTCTTTACAGCATCGGACTTTCCTTTCGCTTCCAGGCATATCCGCAACTGAGCATCCTTTCGGCTTTGGCCCAGCCGCTTCATCAGCTCTGAATCTACTTGTACTTGTCCTCCGCTCTTCCTCAGTAGCATGTTGGACGCCTTCCGACCTGAGGGGCTCATCTTCCAGCGTCATAACTTTTATATGCCTGTTGTCTTTGTCCATGGAGTTTTCTTGGCAGGGATACTGGAGTGGCTTGCCAGTTCCTTCTCCAGGTGGATCACGTTTAGTCAAAACTCTCCACTATGACCTGTCCATCTTGGGTGGCCCTGCATGGCATAGCTCATAGCTTCTCCGAGTTATTCAAGCCCCTTCGCCACGACAAGGCATTGATCCATGAAGGGGGCTGGCAGCAGTTATAATCGAGATATTGTATTTGGCCATTATTTCTACAAGGTTCAGAACTGAATCTTCCTCTTGTTCAACAGGGGGGTCATTCATCAGCTCAACTGCAGGAACAAATTCTACTCTGCCATTTTAGCTGGTTCATTACTACTTACTGGCTTTTTCAGTTTACTTTTTAATAATAAATACTATGGTGGTCCTGAACAAGTTTCCCATACCTGTGTGCTTCATCAGGTTCTGGGGCTGTATTAAAAACATAGAAACATAAAAAGAGCCCTGCATACTAAAGTCCCATGTGGTCCAACATCCAGCTCTTAAAGGGTCCAACCTGGTTTTAAAGGTTTGCTTGGTGGGAGATAGGTCACAGCTTGCATTCTCAACCCATCTGCATTTGAACCAGAAGGTTCTACCTTTGGGGCTTTACAGTCAGGTGACTGATGGTCAGTAGGAATAGCTTCTTAAGAACGACATCCATGCTGGCTTCTTTCCACGTAATTGTCCATGGGCACCAGCAGTCTAGACTCTGAACTTTTGCCTCTGACAGGGATTTGAAATGTTATCTGAGCACCTGCATCATTTCTAATCCTATGTTTTAATCTGCAGTTGGACACATGACAGCTCAACATGCCACTCCTAAATGGACATGGTTGCTTTGTACTGTGAGCATTTCAAGAACAATACAGCAGAGGAATTACATGCAAACCAGAGCTGCTTCTAGTAGTTTGTTTGTTTGTTTAAGTTGGTGAATTTTATTTTGTTTTGTTTAGAAGCAAAAGAGAAATCCTCAGTAAGCAAATATTGATTAGTGACATCAGAGAATCCCAGAACCGTAGGAATGAAGAATCCTCAAAAGTAATCTAATAGCCTTCACCAGTGCAGGATCTTCCATACTCAGCATTCCTAATGATAGCCCATATAATAAAAGGCAGCCACCTACTTAATCATCCAGCTTCTAGCATGGAACAAATGGGAAGCAAGGAAGACTAGAGTGCACTGTTTCAGATGCCTGCGGTCAGGGCTCAGTAAGCAAATCATAGTAATAACTAACCTGATCTAAGAACAAGATTCTTGCTGTTAACTTGAGTAGTGAGATATGCAGCAAAGCAACATTGCCCATCACGCTTTGCCTCACAAGAAAACATATTTAGCTCTCTTGTACTACTTTATTCCTATCCAGTTGCCCATTTACAGCTGCGGCCACCTCTGATTCCTCAGAGAAAAGTAAAAATAACCACAGAAGTTTAGCTCTAACACACCACTATTGGAGTCAGATTATTATTAATTGCAGCAATACTCCTCACCAATTTATCCAGCTAAGTCTCAAAAGTAACGAGACTCTTTGCTCCAGTTACTTTTTTAAAAAAAGTACTGACCAACTTTAAAGGGACTATTATTGATGTACATTCTACATAAATTAACACCAGATGAAGTATCTTTCTGACCACTACTTAGCACACAATTAAATGGGCACTTGACACAGAAATAACCATGTGCGGAGATTTGGCCATAAATTCCTCTGCAAGATTCCAAGTTTATTAATAAAATATGCCATATTATTCAGACTTCCTTAGATTTAGGCACTTCACCTAGCTCCCAGAGAGGGCAACATCAGTGCCAGGTTCTCAGCTTTCTTTTAAAACTTGTGAAATGTCTCCCACTACGATGTGATGTACATGTCTAAATGAGGAGACCCGTGGGGCCTGTTTGTAGCAGACGGATAATGCAGTATCCATCTGCATTATGGATATGCTCTCTTGTTCCCAAGTACCTTTTAGGAGCTAAGCCTCCCTTGCACAGATGATTCCAGTGACTGGGATGAGTAGCAGCTTTATTTATTTCAATATTTCATGTACCAATTAAACACAGTCGTCTTGAAGTAGAGACCAAAAGCAATAAGAGTAGAAAAGAGTTTAAAAAGCAAAAAGAGTAAAAAAAACCTATACAATCAGAAATCAATTAAAACATCTGCTAGAATAAAAGAAGTATTCAGTAAGCTCCAGAAGTTCAACAGGAAAGGGGCATGCCTGAACTCAACCTGGAAGCGAGTTCCACAAAACTGAGACCATAATACTGAATATATAGCCTCAGTGATTGAGCACAGATCTAAGGAATCAGGCAGTCCCTGGGGTATCCTGGACCCAAGTTGTTAAAGGCCTTCTAAATTAATAAAAGAACCTTGAACCTGGCTCAGTAGCATATGGGCAGCCAATAAAAGCTTTTGAGCACAGGAGTTATATGCTGGTGATATCAGTAGTCTAGCCACAGCAATCTGTGCCAACTGGAGCCTCTGGACCAGGCCCAATTGCAGCAATTGAGACTTGAGGTTACCAATGCATCACCCACAGTCTCCAGATTATCCCTGTCCAAGCAAGATCATAGTTAGAATACCAACTGTAGCTAGTAAAAGGCACTCCTTGCCACTGAGGCTGCCTGAATCTCCAGCAGCAAAGATGGATCCAAGAGTATCCGCAAAGTCCAAACCTGTCCTTTCAGAGGAAGTGCATGCCCATCAAGAACAGGCAACTGGCCAGTCTCCTGGACACTGGAATCACCAACCTAGTGTCTCCATCTTCTCATAGTTCAAACTCAAATAATTAGCCCTCATCCACTCCACCTCTGCACCCATAGAGCAGTAGAAATCAAGCACAGCTTCTCTTGATTTCCTGCAGCCTGCAGTACACCATAGGGCAGAGACCATGGGGCCAAAACACGGTCCTCCAATGCTACTCTCTGGCCATGACCCTGTAGGTGGGAGCAGACACACTATAGAACAGTGCCCCCAATACCCATCCCACAGAGCTGGTACATGAGGATACCAGGGTCAATGATATCAAAAGTCATTGAGAAATCAAGCAGAAGCACAGATGAAGACCCCTATCCCACTCTCAGTAATGGTAACCCATTAGGTTCATCTCATCTGCATACCAAAATACCACCAGTGAGTGCCACTTTATCCCTTCTCATTTATAAAGTACATAACCATTTTAGCATACTCCCACAGTTCTTCTAAAACAAAAGCTGATCTACAATAAAAAATATTCTTGATGACCTATGAGGTACTTTTTATATATACAGTGGGCTTTCTTTCAAAAGCATATGATAGCTTTTGGGGGGGTAGGTAAGAAAATTTGCCTCTTATTTTTGTTAATAGCACAAAACTACTTTGGCAGCAATATATATTTTTCAAATACCCCAAACCTCACTAACCAGTGGAATGTGCAACTGAAACCCATGCAAATCTGCAAATAATACAAAAGAGGTCAAAAATATGGAGTGAAGTGTTTTCCAAGATTCCCATTTTGTTTTTAGCAATTTTTTGTGCTTTAAGGAGAGGTGTGTAGAGTAACGTGTCAACTTGTGGGTGGAAATAGCTTAAACTATAAAGAAGAATTTTTTAAAAAAGAACCTTGCAGTTTTTGACTGGTTGGCAAAGCAGATACTAATATATTAAATACTTGGACACTAAAAATACTAAAAAGCCAATAATTTCTGTTAACATTTATATGCGGCAGATAATTATTTGATTTACTGGCAGCCTCTATGACTTCCGATAAAATTCTGGCCTTGTTTAAGCCAACTGTTTCCAAAAATTTGATAAACAAAGAGACCGTGTGCAGAATTCCAAGTATGCTGTGCTGCCTAATGTGCAGTTTGCTTGTGTGAACACTCTTGTGCGTAAAGTGAGTGAAAATACATTTATCAACAGCTCACCCTCAGCTGATTTGAGTTAACCATTTCAGCAGTGGCGGCAGCTGGGAAAGCTAAGGCTGCAACCTTACACCCCCCGCCCCCACCTGATGGGCTTTGTGGAGTGACTGCCCCAATTGCCACTCATGGTAGCAGAGATTGGGGAGGGGTTGGGGTTGGGTTGGGGCACAACAATTGAGCCTGATTCCAGCCAGTGATGCGTATGAGACTGATTAGGGATCCAGTGGATCCCAGGGTTCCTCAGCCTTGCAGCACCCCATTTAGACACTTTCCACTGGGTTCAGCTGGCAGGGATAACACCACTGGGTCCCCTGTCCACATGAGAAAGCTCAGCATAGGGACATATCCATTGAAGGGTGGGGGGTTGAATTGCTTTGGCCATTCAAGAAAATCCATGCCTTCCAAACCCTCCTCTTCTGGCTCTTCAGCAATAGCTTTGAAAAAAGATTCTAGAAGCTCACCATTAATTTACTCAGAGCTAGCTAGTAGTGTTAGATAGCACATTAATGAAAGTCACCACTTTCATGACAACCAGAATAGTGATCCACCTCTGACCAGACCATTTATTGATGGGAAATGCTGGCGGGGGGGGGATATAATATAATTTTTTGGCAGCACACTAGTTGTACATGATAATATTCTCATTCACCTATGAAGTGGGGGAGTTGTTGGTAAAAGGAATTGAACCTTCTGATATGAGCCAGGGCTCAGATTTGCTATCATCAGGAGAAGAAGCCATGGATTCAGAGGACATATCTGACTGGGAATTGAATGTGTCTGCTGAATGAGTATGGCCCTACTCAACTCTGCAGTGGTGGGGCTAGCTGCTCAAAGCAAGTAGCAGGCCTATTTAAGGGTCAGTCTTGGTTTGCCGGTTCGAGCAATAGCCAAGCCTGCCTCCTAATCTAGGAACTAACCGACCTTAAACAAAAACCCCTTACCTACTTTCCCCCCTTCCCCTACTTGCCTTTTGGACTTTGACCATTGCTTACCTGGACTTATTCTCTGCTGTGTTCGACCATGCCTCACTAGAACATTTTACTGCTTCTTGGATTTGGAACTGATGCTAGAGGTACATGATCTGATGTCTCTGGACTCTGTGATCAGCACAAGCTCCCACTCACCTAGAACCCAGTCCCCTCCCCCCGCCATGAGACAATTTTCTGAATACCCTCCCTTCTCAAAGTCTGCAGCTCCCGAAATAATAATAATAATAATAATAATAATAATAATAATAATAATTTTGGTGTCCTTAAAAACTTACCTGCCATTCTGAACTGTAAATGTACTGTTATTTTCCTAACTTCACCAGAAGGCAGCCTATCCCTATGCGATACTTACCAGTATTTTTCCTGCATCCATCAGTCACAAATAGCAGCTTTAATACATTTCACTAATTCCAACATGTATTTTATTCCAATAGTAGGTTTTTTTTTACATGCAAACACACTCTTTGTACTAAAGAAAACAAAGTCTACATATAATGCCAAAATAATATGTTGCACCTGCCAATTGTGGTAAGAACCTAAATGTTTAATTTATGCACTCTTTTTAATTCTCGTTCTTTTTTTTAGACGCAATATTAGTACCAGAGAGAATCTTGTTTTTGATACTTCGAAAGCAAAATCAAAACTAATTCATGCTTGGATTAATAATCTTTGCATGCAGTTTTCTCTATTAGATTACCATTGGCATTATTGACTTGATTTTAAGCATTTACCTTATCAAGCTTTCAAATGCAGCTTTCAACTGTATTTCCAAACCAAACTTTCAAATACAAAGAGATTAAGAAGCGGCTAAACTGGGATAAGTAATTGTGATTTTTTTACCCTGGTAAAATCATCTCTTGGGGGAATCATAGGTAGAGCTACCCATTTTAAAAAATGGTATCACCAGTGAGTAAATAGCATGCACATGTCATGTCAGTGTGATTTATTAGTTTTCTCCTGAATCACATCTGGACTTTTATTCCTTCCCCTCTAGCTTTTGGCAAGGTTGTCTTTTCCTGAACAACCTGACTATAACTTCCCAAGTGACCATTCTCCTGACAATGGTCAACTTCATACTTTCCTGTTCTTTGCTTACTTTGAATCCCCTTCTTGTCAATGTATTTGGCCATGATTCATGCCTCTTCCATCTCTGTAAATTTATTTGGTCATATTTCATGCCTTTTCCACCTCTGCCCTTCCTCTTATTTCCCCCTTTTGCCAAGCTTTGTACTTTAAGATTGTGGAAGCCAAAAACAAAAAGTATGAGATACATAAATTAAAATACAGAATTCTTGAAAATACTCATGCACACAGTCTTCTCATCTGTCAGATATTATTTTCAAAAGTGCAAAATATTAATGTTCTAACAAATATCAAAACAGCATTTGCATAGGTGATTTCTGCATATTATCAACTAAACCAGTGTTTCCCAACCTTTGGTCTCCAGCTGTTTCAGACTACAATTCCCATCATCCCTGACCATTGGTCTTGCTAGCTAGTGATGATGGGAGTTGTAGTCCAAAAACAGCTGGAGACCAAAGGTTGGGAAACACTGAACTAAATTACCCTAGCTGCAGCTGGGAAAAAAAATAAGAACATTGAGGAAGTCACCTTGAAGGGACAAAATTTCACAGCCAAGTGATAGAAGTAAAAGTATATTTTACGAGGTTAAGGTGTCACATCACTAATACTACATGATACTCATCAGCTCTCTTTCAAAGGGATTCCATTTTTGTTTCGGCATTCCAGCTCCACTTAACAGTGAAAGGAGCATACTGTGAGAAATGACACTGGATTTAAGCCAATTACAGCAGCTATAATTAAATTATACAATAGGGAGCTCAAAGATCGGAAGTATGTTTATGATCCAGCACCAACCAGATTGATATTCTTTTGTATTAATTGATATTCTGTCTCCAACAATAGCACAATCTGATTTAGTAATAGGTTTTTTTTATATAAAAAAAAGGTGGCGGGGATACCATTTTCTCTTGACCTATCTTTTACATTGTTTCATAGTTGTGGCTTTATTATACATAATCTTGGATATTATGTAAAAGAAGATCAAAATTTAGAAATACACAGTTTGTTGCCCCTTTCATGATACCCAAACTTATCACAGTGTGCGTAATGGCAGGGCCACCACTGGGCTAAAAGTGGGGCAAAGGGCAGCAGTGCAGACAGCCACGTCTCTCTTTGTCATATTCCATGGTTGCCGTAACTCCACCCCTAGTTACTGATTTATTATGTTGCTATGGAGTGAAGACCTATACCTCTATGCATTGCTGCAGTGTTTTGTTGCTACTTCTTGCTTATTTGTTTAGGGAAGCACTGTAGATGGGCACGGTCTTCTCACAGTCTTAAGTTTCTTGACAGTCTTAAGTTTGCTGAGAGTTGTTAGAAGACCTGTGTCCCTCACAGAACTTTACTTCCCAGATTTCCCCAGAAAGAGGCATTGGCTGTCAAACCACTCAGAGAACTGGAGCTCTGTGAAGAGAAAAGGAGTCTCCTAACAAGTCTCAGCATCCGTAACAAAGGCCCTGTTAGCATATAACACTAAGCCAAATCATGGCTTCTTGTGAACAAATTTCACTATGGCACAGGTTCCCAGGGTGAACACTGTGGCTGCTTTGCTCCTCCACTCCTGGTGCTGTGAGCTAAGCATTAAACCAGGCACCCCCAAACTTCGTCCCTCCAGATGTTTTGGACTACAATTCCCATCTTCCCTGACCACTGGTCCTGTTAGCTAGGGATCATGGGAGTTGTAGGCCAAAACATCTGGAGGGCCGCAGTTTGGGGATGCCTGCATTAAACCATGAGCCCAGAGTCAAATTGAGCAAATTTTTTTGTAACCGTGGTTTGTCCCCATTAAGTCAGGCTTAAAATGATCCACATGCAGCCTTGGTGTGGGTATATTCAAAGGTAAAAGGTGAAGGTAAAGGTCCCCTGGACAGTTAAGTCCAGTCAAAGGTGACTATGGGGTGTAGCGCTTCAGGCTGAGAGAGCTGGCATTTGTCCACAGACTGCTTCTGGTGCAATGGAATACCATGACGGAAGCCAGAGCGCACGGAAATGCTGTTTACATTCAAAGACAACAAAGGAGTGACATACATAACTGAGAAGTCCATTCTCCTATATTCAGAACTGCATGCTGTCTCTTGGATAAAGTTACTTACTACAATTGTCTAAAGCTGTAATTTGATGAGTGTGTTCAATTTACATTTAATTCAAAACACTGTGCTTTATCATTAACATGGGGAATATTACTATAGTGGTTTTCAGATTAATAGTGCAGCTACAATTATTACAGATAAATTTTTATGAGGATTTCATTCCAACCATCTCAGATGTCCAAGAAACCAAAGATAAGTTTGTCTTGCTACTTAAACAGCCCTCACTGTTTAGATTACACATTTTGTTTTGTGACTAGATAATTATATCTATACAGAAACAATAGAGCCTTGCTTCTATTCACAGCTCTAGACATTCTGGAACAGAAGCCTTCTAATTCCAGAGAGGGCCTTAGTTTCAGGAGCAAAGATAGGATAAATGACACTTCTTCACCAGACTAGCTGCCACATTCTGGATAAGTTGTAGTTTCCAGGTCACCTTCAAAGGTAGCGCCACGTAGAGTGCATTGCAGTAGCCCAAGCGGGAGATAACTGAGCATGTACCACTCTGGCGAGACAGTCCACGGGCAGATAGGGTCTCAGCCTGTGTACCAGATGGAGCTGGTGGACAGCTGCCCTGGACACAGAATTAACCTGGGCCTCCATGGACAGCTGTGAGTCCAAAATGACTCCCCACAGTTTGTTTAAGCTTTCACAAAAATACCTAAAGTAAGGCAACAAGACCCAGCAGCAATCCTATACAGTAGAAATAAAATCTCTCAATTTCCTTATTAGTCAGCACAACTTCTTTCAACAGCCTACAGAAAAAGTGTATGAGCTTTATGTGGGTGTTGTAATAGGCAGTAACAAGCTTCCCTCCTAACACACAGCTGAAGTAGTCTACCATGTGAGGGCAGTCTAGGTACTTCCAAACATCTAGGTACTTCCAAGCAACAACAACAACAACAACAACAGGTGATTATGTAAATCAGGTGGGTGGGTGTACAAGCCTGTGTGTTTAGCATGTAAATTGAATGTTATCTGTTATTTATTTCTTGGTGTGTGGGGGCCTGTACACTCCTCAAGTGTTCACAGATTGACAAGTTATATGGAGAACTAAGGGCAATAAATACATATGTAGAAAGTGTGTGTGTGTGTGTGTGTGTCAGAGAGAAGCAACAACTCACTTGGGATACTCTCCTAACATTTTTGAGATGTATGAGAGAGACATGTAATTGAAAATTCTAACACTTGAGCACAGGAGCATAACTCCTGAAGTAGTGGCTGAATTCTAATATGGATAATTACAACCAACCCTTTCAAAGAAAACCCTTTGATGCTCTCTACTACAAAGCATTTTATACCGGTATTTATTTGCTGCCTCATCAAAGTAATACGTATGAGTATCAGCAGCTGCTCAATTTTTTTATCCCCTTCCTGTATCACCACATTTTAGTAGTAGCCAACTAATGTGAATCTATGCAATTTGTAAAGTGCTTAAGATGAAAGCCACCATATAAATGCTATGTATCTATGGCATTTCCAAGACCCTCACCAGCTGTGCTTGAACAATCATCATGCGAAGCCCTGGCTTGCACTGAAAGTTAATGACAGGAACTTATTACCCTGCTGAAGCACGTAACTTCAGAAGATAGTTAACTTCATTGCATCTTCATTTCCTTCTTGGACTCAACATTTGAAGGTTCTGGATATACAGTAGTAGACTACCCTGTAGCTCCAGCTTTTTACTGCAAAACGCTTATAAGAATGATTATGTTTGTACTCTAAAATAATGATTTAGCAAGGCCATCACTATATATTTTAGAATAAGTATGCCTGTGCGCAAAGGAATACAGAACACTGGCTTGTTTTAGATTGTTCTGCAACTTCTTATCTATACTTCAAGAAAGAGAAATCAAGGATTTTTTGTGTTCAAAAATACTAATGATATTGAGTATTAAAAGCTTTCTCAATTCAATTACTCTCACATCAAAGTCCTCACCTCCTTTTATTATGTGATAGTTATAACACCATTTCCTTACTAAAAGGAGTCTAGGATCTGATCAGTCAAATTACTATCATCAGCTTTCATGGGCTTACCCAGTTATCAGGGAAATATCCAAGCGCCTCAGCATTCCTGTAGGACCTGAATAAATGCAAAAAGCAGTTTTCCCTAAACTCAACATTGTATTCAGTGTGTGAGTGTATCTGCACATGTTCATAGAATTGTAGTCAGAACAGACCTAAAGGGTCATCTACTTCAACGCCCTTTAGTTTTAATGTATAGTATGATCTCTGATATGTTTAGTATACATACCCTCTTTTTTAATATATTCCTTTGTTTCTTCTCTGCTTTCCATATCCCCCCTCCACTATTTCCTACTAGAATGAAAGCCACCATATAACCATATAACTGCCTCCCACAGTTTGGCCAAACTCATGTTCGTGTTCTCGAAGCTACGAACATGAGTTTGACCAAACTGCGGGAGGCAGTGGAAGACAGGAGTGCCTGGCGTGCTATGGTCCATGGGGTCACGAAGAGTCGGACACGACTAAACGACTAAACAACAACAATGATCTTCTCTGATATGTTTAGTATACATACCCTCTTTTTTTAATATATTCCTTTGTTTCTTCTCTGCTTTCCATATTCCCCCTCCACTATTTCCTACTAGAATGCTTTTATTGCTTTTTAAATTGGATTTATTATATTGAAACTATTAAATATAAATGTTTGTCGGTCAGTTGGTTTATGGTATACACCACCTTATACCGTAAACCAACTGGCCGACAAACATATCTACATGCTTCTAGCTACCATCCCAAACATACCAAACAATCCATTCTAAATAGCCAGGCCCTACGCTACAGCCGCATCTGTTCCACCTAAGAGATCTACAGCAAACCTTTTTAGAACTAAAATATCCGCCCGGTGAAGTTAAACAACAGATCAACAGAGCCAGACTGATAGCCAGAGAGAACTTGCTGCAAGACAGACCCAAAAAACCCCACTAGTAATCACATACAGCTCCCAAGTTAAAACAGTACAATGCATCATCACAGATCTACAACCTCTCCTAGACAATGACAGTTCTCTTTCTCAAGCTCTGGGAGACCTTTCATTGCCTACAGACAGCCACCCAATCTTAAACAACTCCTCACCCACAATAATACTACCACCAGACTTAACACGGACACTGGTACCAGAGCCTGCAATAAACCCAGATGGCAACTTTGCTGCCACATATACACATTTGTGTTGTATACACATACCGGTATACAACTTTCCTGCCACACCTGGACAACACCATTACTGGCCCCAACAACATCAAACATACCATCTCAGGTCTATTTAATTGCTCATCTTCTAACATTGTGTATGCCATCAAATGCCAACAGTACCCTTCAGGCCAAACAGGCCAAACCCTATGCTAAAGGATAAATGACATAAATCTGACATCAGGAGTCACAAGACAGAGAAACCAGTAGGAGAACACTTCAGTCTCCCAGGACATTCTATACAAGATCTCAAAGTAGCTGTGTTATTACAAAAGAATTTCAGAAACAGACCAGAAAGAGAAGTTGCTGAATTGCAACTTATTACCAAACGTAAAACCATGGAGGGACCTGGTATGAATAGAGACATTGGATACTTACCTCATTATACATGATAAAGCTATTTTTAGCCATCTAACCCTTGCTTTTTCCTGTAAGACCAATTGCAGTCATTAACAGTCGTCAACAGGTTTACCACACCTATCAGTCAACCACCCATTCCCACCACCCTTCTGAGTAGTACCCCTCTCCACCCTCTCACTATATATAAGGGTCTGGTGACTTCTGTTTCAGTGTATCTGAAGAAATGTGCATGCACACAAAAGCTCATACCAATGACAAAATTAGTTGGTCTCCAAGGTGCTTCTGGAAGGATTTTTTTTATATTTTGTTTCGACTATGTCAGACCAACACGGCTACCTACCTGTAACTAGAATTACAGGTAATACTCTGGGTACTTTTTATTTTTTGTCATCAGATGTGGATGGATGCATACAGTATCCACATATATTGTTTCAACCCATGAACACTCATGCACATTTAAATCACCATTTTTCCTGGAAAAATATACAGCAATGACGGAAAATCAATCAGCTCTTTTTCTATGTATTTTGCAATTAAATAGACATACATACACTATTCAGAACTGACATGAGGCATGTGTATTTTGTATTTGGCTATCTGTACCAGTGTATTATGAGAAGCAGTTATTTGATTCATCAGCCTGGTTGCAGGCCAGTATAATTAAGCCTCAACATCATCAGCTCCTCTCTGCTTGGCTTGAAGCAGGGCCTTGCAGCTGGATAAAGGCAGCTGCGGATAAGACCAAGTTGCTCCCTGTTTTGGCTTCAGGAAACACTGACTTGCTGTGGGGTCTTTAGTCAAGTGCAGGTGGGTAAGCAAGGCTTTGCTGGCTCTCCTTTCAGGGTCAATTCAAACACTGCAGTGCACACGTGACAGCTACTGAAAATTATTACCACATGGCTGGGCTCCACATGGGGACTATATGTTAGTAAGCTTCTTAACATGTGTGCTAAGCACTAGGCATGGGAGTCCAACAGTACAGATGAGGCTGAACTAAACTTTCACAAGGCTATTGGAGTAATCAGTTGGCTCAAATGTTGGTTACAACATCTAAAACAACTAGAGAAGGGGCTAGAGCAGGCATCCCCAAACTTCGGCCCTCCAGATGTTTTGGACTACAATTCCCATCTTCCCCGACCACTGGTACTGTTAGCTAGGGATCATGGGAGTTGTAGGCCAAAACATCTGGAGGGCCGCAGTTTGGGGATGCCTGGGCTAGAGCAAAGTAGACCTTTCTGAATTACTTTACAGCAGAAACCTAATTATGTCTATTCAGAAATAAGTCCTACTGTATTCAGTGGGGCTTATTCCTACACTAGTCATGAAGCCCGTTAAATTAACGGGTGCTAGAACAGACCTGTTGCTCTAGCAACCTCGGGGACATGCACAGAGCTGACATTGCTCGCCCACCGCCACTTGTAACGGCCACTGCCGCTTAGAAGTAAGTCCACGAGAGAAGTAAACGGCCTCGCGAGTGCGCCTGCGTGGAGACAGAGCGCGCTCGCGAGGACGGGGCTATCTTGCGCGTTCTCTGGATTCTCTCGCAAGAGCTGCTCCAAACGCCGAGAGGCTGAGCTCCCTTACGTGCCTGCCAACATGCTCCGTCTCTGCGCTCCAAGTCGCAACGGCTGTCCGTGGGGCACATGCACAGTAGCGCAATCCCATGGACACAGGGACTGGACGCAGAGACACTTGGACTTTATTATAGAGGGTAAGTGGGGTTAGGATTGTAGTCTCAGTTATCAGTTGCTTGCCTGAACTACCGCAAGCCTACAGGGAGTTCAACCTTACCATCAGCCTTATGAAGACCAACATATTGGGTCAGGATATCGTCTGCACTCCATGCATCAGCATTGGTGACCACATGCTTGAGGTGGTTAGACAATTTGGTCTACCTGGGTTTCACCATAAGCGGCAATCTCTCCATCAATGCTGAGCTGGAGAAACATATTGGCCAGGCAACTACAGCAATGGCTCACCTCTCCAAATGAGTATGCAAGAATGTGATGCTAATGTCCAATACAGTCATACCTCGGTTTAAGTACGCTTTGGTTTGAGTACTTTTAGTTTAAGTACTCCACGGAACCGTCTGGAACGGATTAATCCACTTTCCATTACTTTCAATGGGAAAGTTCGCTTCAGGTTAAGTACGCTTTAAGTTAAGTACTCTGCGGACCCGTCTGGAACGGATCAACCCACTTTCCATTACTTTCAATGGGAACGTTCGCTTCAGGTTAAGTACGCTTCAGGTTAAGTACAGACTTCCGGAACCAATTGTGTACTTAAACCGAGGTACCACTGTACCAAGATTAAAGTCTACTAGGCTTGATAAAGCACACTACTTTATGGTAGTGAGTCATGAGCAACTTACAACTGTCAGGAGCAACACCTCAACACCTTCCATGTGTGCTGCATCAGGAGGAATTTGGGTATCAAATGGCAAGACAGAATTCCAAACAAAGATGTGCTTTCCCAAGCTTACATTCCCAGCATGTTCCTGTCTTAGTGACGTCTACACTGGCTCAGTCATGTCCACAGAATAGAAGATGGCAGAGTCCCCAAGGACGTGCTGTATGGGAAATTGGCTTCTGGTACCAGGGCAGTTGGCAGACCAACTCTGCATTACAAAGATTTCTGCAAACATGACATGAAAGCTGGCAACATCAACATTTCCATGTGGGAATCCCTTGCAGACGACTGCAGTGCCTCAAGACAGGCAATCAAGTCATGTATCCATAGTAGTGACCAGAGGAGAAATTACTACTGGGAAGAACACAGAGAGAATAAACACCATGGTGCATTTGCAGCAGCACAACTCGACGCCTTCATCTGCCTCAGCTGCAACAAAACATGTCTCTCCTGATTTCGTTTCTACAGCCACAGCAGGTACTGCAACCTTATGGCAGCTTGACCTCACCTCCAAAGGTGCACTCCTCCATTGTCTCCCAAGACAGATGAATACCAGCCTGATCTACAATGCTGTGATTGTTGAGTATATCTATGACATTATCTAAAATGTTTTAATGCTTTGTTTTTTTATACAGGGTGGGCTACCACAGGATACTGGCTTCCCGTCCTTCCTTTCCCCTGAGTTTCTAGTGATATGATAAGCATTTATCCATGTTATAAGAAGGTAAAAGTTAGGAGAAAGTTTCCTAGAGGAGCCACTCATCCTTGTACCGTGTTTCTCCAAAAATAGGACACCATCTTATATTTATTTTTCCTCAAAAAAACCCACGGTGGCTTATTTTCAGGGGATGTCTTATTTTTTTATTAAGTATGGTACAGTTTAACCTACAAGGTTAAACTGCCTATCACTATGGCTTATTTTCGGGGTCTGGCTTATTTTCGGAGAAACACGGTATCAACCTGGAATGCTGGATCAATGTGACAGAGATATGAACAATGCAGCATTTTCTAATATGTGTGTGTGTGTTTGTGTAAATCTTTTTTTTAAGTGGATATTTTTGAAGCCAACAATCCCATGAATAGCTTATGTTAAAAAGAAGGTTCTTCTGCTTTCTACTGTTGTATACTTTTTTTAAAAAATATTTTCAATTTAGTGCAAATTCAGCAAGATATAAAGATGGGCTCTAACCATTCTACTTGCATGCACAAATGTTTAGCTTCTGCCCAAGTAACTTCTGTGATTCAAAACCACCCTTTCTCCATTTTGAAACCCTTTAATTGGCTTTATGAAATGTGAAGGTTTTAAAAATGTTTAATTGATTTCAGTTCCTAAGCCGCATGCCTTTCCAGTTTTTTTTTTGCATAGAATAACAGAAGTACATATGATTTTACTTTCATTCCCTATGAATTATAGCCAAAAACTGTTCCATGTATTAAAGCCAAAAATTAGTATTGGGGAATAGAAGAGAGGTATTTTCACAAATTCCTGTAATGTTTGATACACGCACACAAACAAACCCTCGTACACAGAATTCTGTGCTTTAAACCATTTTAAGTAATGCCAACTTCCTCATCTCTCCAATATTTGCTTCAACTACTATCAGGAAATAGGTGAAAATCTGTAGAATCTTGGAACTCTCTTGCTTTTTGAAGGGGAAAAAAACCCTCTACATGTGCTGTTTGACCAGTTGTAGCACGTCTGCAATCTACACATTTGAGTTTTTAACCCAGGGGTTGCCAACCCTTTTGAGACCATCAGTATATCTGCAAACCGAGAAATTTTTGTGGGTACCATACAATACCACAACTGTGCTCTGCAGTCACAGACACACAGGTGCACATTCTCCTCTCAATCAGCCATTAGGCTGGTGGGGTGAGGGAGCAATCCCCCCCAAAGTCCTAATTGGGGTGTATGTGAGATCTTTTGGGGGAGTGTAGCTGGGAACGTAATCTTCCCTCCCCAGTGGCAATAGGCAGGGAGACCAGACACAGAACAGTTAGGCGGGTGTGTGTGTGAGGAATTTTACCTGTGCCATAGAAGGCTCATTTTAAGCCTACCTGTGGCAAGGAGAGGTGCTTTCAGTGGGGAGGGGAGATTTAACTCTCCTCTCTCCAGCCGAAATGCCTCTAAAACAGCCATACTACACCTTTCCTGACTACAACAGAAGGTGTCTTTGAAGCCTGACTGCAGCTGAGGGAAGAAGCGGGGGACATTATGGGTGTCTGCATCAGCCCTTGTGGCCACAGCACTGGCAACTTCTGTTTCATTGGTTGTAATCCACAAGTTATTATGTGCAGCACAGCAGAAATCAGTGCGAACCAGAATCCTCAAAGACCAAATTCCTCAGGGAATCCCTACTTGCTGGTATTGAAAGAGGAGATAATTGAGCACTGAGACTTAAGGAATTTTTAAGTGAAATAATACAGCGTAATTTTGTAATTTATACTGTTACAGTACTCCTGCTGCGTTCTTATATTCCTACATTAGGCCCTCTGACAAAATCTTGTATTAATGAATAATGTGTGTGCTCATTTGAGTAAATTGCCTTCAAGTCTACCTCCATAATACTTTCCAATAATGCTTTCCTGTTCGACCGCTGAGGAAAGTAACAGATTACCTAAACTGTCTACGAGATTGCTTGGATTCCAGCCTAGGTGTTTGGATTCCAGCCTAGATGTTTGAGTTGCTTTTGAAGAAAGGAATTACATGCCTAATCTTTTTTACTCTGTGAGGATAAAAGCAGTTTGGGAGAGAGGGTGATTTTAACTTTTAGGGAAACTCTGGGAACCAAATTACAGTTGGCTTAAAACTGTGTGAAGTACATCCATAAATTTAAGATTAACAGGACAATCAGCGCTTATTAATCAACTTAATACTGTTCTTAAATCTGATGGATTAGAATATGATGCAATGTACCAAATAAACATTTTCACTGAGAAAACAATAGATTGCTATTTATTTATTTATTTATTATTGCATTTGCACCTGATACTTTTCTCCAAAGAGCTCATGATGGAGCTCATGTTTCTCCCCTTCCACATTTAATACCCAGAACCACCCTGTGAAGTAGATAAGGTTGAGAGGAAGTGACTGGCACAAACTCACCCTTCTTGGCTCAGTTGCTGAGTTCATGGTCCTGCTACAATTGTTCTCACATTTTACTCTGATTTCAAATCACAGTTAGATCTGGTTTGGATGCTACCTTATTCATTCCTTAGCTATTTTCATCATGGTAAATTTCCATATCTTTGTACAAATGCCACATTATACATTATTATGTTGTGGATTTCATTGCCACCACTGCCAGAAGCCCACCATTGTGAGGCTGGGACACAAAAACTTGCTCTAATGAGGACCATAAAAAACACAAATATAAGCATTTGATAACTCCTTTAATATCTTTAAACTTTATTTAATTCCTAAGCATAAGGAAAAGCAGCTTTAATGTGTATAAATATCATGTACTTTTTTTTAAAAAAAAGATGTTCTTCAGGTATTATACAAAAAATACAGATTTCTTCTCTGTATTTTATTTCCTATATGCTCCTTTTAACTTTCAGACATTCCTGGTTAAAAGGACATTTTGCTCCATAATTCCCACAAATTCAATACAGCAGTTTGGAAATGAAGTACCACTTTACTGCATTCATTTTCTTAAACATGACTAAAAACCATGCAGTATGCTTAATTAGCTGAAATGGGGCTGTTTTTAGAAGCCAAATAAAATATTGAGAGCAGACCATTTCCTTAGGGCAAAAGTGACTATGTAATCATATCCACATGACACTGTCATCTACAAATCAGAGCTGCTCTTATTTGGAATGCGACAAATACTGCTTTTTATTTGGCTTGCCATCATCCATGCACCAGTCAAGTGTCATCACAGTTGCCCGTGAAAAATGGGCAGCAGATGCTGACATCTTCATTGAGAAAGCAGAATTACTATCACTGAAGTCACAGGGAAATATAAACATCCCTGGTCATGAAATAATAATAATAAAAATGCTTCTATTAGCATCACCCAAAACTTGAGCGAGATGCAAGCAAGTTTCTGGCAATCATTCAAGCACAATCAAATATAGAGGAAATGCATTTCATTTCATGGCCATTGTAAGACTCTAACTTTTCACCGCCTTCATCATCTTAAAGGTCCTCTGCATACTTTGATGCTTTGATGGTGTTTCCTGCTTGGCAGGGGGTTGGACTGGATGGCCCTTGTGGTCTCTTCCAACTCTATGATTCTATGATTCTACTTTCAAGCACCAAGAAGGTGACTATCACAGCTGCTTCATATATTACAAAAATTTCGCATGTAAGAGGATTGCTGCATAGGAACAAGGGTGCAACATGTATTTTGCTGTGCACATGAAGGATCTGCCAGAGCTTCCCATCACATGCACACAAAGGAAAATATATAATAAGCTAACATATGACAACCTATACGTGTCTTGCATGCCAATTCTTACACAGAAATGCCTTCCAAGTGGGAATTTGGTGATGCTTGGGAATGGAGAGGTACAGTGAATCTGTGTATTCAGTGACAGTGGCAAGAGCAACACCAAAGGCTGATCTCTGTTCATACTAAACCACTGATTATGACAGAGCTTTAGGGATTAGATCAGGTCCTCATTTATATGCAGGTTAGTTGAGAAAGATTAAAAGAGAGTTTCCTGATTTGAACTAAATGGGAGATTCTGCCTTAATGTAAGCCAGGAATGAAGTGCCAAAGCCAGCACACAAAGGGAGGGAGGGGTGAATTTATGAAGGAAGCCAAGAAAGACAGCTGGGACCTGACTTTTCATAGTCAGAAACAAAACAAACCTAAGGCGTACTAGTGTATACTGTGCACCTTAAAGAGATTGAAAAGTGAGATGAAAGGATGTCCTCATTCAGCAAAGCATAAACAGAAATGGTGGTCTATCTGATTAGGATGGAAAAGTGAACTGTACTTGGATGTAAATGAGTACTGGGCAGTTCACCTGAGTGAAGTCACTTTGCATGGAGTGGATAAATGGCACCCTACTATGCTATAGTACAAGGCATCAGAGTACATTTGCCTCTGGTAGGAGCTCCTTAGTTGCCTTCAGGGGTGAGCTGCTTTCTAGTTCGTTGCTCCTTTCTATAAAATAGTTCTGAAAAGTTTTTAAGTGGGTGGAGATGGGGGTGGACATTTTTTATTTACATTTCTTGTCCCTATTTGCACTGGTCGTATTTGAACACCAGAATAAAGAAGACAGTATGACTTGTCTTAAAACTTATGCCCAGTAGTCCTGTTTAGTCTACATGGCTGTCTTCCCTTTACACTGGCCACAAGCACCCACTACTATTATCCCCTTTGTCAATATTGTACCTTGGTCAGTATTGGTTTTTCTCCTAGTGATAAACTGGAAATCTGAAGGGATAAGGGAAAGTAGAGCAGGGTAGACATAAAATTAATAGACATAAAATAATTAAATTAAATAGAAATAAGACCCCAGTCTTCAGTGAAAGTGAGCAAGAAGAGCTGAGGAAACCTATACCAAAAGTTAGAAGTTAAAGACAGGTAACTTAAAGCATAAAAAACCTGAATACAAGTTAGTTTGGCTAAATTATTTTATGTTGAGGCATCTTTATGCTAGGATCCATCTAGTCTTGAACATATTTAATCTTGTGGTCACTAGAGGATCACTGCAGGGAACAGTATTTTCCCACAAAACAGTTTTGCATGGAAAAGCAACTATGATATAGTCATTAACTTAGCAAATTTCACTCAGAATGTGAATCATCAGAATCAACAGCTGGCCTCAGACAGTTTCTTCAGCGCTGTTTGCCTATCCTCTGAAGCTGACTTTTGCAAATTGTCACACTGCTAGCATGTAAAGCACAAATACTGAGCTTGCCAGGAACTGCAGCTTTTCCAGAATTACTGACCACAGTAAGTTGTGTGGTTCCTTCTCAATGCTACTGTTGGAAAAACACAGGCTTTCTTTTCTGTTCACTAGAATTTGCTTTTTAAATGCTAAGTACAAGGAACATAAAAAATGACGCTCATCCCTACCTTTATACTCCATTAGCTTTGTTGAATAACTATATGCAATTTTCTATTTGTACACCAAACTTTTTAAGGATTTCTACAACTTTATTGCCTACATCTGACTGCAATTTATCAAGAGTTACTGATGGACTTTTTAGCCTTTATCTCAAAAATATCAAAACTCATTCAATATATCCCAAGTATACAGCAAACATCCAGATATTAATGAATGTTTGTAAATACTGTTCGTTTTAAACAATTACACTCGTAATTAGATACCTTGGGCAACTTATTGATTCGTTTCCCCTTAAGCTGATACTCAACTTGGTGAATTATGTCATAATATCACATGTTCTGACAAACAAGCTAATGAGAGGGGAAAGTGAATTAAACTGAAATAGAGTGTTCAACAGAAAAAAACATCTACACATACAGAGGACATAGAAATATAACATCACATAATCTTACCACCTCTTACCATCAGTCAGCCTCACCTTAGTAATTTCGTGGTTTGATAAATGAAAAGCAAACTTGTGAATTTCATGGAATCAGAAAAGGCATGCCACAATTATGAATAACCTGCCGAATCTGATATGCAAGTATACTAACTCCTGCTCTGCTATTCTTCACCCAGATAGGACAAGAGTAGAAGTGAGCTAGTACAAGAGAGAGTGAAAGAACTATGAAAATTATTGAGCTAGCCTTGTGATATTGGTTTGCCTGTCCTCCTTGCTCGTCTCTCCTGCCTGCCTCCCCAACCTCCTTCCCTTCCCACAAAGCACTTGAAACAGTGACTTTTGATCAGCTGACTGAGACCAGATTCAGCTAAGGAGGGGTCATTTTCCAGTTTTTAGATGCAGTGCACAATTTCTGTCATTCCACAGTCTCTGTGGTGGGATATATAGACGAATACCACAACTATTAGTAACAACATAAGGAAAACAAAAAAGACATTTTAACAAACCTGCTACAAAGTTATTTAACTAATTGTCTTGACAGGTATAAAATATAAATAGTGCCTATTTCTTAAATCCATGCTTCCAACAACTCTTGGCTCCAGTTTTGTGCCGAAAAGTATCTACCCAAAGCACATTTCCCACCCACCCTTCTACATAGCATCATAGCTGCCAAGTTATCCCTTTTTTAAAGGGATTTTCCCTTATGCTGAATAGGCTTCCTTGCGAGAAAAGGGAAAACTTGGCAGCTATGCATAGCATGATTTCCCCTGCCCCCTCCCATATACTGCGCAAAATTTTCTAAAACTGACATTAATTTTGCTATAGAAAGCATTGGATCCCATTACTGCAATATGCCTTAATGTCAATATAACTGGCAAGTATCCTGCTCTACAGCTGGAACAGCAAAGGGACACATACAACTGTGCATTTTTTGGCACACAGATGAATCAAAGTTGTATTTGAAAGCTCACCACCCAGAAAATGACCAGGCAGCAGCAGAAGGGTAAAGGTTGCGTGTGTGCACTGGGGCAGAAAAAAGAAAATCACCCCCAGATGTTCCACTGGAGACGACACAAGAAACTATTTCACCCTTTGTGAAAAAATAGAACTGTCAACAAAGACTCTTGGATGGGGCAATATTTTCAGAGGTGCATATTTCTTGCCACAGATGTACTCTCAAAGGAAGATTTCCCACAGTGAAACTGGGCAGTGTTGAACGTCAGGGACAGAGCTTGACTTCCTGCCAAAACTACAGGATAGCACGGCCAGCATACATAAAGCAGGTGAGAATGGACAGCATAACAATCTCATTAGTGCTAACAAGGATAACCTTCATTTTCAGTGCCTCTTTGGGTGGTTGCAGATCTGCTTATTGTCTCTTCAACCTGCATGGTGCTATAAAATCATACACATTGTGTCACTTACTGACAAATTATTTTCATGGTGAAGGTCCACAGGCAACAGGTTAAGTTTTTCCATCTCATATTTCTGAAAAGGAAAGGGCTTGTGTCAAACCCAATCCTAACAAATGGCTCTTCACTGTCATCAGCATCTTCTAGCCATTTCAAATAGTAAAGTCTCAATAGATATAAACTGTTATGAACTTCAGTGTTAGAGAAACCCAATGGTAACAGCGAGTAGACAGGAACTCACAGCATTTTGGAAAGCTTACTATAATCAGATTTGGGGGAAAAAGTAGCTCAAGATCTACTGGTAGATTGATATTTAGGCAATTTGCAGGGCATCAGCAAGCACTTATGATAGTTTAAACATTAGTAAATTAAAAAATTGTCCAGTGTATCTGAAGAAGTGTGCATGCACACGAAAGCTCATACCAATGACAAACTTAGCTGGTCTCTAAGGTGCTACTAGAAGGAATTTTTAAATTTTGTTATGACTACGGCAGACCAACACAGCTACCCACCTGTAACTGTGAAAATCTAGTTTTTTTTAAAAAATAATCCATGAGGCATACTAGAAACATTTTGAGAATGAGTCTATGGGTCCATTAGAATAACATTAGGAACCACAATATATTCTAAAACATGGTGCTGTGAAATCTATGGACATTCTTGTATTATTATAATTATTGGACATTCTTGTATTATGAGAATAAAAAAAGAATAGATCCTACCCTGTAAAATATGTTTAACTATAATGATACTGAATATTAAACATGAAAAAGAATCTTGTAGCATTCTTTAAAACTACTGTAATAATTTGACTGAAGCAAGACCATTCATAGACAAGACATGAGGTCAGATGTCAAAGGAGGCTCTTGCCTATTAAACCTTATGCCAATATAAATAAGTCTCTAAGATGGGACATGATTCTTTGCTGTTTTCCCTGCAATTGATTAACATGGTTACTCTTCTATAATTTATGCCAATGAATGTGAAAGCAACTGTTGTCTTAACAGATAAAAGGCAAGTTGAAACTCAAAGCAGAAATCAATGGGCAATTCAAAGAGCTGTAAAAAAAAACCCATTAAAAATTGCAATCCTGGAATAAGTTATTGTAATGAGGACAGCACAAGAAATAGCTCATCAATATTACTAAGAGTAATAGATTCATGTAAAAACATTTATTTTTCTAATACATATTTTAAAAGAAAAATGATCTTATGTGTATTAAAATGCCTCGGGTAGGTCATTAATCTTCAGATACTGAATTTCTCTGAACAATCTTCTGGCAAACTTACAGGAAGTGACCTGGTGGCCTGAACACCCCAGTTGTTTGTTCTTTGAAGTCATGGAGCCTTTTTAAAGAGTCTGGACAACACCATCTCTAACATCTTTCGTCTGAACACCAGATTGTGACCTTTCATCCCCACAAAGCCTTTGCAACTCTTGTCCCACATTACAAGAGGAAACGGAGTCCCCTTTTAATCAATTAGATAAGCAGCGCAGCACTGATTTAGACTTATGCCAGCCTATATGCTCAAATCAATATCGATTGTATTTAAAATAAATAGGTCAAGCAAGATCAACTAGTACATCATCTACAAGACAGCTTATAGCAGTGGTGGCGAACCTATGGCACGCGTGCCAGAGGGGGCACTCAGAGCCCTCTCTGTGGGCACGCACACCGTCGCCCCAGCACAGAGCCGGCAGAAGGCGAGGGCGGCGCATTGAGTCCTCAGCTCAACTTGGGCAGCCAGAGCGCCATGTGCATGGCGGGTCAGCACAGGAAACTGCGCAGCAGGAGCAGGATGTGACTCCAGGGCGCAGGGCGCAGACTCTCTCCAAAACAGGGGTCGCAGCTATTCTCTGGCCCCAGTTCATTGCACCCAATTGCATGGAAGCTTCTGGAGCATATTATGGCAATTAGTATTTTGTGCGAGCGGGTCGCGAAATAGCACTGGCAATGATTATAGTGGGCCTTCAGTTTTGGTTGCTGCAAGAGCAGGACAATAAAGAGGCAAAATTCCCAAACTGGCCCGTCTGCTGCAGTGCCTTTAGGGCTCCTTTTGCTCAGCCATTCCGTGTGGGATGCCCAGACCGAGAAGGCGTCCTCGTGGCCAGGGAGGCGCAAAGGGAAGGGGTGGGTCCCATTGGGATATGTGACACTATCCCCAAGCAGGAGCTCATATTGTTTTCAGAGGCTGGGCGTGGATCCTGGGACTTGTATTCGAGTAGAAGCACCTCAGATGGAGTGTTGGGGGGGGTGCAAAATGGAGCCACAACCCCCAGGGTGTGCGTTTCCCCTTGGGAAGTCTCCGCTGTGGGTGGGGAGGGTGCAGCGCCCTGTACTCGCTCAAAGGTGTGCTGCCATGTTGGTGGGCCGCCAAGAGTTCCGAGCAGCCCACCAACATGGCAGCACGTCTTTGAGCGTGTACAGAGCGGTTGAGGCTTTATATACTCTCTGGCTACGCCGGACACCCTGTGTAGGGGCCGGTCGGGGCTGGGCAAGGGAGCAGGGCTCTTTCAGGAAACAGTGGCGCGATGGTGGGGCACCGTTCTGCACATGCTCAGAGGGCCACGCCGAAAATGCTTGCTTGCTCAGGCTGGAGCTTAAAAGTGGGGAATCCTTAAAGTGTGGGATTCTCTGCAAATTTTAAGTCAATGGAAGCACTTGGGATTGCTTTCCTAACTTAGTTGTGATCACCTTTAATGCAAACTTTTACAAGTTGTTTGTATCATTGAAAGCTCTGTTATTGTGTTTTTCTTTTAAGACAAAATATGTTAATGTATGAGTTGTTTTTTTTCTAAACTAAAACCTTAGTATTCAGGTTAAATTGTCGTGCTGGCACTTTGCGATAAATAAGTGGGTTTTGGGTTGCAGTTTGGGCACTTGGTCTAGAAAAGGTTCGTCATCAATGGCTTATAGAAACGGCCCACCACAGAAGTCTTATTTCTTTCTGAATATTAACCAGCAGTTCAGAAAGAAAAATATATATTATTTTATATCTCTACAGGTGAAATCCAATGCAAATGATACTCAGAGTAGACCTATTGAAATTAACAGACAAGTTACTGAAGTTCATTGATTAAATGAGGTTATCCAACTAAAACTGGATCTCATCCTATATCTACATAGCTAATTCAGGCTAGACAGCAGTAAATATATTATGGTCAACCAACTATTAACAATAAAAACAAAATCACAGCCTCAATAAAACAGATCATAAAGAGTGATAGTCTGGTAATCCTAAAAGACAAGAGAGAAGGAAGCAGGGATGATCGCAAGGGATACTATAATATGTAAGGTATTGTACTATTTGTAAAGCATGCAGCCTTCATTAAGGTGGACAAAAAAGGTAAGAAATTTAATTTTTCATTCTCACTGTGAAAAAAATAGCAAACCTGCAGGTATAGTCAGGAGCTGGCTGTTGATACAGATGCCAATCCACAACAGCGGCTCTTCAGCTGAACTATACATACTCACTCACCTGAGTACACACCTCTCAACTGCTTTATGTGGTGTACACAGGTACCCTTAAGTTGTTGTGTACATATGGAGCTGATTTGCATACACACACACACACACACACACACACACACACACACACACACTGAGAACACTGCAATGTGAAATAAATAGCAGAACATTAGTCACACACCTAAATCTTAAACACAGATACTGCTTTCAGGCACTATATGTAACACGGACCCTTGCCTTCATATATCATCCCACAAAGATGCAACAAGTGAATATTGACCTCAAATCCATAGGTTTTCTGTTGAATGTGTTCATTCTTGCAGGTTGCAAGAAGTATGTTCTGTATTAACACAGACAGGTTTTATATTAAGGGTGTGTGTGTGTGTGTGTGTGTGTGTGTGTGTGTGTGTGTGTGTGTTCCACATTAAAGATACTTGCTAGTAACTCTCTTCATTTGGCTTTTTAAAAAAATTATACGTGTGTTAGCTGTCCATTCTGTCAGCTATGGATTATGCCTTGGCATATCTTCTTCCTAGATTTAATTCATGCCAGGGAGAAAGAAAGGGATCTTTGTTTTTATGGGGATTTTTATGCTGCTGTTGTTGTTGTTTGCATTTATTTCTCATGCATTTGCAAAGGTGGTTCCTTTCCATAACCTTGCTGTTAATAGCAAATTTCTCTCTCGAGCCCCATGTGCGGCATAGTCAACACTGGCTCTTCCAAGTGGTTGTGGACACATAACAGAGTGGAATGCACAAGTATCTGAAATATGAGCGAGGACAAATGACTGAGAACAAAACAGCCACCCCATGATCTCATAGCAGAAACCTAAAATATGGAATATATTAAAATGTTTGCTTAAGGAACATAATACCACAGTGTCATCTTCAAAGGCAATTGGTTTCATTATTTAAACAAAATGCACACATTAACAATGTAAAATACTTAAACTGTGGCTCTTGCAACCCCACGGGTTGGGTTTTTGTTTTTTTTAAGCCACAGAATAAACATGCAGCATTGGTTTAAAATATTCCATTAACATTAGCAGAGAATATCTTCAAAGATGTAACTGAGACCAAAACCCACCACCACCAACCCCCATGTTGCCAAAAACGTTTTTATCAGAATACAACTTTCACTTGTCTGGGGCATCCAGCAGATTGGATGCACCAGTAGGGCTGGGATTTCCTACCACCTCACACTTTCCCAAGTTGATGGGAATTTCATTTGGAAGACACCAAATTGGGGACAGTCTCTATAGGTGGATAGCCTGCAGCCTCTCTCTGTGCAGCCCATTGGCACCCCTGTGCAGCTGTGGTGAGAAACAAAATAACTGTCAGGATGTACAATCCAACCTCAGAGAGCATTGTTCCTATACTGTTCTAGGCACACATGCACTGTGCTTTGGACACAGGGCTGTGTGTGGCACATGGAGTAGTATATGTTGGGTTGCGCTCATGCCCAGCTTTTCTGCTGCCTCTTCTGTTTCTCATTGTGGCTGCAGCATAAAGTTATAGGGTGTCACACAGAAGGAGATACACAATTTATTTTAGAGGCCAGCACTGCACCTACTTAGATTCATGCACATGAATTGGTCTCAGACGGGGAGAGATGTGATGTGCAGTGGCTAGTGATCTGAAAAAAGACCATGTAGCAGAATGGATGAAGGCTGAGCAGGACTCCTAGGAAGGTACTAGGGTACCAGGGGCTGAGGCTCTGAACTCCTCCATTCAGATTAGCTAGAATCATCATCATCATAAACTTTATTGCAACACTAGCCAAAGGCCATGGCATCATTCACAAAGGGAACAAAAAGAAAAGCAATAATAACCATAAAAACATCAGGCACTGCAAATACAATAAACCACGGTCACATCTCCTAGAAGTTATTTGTTGCATATGATAGAATAGCAGGGGGTTCTCAAGTAGAATACGCCATCTTAAATGTCCGATCACCTTTGCAATTGACCGCTATTTTACCTAGTTCTTTTCTCCTGATCATCTTAGCTGCCAACGCATATAGTGCTACTTTATAAGTTACGAAGTCATCAGTATCACTCAGAAGCCATTTCACCCTGTTTGAGTGTGTTCCGTTCGTAAGCAGGCATTGCAATAAATAGTGAATAGCTAGAAGGCAGGCAGACAGGGCGTGAGTGGAGGCTGGTGAGTACTGTACATTAAAGGTAAGGAGTGGTGCCCCACCTACTTTTGACATTGGCATTGCCTGCTGTTGGTATGCAGCCAACCACTTTTCCTTGCAGGAATGCAGCCCTTGGCTTCAAAAGATTGACCATCCTCGCTCTAGCTGAAGGAAAGAGAGCAGCTGGCTGCTATTCTTCCTGCTTCCACACTCGTGTTTAGAAGTAGGGTGCCCTTAGCCTGGGAAAAATGGGAGTGTTTGCAGAGTCAGCTAGGGCCCATACACAGAGGGTCAAACTACACATTAATTATAAGCATGTAATTTCACACACACAAAAAGCAATGGACTTGGAACACAGTGCAGGCAACTAGTCCAACTATGGACAACAGATGCCTCTGGAAGATCATAAGCAGGGAAAGGAGTTTATGATTTCCCTCCATTTCCAGCATCTGGTAATTAAAATAGTGTACTCTACAACCCAATTGTGCCTGCAGTGGGGACCAAGAGGAGAAATACAAAGCCCAGCTGTGTGAGAAGCATGCCAGAACCATGCTGGATAACTATCTTTCAACAGTTGTGTCATTAGGAAAGTAGGGACTATGATGTCAGAGCACCAAGTGAAACAGCTGGGTAGGACTTTGGAAGATAAATGGTGCAAAGCAGAAGACAAGACAAGGCCTGCCGCCCACAGTCATCCTCCATTGGGCTGCGGTTGTTAAACTATCCCTGCCACTGGATGGAGCCAAGTAGGACATTCGAGTCAGAACAATGTGGTTTGTAGTCATGTTCCATTGCTTGCAGTGCTCTAGCTCCCTTTCTACCAGCCAACACAACAGGCCCTTCAAGTGAGGGTGGGAGCTGCTGCCTATTTCACAGGAAGTTGTTTTTGATAATTATATGATATTATAACATTGATATTGAATTATGAAAAGCATTATTAATTCAACTTTGCTAAACTTCAAGTGGAATATTTCTTTATAGCATACAACTTACTCTCATCTTAAAAACACTAGCTGATCCAGTGTATTGATAAACATATGATATATACAATTTACTTGAAACTGTGAAATGTAAATATTGCCTTCCAACAGCTAATATCTCTAAAAATATTCAGGTAGGTTAACTGTTAATACCCACTACTATGAGCAACACTGATAAATTTAGGAAGTAAAGAATGAAGTTTCATAAAAAAAACTTTCTTGCTATCTGGGGTCAAGAAAGAATCTCCAATATGCTATGGTGTCATTATTGCAAATTCCAGGGCTGGTACTGAAAATTCCCAGGCAGGGTCAAAAGGGCATGACATGCTTACATCGAAAGGGAAGCCAGGCACAAGTGGTTGAGAGACCATTGTTAGAGAGCATGGTTTCTTTCCCAATATCAATTCATGGGAAATTGTTTACCAGTCTAGAAGTGGTCTTCCCTTGCAACTCGAAAGCACAGCTCAGTATTATTCCACCGAAACGAAACGAAGTTCACAACATAGCCATTTTTATTTACATTTAAATCTGATGAGGAACAGCAAAAATAAATAAGCTGGGTCTAGCATAATGCAATGCTGGCTGAAAGCTGAAAAACAAGATATGGTAAATCATGCAATAGCATCATCTGGCACAGGGAAAGTCTAAAAAGAGAGAAATAACATTCCCTCCATTTTATTATTTTCCATTGTAGTGCCTGCATTTCACATTGCTTGTTTGGGTGCACATTGTTCCTGGACATTCCCTATAGTGTTAGATAAATAGTTGATCTCAAAGCAGTGGTGCGTTTTGAGAGCTCTGCAAACTGTTCTGGCTTTGTGTGTGCACGTGTGTGTAAGCAATAAGAACCAGACCCACCCTGGGTGGTACTGAGACAGTATATGCTCATCAAGTACCATGCGAGATGTTGTTTTATTTGATGCCAAAGAGGAAAGGGGTTGGGAGGGGAAAGGGGTGCCTTACATTCACTTCTTCCCTTTCCTGCCTTTGCCTCTCAGCTATGATACAGTAATTTTTCCTTACATCCATCTCTCCAATGCATTTCCTACCAAAGGGGGTCCTTCCATGGCCTCTTGGATATCTGTTCCAGGTCTTTAGGCTGCCAGATCCAATATAAAACAAAGCAGCAATCTGCTTTCTTGTATTCCAGTTATGAGCTGCACCAAATGGGTTAACCATGGTAATTACAGATCTTATGAAATGCTCTCATAGTCCTTTTTAAAAAAGGCCGAAGGGGAGTGAACTACTACCAACTATAGGAAAGCATAGAGAAGTGAAAAAAGAAAGGTGAATTATTGTCCGAGATCCAAAATTAATCAGTCAGTAAAAGTGCATGGATTTTGGTGTGAGTGTGAGCAACAATTTATTATTTTTATTTCATCACTGCTGCCTGGGATTCCATTTTCAGCCTCAGCATTTTTCCTCATTAATGTCAAAATGGATTTCATTGAATATGATTTATCAATTGGAAAACATAGGCACAGTGGATTTCTTTTAATGATATACCCCAGTAAAATAGCTACTAAAGATTTATTATCAACAGCAAAATTGTACTGTAGTGATTTCAGTTTCACTTTTATCGTTCTTATTAGGGGAAAGTAGCCTCTACACTTCATAAATTCTTCTTTGGTTACAAGGAAAGCAGCTAGAAATATCTTCTGGAGGAAAACATCCAAGCATGACATGCTAGCAGCAATATGTCTGCAAAGGGAAAAAAAAAGGGGGGGAGAACAAAAGCAAATAGCTGTCCCTAAGAATGCCAAGGGAATTAAATAACTAAATCTAAGATTGTATATGACCATTTCACAAAGTCTCATCCCTTATGATGCAGTGCTAATAATTATGAGATGGCAAGTTCTTGAGGATTCTCTTCTATGTACTAGGTATGACCAATAGAGGTTCAGAGAGGTATTCTCAGAATGGCGGCCGAAAGAGAATTCTAGAAGTAGGAGTAAAGTATAAAAGTAATTCAAAGATAAAGATACAAGTGCCTAATAGATACAAGTTATGTTGCACTCAAATGTTGAAAATTTAAGGTCCATGGACACTGGCCACAGAACTCTTTTTGCTTATGCTTATCACTTCATAAAACCCTCTTGCCCTGCAGCCTCTTTTTTCAACCTGAAGGGGTGGGGGACACCCTGAATTGCAAACAAATTAAAAGCAAACCTTTGATCCAACAGCAACTGATTTTGGCCTAGTTTTATTCCATCCCTAAACTACCCCCAAGCTTTAAAAAAAGAAAAAGAAATGCTGCTATGGTTTAATGAAAGCAACATGTGAATTTAATGAGATGACTACAGACTGGCCTAAACATCCATGTTTAGTCAATCAGTGTTACATAAGGCTTGCTGAGATTTACAATAGAGCTCTGCTTTATAGCTCTGGAGGAGGGACAGCAGTGTCACAAAGGCAGCAGCACTGCTTGAACAAACAAAATTGAAAATGCAAAGGAATTCAATTTGGCTGGACACGTAGGAGACACACAAGATTAAATTCTCTGCAGAAGTAGAGATGTGTATTCCTGGTTTTGTTAACATCCAGGATTTAGCAGTATTAGGGGAGTTTTTTCTCAGTTCAGTCAATTAAGTGGAAGACGGTTGAGCTGTTGGAGTTACAGGGCTGGTTCTTTTCCTTCCAAGGGCTTCCAGTTTCTTCATTATGTGAATATTGCTCTACTACATGAAGACTTGTTTCTGCCAGAGAAGCAGTGTTTGTGTGGTGCTTCTCCTTTCTCACACTGGTTCCAGATTATGTGGAGGCAATCTATGCCCATTTGCGCCCTTCTAGGCGCACCATGTGACATAGAGAGAACAGCACCACATATGACAACTGCAGTAGGCACTGGATATATTTACCTTGTCCAGTAGTTTCTGTATAATACGCATACTGCAGTGTCCATGAAAGTAACAAATGTTCATTCACAGAAACAGTGCAATGCCAATGCAACCATTTAGCATTTAAATGTTGTGCATTGTTTCATGACCTATTCATAGTTAGGAGTATATGCGCCATTTGCCTGCAATTAAGCACAAATCTGGAAATACAGAAAATATGGCATTGTTAATATGGGTTTGCAGTATTCCACAAACCTAAATCAACTAGTGGCATCATTCTGAAATGGGGACAGGGAAAGCCAAATAGCAGTTATTAGCTATCAAGAGGTCACAGACAACTAATGTCAAATTCAGAATCTTGGCAGTCTAGGTAGGGACTGATACACTGGGGGAAAGAGTAACACATCTAATTTAAGCAGCAACCAAAAAGAAAAGAAAAGAAACCAAACTTGAGAAGTTGCAGTACCTTTTTTTGTTGTGTTTTTGACAGCTGCTAGTACAAAGGCACAGTTTCCCAAAGTACAACAGTTTATGAGGTTGGGGTACAAAGTCACTTTGGCATGAGAAGATATACTGGAAGTGGAACCAGTTTGTTAAACAAAACCAGACATGTCTGTTTCGTTAGACTGCCTTGCCTTCAAATTTCATGGAAACAATCAACAGTAAGAAAAGGACAAACTCCGTTTATTTCCACAGTGAAGAATTAATTCCACAGTGAAGAATTCCTCTACTGAGAAGTATGATCATTCCTGATGGTAGAAAAAGGACAGAATAGACTTGTACCTGCTCCTTGCATCTACTATGAACAACAAGCACATATACATACACTCTCTCACATGCATACATACACACACACACTGTTAAGACAAACTGCATGTTTGTGCGTGACAGGTACACTATGCATCACATAAAAGCATACATGACTACTGGAAGAAACATGGTAGCAAGAGAAGTCATTTTGTCTTACAACCCCCTCCCCATGCTTGTGGAATGTGGGGCAGCTATGGGGAGAGAGGTGGGAAAAAGTCCTTCACATAGTCCAAAAAAGAATTTCCCTAAACTGGGTGAATGGGCAAAAAAACAGAGCAAATGAGGATCAAGGTAATTGTAAAGTAATGCACATATGAGCAAAAAATCCTAACTTCACATTTACAGAGATGGTATTGGAACTGGCAGTGTGATGTCGTAGCAGATAACTCAATAAAATCAACCCCATGAGCTGTGGCAGTAAAAAAGAAAAGAAAAGAAACGAGGGGGGTAGTGGAATTCCAGAATGATGTACTCCATTCTTGTCACCCATATCTTAAAAATGTTTTTTTTAAAAAAAAGATTTTGGCAATGAAAAAGGGGTCAGCTAAAATGATCTATGGGTTGGAGCACTTCCTTTCAGAAAAAATATATAAAACATTTTGGACTTAATATTTTAGGTGGTGGAGGGAAGTCACAAAATTTTGCGTGATATGCAAAAAGTGGAGAGACTTTTTCTCCCTCCCTCATAACAATCAGATGCCAGAAGCCCACTCCATAGAAACTAGGAGCAGAGCTTTCAATGCAGCTGTTCCTGTTCTATGGAGCAACACTGCAGTTGAGATGTGGCAGGCGCTCACTTTCTGCATTTTCTGGAAACAATGGAAGACATTTTTGTTCTGGTTGGCTTTCCCAGATGAATGAATGGCCATTTGCCAGTGATGTGTCCTGTGTCTACTGTTTTTTTATGTTTTCAACTTTTTATTTATTTATTATTGTACATTACCTGGAGATGCTTGTGTAGAAGGCAATTGGTAAATTAATAATAAAAACAACTAGAACACAGAAACCATCCAATGAAGCAGATTGGAATGATAGTTGATTCAGGACTGACAAAGGAAAAAATATCTTCACACAGTACATAATGAATATATAAACCCAATTCTACACAATGTCATATTGGTCACTGGCATGAACTATTTTAAACGGAGGTTGAGCAAATTGACAGGGGACAGGGCCGTCTTAAGCGGGTCGGGCGCTCTGGCGCCGTGGTGTGCAAATCGCTCTGGGGCCCCCACCTCACCCCGTTTCTTCCCGCGGCTGGTGGGTGGGCGCAGCGCGGTTTCCACACTATTTTGCCGTGCAGCGCCCCCCTGCCGACCCGGCGGCCAGGCCAGCCTACCCCTAGAGCCAGCCCTAACATGGGACATCTATCCATAGCTATGGAGTGGTTATATATGGAATCTCTATGTACTACTGCCTTCATGTCTTCCTTCTGTGTTTCCTGGAAGAGTCTGGTTAAACACTGCAAGAAGCAGGGTGCTTGAATAGAACTTTAGTATGATTCAGCATGGCTCTTACGATATCACATTCTTATGAAGCAGAAATCTTGTCACTTTGTATACCCTTTACATGTTTATGAATGTATAGTAAAAAAAAATATAGCACTTTGATCTGGTCCCAAGCAAATAGCGGTCTGTGTGTGAACTTATTTTTTTAATGAACTCAAGCTGGCTTTCAAAAAAATAATAATTTGAAAATCCTAGATGGATACACTCGATATCACAATGTAATACATTATTCTGCAGTCTGCTGCCGTGAAACGAACATCCCTGGTTTTAATTTATCAGGCATGCTGTAAGTGCCAAGCATTGCAGAATTGTTGTCAAGTTTAGGAACCAAATTTCACAGCGATATAACTCTGTGTTATTACTTATTTCCTCAGAGGAAGCGCCAAATGCTTTCATTGGAATTCTGCCTCATCAGCCCACACAAACTGCTGTCCTTGAACAGACAGGTGCATGGACCTAAATATCCAAGCACAAAACAGAACAAGATTAATGTCACATTATAGCAACAGTTTAAGATAAAATACCGTGTTTTTATCTACCTTTGGTGGGTCAATTTGAACCTAAACCGTGCCTTGCTTATAGAAACAGAACCTTCAAAACAATTGTCAGTCAACAATATCACACAGGATATGTTACAGGATAGCCAGAAAAGGGGATTGGACCACTTCCCCTCATTTGGTGCTTTACCTTTTTGGTCTTTTAAGTATTATTTGTGCAAACATACACACATTTTAAAAATGCAATGATTAAACATCCCCAAGAGGAGGTAGACCTCTCTTTCTCTCCCTCTCCCCCTCCCCCCCCCCTCTCTCTCTCTCACACACACACACACCTCCCTTGCTCCAGCCTGCCCTTCTTTTTCCCTTGTGGGATAAGGTAGCCTTTTATAGGCATGCTTGAAATCCTTCATCCAGCTCCAGATGGTTTACATTATCCACAGAACACTCAGAGGCAAAGGACTTAGGCAGTATGGTACTTCCCTAGAACAGAATTCATACAAATACTGACTGTTAAAACTGCAAGGGCACTCTATCACAGGACAGAATCAAAACTGTACATCTACTCACTGTTATCAAGTGAGATCTCCAAAAGCAAACACAAAAGTGAAGAACAACAACGATTTTTTCGATGATCTCTCTTTTGGAAACTGGCAGCAAGCCACTCCATATAACTGGCAGCAAGGTACTCATTATTACTTAAGGCAAGAGAGAGCTGCTTATGTACAAAGTATATCATATTGTTAGAGGAGGTAGTATGAGCATTTTTTAAACACACACTTATTCTTCCACTGGTTTGAGAGGTTTGGTTTTTTTTGTGGGGTAACACTCAATAACCAATTCCATATTCTGGAATATACACAAATAATTCAGAACTGGTTTAATGCCAAGAACTAAAAGATCATGACTATAGATTCAGGTAGGTAGCCATGTTGGTCTGATGCAGTCAAAAAAAATAAAAAAAAATAAAAAAATGTCCAGTAGCACCTTAGAGATCATGACTATGTTTGAGTATAGTACAATCACTATGTAATGTAGATTACTTTGGTTTCAGAGTATTATGCTTGAGTTTATGATACTAATTTGATGATGATGTGTTTTAGCCCAAAACATGGAAGGGGAACCTAAGAACCAAAGGATGCTTGTGGTCCTCAGCCTAATTTCATGTGGATGGCAAGGAGGAAAAATCACTTTTGATTCTGGCCCTGCCCATTGCCAGCATACGACAAACTCACCCCCCCCCCCCCGCGCAGCAGATTACTCCCCAAGGGGCTAATGCATGAGTAGGCAAATTAAGGCCTGGGGGCCGGATCCGGCCCAATAGCCTTCTCAATCCGGCCCACGGACAGTCCGGGAAGCAGCGTGTTTTTAAATGAGTAGAATGTGTCCTTTTATTTAAACTGCATCTCTGGGTTATTTGTGGGGGGGGGCTGCCTGGTGTTTTTACATGAGTAAAATGTGTGCTTTTATTTAAAATGCATTTCTGGGTTATTTGTGGGGCATAGGAATTCATTCATTTATTAATTTTTTTTCTAAATATATTCCAGGCCCCAAGAAGGTCTGAGGGACAGTGGACCGGCCTCCTGCTGAAAAAGTTTGCTGACTTCTGGTAATGTTACAGAATTACAACAACAGTGTCAAATTGACTTTGGCTGCAATCACAATCTCACTTTCCTAGGAATATGCCCCACTAAATTCAATAGGACTTACTTCTGAGTATACATGGTTACGACTGCAGCCTTAGGGCTATAACCAATGAAACTGCCCTATTCATGAAAGTTTCTCCTCTTCTCCCCCTGCATGCCCCAAATCTGTCAGCGGAATAAATCTGGGGTGGAGGTAATGGGGTGGGGTGGGGGTGGGGAGTTGCAGAAGCAGAAGTCCTTTTGGGAATGGAATGACTCTGTCAGAAACCACCCATACAGTACAACCCTGAGAAGCAAGTTCTATGGAATTCAATAAGACATACTCCTAGGTATAAGTGTGTTAGGAGACTGCAAACTAGCATATTTTTTGACTAATATCCATAAAAAGGTAAAAAGTTAGAAGTCACACTAAAAGCTTGCTGAATTTTGTGCATGCACAACCAGAGTTTTATCTCTGTCTACAGAAAGACAAGTTAACAATGTTTTTGGTGGCAATAGTTCACATGAATTTAAGAAGCTTGTTTTAAAAATCTTGCCCCAGCATAAAGCAAATTTTTCCATCTTTAGCATGGTGAATGCTGCGAACAAACACAAAAATG
Organism: Zootoca vivipara; assembly: GCF_963506605.1. Lineage (NCBI taxonomy): Eukaryota > Metazoa > Chordata > Lepidosauria > Squamata > Lacertidae > Zootoca > Zootoca vivipara. Next base: position 65,549,155 of record NC_083277.1, on the reverse strand, counting down.
TATAAACAGGGAGTGGAGCTTATGTCCTTGGATAACCTCCCCAAGACCTTTTAAATAGCCAAAGGAATTGGGGCACACATGCAATGGAGAAAGTCATCTTTATCCGTTTCAAGCTCTTGCAAGTTACTATAAAGTGCAATTGCTAATATTTAATAATTGTGTTAATAACATCCTTGCAGCAACCAATTGATGTGGCTTAGCATGCTCTTACAAAAATGAGCCCTTTTTGACAATACAGTTACTTGGTACAGAAACCATATGAAGACAATATACAAGCATTGTGGCATTGTGAAACAAGCACCTGTTTATCATTTAGCATCACATGACACTGAATATGAAAGAAACAAAGCAAGTCATGGATGAATTTAAGAAAATGACTTGGTGATCAACCTAAAGCAATAACACTCTCCACATTCTGAAGCCTATAAATACTTCCTGAGCCCCTCAGGCAGGAATTTTGCTCACTCAGCCACAATCTCTCCCTGGGCATTTTCATGGATTTGATGCCCTCAAACTACCCTTGCTTCATCCCTTCTCTATATGATTGGCCCCAGGACATATATGCCCCTGCACAATACTGTATCCTCTTCTCACCGGCACTCTCTCTGCAAAAGACTCTTTCTAAAAACACTGCTATCCAAACCCCATTTCTCCTTGCACATGCCTAGGCCTTTTGCTCTAGCCTCGATGTCCTTTTCAACATTTCCACCTGTTATTATGGATATGGCACCAGAGTTTCTCACAAAATATTTTGTTTCTCTTACAGTGGGGGGGAAATTATTTTTTAATTACTGAGATATACCACCTTTTCTTGCAAGGAGCTCAAGATATTAAACATGGTTTCCCCCCTTCCCATTTTATCCTCACAACAACACTCTGAACTGAGGCAGATTGGGCTGAGAGACAGACAATGACTGGCCCAAGGTCATCCAATGAGCTTCATGGCTGAGTGGGGGTAATTGTCATGATTCCAATACTGCTCTTGGTGACTCAAAATGCTTTTGTAGTCAAGACTATTCTGGCCAACTGAGGGTTGGTTTAAACATGCATGACTGCAATTTAGGGGTTAGACAATGTGTGAATTAATTGCCATAAACCAAACCCACAGGTTGGACCATAAAGAAGGCTGATCGCCAAAGAATTGATGCTTTTGAATTATGGTGCTGGAGGAGACTCTTGAGAGTCCCATGGATTGCAAGAAGATCAAATCTATCCATTCTTAAGGAAATCAGCCCTGAGTGCTCACTGGAAGGACAGATCGTGAAGCTGAGGCTCCAATACTTTGGCCACCTCATGAGAAGAGAAGAATCCTTGGAAAAGACCCTGATGTTGAGAAAGATTGAGGGCACAAGGAGAAGGGGATGACAGAGGACGAGATGGTTGGACAGTGTTCTCGAAGCTACGAACATAAGTTTGACCAAACTGCGGGAGGCAGTGCAAGACAGGAGTGCCTAGCGTGCTATGGTCCATGGGGTCACGAAGAGTCGGACACGACTAAACGACTAAACAACAACAACAAACCCACAGGCAAAGTGTTTTCATTCCCATATCTCACCTCAAATGCATTAATGAAGACCGTTCCAACGCTTAGCCATCGATATTGAGAGTTGAGTAATCATACCTCTTTTCAGAAGTTCTATAATCATGCTAAGCAAGCATGCAATGGCAAGGGGGATTAAGCATGCTAGCTTTGCCTCCCTGCCCTGGGTCACCATTCTGATTGCCCTTCACAAAATGAAGAGCATTCTTCTGAAATGAGGAGGCTCCTGTACCCTGATATTTCTAGAATGTGTGGGAGCTGAATCCTAGGGGTGGATGAGCCTGGAGGAATGCAGTTTACCTTGCAGTACAGTCGAGCGGTTGCACTAAACAAAAACCAGAAACCTGGATTAAATTCCATACAGACCTAGCTACTGGACAAGGCAGAGAAAAACAAAAAATGGTAGGCTTAGCCATCAGCTCAGGTTCAGTGTAGGTTTCAGTTTTAGGTTATAAAGGGAAGCATATCAGCTGAAAGTGATTTTTTTTTGGGGGGGGGTACATCAGTCCAAGTTAAAAGTGTCAGATTTCAGAGCAGCTAAAAACTAGTTTGCTCTGTTTTAAAACACACAACCCTAATCAGTGTCAGCTTTCAGTTCAGTTTTTTAAAAGTTAAAAACTAATCTGTTTTAATTGTGTAAATCAAGCTTAAGACTAGAGGGTAGCACTTAGTGTCCTCAATGTCCACTCCCCTGAATTAATCCCAAATTCTCACCTAACATCTTTCTTAATTACCACTCATTGTCCACTTCTCTGACAAAAATCTCCTTACCCAGGAGGCTAAATGGACAACCTATATGTAAGTGGGAATTGCCATGGAAGTCTAACACAGTCATATTTGGCTTCAAGGGTGGAAACATCTAAAACGGGGAGGTGCGGGAGATTGGTAAAAAGAAATTGAAAGGGAAAGTGAAGATCAGATCTTTCCAGAATGTGCATTGGTTATTTAAAACCATAATAATATAAGCTCAGCTGGAATGTATACTAGAGATAAGGGAAGATACCACCTCGGCCATGAGGACAGCAAAGTGGTTAACAAGTAGAGACAAGGAAACTGCTAACAGTTTCTAACAAGGTATCTCTGTAACTTTGAAATGTAAGATTTACTTCTGGATTTCCAACCCACACCCCCGGCCACTAGAAGCATGACAGAATTAATTTTATTGTACAGTTGTAAGCTTTATGAGCCTGTATCAAATTAAACATCAGGGGAAACAAGTCAGTCCACTTCTAACAAGTTATGCCAACATCTGAGGCAAAGTGAGTTTTTGGCCATTCCAGTCTGGTGGGTAGACAATTGTTTCCTGTTTTCAGAATGTTCATTCCATGGTGGTAGACTTGCCCGTAGAACTTATTGTGGTTCATATTGTATGCATCATACCAAATACTATGATACTGTGAACTGATGTCAGACATTACATTGTTGCAGTTGCATTATTCCCTTGTTTTCTGTTATTCATTAAATATGCTGGGAACATGATTTAAATGGTTGATTTCTGTTGCACAGCATGCACTAGTTTAAATACTGAACGAGAGGGAGATTAAGGATGAGGGCAAGTCAAAGGGGAATGAAAAACAATAGAAGCTATAGATGAGAATAGAAAACATGAGGTGCGTGAAAGTTACCAGAATTGTCAGGGGGAAAGAGACTGCCATTAAAATGCCCATCAATCTCCTCACACAGTCGCAGTAAGGAATCACAACAGCAGACAGATGGTGGGCTAACTCTAGGGGACAGTCCTTGATGCTGACATTGGCACTCTTGATGTCAGTACATAGTGCTTTGGAAAAAGAGGTATGTGGAAGGGAAACTATGAACAATGCAAAAATAAAATAAAATAACATTATGGTTGTTTAGAAAGCTTCAGCTACAAAACACCATCAATTTATACCTGTGCCAAATATGCCTATTCCTATTGGATTGCTAAACGGAACTGTACCCATATATTACTTTGGTGCTTGGTCCATGCTGCTCACTTTTGAATTTTCTGAAGATCTTTTCTGAAGGAAGCATCACAGTGAGAAACCTTTCTCACAAAAACTCCTCTTCCCCATTCTTTTAGATTGTCACAACTTTTAGGGCAAAGGGGACAATGGAGTGGATCCTTAAAGAAGGAGCAGGGGATGGGCACCCTGCTTCAACCCATGAGGGGTCCACTTAAGGAATCTTGGTATGGGCAACTCCTGTCCAGAAGCCCAGCTCAGGGGCTGATGGGCCATGGTATCCACTGCCAGTTACTAGGGGAAGCTCACCATACAGAGGTCCATGCTGTGGTGGGCAGCCATATTGGTCAAGCCCAGCTATCAAATGACAGGCAAGCTGGTTGACTGCATGGATTCATGTCCAATGTCCATGCCAAACCTATTGTAGTGTAACCAATAAAGTTGTGGCCCTATTTTATCCAAATCAGAATGTGTTTGTTCTTGATTATTCCTGCCTCAGCATTTCCTGTGGCTATACTGTGCATGGGTCCACAAACAAAGTCATCAAAAAGGACAAGATTTCGCCTTGCTGACTTCCAGAACAATTCTTTTTTTAAACAATTCTTTTAAAAAACAATTCTTTTTTAAAATTTAACTTGCTGCTATCTCCAGATTTATTTACTTAATAGTGATAGATCTAGCGGTGGCATGATCTTTCCTACTTAAGAAATACCAGCAATTCAACACATCTCTTCAACCCAAAAGAAAAGAATTAAGTGGATTCAACATATGGCCCTTTCAAGAAGGAATTTAGTTCCATTTAGCAAATAGGTGTGTAGAAGAAAACAAGGGGATGAACTCTCTTTATCTTTCAACTGCCACTGCCATTTTATGTACAGGTACTATTACAGCAAGATGCCAACAAATATTTTAGCAAAACAAACACCTTAAACCAGACCAGGAGAATTTCAACTTTCTTTTACAGTTGTTTCCTTACACATTTCAATGAAAAGGCATTGATCTACATCAGTGTTTCCCAAACTGTGTGTTGTACCACACTAATGTGCTTGAGAAAAGTGCTTTTGTGTTGTGAGAAATCAATTATTTCATTCATTAGTGCCCCCTGCCAAAAATCCTCACTGCCAGACAAATGGTGTTGGTAGTTTCACAGTGTCCACCTCTGATTGTTGGTATGATTGATCCCTAATCACAACCAGTGCAGAGAAGCACAATGATTTGCACTCAGGATAGAGTGAACATACATGGTTTAGAACTGGAGCATATGATGGACCACCTACTTCCACATATGATGAGATCATCTTCCCCCTGGGTACTTCCATCCTCTGGGTTATGGTGGGTGGCAACTGTGGTGAGGACCTTCTTGGTTTTGGAATGCTCTCCTGCAAAGAGGCTTGCTTGGCAGTCACTCTGTCATTAGGGTGTGGGGTGGGGTGCCTGGTGAAAACTTTTTTTTGCTTTAACAAGTGCTTTAAATAAGAATTCTAAATTCCTGATTAGTCCACGCTGCTTTTATCCGCTGTTTGTACTTGTGGTTTTCACTTGTATTTTGTGGATTGTATGGTTCGTATTTCTTTGTTTTTAATCTGTTTATAAGCCACCCTGGAAAATATTATTTTTGAAGGGTGGGGCATAAGTTCATTAAATAAATTAAACTCTGAGCCTGAGGCATTTTTCTGGGCATGGATCTTACCAATCAGGAGCAATGCCCAGAGCACTGACGCAGTGCAGAGATAGAGAGTGCAGCTTCCCCTAAGGGTTGGTAACGCTCTGCACCTTGGAGCACCAGGCTTCCCCCTACGCTTCCCTCAAAGTGAGTCAAGGAATGTAGGATCAAACAATCCAGAGAATGCTCCAAAAGATATCCCCTTGAAGAAGTCACAGGGAGCTGGGGAGCAATCACAGACATGCAAAACAGCGCAGAATACTAGAGCTATTTTTACAACGCAGCTGAAAATGAATGGCAACTATTGCTGTTTTACTGTTTGTTCTTATGAAATTTACAGCATACTTTGGGGTACACTTTTTGTTGTTGTTAAAACATGGGATACAGTCCTTTCTTTTTTTAATGAAGCAATTTCCCCTTTCAGTAAAGTGCCTTGCTCAGCTTTTCATTTTAGCACATATACGGGCATCACCTTGAGAATTTATAGAAAGGAGACCCAAAAGCTGTGTTATAGATCAATATAAAAGGTTAAATCCTAAGCATATTTATCTCCACTGCTGTTAATGGTACTTACTTCTGAGTAGATGTGGTATGGGTAATCTCACAAGTTTCGGACATTTTTAAGTATATACTTGGAAAAAATGATCCTGCTTCTCAGATCCCCATTTATTTGCCTGAACAAATAAAGGCAGTTCAGCACAGGATATACTACAGTATAGTAGTTGCTTCCACTGGCTCTTCAGACTGCTGCTCAGAGTTGTCTGTGTGCGTGCATGTGTGGATCCTAACAGTGCTTGATCTCAAACATATTTTGGTACTCAAAATGGTTTGCAAATGCCCAGTAGGAAAGCAGACGTCCTTCCCTTCATCCCCAAGGTTTTTATTACATTCTGCTTTTAAAACACATTTCAGTTTCAAAGGCAACTCTCCATCAGCATTGTGGCTGCTGTTCAAGAAGCACGTCCAAAGCTCCCTTGGATCCATGTATAGTTATTTGGATCTTGGCACGTGAGCTTTTAAGAGTTATTAGGCAATTAGAGTGATGAATACAAACTAAACGTTTAAAGAATATATCATTTCATATATTCCAAAAAGATACCTTTGGTCTATACAGCTCCAATAAATTTGCCCATATAGTTTATTATAAAGAATGAATTAAATTTGTTGTGTTGAGTTTCACTGCAATAGATGGATATATCTGAACAATGTTTCTCACAAAAGCAAATTCTCTCTGAGTTCCACTCCACAACTGGAATCTTCAAAATAGTTTGAGGCAGTTCATATCATTTCACTTTCAAAATGATAAAAATAAGGGGGTACAATTTCAGATTGGGAAGGTTATTCTGAGACATAGCCAATGATGTGGTATAGTCAAGTGCCAAAGAGAAAGGGTTGTAGTAATAGATGAATACAATTACAATTACTGACTACAGAGACTGTGCCAATGTCTGGTTCAGTCACAACAAGAAGTAAAATTTCTAGATGGTCATTGTTGTCTAATAAAGATATGAAAAAAATAACTATTTTGACCATCTTGTACAAGTTCCTAGGACACTTGCATTCATTGGCTTTCCTTATATAACTATTGTGCATGAGACTGGCCTGGTTAAGTCCCAGGCTACCTCCCCTCAGTTTACTTCTGTGACATATTAGTTCTAGCGTGAAGTCATTTTGATTTTCTAAAAATGATCAATACACTTCTAGCCATTTAACATAATATACTGGCCATGCTTGCATCCAACACTAAACCACACTTTAAAATAAACTATGGCTTAATGTACACAAACCTTTTGCTCCTCCTCTGACAGCGCCAACTAAGGATTAGGAAGCAAGACAGAAACTGGCATGTTGTGATGTGTGAACCAGGTCTCATTGTTTGTTTCCTCCAAACAAGAGCAGACCTTGGCTTCTGCTTATATATTCTAGTTTGGAGAGAAACAAACAATAAGTCCAGGTTCCCACATATTGACAAGCCAGACTCTGGCTTGTTTCCCCCCATGCAACACAGTCAGGAGCGAGGGAGAAGCAATTTGCTTGTGCAGGTCAGTCTCATACACTTTAGATCAGGTAATAATAATAATAATAATAATAATAATAATAATTTATTATTTGTACCCTGCCCATCCGGCTGGGTCTCCCCAGCCACTCTGGGTGGCTTCCAGCAAAGATTAAAATACAATAAAATGTCACAGATTAAAAACTTCCCTAAACATGGGGAACAACAACTCCCATCAGCTCTAATCAGCATGGCCAATGGTCAGGGATGATGGCAGTGTTCAGCAACATATCTCAGATCAAAGTTCCCCAAATCTGCAACAAGAAACAGCATTGGAGGCAGATGTCTCCTTTAATTTATGAGGGCCAGATTCAGCTAACTAGTCCGGCTAAGCAGGACACAAGGACTTTCCCCACTCCTCCACCTGCAAGAACCCCCCCCCCAGCTCTCTGGTGTGTGTGTGTGTGTGTGTGTGTGTGTGTGTGTGTGTGTGTGTGTGTGTGTAGAATCCCCAGAACAGTGCAAAGGGGAAGGAGAAGGAGGAGAGTTCTGTCTTAAAAGCTTAAAGGCAATAAAACACAGCAGTTTACTGAATTCTTCCATTTATTACTAAACTGCCCTTCCTTGCAGCAAGGACACAAGCAATTAACACAATCAAAACATCTCAAAACAATTCCAATACAGATGTAGGCTGGGAAAGATGTTTATTTTGTGTAGCCTTTTACACAGAGTACACTGTATTTTTTTATAATATTACCGTATAGTGATTGCAATGTTTTGTAAACTGCTTTGACTTTTTTTTTACAATCAGGCGGTGTATAAATTTTATGAAATAAATAACCATTATTATAATGCTGTTGTTACTGTGAAATAATGCTTTGAGCTCAATATTTGTTGCTGGAAAAGAAGAATACAAATATTAATTCAAAATCAAATAAAGTAGTGAATCTGTTGAATTTGCATTTGTTGGAAGGAAAGAACCACCCACCCCTAACCTTCACCTCTGCCAGAATCCATGACTTTCTTGTTCTGAGAGAAAATAGACCCAAGATCCCAAAGGATCAAACAACAAGAGCACCAGAGTCATATACGATTCATGGTTGCCTGGTTCCTCTTCATTTCATGACTGACAAAGTAAAATAAATTAAAACCAACTGACTAGAACAAGCAAAAGAAAGAAAGAAAAAGAAATGGATGAACCTGGAGAATCAAAAGCTTATGACAACATTAGCAGGAAAGCCTGCTTCTGCATGCAAACAGCCCTCACTGTGTAAATGGCCAATTAATTTATGAGAGCCAGATGTTCTTGTATACTGGAGCTGTTTACCTTTCTGCTAGGCTCTTTGATGGACTGATAGATGTCACCATGTTACAGCAGCAGGGAAGAAGAAGAACACACACAAAAGAAAGACCAGCCCATTCTTCTCCTTTATTTTTCCCTTATTCTCTATTTGCAGTTTAAAGGATCCATAGGAAAAACAAGTACAGTATTCATAACTAAAACAAATACACACTTCCTTTCAACAAATCCCACCACAAAGTTAGGAGTGAATCATCACAGAAGAAGAAGAAGAAGAAGAAGAAGAAGAAGAAGAAGAAGAAGAAGAAGAAGAAGAAGAAGAAGAAGAAGAAGAAGAAGAAGAAGAAGAGGAGGAGGAGTTTGGATTTGATACCCCGCTTTATCACTACCCTAAGGAGTCTCAAAGCAGCTAACATTCTCCTTTCCCTTCCTCCCCCACAACAGACACCCTGTGAGGTGGGTGGGGCTGAGAGACTTCAGAGAAGTGTGACTAGCCCAAGGTCACCCAGCAGCTGCATGTGGAGGAGCGGAGACGCGAACCCAGTTCCCCAGATTACGAGTCTACCGCTCTTAACCACTACACCACACTGTCTCTAGTAGAACCCCACTCAAACAACAGCATTAAATACATACTTTACAACTACTGCTCTGTGCAAATAAATCTCACTCAAATAAATAGCCTAGTATTAAATATATAGGGACGCGGGTGGTGCTGTGGGTTAAACCACAGAGCCTAGGGCTTGCCAATCAGAAGGTCGGCGGTTTGAATCCCTGTGACAGGGTGAGTTCCCATGGCTCGGTTCCAGCTCCTGCCAACCTAGCAGCTCGAAAGCACGTCAAAGTGCAAGTAGATAAATAGGTACCGCTACAGCGGGAAGGTAAACAGCGTTTCTGTGCACTGCTCTGGTTCCCCAGAAGCGGCTTTGTCATGCTGGCCACATGACCCGGAAGCTGTACGCTGGCTCCCTTGGCCAATAACACGAGATGAGCGCCTCAACCACAGAGTCAGTCATGACTGGACCTAATGGACAGGGGTCCCTTTACCTTTACCTTTGCTTAGGAAATCCAAAGATACAAACATGGCACAAAAATAAGGAAAAGAACCACAATTGTGCCAAGTACTAAGAACATTAAGAGGAGCTCTGCTGGATCAGAACAAGGGTTCATTTGTCTGTCTTCTTATTTCCCACACTGGTTAGTAAGTTTCCTCTAGCAGGGTGTATGAGCAAGTGCAGAATCTTGCCTACCATGGCCATCCCTAGGCCCGAGCTGGGTGGCGCAAGGCGCCAGTGCGCCTGGCCCATAGCTGCCAAGTCTCCCATTTTCCCCGGGAAAACCCCTTTTTTACTAACCTTTTCCCGGTGGTCCCCCGTATCACTTCGTCTCCCGTTTTTCTCCATTATTTTCTCCTGCCGGCGGCCGTTTTTTTTCTTTCCGATTTGCCCTTCTATGGGCACCCAAAATGGCCGCCGCCGGCTTCAAAAGTCGCTTGTACGCATGTCCGGAAGTGCATAGACGTGACATCCGGTGTTGGTGGCGGCCATTTTGGTGCCCATAGATGGGCGGAGCAACACTGGAAGTTGCGTCGGCACACTTCCTGACATGCGTACAAGCGACTTTTGAAGCTGGCGGTGGCCATTTTGGGTGCCCATAGAAGGGCAAAGCGACACCGGAAGTTACATCGATGCAACTTCCGGTGTCAAATGGCTGCCAGTCCCGGATTCTGCAGTCCGGAACTTGGAAGGTAAGGCCTGGCCATCAGGGGCGCGGAAGGGGCACCGAACGCTGGTGTCTGCCTCCGCGCGCCTCTGCTGTTGAGCGGCTTCAGGCAGCTCTCCAGAGGCGCGCGGGGAGCGCGAGCCTGGGGCCGCCTCTGCCGCGCCTCTGTCTCAGCTGCTGAGCGGCTTCAGGCCGCTCTCCAGAGGCGCGCCTGGGGCTGCCTGAACAGCTGAGAGGTGCAGCGCGGTGCCCCCAGGCTCTCACTTCCCGTGCGCCTCCGGAGCTTCGCACGGGGAGCGGGAGCCTAGGGCCGCCGCCTCAGCGCCTCTCAGTTTTTGAGCGGCTTCAGGCCGCTCTCCGGAGGCGCGCAGGGAGCGCGAGCCTGGGGCTGCCTCCTCCGCACCTCTCAGCTCCCCGCGCGCCCCTCCTGCCCGCCTCACTCACGGGGGCGCTGGAGGGATCTTGGCACCAGGGCGCCAGATATGGTTAAGATGGCCCTGTTGCCTACTATAAAAAGCTAAAATTTGCATCCATGGTTTCACCCATTTTTGCCTCTGCCTCTTGCATTTTCCTTAAGGAGTTAATATGAATTTTCTCTTCTGGTGTTCTCCATGTATATACTTTCTCAGAACACGAACTTGCTAACCTATTTTGAAGAAATTTTCAACTTAAGAAAAACATCATGGAATTATATCCAACACAGCACTAAACTGAATGCATTGAAATAATTCCGCTAGCAGGTTGTATTCTGTAAGCAGATCAACTTGCATAAAGCAGATCTTGTGCTAGAGGTTCCACAAGCGACCAGATTTTATTGTATACACTATCTATGGAAGACAGGAAAATAACATGTAGCTTTGCATTATTTTCACCAGCACAATCTTTTACACAACAGTTTTGCTGGTGGATCTGTTGCATTAGATTCCTCTGCTGCACAACATTAAGAAATAGACCACCACTTGCAATAGATTGACAGTGTTGGATACAACCCAAAATGTATAAATAATGTTCAGACATCTTCAGCTTTAACTCCAAAGCAGGCAAAGAAAGGTGCAGTACATCCCGTAATCCTTCACACAGTAGATATCAAACTAACCGCAGAGCATTCCAAGCATCCATTATGGGATGGATCATCTCACTAGGGAATCTTCTGATAGAACATTTCATCCCATGCTGTGATCAACACCATGAAGCTTCTATCAGATCTGGAGGCAGAAGTTAAAGAGGAGGGGAAAGTCTAGGCTGTCTAGGGCAAATAAAGGGTCTGTTCAAACAGTGAACAACAGGACAGAAAACCAGTATTCTAAGGGATTAGGGAAAATGCTAAGACTTGAAATAGAATTAATGGTCTATCCCAGATCTGAACAGAAAAACAAGACTCCACTCACGCTGAAGCAGTTACAAAACCAACAGGATACATTCTGTCATTTAAATAGAGTATGGCAAGTTACCACAAATATTTAACATTAATCATCCTGATGCTCATATTACTCAGTCTTAATCAGCCACATGGCCTATTTATAATTAAAATCATCCTATGACTCCTAATGTGAATAAAAAATGTCTTGCATTCTGACTGTACTTTGTTTGCCTATAGTAGCAATTTTTCAACATGGAGCAGGAAAAAACCCAAAAATGTACACATAATGAAACTCTGTTTAATTACCTTCATTCACCAAATACAGTGGTACCTCTACTTACGAATAACTCTACTTACGAATGTTTCTACTTATGAATGGAGCTCCGTCCGCCATCTTGGATGCTGTTTAGATAGGATTTTTTCTACTTACGAATTTTTATATAAGGTTGCTTCTACTTACGAATTTTTTCTCCCAATGCATTCCTATGGGATTCGACTTACACATTTTTCGACTTACGAATGTGCATTCGGAACGCATTAAATTCGTAAGTAGAGGTACCACTGTATATTAATTTGTATCAAAGTAATGTAAAAAAAAATCGAGCGAAATTTATGTTATTGTTCATCCTTAGCAAACAACTGATTTTGACAGAGGAGCAAGTATTTATAACAGACTTCCTCAAACTCGGCCCTCCAGATGTTTTGTCTACAATTCCCATCATCCCTTACCACTGGTGCTGCTAGCTAGGGATCATGGGAGTTGTAGACCAAAAACAACTGGAGGGACAAGTTTGAGGAAGCCTGATTTATACACTCTGCTGCCCCCTTTTATTTATGGAGGAGGGGAAGTGGAATATTTACTCTTGGACTGCCCACCTGAATATGAAAAAAAACCCCTATGATCTGCTTTAAGGCCTTTGCAATATGTGTGTGCGTGTGTGTGCGTGTGTGTGTATGCACAGTATATATATATATATATATATATTATTATTATTATTAAAATTTCTATACCTCTCTATACCCGGAGGTCTCAGTCATAGCGGTCAACCCCCAGATATGAAGATAAGGAATCCTATGGGGCTGTCAACTCCCAGATATGAAAGTAAGGGCGCTGAATAAGGGAATAGCCCACAAAAAAAGAGAAAGTTGACAGCACTGCTCAGGGTAGCACCCCAATATGGAATACACCCCCTGTAGAGGGAATACACTCCCTCTAGAGTTTTAGCTACCAGATAAAAACCTCTCTCTTCTGTCTGGCTTTTTTTAATGCAAAGATATGCCTGAACTTCAGAAAACTGACATATCTTCTGTTTACTATATTGTTGATCTTAAAGGTTTTTATTTTATGTATTTATTGTTGTAACCCACACTAGGTTGCAGAGAATGGTGGAATTGTAGAGTTGGAAGGGACTCTGAGGATCATCTGGTCCAACCCCCTGAAATTCAGGAATATGCAGCTGTCCCATACAGGGATTGAACCTGCATCCTTGAAGTTATCAGCACCACACTCTACTCTACTCAACTGAGCTATCCAATAAGTAATGTACAATGCACTAAGTTACTGCTTGATTAAAAAATGTCATTTCAAAATAAGTCTTTTAAATTGTCATTTTAAAGCCCTGAAGATAAAATAAAATAAACATCTGCTTTATCAAGTTTCTGACGCAAGAGCTTTGCAGCCTTTAACAAGAGGCAAAGTCCTAATAATGTTTGAAAATTCCCACTGACTGCTCTGGAGCCAAGATTTCCACACTTATCTTTCACATTTCAACAAACTTCTATACGGTACTTAAAGATCTTGTGTTTCATGCAAACCCCGCCCTCCCACACACATTCCTATCACAAAGAAACATTTCCATCCTTTGGGGGGAAGGCCTCTTTCCTCATAGGATAGCAGCCTAAGTGGAATCTAACTCCCCCTCTCCAGTGAAATTCCATTTAAGTTGCTATCATAAACACAAACAGAATTAAGTCCCATTGAAATTAATGAAATTTATTTTCAAGTAGGTGAGTTAGGACCAGGATGTTAGTTCACAGCACTTCAAAGCCTATATCCTTTAGAAAATGGCTTTAAAAGGGGGTGGGAAGCAAGTTTAGGCAACAAAAGACATGTGTTTTTTATTCCAAGTGTGTGTTATTAGTTTCACATTCTGACCTGTTGCATATACATGTCCTACCCCAAGTCTCTCTGGAATTTGGACACAGCGAGAGTTTCATTTAGTAGAATATTTATATTAGTCATATGCACACAAAATATCAATGGTATGCATTTTCAGAGTGCATTATTTCTTCAAAGACCCTTGCACATTTCATAATTTAAAGGACTCTTGCACTGAGAACTTGGGATGTGCAGAACTGTAAAGGAAATTGAGGAATTAAAGCATATGGTTATATCTGTGGAGAATTATAGGTTCAAATCTTGGGAGGAAACTGAAGATATTACATTATCTTTTGGCAGCAAGAAAGTGATAAAAATGTGTAGCAAATAAAAGTAATCCAATATGTGCTGCAAGAATCTGAAGATCTGCTGCATTTCAACAGTCGTTCTGCACCCAGTCGCTATCTGATTAAATATTAAGTAGCCAAATCAATACAAGGGAGAAGGAAAATTCTAGCAACCATAACATATGGAGGTGATTCTGGGCTTATATCTGACTTATTAAAAAGTGTGTATTTTGCGGGGTGGGGAACTGATCACTGAGGGTTGAATGCAACAGAATAGAAAGCAATAAGAATGACACATCACTATCTATATTCCTTGTAATAGCTAAATGATTTTATTGGAACTCAGGTGGGACCAACATAGTCTGGATCCAATCCATAGCAATGAATGCTATATTGGCCAAATTTTTCATCAAGCAAATTGCTTGGTAATTACCCAGGCTATGCAAGGACTATCACTTCATTAGAACTAATTGTTAAATGATATTTCGGAATGTGAAACCCATCAGAACTTGGGGGGGAACACTCCTTCCCTGTCCAGTTGAGAGGATAAGACAAGCTAGATGTATGTGTGTATATATGTGTGTGTGTGTGGAAGGAACAATAAAAATGTTTTTGGGAACAGTAATTCTATGAAAAGAAATAGATTTGGGATAGAAAAGAGAGAGGCAGAAAAAAGCAAGTTTTTGAGATGCAGGGTGTATATACCTCCCCTCTCTCGTAATCTGATGTGGAACAGTGGATCTGCAACTTATTGATGTGCTTAAGCTGCCTATGCTCTACTTGGAAAAATAAAACAAACCAAGTGTTGTAAAACGCTTCCAGTAATATTTCCACTAAAGCAGGAAGCTGAACACCTCCAGGTTTCATTGGACTACAGTTCCTATCATCTTTGACAACTGGCTATGCTAGTTGGGGTTAATGGGAGTCAGAGTCCTACAATATCCACAGGTCCCTCACCTCTGCACAAAAGGAAGTCATATCAAGGTAAGTGGTGCCCATTGAATTTATCACTGCTCAGGGAAGTAGGGAGCATGAGAGTTTTATTTTACATATTACATTCGTGTTGCTAATAAAACATCTAGGTATCTTTAATGGAACAGTCAAGAAGCCTCATTTGGTGAACACCTTGCTGGATCATATGGTAATGGAGATATAACACAAGTACCTGAAGACTGTAGGTACCAGGATCACCATTGTTCACTAATACAGAAATTGTGATTTATCAGCTACTGGCCACCTCATTTCCAACATCAATCCACTATTTGCTTATTACTGTCTCGGATCAGGTTTTCAATAATGCTGTTAAGAACCACCACTTAAACCCTAGACCTACAATTCTCAACAGTCCAGCCAGGAGGTCTAGAAGTTCTAATCCAAAACAACTGGAGGTCACAAAGTTGGGAATGTTGCCTTAGACACTGCAATTAGCTTTTCCTACTTTGATGTGCAAAATAGTTCAACGGTGATAAAATAAAGCTAAAAATAAAAAGCTGTACTTTCAGCAACTAACCAATTGGCTATTCTCAATATACATACATTGGGTGTTGGTGCCATGTCAAATGAGGCCACTGGAGAATTTTTTATAGATGACATAATTAACTGGAGAAAATCTCACACTTGGGACTAAATTAGAAGTTACTAAGCAATAGAGATGTACAATAAAAGAGCACTTGACATACCTGGGCAAAAGATATGAAGATATCGTGGAACAAAAGACATCCGAGTCATCAGAGGGGACAGAAGAAACATGCAAAGGAAAAAAAAAAACCAATATTAGCAACACAGTAAGTAAGTAACATGTTCATTTAGGACAGTGTTAAATGTGCATTTACAACTTCCAGAGCTGCCACCCAGCAATGTGCACAGACATACATAAAAGTGTGTATTTCTAGAGAACTCTGGAAGCATGCTACACTCCAAATACCACACATGTATACAAAAGCAGCTTTGAACATACAGAGTCATCCCTCAGACAGTATATTCTTCTTTTTATAAATGAACCACACACAATGTTGACACAGATTATGAAATTAAAATACTTAGCGAGAACATGTTGTTAAAATAGCATCTTAATTGTGCTATCAGGTCTTTACTGCGCTGTGTATATATTTTATTATTTATTTTAAATATATCTTAACTGTCTTTACCAAAACATTTCAGGTCGATGTGCAATGGTTTGACTAAAATTCACTCAACATAAAAAATAAATCACAATTCCTAAACTATCCGCAATAAATAGCATTCCACATTATCCTTCCCATTTTTATTGTTATGTTTGACTAGGCCTCAGTCTCTTTTCCATATCCTCTTTGGAGTATGCTACTTGGAAATGTTTTTGCATTCTGCTTTGCTATACATACCATGGAACATTTGGATGTTTTGGTTTATTGCTTTGTTTTTATACGATATTCAACACAGTTGCTCCGCAAGCGCCATCAAACGATGCAGCCCATTCCATGAGAAAACATGTAAGGAGATATTTGATTAAGACCCACTCATTCGCTAGTCAGTTCTCTCTGCTGTGCTGTCCAACATAATCAAAGACTGCCAACAGCTGAACATCAACTTCAAGCACACCCAAGCCAACACTGTAAGGGATTCAGTTCTCCCAAATGATACATGACCAACTGTTTTGCAGACAAACAGTTCCTGAGAAATTGGCATGCCACATTACTTGCACTGAGGTACAGTTACAGTGTACATACACAGTATGATATAAATCAAGACTGAAGATCTTTGGTCCTCTGAATGTGGGACAAAATGGCCTTCAAGGGACAGCAGATGTATGCTAAGTTGTATAAATTGGAAGAAGAAACAAAAAAAGTTTCTTTTACATTTGACAGCTGAAGGTAAAAGCAAGTAACTGAAGATGTGAGAAAATGCAATTTTTAAAAAGAATAGAAGCATTATTCTCAGTATTATTTTGTCTAATAATTTTGATTGTGTCTCCTTCTTAGCATAAAAAATAATTGATGTAAAAATGAAGGTGGGTGTGTATGTGCATGTTGATACTTATAAAACCTGTGACTGCTCATATTTTCAAGGAACAAGATGCAGACTGGAGAGCCCAGATTGTACCTCCCTTATTTAGACGTGCAAGAGGAGAAACTCATCATACTTTGTCTATGCAACTTTTAATACCCAACCAAATGAACTGAGGAGAAACAGAGAAAACCCATAGTCCTTGGCCTCAGCCACAACTGAAATTTGCGTAGAAGTGGTTTACATTATAAAAGAACTACTGAATGGCAAAATTAGCAAATTAGAATTGATATTGTCAAATGGCCTCAAAGACAATATTTTTTTTTCTGTTTCCAAAAAAACCAATTCGTGATGAGGTCAAATGCATTTTGGGGGCAACGCTTTCAGTGAATGCCAAGATAAGGTGTAGGCAAGGTGTGCTCAGTTCAGTACTTCCTAGTAAATGCAATCCTTTCATAAACTCTACAAAGTGCTTGTCAAATTCAGGCCCACAGAGCAGATGTGGGGGTTGGTGGGCTTTTAAATTGGCTTTGTGAATGTGAGATACCGGTACTTTCATCTGGCTATTTAGTCACAAAGAATAGTTGTCACATCAATAAAATCAGACAGTCCTTGTCTCCAGGCTTACCATCTAAAAGACATGGCACACAAAGTAAATGGGGTAGGGGAAAACACAGATATCAGTTCTTAGTGGCAAGTTCTTTTAAAGACCATTCAGGGTGAAAATAGTTCAAGGAGATTAGGAACCACTTTATGGTCCAGTGAGAGCTGGGCCATAAAGAAGGCTGATCGCTGAAGAATTGATGCTTTTGAATTATGGTGCTGGAGGAGACTCTTGAGAATCCCATGGACTGCAAGAAGATCAAACCTATCCATTCTTAAGGAAATCAGCCCTGAGTGCTCACTGGAATGACAGATCCTGAAGCTGAGGCTCCAATACTTTGGCCACCTCATGAAAAGAGAAGACTCCCTGGAAAAGACCCTGATGTTGGGAAAGATGGAGGGCACAAGGAGAAGGGGACGACAGAGGACAAGACGGTTGGACAGTGTTCTCGAAGCCACTAACATGAGTCTGACCAAAGTGCAGGAGGCAGTGGAAGACAGGAGTGCCTGGTGTGCTCTGGTCCATGGGGTCACAAAAAGTCGGACACGACTAAATGACTAAACAACAAGAAGGAACCATAAATTGGAATCTATGCATAATCCTCCCCTCAAAAACCCAAGCAATCAGTGGTAATCACTTCTTTTACCTGTTAGTTGGAAGCTTCCCATATAGAAATGGAAACTCGCTTATCAGGTGGACTCACTTATCAGAAGGTAAGTCAGTGGTTACTCCAGAGATGGGTTCAAAGATATTCATTCAAAGCAGCATGAGTGAATCTTGCTAATTGCATTGCACTACCACTTCAAGACTTCCACTGAAGGAGAAGAGAACTATATACCACCTCTGTAAGATGCATGAAAGGGAGAACATGCACCTTGTCATGAGAGGTGTGCATTAACTCGCTTCACACAAGACCGGAAAATAGTAGACCAAGCATGCTAAATTCATGCTTCATTTTGTCAGGTAAAATGCCTACAAAAGTAGAACAACTATAATGCGCGAAGACACCCCCCCCCCCCAAAAAAAAGAACTGGCAAAAGCAAAGACCAGATTTGGATGAGATTGATAATTTTGTAACAAGAAACCTCTCGTGCTTTGGCTATGAATTCTGATGTCTTCAATAAAAGATACCAGCATTAGCCAATTTGCAGAAAATTTGTAAATCTGGTGCCTATTCCATAAAGAAGACTGTGGGATTATGCCAATTACTTCCACCCTGTCAAGCAGCTGGCCTTCTATGATATTTACTGGACAAATAAAAAGGCATTCTCTTTGAAGCCTGCAATCCCCCCCTGCAATTTTTTGGAGGCGGGAGGAGCAGAGCACAGACTTGCCAAAAGAATTCAGATAACCAAATTGTCTGGGAAGAGTGGAGATGAATAGAAATTCATAGAAATTACTACCGATCAAATGTGTGCTCTGTGTAACAGACATCTATCCAACAAAAAGGGGAAACAATATTCAGGAGTATTTTTTTCAACACTGGCATTATTGACTTTGATAATAGCCATTTGTCTGTCTGTCTTATCTGGTGTACGGTTACAGCAGTGACAATAACTGGTATTTAAAAGGAGGGGGTGGAAAGAGTCAAGTTTCTTTCTGCATACATTCTTAGCTCCATCTCCTCCTCAACACACCACAGCAACATACTATGTACTATTTTTAGAGAATATAGGATAATGAGCCAAGCAGGTGCTGACATTCAAAACATAACAACTCCACTTCACAAAAACTGTGTGTGTAAAATCCCAAGGCCTACACAATGATGTGCTGATGGACTTAAACACAACAATACACATGCCACTACAGCGAGTTAGTATTCATAACTTTGGCAAACAAATAAGAGCTAGAAACAATCAAACCCTGGCAAAGAAAATCAGAGTAAACTAAAAATATCAAAATTACTTAAAAAAAGGAGAGAGGTTTAGCCTTTAATCTCCAGCCCATAATGGTAATGATGCAAAGCTGTTAATGTTTGATGCATCATCACAGACCCCATGTGCTATATTACTACATCAACTCATGGGACAAATCACTGCTAATTACACCCCTGATTACTCCTTCATGTCTCCTAGGGCTTGTGAAATGTGCATCTTTCAAGAGCTTGGCATTCACATCTTAATGTTTGGCTTTAATATACAAAATTACACTGACGTACAAAAACAAATAGCCCGTGCTCTTTGCCAGTAGCAAGGGATCTAAAGAGAAATCTCCACACTACACTGTTGTTTTAGTAACTTGCATCCCTTACAATGTGTCCATTTAATGCAAGGTAATGGAAGTTAAAAACCAGACATATACTCTACTTTCTTCACACTTGTACGTAAGGTACAAATATAAGGAATGCCTATACTGTATCAGACTGAGGATGGCTTTACACACATATGCCTCTAGGTGTGATACTCTCCACTGAAATCTAAATACACTGAAGAAAACTGGAAGAGTAACAAGATAGGTGGTTACTAGGGGAAAGGCCTTCTCAGTGGTGGCACCTTGATTTTGAAATACTCTTCCCAGAGATGCTTGGCTGGCTGCTACTGCATTGGCAATACAGGGTGCTTTTCTTCTAAAAGATTTTACCTGAGTCTGTCTGAATTTGTTGTTGAGAATCCTCAGGATGGTGGTCTGGAAGACCTTCAGATCCACATTCAGGCCACCTTGTATAGCTGAGGAATTCAAGACCATGGCAAGCACATGGCTGCCCCAACTTGCCACTGGCCTAATGAACTTAGTAGGACATACTCTGATCTGGTTTTCTTCACTGGGCAGGAAGACTCTTTTGTCATGGTCTGATCAACTGTGGTTTAAAGGTAAAGGGAGCCCTGACCATTAGGTCCAGTCGTGACCGACTCTGGGGTTGTGGCACTCATCTCGCGTTATTGGCTGAGGGAGCCGGTGTACAGCTTCCAGGTCATGTGGCCAGCATGACAAAGTCGCTTCTGGCAAACCAGAGCAGCACATGGAAACGCCGTTTACCTTCCTGCCTGACCATCTGCCTGACCATCCACAACTTTCGTTAGACTAAAGACTCTATGGCTCAACAATGAGAAAGTCAGGTCCCAGGCAACTACTCTCCCAATATGCAATAGCATTCTCTTTTCAGTTGAATCTGTCTGACAGAAACCCAGGAGGAGATGCTTTGATCTTGTACACATGAAGATGTCTAGCAATTCTAATAGAGCATCTATACAACTGGAAACATGGTCACATTAAGTAGCTCCTGAGAGCATTTACTTCTCAATGTTGGAAAAAGTTTTCTCTAACTATGCCAATGTAATCAATTTGTTACATCGCTCATTCCCCTTAGCCGTTTGGCAGAAATAGTATAAGGGAAATTTATTGCTAACAGATTACTGCTAGAGATATAACAGAAAACACAACACTTCTCCAGATTCAGAAAAGACTACATTTCTGGTACTTCTCTTGCATTCTTCCCAGAACAACTATTTATGGTACAGAGCAAAAACAGCCTCTCACAAAAACAATGTATAAGCTATAACTCTTTTCTTTCTCCTGCACCTATTTTCCAAAATATACACATGCCACTGAGCTCTGCCACTCAGGATGTATGATTTGCCAGCAACAAATTTTGCTGATTTTTTTCATGACTAGTTAGGAAAACACAACATGCACAACCTCTATACAAGCCTGAGCTTTCAACCCTGTTAAAATTGCTACCCTCAGATTAAAGATAATCAGCCAGATATGTCATCTGGGTGTGTGTGTGTGTGTGTGTGTGTGTGCTTTCTTCTACAGCTGGGAGGGGGGTTGTAAGGAGAAAATAAATGTTTCAATATTCATTAACAATTGTAAAATGAATCTTAAACTTAGTTATAATCACTGATGGTAGAGGGATATTTTTAGAAATGCTTTTAAATGGTGAATGTATCTTATACTACCTCATCAAACATAAAGACAAGAGGTTACACGGAAAATGAGCCAATTAGGACACAGGCTATACGGATGCTAGCAGAGTTTCACTGGCAGACAACAAAGCAAGCATCTGAAAAAAAAGCACACACCATCACTTGTGGCAACCAGACAACTGAAATCATGCAAAGCAATCCAACAATTGGCTGCACTTTTGCAAAAAGCAATGTAAGAATGACACTATGCAATAGTTCTAATGAAAAGGTTGTACACCCTTCCAAACAACTCTCAGGGGACATTTTGTAATCTGTTAGAAAACATGTCAAACAACATCTTAATTGCACAGTAATTAAATATCAACAACATGAACACTAAGAGAGGGAGGGAGGGGAAAGTGGAATAAATTCAGAATGCTTTTCAAGTTCCACGTTTACTCCCAGTTCACCATGGAGAACTGACTGAATGACTGATTTTAACACGAGAAGCTGCCATTTTGTATACAACCTTCTAAACACAGGTTGAGAAGTGGCAAGCACTTGCTCATGATCAAGTGTAATTCAGATGACTCATTCCTCAAGAAGAGGATAACATACCTCAAACAAACCTCAGGCATCAGTTACGGCTAAGGACTGGAGTATATGTAAAGCTGCAAATATGACTGGTCTGTTTTTAAAACCCTAACTCAGATATGTTCCTCCATGCACCGGTATATGGCTAACCTCTGGTACTTTACCCCACACAAATCCTTCCCCCACTCTCCACTTTATAGAGCTTGGCTGTCTGAAAAGAGATGGCTACTCATGCAATAGGGAACAGAATCCACAAGGGGTGCAACTTCAGGGGCCTGGCCAGGAAATGATGCCACAGTCCACCCTCCACTCTTACGCATGCATACAGGAAGCATACACTTATGAATGAATGCACTGCTTTTCTTCTCTTAACTCATCTTCAGGTTACCCAGTTTTCCCCCACTGAAATACGTTGCAGAGGAGAATTGCGAGAAATCCCCCTCTTAGTTCCTACCTGAAGTATAAATACATACAACCTTTCTAAGCAACTGTCACTTAATCAAACGCAAGCAAGCTGAGTATTCCACCAGGTGGGAACCAGATCCTTGTATGTGGAGAAGTCTGGCAACGTTTACAAAATAGCATCTGAAAGCACTGAATTCACTGTCAAGAAATTCCTCTGGTTCTTGTTACTACAATCTTTTAAGTGTGCTACAAAATCCCGAGTTTTAACATTTTAACTAGGAATTCCTCTCTCTTTTTATTTTCAAATGTTAATGAAAGATAATGTGAAAATTTTAAATACCTGTAAACAACAACAGAAAATGCACCTTTCATATAAGAATAAAGTAAATACAGTGGACCATAATGTATAGTTAACAAGGAGGAAGTACCGTAATCTGAAACACATATAGTACCCATTTTTGGGGCGGGGAAACAATGTAATCCTTTCTCCCAGATAAGAGTTTATATGACTTCAATCTAAATAATCCAAGTGATAAACTTCCAAGATTATCAAGATACAGGGAGCATACATGTGTATTTTTAGTTTATTTCTGTTTTAATTAGTTGTTTTTACCAATAATTTTATTCTTTTACTTAGCTGCTTTGAGGGTTTTTGTTTTGTTTTTTACAATCAAGTGATAAATAAATGTTATGAAATAAATGATAAACGCATCTGGCTGAATCTACATATTAGGGAGAAATCAGTAATTCAGGAATTCCACAAAGAGTTAAACATCATCCATGGGGCCGGTGCGGTGCGGGTGGTAAGACTATGATGCTACTACAGGTGTAAATATAAAAGACTTTTATTCAAAATGGCTTTCATCCAACCATGTAAAATAAGTAATTCTTGAGAGTGGATATTCCCCACCAAACTGCCTGACAACTGAGAACTATTTTGTTGGCACAATTGGGTTGTAGCAGCTGCTTTCAGTTTTGTGTCACTTTACTCAGCTTTATCATGCCTAATCTATTTTCTAATGAGATATTTGCTTTAACTTGTAATTGATTTCTTGATGGTCTAGTAACAGAGAGAGAGAGAGAGAGAGAGAGAGAGAGAGAGAGAGAGAGAGAGAGAATAAATGAACTGTTGACAAAGATAAAAGAGCTGATAGCATACCAGGATTGTGGCTTCCATTTGACTTGCCTGTCAGAGTAATGCAATGTCAACAAGAATGTAAGCGATCAGCCTAGAGATAAGAGCTGTATCTTCCATTATCATACAGCTGAATCTACTGTGATAACCTTCCAAGACCATTTAACCACCCACTAGTAATTTTAATTAACCCTGTATATATTTGCAGAAACAGAGCTCCTTGAAATATAGGAGGTGAGCGCAATGGGCGCTTGGACTGCTAAGATCTGTCTCTCTCCCTCTTCTGCCATCTTGGCTAATTTCTGCAGTATAACCTACAAAACAAAGCTTGAGGTATTTAAAAGCATTATTTAAAATCTGTAGTCACTGATAAACTGAATCAAATATTACCATTTCTGAGATAGATAGATTAGATTAGATATAACCAAGGATTACCATTTCTGATATATATATATTGCCTCCAACTCTATTTTCTCATTTTGTATACAGGTGTGTGTACAGAAATTACATTGCTACTTGCTTAATAATTCTGCCTGTTTTGTTGCCAAAACTGCAATCCATCTTAAATATAAATTCAATCTTTTTGCTTGTGTTAACTGAATTGTGAGTTTCACAGTATGTTAATACTTCAGGAAAGAGAGTAGTTGGACTACTAGGAACAGTATTTTGCCGGATTTTTTTTGGGGGGGGGTTGGTAAGCTATTCCACTAGCTTACTTATGGAAGAAGCTGAATCATTACCATGCCATAAACCCACAGTATAACAAACATTAAATACATGCCTGTTTTTCTCTCTCCACCAAGCATTGCAAGATACTAATAATATTTCTGTGGATTATTTTAGTTGCTGTTTGATGCTGTAAAGTGGAAATGGTGAACCTATGGCCCTCCATATGTTTTCCGACTTCCAATTCCCATCAGCTCCAGACAGCCTAGCCAATCATCAGAGAGGATGAGAGCTGTGGTCCAGCAGCATCTGCAGAGCCACAGGTTCCTATTCCTGCTTTATAGAATTATACAGAAAATAGTAATATAATATCGAACCCCATAGGTCCTGCCAAGTTTGGGAAAGGGGGCAGGCATTCCCACGAAGGTGGATGTGGGTGGGACATGGCATTCGGGGAACAGGGAGCAGAACATTCCACTCCCTCCCATCTCAGGAAGGGCCACCCTGATGGCCAGGGATGATGGGATCTAAAGTCCAATGGTGTTGGGAAGGCACTATGTTGGTGGCCACATGGTTTAACATTATATGCAAACACAGCCTTTATGCATCCATAGACGGCTGATATTTCTAAAAACACCAGCACAATCATAAAATGTAGCCTGATTCCACAGATTGTGGGAGAGAGCAAAATGAAACATATCCAAAATGGGACTAGTGGAAATATCCATGACAAAACAAATGCTAACATCAAACTTTGCTTAAGAATTCAAAAGATTTCTGCTTCACTAAGTCCTTTTCACTATTCAGGAAGAACCTCATTAACAATTAACATCAACATAATAGGTCACATTTACCACCACAAGTTCTCCCAGCACAGCCTTTGTAAAATTGTAATTTATATGTCAATACTCATTATATAATCTGTCTATCATTTCTCTCTGCTTGGCTTTCATCTTTCAAGCTCAATCTCATGCACTGTGCTTGAGACCTTCTTGAAGATGCATAGAGGGCATTTGAACTGATGTAACAAAGGTGGCTACAAGGAAGTTTATCATTGTGCTGGGTGTGCAATACTTCAAAAATAAAGTACTTGTGCTGCTTCTTAAATTTATCTGGGGTGTAACCATTAATATTTTGCAGAAAAGTGGACAGTATAATGCATCTATTGAATACATCGTTGTTTCTTAAGTTTCAAATTTTCCTTCTCTGCTCTAATGTTAATTAGATTACAGTTTAAAATGGCTACAAATTATGTTGGTATTGTTCTTTACTCTCTCTGTGTGATACTGAAAATTTGGATTGCAAAAATAAAAATGGGCCAAAAATCAATTGACAAAAATGAGATGAGGGGAATCCCAACAGTTATTAAAATTAATTCATTTGGTGTATAAAATCCTTCTCCAGGGCAATTTTAACAAACTTCACCTCAGTATCAACTTTGTATTGTGCTCTGACAAGGAGAGCATTATTTTTGGTCCTTATCAGACAGTAGCCCAGATTGTCCCTACCTACCTCTGCTGGAGCCAACACTTTTTAAAAGTCTTGCTGCAACTTCGGACACCATGCTTCTTCTTCACTTTACCAAAGCTCATAGCTTGCACAGAATATAGATAATATACACAGGAAGACAGATCACAACTATTTCCTAATTGGAAGCACATTCATACCAAAAGGCTTATAACATGGAAACTACAAGCATTTGAGAATCTTGTGGGATTTCCAATATGATGTTAATTTCAATATCGGGCACTTAACTGTATGAGATTATGTTCTAGGGTAAGCATGAGTAATTTGAACATGCTCATACAAAGAAAGGATAAAAGTAGCACAAGGAGAATAGGCATGAATAACAGAGTTGCTTTAAAAGATTTACACTTTACTGCAATAAATTCAATTTACAACAGCATGAATTACTGTCCCTATTCACTTATGTGGTACTAGAATGAATGTAAATGTGACCAAATCTATCATTTATTCTCTCCCAGCGAGTCAACTTCCCACCCATCCATAATGCATGAACCACATACTTCATTCATCATGTTCAAGGTTTGTCATGCATGCTCTGCAAACTAATCAAAGAGGACTCTATTCAGGGATCTGGCTCATTGGGGTCTAGAGAGGACCCTGAAAGGACCACCAAACTTAGATCGCTTGGCAAAACAATCCAGCTGCTATGCCCAGCAGGATAACAGAATGGAATGAACAACTTCACTTGCTTCACACTCCACTCTTATTTGCTCAGGTGTCAAAATGATTACAAAACCAGTGGCTAACCAGAACTCAATAGCATTAGCAGATGCTCTGATATGAAATGCTGCTCGTAATTGGCAGTCCCATCCATTGAGTTCAGCAGGAAGCTGAAGCTACTCAGCACCTTTTGAAGATGATTCAGAGCTGGGAAATTATATTTCCTTAAACAAACATAGCACTCAACATGCTCAACAGCCTATCCCATCCAGAATCATATACAGGGGCTTTTCTTCCTCAGATTTGTACGGCAACTTCTGTATTATAAAAGGAGATGTACTTGGAGCAAGCATAGTTATTAGTGTTGGGTCTTTGATCTGCATCCCAGTTATTTATTGAGATTATCTGTAGAACCCTCAGAGAGTAGTAAAAGTGTATGAATCAGTGGGAGCAGGCCGATTTTACATTTCACTGAGTTTAAAAAAGCAAGGGGGTGGAAACCATCCATATTTTGACCATAACATCATGTGTAAAATAGTGCTGAAAATCACAACACTGATTACATTTGAAGACAATCTCTTTCCATAAAGAGAAGTCAGCATGGTCCCCTTTTATCATAAAATATCCCTGCATATCTCAGTGCAATCTCTTGGACTAGACCTGAAGGCAAAACTGGAATTCACTGCTTACAGCTCACTTTAATTACTTTTACTGATCATCACCCCACAGACCTTGTACTCACAGCCTAAGAGGATCATAACAGGGTATTACCTCTTCTGTTAGGTCCAACTTTAATTTAACATGTCATACAAATAGTACAGAAGGGAAAATGAGACCAGAAAACCCCTCCTCCCATACCCAAGAATTAACAGAACAGACCATCTGCAGTTTCAAAAGAGGTTCTAGAGAATAAAGTTCACATATGCATTCAATAAACATCTAAATCAGAAACAATTGCTATCTCTCGTTTTTCCAAGAAGAGAAGCTTTGAAGTATACAAAGTGACAAACTATCAAGGTAACATGTATGAAAATATTGATCATACAAAAGGGTTCAAGTTTATCCTACAGATCCTAAGTAAGCAACAGAGAGAGCTAAAAAAGAGGGTGGGTGTGTTAAAATATCAAGTCCCTTTCCAGATGATGAAAGCATGGTGATGGCCTGGATAGAGGGCAAACCTGCTCCTTGTGTTAGATTAATGTTGGCAGATGAGAAAAGTAAAATCATGAGTTGATTTTTGAAAAGAAGTTTCTTGATTAGGAACATAGGAATGACCTTATAATAGCCGGAGATTCTGTGTCGGGGAGGGGGGAGGAGGAGGAGTTCATATTAGCAGTTTTGATGCAAGTGGACTGCTAGATTTATGCTGGTGAGTCTCACTCGTATAATATTCTTAGTAATAACTTTTGCATTTACTTGCTCTTCCTGCCAAATGTACTTTCTATGTTGACTTTCAGTGGCCCTCCAGAGTTTCATATAGGCGTCATTCCCAAATCTACTTAGAGATGCCAAGCACTGACCCTGGGATCCTTTGCATGCAAAGCATGCTCTGTACCACTAAGCTACAGCCCTTCCCTGCCTTTCACAGTCTGTTCTCTTTCCTACACTGTTTTTCATTCATATGGATAAATTCCATTCTCCCTCCTTCCCCCTTCTATATCACAATGTCATGGACTGGCTGGATAGAGAGAAGTGATGAAAGGCACCAGCTACAGAATCCCCAAGGAAAGAAGGCTCAGAGCCCTAGGGTTTGGTGGTGGGACAATGATGAGTAGTCTGAGAGAGAAGTCTGGGAGAAAGAGGTGTTGGAAGCTGAAGAGTTAACAGTGTTTAGTGAGCAGGAAGAGGCTGTGGCAGAGAGCAGCCCAGAATCAAGAAAATAAGCCTATGGCTTATTTTCGGGGGTGTCTTATTTTTTTCATTAAAAAAAACACGTCCTCTTCCTGTTGCGGCTCGGCGCCCGGAACTGGCTGCTGCGCTGCTGGGCGCTTTGTCGGCGCTTCAGCAGGGTACGCTGCTGGGTCCCGCCAGGTCTGGGCTCCACGCGGCGCACGCGGCGGCTCTTGTCGCGTCCCACCTCCGGGTCGGAGCTCGGCGCGGCGCACGCTGCGGCTCTTACTGCGTCCCACCACCGGGTCGGCGCTCGGAGCGGCTCTTGTGCCGCCAGGTCGACGCTCGGAGTGGCGCACGCTGCTGGGCATTTTGGAGGGGCAGCAGCATCCGGTTCTAGGCGCTGAGAGGCATCTTCCTCTTCCACGGCGCCATCCAGACGTGCTCCCACCACTGTGGCTTATTTTTGGGCTATGTCTTATATTTTTTCAACCCAGAAAAATCCTGCCATGGCTTATTTTCTAGGTGCGTCTTATTTTATGAGAAACACGGTAGGCTGTCTCCATCTTCCACAACAGGCAGCTCCCCTCCCCCCCCTGTTCTCCCAGAATCCAAAGAGGCATGAAGACGGTGGAGCAAAGACAGGGAAGACAAAGCAGCTTCATCTTGCTTGGAAAGGAACTGCGGGAGATGACTTAGGGAGCTGGGAGAAGATGGGGTCCTTCAGTCCTTGCAACTGCCTCAGTGGGGAAAGATCTACTGGGAAGAGTTGTTGTGCTCGCTAGGCCTGGCCTCCTGAGCTGTTTTATTTATTTTAATACTGAGAGTTAATTTCACTGGCAGCGTGTGAGTTATTGCTGACCTGCCCCTGGCATCTGCCCTGACACGCAGCTATAATCATGTGGTGACTAACTGAAGCATCTAATTTTTGTGGCAAGATAGAGAAGTGTTACAATCCATAGTTATAAAAACGAACCCAGTTTATACTGTGTATTACTGAAACAATACAGTATTGATACTCCACTGTGGCTAAGGTCCTATGCTAGTCTGATAATATCTGGATGACTCGATCACATCAGGACAAGAGTGCCACCACACCTAAGTCCACTGCACACATTCCAATATCGGTTACTGATACTGGCATGGGTAGCATTCAATAGACCCTGACAATCCTATGGGATGCAGTTATGTAAATATATCCAGAGTGGAACAGGAACCAGACATCAGGAAGCAACTTCTACAATATTCTGTTACTGTATTAAAAGTGAGCCTCAGAATGCTGCTGGGTAACAAATATAGGCTCAGTGTGGTATCTACAAGGCCTTACCAAAGTTACTTTACAGCTTCTCACTGCAGTATATAGTTTGATTGGGGAAAACTCAAGTCCTTGCCAGGTTTACTTCTACATTGTTTAATCTGCAGTTGCACAAATGTCTGAACAAGTTTTCCACAAATCCTATAAATAATATAGAAGTGATTGGTCTGCAACTTACTGTAGTGTCCTCAATAACTGTAAGGAAATGTGAGCAAACTTTGGCATGGCCTCTGGGAATCTATGAGTGCAATGAAATTCCTCAGTGACAAATAGTCTTGATTTTAAACAGATTAAACTAACATCCAGACAATTAGCATAAATAAGTGAAGTACATCATTTAGAAGACAACCATGTGCTTTGATACAGAGTAAACATGATATCTGAAATAGCTGGGTAGGAAAATGGTTTAGGTTTCATTTTCTCAGTTTATAGATCAGTTCAAATTTTCAGGATTTACTGTGTTAACAGCAACAACAGTTGGGTTGCTTTAAAGGAAATATTATAAGTGATAATGGGGAAAAAACTTTCCTAACACTACTTTAAGCCCCCAGTGCAATGCAATACTATGTTGTGAAACACTGCATGGTGATATATACGGTAATTGGTTTAGGATTGGTGGAGCATAATTCTTTGTTCTTTGTATGGCTGCTATAAAAACAATATGAAATGCTTCATAATGAAACAGAACCTACAACTTTTATACAGTGGCTTTCAATCAATGAACGGCAAACAACAAGAGTTCCCACTTCCACAATGATATTTAAAATTATTTTTATAGCTCTCTTATGTGTGGATAAATTTGGAGCAATTTAAAGCTCATTGTGAGCAATGAATGAATGCCAATTGCAAATAATTTATTCAGTAAATTTGGGGGCATCAAAGTTTTCCACCTACTTACAAAAACAAGTAAAATATACATGCCAAATTAGATAATGCTTTAGTCTGGAACATAATAATTTTCCCCAATGCAATTTTCCCCAATGCTCCTCCACCAGGGGTCAGAGTTCTGTTTAGCTTCTGTGAGCATGTTAATTCTAAACACCAATGGATGGGAGACTAATTTCTATCAATAAAGAGCTATGTGAAGTAAACACATTGCCTTATTGGATCTGACCAAAGGTTCTGAACATTTTGGGGAATAATGTATCATCTTCCTACCTTTTTTCACAAAATTGCAAATGGATAAAAGGAGGCTTCCTCAATTCCAGCAAACAGGCTGCTATAAAATCTTGCAGGCACCACATAGGCAACCTTGAAAATTCAAGAAGCACCCATGTTTTGCAAGGAGGTTTAATGTGCTACACTGCAGCAACCTTTCTTTCCTCTTTATAGAAATTTCACTCTGACATGAGTGGGGATCATTTTGTATAGCAAGTTTCACAGAACCATAAGTAAGGTATCCGGTGTATAGTGTTTAATCATCATCATAATTTTATTTTTTATAACCTGCCCATCTGGCTGTGTTGCCTCAGCCTCTATGGGCAACTTCCAACACATATAAAACATAATAAAACAACAAACATTAAAAAACTTTCTGATACAGTGCTGCCTTAAGATGTATTCTAAAAGTTGTATAGTCATTTATCTCCTTGACATCCAATGGGAGGGAATTCCACACAGAGTTGTAGCTAGGTGATCTTGCGCCCTTGGCAGAACTGTCCAAATTGCCCCTCCCCCCCAGCCATGGATAAATTAGCTCTTCTTACTGCCTTTCCACCAACCCCCCCTTCCACCCATTCAATTCACCCTCTATTTAAAACCATTTCTTGTGAGGCAAGAATCGATATTTATAGACATATTTTAGCCAATTTTGTGCCCCCTTCCCATCACCTGTGCCCCTGGTGTGGGCTCACCTCACTACCCCCTAGCTACGGCCCTGATTCCACGGGGAGGGTGCCACTGCCAAGAAGGCCCTCTGCCTGATTCCCTGTAACTTTACTTCTCACAGTGAGGAAACTGCCAGAAGGCCCCTGGAGCTTGACCTCAGTGTTTAAGACTTTTTGACCATAATGCTACATTACTATGTTCTTACATTTTGTAATACTGAGCATCACTATTCTGGTTTGCTTGTTTTTTGTACACTGTTTCTTAACCTGTGCATCCATAGCATTCGAATATATCTGGCAAAGCAATGCAGCTTCACTATGTTGTAACCAGAATCTGAAAATGAAAAGTTTGCTGTAGAATCAATTAACTGCAGTCCTAATTTCTTAAAAATTACAACCTGACATATGTTTAAGCTCTTCAAAATTACACATTTGCCAGTGTTTGTAATACAGTAACATAGTACATAAATCATATTATCAGAGTTGACAGTGTTGAGTAAGTGCAGCTTACCTAGAAGTGCACCAGGGATCACAGCTGGAGAACCACTGCTATTTTGTATGGCTCAGTTGTGCAGCACCTGTATTTTTGTTGTACTTAACATAATATTATGTCAGTGTTCAATGTATTATGAAGAGTCACTTCAAAATAAGCTGCAAATAGCTGTTGTGCAATGTTATGGCAGACTCCAGGGATTGCCTCCAATGCTGTGTGAGCAGAAGGCTGCACAAGGAATGGATTTTTCCTCCCCCTCTTCCCTCATGCATCCCAGTGTATATCACCCAAAAGGATGGTGGGGTCTGCAGAATATTGTGGACTGTGTCTTGAACAGGCAACAATTGACAGTGTTTGGTTGGTCTTTTGGAGAAGAAGGGGCAGATGCACTGCACGAGCTTGACTTTTGCTCACACAACGTTGGATGGAACTCGTAGCTCCTATCATACATTTCAGTATCACATACTGAATCATGAGTGAGAAACCTCTGGCCCTGCCAGGCCTCCACATTTGGCCTATGGGGCCATTTTGGCCAAGCCACACCACCCTCCCCAACGGGACAAGTTTGGTAGTTGCAATGACATCAGGTGAGCTTTTTTTTGTGCAAAACGGCCTTCAGGCATCCCTAAAAGGATATGGTCTGGGGAAGGGACACAGCTAACAAGATTTCCAAGGGCCGGATATGGCCCAAGCCTGCAGTTCCCCACCCTTTTTCTATGTTTATTTATTCTATGTAAGAGAAAACCATCAGATGAAGATAGGTAAAACTGTTTTGTTTTTTTATCATGTCAAATCCTTGCTTTACTTTGATCATTAGACAAATTTCCCAGTATTTCTGAGTATGGCACCAACTTGGTTTTTGCATTTCATGGGAGGATGAAAAACATGTCTAAGATTCTTTCTATAATACACGCAATTCAAAAATTGGTGTGTTTCCCATTTCTTGACTTTAAAGCATATTTATACAAACAGACCCATATATAGGTGAGCCACACCCAGTTAAAATGTGGGAATTGTAGATGGCATGGACATTCTGGCTGATTTCAAAGCAGTCAGCTGGTTACCAAATGGCATGAGCAGTGCAGACTTTTTAAAGGAAAATATTATTATTAATTTAAAATAGGGTGGGGTTTTTTGTAAATAGCTTCTAATATCCATATTACTGCCAAATATAAACAACATGGAGAAGTTATTAACAATTGGGCCGTTGACTAAATAAAACTTGTTTTCTGTATGATATGGAGCAAAGGCTACTTCAAAGGGTGAGCTGAAAAAGAAAAGGGAGGGGAGGCGAAGCTAACCCCCAACTGGTTTGAGCTTGCTTGTAAAAATGTAGCTGCTCAATACTGGCCCACAGAGTTGGAACCACTGTATCTGGCTCTTATCGCAGCCAAATGGTCTTTAAGATGTGATTTACAACTCTACTCCCCACCTCCCCCATAACAGACGCACACCAAATTTAATGCCATTAAATAGCTGTGTATAACAGGGATTCTGGGAATAGTGTGGATCAGTGTAGAGGGACTGGTCCACTCTGCTGCAGTGGGGCAAGAATGAAAAGCAATATCACATGATTTTATGAGATAACTAGGCACAAGGTGCGGTGCTGAATTCTCACATAAAATGTGTTTTCTGTATAATATTTGATTAATTTTGATTATGGTTCTCATGTGTTATAGAATGGATCAGAAGGCAGGAGGGAGGTCTGTTCATATTTTAATTTGAGGAAAAAAGATTCCTATGCAGATTTTGAGTTTTGTAGGTATGTTCATGACCTTGAAAGCAAGCAAATAAAATAATAATAATAATAATAATAATAATAATAATAAAAATCCCAGCCACACAAGGACTCCAGGTGAAAAAATATATCATCTAAACATAGTTATACTTATGTCTCAGTATTTCAGCTTCCAAGGGAATCTCAAATATATAATGGAAAGATGATACCTCCATATTTACAAAAATGAAATAGCTCAGAGGTGGTCTCAACATCCAAATTGCTCTTCTGAGTCCGGAATTAGAAGATGAGAGAAAGAATACATATGGAACTTGGAAATGTGAGGATACAGCAGAATTTTTAAACCCCGCACCATCTGCTCTGAACCCATTGTAAGAACACACTTGATAGATAATGAATTGATCTCACATATTTTGCTGTTATTGTTAGCTCATCTACAAGGCTTTCCAAACTAAGGTTTACAAAGCTCTCTCTGCTTTGTCCCTCTTTCCTTCACTGGGTTATCTTCATTAGTCTGACACGTAAAGTGCCCCTAAATGTTTACAAATTAAATGTTTTGTATCTGTATTATGTACAATGGGGGAAGTATCTACTCAATCTAGGGTTTAGTTTTTAAGGCCTTAACCTTGGCTTGCAGCAAATTCGTAAACTAAGATTAGGATTCTTTACTTAGCCCTACTTAGGGCACAGTCAGACAAAAATGATTTCAAGTTTTAAGTGGGAGAAATTTAAACATGTGTTTGACACTTCTATTAAATTTCATGGCACATAAAACTGTTTCACTTAAACTGGAATCCTGTGTACAGTAACTTTACCATAATACCCACTGCATTTAGTGAGACTTCATGTACAGGACTGAGTTATCTGAATGAGTAATACCCTCTTTCTTGGGCTGTATGGGATGTTAGGGGAGGGGTAGTACCTCTGGTGGGGGACATGTTAATCCATTTTTGGGGTAACTAATCCACCATTGCACTCAGCTTTCACATGTGGCTCCCAGAAGCTATAAACATGCAACAGCAGCCACACCCCAGGAAACAGCTTTGACTGGTCGGCTAAACCAGGTGGAGGAGTTTGGATTTGATATCCCGCTTTATCACTACCCGAAGGAGTCTCAAAGCGGCTAACAATCTCCTTTTCCCTTCCTCCCCCACAACAAACACTCTGTGAGGTGAGTGGGGCTGAGAGACTTCAAAGAAGTGTGACTAGCCCAAGGTCACCCAGCAGCTGCATGTGGAGGAGCGGAGACACGAACCCAGTTCCCCAGATTACGAGTCTACTTCTCTTAACCACTACACGAGTCTCAAACCCTTGGTGAGTTAGGGACTTCCCCTGCATGTGAGTGGGCGAGACCAATAGTGGGCCCAACGGTCAAGAAGGCAGTTTCTACACGTGGTGTAGGGAGAAGTGAAGGGCATATGGGGATCGTCAATCTGAGAAGGTAACCCATCTTGAAGAACGAAAACTCTGGTCCTAAACATCCACTGCCTTGTGGGATGCTTTTTGGAAGAAGGAAAGGCTCAGAAGTCTACACAAATCTGGAGTAGAGTCCCTAAGACAGTTGGATGGCACCTTGTACGCCTCCTTCCCACAACTCCTGTAGCCAAGCTGGTGCCAAAAGTATTGCTCTGCTTTCCTTTGGACCACATCAGCAAGACTTGACATCTGGGCAACCCAGGAACTCCATACACACTGCCCAGGCTTGTGCCCCAGGAAGGTTGCTGCTGTACTGCTAACACAGTGGCTTGACTTCACCCCCAGAGGTGCACTTCACTGTTTCTCAAAACAAACAGATGCCAACAAATGCCCTCTCCTCTCCAAACAACTAAAGAACACCATCCATGTTGAAGAATGATAAGGAAGAATTGCCACACAATGTAACCAACTAGTTTCCAACAACACTTCTGATCTAAACTAAGTATCACAGTTCCTCAGTGGCTGGCTTCCCTACAATTACTCAAAAATCTTAATCTTATGTTAAATCCACTGAGATGGTTAAGATAAATGGTTTTTTTTAAAATAACTTAAAAAAACAGAGACAAATGTTTACAAGAAGGAGAGAGAACTCTGCCTTAAGGGAAAGATGATGAGTAAATGAATGAGTAATGAATGACACATTTACAACTGACACGTACATAAAATAGGAGAGAAGAAATATACATAGTGGCTTAGAGACTATTTTGCTTTCCACTTCCTAGCTCCTGGGAATTTCCAGGTAGCTTCAGGCTCTCATCAGCTCTTTCATCACGGAAATACAAAAGCTTTAGAGAAATAAAAAAACTGACCCACCACTTCTGAAATTCCCCATAATTTAAAATGACAGCATTCTTCTTGGAAATATCTCTTAATTAACAACAGGAATTGTTAAGCAACTTAACACTTGTATATATTAATATAACACATGGAAATGACAACAGCTGCCCAGAGGAAACACTGGGACAATGCTCTCTAATCATTACACATCTGCGTGGTAATTTTTTCTTTTCTCAAAACAAGAGACAGAAGGGAAAGAAAGCCAACTGAATGTAAAAATGAAGGGCACTTTATGGTCATTTTTGTCTCTGAGAATCCATCCAGTTCATTTACTTCTTTTAAAAAATAGGCAGAACAAAAGAGAACATTTTTGTGGTGGCCTTAAGTGACTTATGTGCATCCTCAAGCGTAGCTGGCAAGCCATAAAAACAAATCACAAAGTCAGGGACCGCCAAACACTTTCAGATTGCTATTGGTGTGTTTCTTGGGAACACTGACACATACATGTTCTACCAAGCATTTAACAACAGGAGCAAAGAGTGGACTGTCAAACACAACAACAAAGCTGGAAACATATACATGCCCATTTACTTCAACATTATGCTTTTATATGTTATTATGCATAAAGGTCCCACTGATCTCAGTTGCTCACCATGAGACCATTATGGAAAGAGTTCATCTTTATTTAGAGCTGCCTGACTTAAGATTTTGAATGAAGAGCTGCTCTGCATTAAAACACAGCAGTCCCAAGTCTTGGCTCAATAAAATGTTGGACAAATAGTAACTTTCAAATTAATTACTTAAGCTGCTCATAACAGATTTAATAACTGCTTTCTCCCTTGCTTTACATCAGGAATCTTTTAGGGAGGCGCATCCAGTCTTCTCCTTTAAACTAAAGGAAGTTGTACCCATTTAGACATATTGAAAAGCCAAAATGTTTGTTAGGACACTGCATTAACTGACACGTGATCCACTGATGCAGCATCAGAAGCTGGACAAAGTCAAAGCTTTCTCAAGCCAAGCAATACTAAAGCGGTGGAAGAGGGAGACTCCAAGGAAGAAGAAGAAGAAGAAGAAGAAGAAGAAGAAGAAGAAGAAGAAGAAGAAGAAGAAGAAGAAGAAGAAGAAGAGGAGGAGTTTGGATTTGATATCCTGCTTTATTACTACCCGAAGGAGTCTCAAAGCGGCTAACAATCTCCTTTCCCTTCCTCCCCCACAACAAACACTCTGTGAGGTGAGTGGGGCTGAGAGACTTCAAAGAAGTGTGACTAGCCCAAGGTCACCCAGCAGCTGCATGTGGAGGAGCGGAGACGCGAACCCGGTTCCCCAGATTACGAGTCTACCGCTCTTAACCACTACACCACGCTGGCTCTCAGCGTAGAGAGACCTCCAAATTCCAAACTGCCCCCCCTCCTCTTCATTTCTTTGTTTACCAGATGCTGGTCTCAATGGATGGCATGTATGTATGCTAGTTCTGAAACTGGTTTACTCTTTTCCCTAATCTAGATTAGAGGCACAATATGCACCCCTGGAATGCCCACTTGTTGCAACTACTTCCACTGAAGAACTGGATGGTGCAGCAGCAAGGACAGCAGAGGTTTCTATACCCGAAACAGAGAGGCTTGTGAGGGCAGATCAGTTGTATCCAGGGATACCTTAAATGTTCCAAAACAGAGAAAGGAATGTTTAAATTGGTTACAGGGTAGTTAAGGGTATGGGCAGAAGTCACCTAGCAGCTTTGTAGAATAAAGGCACAAGGTATGGACTTCCTTCTTCTCATTACCCTGTACCTTGGGAAAGTAATGATCGCTTCAGTGAGAGCTGGACCATAAAGAAGGCTGAAGAATTGATGCTTTTGAATTATGGTGCTGGAGGAGACTCTTGAGAGTCCCATGGGCTGCAAGAAGATCAAACCTATCCATTCTGAAGGAAATCAGCCCTGAGTGCTCACTGGAAGGACAGATCCTGAAGCTGAGGCTCCAATACTTTGGCCACCTCATGAGAAGAGAAGACTCCCTGGAAAAGACCCTGATGTTGGGAAAGATGGAGGGCACAAGGAGAAGGGGACGACAGAGAATGAGATGGTTGGACAGTGTTCTCAAAGCTACGAACATGAGTCTGACCAAACTGCAGGAGGCAGTGGAAGACAGGAGTGCCTGGCGTGCTCTGGTCCATGGGGTCAGGAAGAGTCGGACACGACTAAACGACACTAAAAAAACAACATGGAACCAACATCCCAACTTCTCAACCGTTTCTGAGTTTTTCCCTTATTGTTCCTTGTATATTCTCTACATACTATTACCCCATGTGGGTTACAACAAAAATACAAAATACAAACATAGAAAAAAAATAACATACAGAAATGAAAACAACCTTAAAAAGAAACAAAGAATAATGTAGTCTTGTTTGTACTGTATATCTAAATCCTTAACATTGTTGCCTTCCTCATGTCCCTCCTATCTGCGTTACATTGTGTATCATCTTTAGTAATTTCTAAATCATGGTTCAATTCTTGTTTTAATAAACTTAACCTATTTTTTATTTTTATTTCACATTTCCTAATCCATTCAAAGCTTAATTAACACTTAAATCTAAAGCTTACTATATTAAAATAGAGGGGGGTGTGAAATATCAACAAATCCTTTTCTACAACCTCTGTGTGCTCCCAAATCTTAAACATTCTCAATATTTCAATTGGTATTCAAATAGATTTTAAATTTCTTCCAATCTTCTTCCACCGACTCTTCCCTCCGGTCATGGAGTCTCCCGGTCAATTTAGTCAGTTCCATAAATTCGATCATCTTCGACTGCCACTCATCCACTGTAGGTAAATCTTCATTCTTCCAATTCCTAGCCAATAAAATTCTCGCTGCTGTTGTGGCATACAGAAAAAACGTAACATATTTCTTATGTATTTCCTCTCTAACTATCCCTAGTAAAAATGTAAGCTACAAAACTTGCACCTTAAACTATTATAATTACAAAATACTTTTTAAAAGAAAAAGCTCATCACTTCCTGACAGAAGAGTTGTTTTATCAGTGATAAATTACAAAATATACAGTCAAATTAATTTACCAGTTACCAGTAA
This sequence comes from Zootoca vivipara, assembly GCF_963506605.1. Lineage (NCBI taxonomy): Eukaryota > Metazoa > Chordata > Lepidosauria > Squamata > Lacertidae > Zootoca > Zootoca vivipara. The sequence goes on along the minus strand of NC_083277.1, from coordinate 65,510,227 downwards.
CCAAGCTAAATGGGGTTAGGGGGGTAGATTTCAGCATATTGACTGCAAGCTTCAGGATAAAGGATATTTTAGTCATAAATTGTACTTTCCATGCATCAATTCTGTAGCTTCATGTTTGATGAATAATTTATCTAGGTAAAAATATTTTCCTGCTTCTGAGGTTGTCCTGAGGACTTACATCAACTGAAAATACCAAGTAATTTCTCTAACTTAACTAATACCAAAACTAAAGTTAAATGCACAATCTTAAGTTTCTAAAGCTATTATAAAATTGTAATTTATTACCTAGAGCAGTTATATGTTAAATGCAACTATAAACATTTGGAAACGTCTTGCTTTGCCAAGTCCTAAACTAAATTCCCACTTAAATACAAAATGATAAGTAGATTAAAGGGAAAACGGAAATAGGTAACCCTCAAGAATGTTAAGCACATCTAATATCAAGGGGGCAGGGAACAGAATCATTATTTCCTTAAACCATCCGCAGTGCAGAAAAAGCTTACCCTTTCCAACAGGCATATGAGACAAATTTCCAATGGCTTTAGGCACTTAACGGCAACATATGTTTTAAGAAAAGCATGATAGTATCTAAGTACAAGTATGTCTTTATACCTAAGCCAACTTACAAAAGGTAGCAGAATACTAAGGTTGAAAATTGTTCTAGAGAAAGCAAAACCAGACAGCTGTAATTTGCATAAAATCTGGGCATGTTTACTTAGGGAAAATTGTGCACATTCAAATGTTGCAAATAAAGGTGGGGGAGACAGTTTCCACTTTTTTAAAGCACCCTGGGAAGCTGGGACAAATACAGTCATGCTAGAATGGGATAGTAATATGGGAGTAAGGCTATTGCTGGCCACACCTAGAAGTTTGTACTACCAGCAGAAAATAATTTCTACTAGTAATACAGTTGGTTTTCTTGGAACACAGAATTTATCTTTTTGTCATGTAGTAAAATAAGGTCCCCAAATACAGGCTTCCTGAAAACATACTTCTAGCAAGCATCTAGGCCAAGAAGTTGACTGATTCAACACACGTCACTGAAACTGAAGCCTGTACAGTTATTATGGAAATTCACAGATGAAAGATGGAACATGACTATAGGCCAAAACAAGGCTGCAGTGGCATCATACATCATATGAAGAAGAAATATATTCAGATTTACAAACTTTGAGGTCAACATTATACAGAACTGTGAATCTCCAGTCTGTGATGGATCATGGCTTAGTAAGCATTTAAGAGGAACACAAGGACTAGGGAAACAGGGGTGACCAATTGCCTCAGATGTGCCTTTCATAGCTCCCCGCCTTATTTAATTAGGTCCAAATGTGCCTTTATCTGACTTTTCTAGTCCTCGGGGCCAACATTTAATACTAGCAAGAGGCATAGTCTTCCTCTGACCTTTTAGTCTGCTGCTGATTCATGTTAACTTGTAAACAACTGCAACTAATTGTACACACATAGGCATCTGTTCTTTCTTGCCTGCCGTCTTCAGTCTTATTTCCTGTGCCCTCAACTATGTTTCCTTCGACCAACATGGCCACCTAACTAAATATTTCTCTCCAAGCAAATTGTCCATCGTATCACATAGGCAGTTATCCTCTGCCCCTAAAAGCAGCAAGAGCAAGGGGGAAGGCCTAGAGAATTGGAGAAGGGGCTGCAGATCAGCAATAAAGTACCATACTAGTTTTCCAGACAGGTGGACCAAGCTTCAATCCTGGGCATCTTGAAGTAGGGCTGGGAATGCCCCCTGCCTGAAACCCTGGAAAGCCACTGCTAGTCAGTGTAGACAGTATTGAGCCAGATGGAGTTATAGTCTGACTCAGTAGAAGGCAGCTTCCTATGTAACTGATTCTGTCCCTCTGCTTTGCTCCACAAGATGCTGGAGCATTATTGTGCTCCCAAATCTTCAGTTTGCCAAATTATGCAAATCAGACCTGCTGACTATACTGAAGTTGCTTCATTACCATATCTGATTTGTTTGATTCGATCAATTATTTAATTTATATACAAAAACCTGAAGCAACAGACAACAAACAAAATATGACAAAAAATTTATCCATTCATATTCTTTCTGACACACACCCTCTCTCACTCTCCTGGTTCTCAGCCAGGATCCAACAAGTTCAGCTCACCCACAAAAGTCTCACAACGAAAATAATACCTGGAAACAGTAGTCATCACCCTAGTCTCTCACTCTAGACTTGCTTTTTACAGGCAAACACAAGCGGGACAGTACTTCCTCAGGCTGCTCATAACTGTGTCCTCTTCGGCTGCAGTCTCCACACCCAGTTCCAGGTGCAGCAGGTTTGTTGAGTTTCCCAAGGGGTCCAGGATGAGAAATGGGCCCCCCTCCACACACACACCTCTGTCTTCACCCTCTGTCCTCTCCTCCTCCAGTTGCTTTCGAACATATTTCAAAAACACAGCTCAGCCTCTGCTTCTGCACATATGTATTTAAGAAAACGGGCAACCAATGATATTCCCAGTACTAAACATAGTTTTCACTTTTGGAAGAAGGAATTCAATCATGCATTCTAACTCCTTCTTCTGTGAATACAAAAAAGGCACACTACAACAGTAACATCACAGAACTGACACTGAATCCATAGAATTCCCCCCCCCCCATCAAGTCACCTGTAGAACTACAGTACTACTTTACTGATGCAAATGTGTTCACAGATAATAGGACAAATAGAGCTGAAGAAAAAAATGCTTTCTGATTTGTGACACCCATTTCAGTACTACTCAGTTCATTTAGTAATGTAAGCATTTCTAATTTTTAAAAATCTAACACAAAGCATCTTCCATAAGAGAAAAAAGGTGGGTTTCTGTTTCGTTACTGATCTGCTTTCTGACTTTTACATTCAACAGGACACAGTGTAACGATGAGTGATACTAAACATCATATGTGCTGACATACCTGAACATAATTAACATCCACCAAGGCAGAAGCGGGATGTCACAACAGAAGTAGCAATAAACTAAACTACTTGATGCTGCCTCTGTTTACAACATTGTTCTAGTGAGACATGAGTAGAAGATTTCTTTCAGATGTGTGCAATGCATGCAAATACAACTACTTGAACATTTTGGACATTTCAAGGCCACAGCATGAAATGATGGATCTCTTATGGCTGATACTGTCATTTGCATGCAAAATTAAAATGTGAAGCCATAACATGCAGTCTGCAATGTGTTACAGTATCTTAATTTAAAGAGACAAATGTATATTCATTTATAAACTGAGAAGCATAGAAAATTTAAGGCAAACTTACTGATTGCAAGGAATTAAAGGGGGGGGCTTCATTTTTTATTTTCCTCCCCAGGCCCCATCCCTTTCACAAACCCAACTATGGAATATCAAATAAATCTGCCTTATTTGAGGAATCAGACAGGATGAAATCTATAAGCCACCAAGGGAACATATTACATAATAGGAACAAACAAAGGGCAACATTTTCTTCTAAGATCCATATGGCAGATCTGGGTTTGGATACTCAGTGTTCCCTACAGAATGGGAACTCCCAAGGAGAATGGAATATCTGAGTCAAGATCAGCCATGCATGTCTGAAAGACTTTCTTTCAGTTTCTCTCCCGCTCTCTCAAGTCTAGTTACTGCAGTCTTCACTAACCAAAAAGCGCTCTTCTCCAAAAACATTTATTAACAGTTTTAGAAAGAGGTAGCAAATTAGAACTCTAGAAGAACCTGTCCAGCAGTTATTAAGTATCTATGACAGTTATAGCACTAGTTGATTTATATTCTTTACTTAAAATACTTATATCCCATCTTTCTGCTTAACCATGGTGGCTGTAGCTGTGGAACCAGTGTGGTGTAGCACCCAATGGCCCTAGATAAAGAAACCCACACTCCTGTTCAATGATGAAAATCACTGGGTAATTGAAGACGTCACCATCTCATCTTAAGAGGGTGGTTACGAGAATAATACATCTGGGTGTAGGCTTCTTGAAAGAAGGATAGAATAAACATTAACAGATAAAATAAACAGTAGAAGTAGACAATAACACCGCTGCCCAACAGGCTGTGTATAGAGTTACACACACACACACACACACACACACACACACACACACAGGAGGTTTTCACTTACCCTTCCACTTCAGCCCTTCTCACTCTTGAAAGCGGCTTCTGAAAATTAGGTGACCCTCTGGAGTGAAATTCAACATGAAACGAAGGGGGCTGCATTTGGAAAGGAAAACGAACAACCTCCCTTTCTGCAGCTCACAGCATCTTAACTATTATTGATAACCTCAGTGTTCATTCATATAAACGTTCTATATACTACACGTCAGGAGTGAAACTAGGCTTTATTTCATCCAGGTCAGTTTGGCACCCTTACCATGTGCGTACACACACACCACACACACACAGGCTGGGACCCTCAATGGCGCCCCTTGGGAGACTTCATCCAGGGCTAAAAGTCCAGCTAGTCCCCCCACCCCCCTAACTACGGCACTGCTGCAAATATTACCGGTATACCGTCCATGATATTTGAATTATTCCATTGTTTCCATAAGAGAGACTTCCACTAGAAATTACATATGTGCTTAAAAGGTAGTAAAACATTTCCACCAAAAATGCCGATGAAAGACTCTAATGATACTATCCCTGCTATTTATAAGAGGTTAAAACACTGACAGAAGCCAGCTCTACTCAGCACAGCACAATAGCGGTTTTATGAGCAGAAAACCATCTGAAAGCCTTTATAAGGTTGGGCTGCTATCATCACACAGATACTAGCTGGAGAGAAGAATCTGGTAATCAGTTGCATTTCTTTAATAGCAACCATACTTAGCAACCATCCCCCCATAATATTAAGAATACAATATAATTATGTAATTCATACAGCAGTCTCCATATAATTACGGTAGTACACTATATACTTTTATTTAGAAGTGTGTTTCTTTTTTACTATTTTAACTTTCAGAAATTACACACATTTCATTATTTTCCTTAGCCCAAATAAATTTGTACTGAGTTTTGCTTTCATTTTTTTTAAAAGTGAACATACACCACAAGGTGTCTCCACTGGCTTACTTGCTTAAGAAATGAATCAGTGATGAGTTAATTCATTAATTATTTTATTTATATCCTGTCTTTCTCCCAGTGCCGGACCCAAGAAAGCTCACAGCATAAATTAAGAGAGATACAACTAAAACATACACAATAAATATGATATTAAAAACAATTAAGTAACTTTATTAAAAGCAGCACTGTAAATACCATTAAAATGGCCATGCACACACAGAGAGAGACAAAGACACAGAATTTGAATTGCTTTCTGCCAGGGTACTTGGAAAATTCCAATCAAACACATGTAATGGGAGACTGGCTAGCCAGATCAGTTTGGAAGTCAGTGAGTTTTATTCTTCTAAAGGAGGCAGTAGCAAAGCTTTTACTCAACTGATTAGGGATTGTACCATTTGTGCACAAGGTTCTGAAGTGGTTAGTGGCATGCCACCTCCAAGCATTCTTGGATAATGCTGATTATCCAACCTGTTAATCTCTAGCCTCTCGCCTGGTCTGGGATGGAGACTACCCTGTTCACACAGATGAATGATCTATGCTCCCAAAATACAAAGACATATGGCCCTATTAATTTTCTTGAAATGTTCAGCTACATTTGACACAGTCTATCATAGTACTGTATCCTTTTAGTACTGTCTGAGTTAGGAGCAGGTGGCTCTACTTTTCAATGGTTCTACACTTTCCTGATATCTATCCCCACATGCATTATATTTTTTGTCTCCCATGCCCTTCCAACACCCGAATTCATTCACAGCATATGCATACCATCCTTCAGAGAACATTCCAGACCTATTTACATATGAGAGCTTCAACAGAAACAAGACATATAAATCAGCACAAAAACAAACATTTATGTATCTATATCTACGCACACTCAGGGTCTGGGAAAATAAAAACACTTTGGTACCTAAATGTAACAGGAGGGAGATTTCCACAAATGCGCATCATCACATTACTTTCCCTTACCACCACCTCTGATGGTGGAGGAACCTGAAGGAAGACAGGTTGATATGGGATTAAGTGTTCCTTTAGGTACCCGTGACCCAAGCTGCTTAGGTTAACACCTGAACCTTGAATAGGACCCTGAAACACACACACACACACACACAAACACACACACACACACACATGATTTTGGTTTCTGTTTCCAAGAGGTTATCAGGAGATGGATTACTGTGGCCTGGCTATCCCTGTCCAGGAGTGGCTGCATTTGGTTTACCAACCTCATCTAGTAAAAGACCCTGCATGTCACTGAAGACACTGGGCCTCCAGTGTCAAATCTATACCAAGGAACATCCCCAAACGACAAGTCTGCAAAACTGATCCTTCAGGAGGAGTGCAACTTCATCCAGAACAGAATCCCTCCTCCCCCAAAAAGAAACACCCAGCCATAGTACCTCTGTTTTACCGGGGTATTCAGTTTATTGATCCTCATCCAGCCCATAACCCTTCTTATGCACAGCAATTTAATTACCTGAGCTGATTTGGGGATTTCAGGATTCTTAACTTCATTATAATTTATTCAGGTGAGAACCTATGTTTAAAAATGTTATTGAGATTAAAAATTATTCTTACAACTTCTCAAAGATTTTAAATTCAAAATCTGTAAAAATGCTATGGGAAAATATTTTGAAGAAAGCAGACTAAAGCATTCATTCGCTTGTCCTTTGACATTCCTTTTCTCCCAACATTACAGTGTAATTTCCTCTCAAAGGTATTCTTTATCACTGGAGATTAAAGACACATTCTGGTGCTGTTTGATTTGGCCTTTGCTCAGATAAACAAGTAAACTGCAAGACTGCAGAAGTCAACAATTAGGATCAGGCAAACTGACAGCCCCCAAGATAAAATTAAGCAGGTCACAGTCTGCTTTATTTCATTTTCTTACAAATCCTGGAACACAGCTATAAAGATTTATTTATGCACCATAATTTTGTAGAGAAGGGGTACATCAAGAACCTCAGTGAAATGAATAAAACTGAACACACAAAGGCACTATTTTCCTTATCCAACAGACTTCACCAATGAAAGAAAAAGAAGCACTCCAGGCTTCCATAAATGCACTCAGCAGTTCACCAATTGTGAGAACGAATCTTTCCCTGATTATACAGTACTTACATGTGAAAGACAATAAAGTGAAGGATCCTACTCTTGTTGAACTTGGAGGGGAAAGAACTCTCAGCCCAGAAAAAAAGAAGGATCTTACCCTTCTCCCACTTTTCTGGCATGAGCAGATGGTTTGGGAGGGGAGGGAAGAAGCAGCCTCACACCCTGCAATCATAACCAAACTTGCACAGAGCTCTTATTACTGCTTCTCCAAAGCATGGCACAACATGAAAGGCCCATCTTTCCTCTCAAGTGCAGGACAGAATAGTTCACTCATGTGACACTAGACCAAAACAGACTCAAAAGCAGAAAGACTCTCAAGGGGATGCCAACTTGAATAAATACTGGGTGGGACTGTTAATTGATCACAAGACATCACACACAAACACCCACCCACCCACCATTTGAATGGCAATGCCCATTGACCTGGTTGGGGGGTGGGGCTCGAATATTTTATGGAGCAGGGAGCGAAAGGACTTTGTCCCTAGGAGTTGGCTCCTATGTTTCTGAATGTGGCTCAGGCAAAGAGAATTGAGTAAAGGATACCATCTTTCTAGAGCACTAGACTAAGGACTTGCTACTAAAGGCAAAACCTGTAGCCTTCTAGAAAACCAGGAGTTCCCAACTCCTTTTCCTCCTTTCTAAAACATATGCAACAAGGAAAAATGAAAATTTTGATGTGCACATATGGATTGGACCGGAAAATAGATTGCATTTCAGAATCGTTATATACATCTGGAAAACTTCCATTGTAACATCTAAAGAAGTGTTTCATTAGGAACCAGTTCCTGTGTATATTAGGAGCCAATTCCCATGTATGTTCAAGGAACAGCTATTGAAATTACTTCAGTGGACATATTTACTAATGAAAATGGTTCAGCAGAATGATTCACTCATGTAGCCTGTTTCAAAACCATACAATCAGTTTATTTACTAAGAACCAAATTCAAGATTGTTCTTGAACAGGATGTCGTGGATATAACCACATATTATTATAACTACGTTTTATTAAATTTCTTATGTATAAAATCATTTGTGTGCCTCTTTTCGGGCATATCCCACCTAATACAATATCATAAAAACAATGCAATCTAAAAACTAACAATGGTATTACAGTAATAACCTAAAACACAGGACACTTAAAACCAATCACAAACATCAATACCCCTTCTAAAATAAATAGGGTTGTTACTTAAGGAAGTTAGGAAAAAGTGGTCTGGAAAAGATGGGCTTTATAAGACCAGTTCAAAAATCTGCAGCTCTGAGGCTATCTGCACCTCTTTGGGGAGGTAGTTCCACAATGTGATGCCACCCACAGAAAATGTCCTATAATGCAATGTGGGAAAAGTGTGATGTCTACAAGCTGCAATAAGCTTTAGGCTTGCACACTCCATGAGCAAAGCTAGGAGGAGTTAGGATGCATTGGCTTCCACTTTTATTTGAAAGACTGTATTCACCCATATGTAGGGTTCCCACAAAGTTGTTGAGCTTTTTTTAAGAAGATTGTTGAGCAGGCATGGGCAAGCAAACACATTCTAGCAAGCAGGAATACATACTCAGCGGCGGGGGGGGGGGGCAGAGGCAGGCAGGCAGGCAGAACATAAGGTGGGAAGGCTGTCCTGTCCCAGTGTTGTAAAACAAATTAATGGAAAGGTCTTCTTTTCTTACAAAGAAGCCTCTTCTCTGTCTGATGGAGTACCATGTCAAAAACAGAAGTGTTTATCCCTGTTTCCTTTTTTTTAAAAGTAACATAATAAGTATGTTTTAAAAATGCAAAATTATTGGAAGTCTTGGTTTTATTGAGTTGTTGAATTTTTAGCTATAATTACTTATTGCATCTTAATGCTAAGAGCCAATAAATAAGTATAATTAAATCATAATTAAAACTGGGCTGGATGCCTTTCTATTTGATTTTATGCTGGTTCTTATCTGTTCTTAACATTTAGTTGTGCATGTGTGTGTGTGTGTGTGTGTGTGTGTGTGTGTGTGTGTGTAACCCTGTTGTTCTCTATATTACATAGTGTCATGGCACTGTCAGGCAAGGAATGGCCAGGGCGAGGAAATAGCTCTTTATTGTCAAAAGCAGGGCCGTCTTAAGCGGGTCGGGCGCCCAGGAGCCATGGTGCGTGGATCGCTCCGGCGCCCCCGCCCTGCCTCATTTCTTCCCGCGGCTGGTGGGCAGGCGCAGCACGCAGCATGGTTTCCGTGCGGCTTCTACGTGCAGCGCCCCCCTGCCGGCCCCGCGCCACCCAGCCTACCCCTAGAGCCGGCCCTGGTCAAAAGTACACTCACTAGTTAGGGAAAGGCATGTTCATCAGTCCTACACCTCTCAGTTACTCCTAGGTGTGCACCTGATGAGGCAGTTGCAGCAACACAAAGGCCCCACCCCTAATCTCATCTTATGTACCCCCCTCCCACCAAGCTATGCACAAGCCAGTGGCGGAGAACAGACGGGGGCAGGGCTGGTGCACATCCTGGGGGCGTGTCACCCACAACGGGCGGGGAGGCAGCCATGATGGCACCCCACCAGGATCGCACTGCCGGGGCGGTGCGCTCCCCCCGCACTCCTCTTCCTCTGCCAGTGGCACAAGCAGAAACAGACTACGCTTAGGTGTAACCTGTTTCTGCTCCCCCGGCTTCAATCCTCTTCTGGTCCTGGGAGACAGTGGGGCAGGAGAAGAAGCCCTTGACTTCTATACCCACCTGATCTCTCCCTCCCTCCTACTGCATGCCACCTCCTCCTGTTCTTTACTCTCCAATCTTGCAGTTTCTCCAACCTCTGACTATATTCTTCCAGATGTTACAGATTCCCCAGATCACTAATCCCTTCTTACAAGTCAGTCCCCAACCCCCAATGCCAACTCATAAGTATCCAGCCCACTCCTCAGTGTCCAGCCATTCCCGGACACATACTGATTGTTGAAAGCTTCCTTGAGAGGGTTTGCGTCCTGAAAAAGCAGTGTATAACTATTTTGAATAAGTAACTAAATAAGTTAATCTTCCAATTCTATGGTAATCTAATTTGTGATGTTTGGGTCACAACAGTGAATACCATATTGATGACTCTCTTTCTAGCCTAACAGTAGCGTGAATCAGGTCAAACTAATCAGGCTTTATTACCATGAAACATATAATCCCTCTAAATGTTTCCTGCAGTGCAAAAACATTGTCAGCTGCAGGGTGATAACACTTTGAGCAACTGATGATCAGCATTATAGCTGCTCGTCATCTGCTATTCACAGCAGATTGATTTATTTATGCTGAAGGTATTCTGGAGACATACTACTGAAATTAAAATCCTAAACATTTTCCTGTTTCTGCATATTTCACCACATTTGTATATTTTACCAGATTTGTTCTAAAATGTATAAATGCATTTAAAGGATAATTTAGTTCTTTCTGTACTGTGATTACCAATCCCAATTCTTTCCTCCGAAAATGAAATAGTCCAAGGTAAAAATAACATATAAAGACACTGACAGTCCCTAGAGTCTGCTGCACCCATTGCAGCGTTGTTCCAACAAGGCATGAGTGCCAGTAGTTATAAAGATTACATTATAATACTTACTCACTGCATTCTACTTCTATATCTGTAATTTGAAAGCTGTTTGGCATGACGTCTTATTTCAAACACACCAGGTCACTGATATTTTGGACTGAGAGTACTGCTATGTTGACAACTGTTCTTGCATAGCACTTTTCCAGGTGTAAACACAACCTTGGGCAGATGTGAAGTAATGCAGGATCAGAGGCAGTTCCTATCAGGGTGTCAGTTTATCAGTGGTTTATGAAATATTCTCCCTATTTTTCAATTTTTATTTAACATGAAAACTATCCAAAATTCCCCCAATCTTCCTGGAAGTAAAAGAGAGAGGGGATTAACCTATCTAAAGAAACAACACTTGAAAGCAGGCAAGATTTAAGCCTTTCATTTTTCTGTTGCTCTGGGACAAAGAGCAGTCACATCCACCCACCCAAAGAAGCTGCTATTGTTACTTTTGGCACAATGGACAACATATGAACAGCAACTAGATCAGCTGGGAGCAAGAAAAGGCATCTGGGACTGTAAAATAATCAAAGGAGGCTATCTCAGAGTAGCACCAATAAGATTAGCATGGGCTGTGTATCTTAATGTATTGTTCTGTTGTTGTTCAAAGACTGTTAGTTAAATGTTGATGGTACTGATTTTTTTTTTAATATTTGTTGATTTATCATTATGAATTTGTGGGCGTAAATTTATTTACATATTTTATCAACTTTATATTACTTGTATTTTTGATACAGTTGTACTGATTGCGCCATACTTACTTTCTGCTGCTTGAGATCTCCTTTTGGAGACAAAACACTTCCTGAGATTTTTTTCATGTAATCTTCCATGCAAATCATTTCAAACTGAAATATTAGCCAGTCACAATGCTCTTTAAGCGATTTCCATCAGCATTAGGCATTTTCAAGCATCTGACAGCCACACATCTTCTAAAAAAACTTTGAAAACTTTCTAAGATTTAAATCTTAGAAACCTTTCCATTTTCTCATACTGGCACATGTCCTTACAACACATTCTGAAACATTTCAGCAATCCTAATATACAGATGCACTATAAAATGTTCTGATGACAAAATTAGGAATGTTTGGTTTATTCAACCAAACCCTTAGAAAAATGTAAGTCACCTCATTAATAAGGCAGAGCTTCAATTTGTCTTCAGATCATGCTAAAGAAATGTGTGCTTTTAAAGGCCATCATCCTAGCAACATGTCAGAAAGATAACTGGTACTAAAAGGTTAGCACCTCATAAATGCTTCCGACAGCTACTTAACAGGAATCCCATTCTTACTATTTATCAGCTGCAAGTTAGTACTGTAGTATGATTATGTAGTCAAGAGCAACACAACTTCCTTTCTATCCTAAGATACACAGAGCTAGGCATAAGATACATAAGCCTGTAAAACAAACAAGGTTTATTCTTGAAAGACCTTTAAACAAGGAGGCAGCCAAATATTACAGTCAGACGATGGTTTGACGTTACATGAACACTCTCAGGCTTTACCACAGAAATGAGTGTACTGCAAAGTGAGCTGATTCATTGCTTGCTACGGCCTTAAACGTTCCTCAAAGCTAAGAACACTAACAGCAAAGCTCTTAGTTTATGTCCCACAAACCTTCCCTCAGTGCACAAAGAGTCCAATGCACTTCATCTGGAATTGAACTGCTAAAATTAAAAGAACACATTTATGCTCACACTTGTCTTCTCTGCCTGAGCTATTTCCTATGGCATTTGACAGTATGACAGCAGCCTGCTAGCAGACACAATGGAGTCACACTTCCTCCCTGAACTAACTTGACCCTGGAAAGATGCTGTTGGGGGATAACTCACTGCTGGGACAATTCAGCCAAAATGTGTTCCAATTTTTAAAAACCGAGATCTAGCAGAGGCAGCCCTTGCAAAAGTAACATAAAACAGTGTGATGGAATTTAAGGCATCTTACATTAGCACTGGAATAGGCAATAAACTTAAAAGGCTTGGGGATATAAAGTCCAATGGATTGTATATGAGCATTGTGCTTTATCAGGCTTTTCAAATATCTTGCAGAACACAGCCTTCTAAAATATATTGTTTCTGCAGCAAAAGAAGGTGGGGGGGAGGGAGCAGCAGCAGCTAACAGCTCATACAGTGGTGTAATATTCCATATGCAACTATCCAGCACCAATGGGATTAAAAATCCCAGCTGAATACAGAGTGATAAATGCTGGCATATTTAGACATTAAAGACAAGCCAAAACTAAAATTAGTCTACAGCACCAGATCCAGATCCTAGACACAGACCTGTAATTACAGGGATGTATAATAAATTGTTTCTGTCCAGAGAAGCAGCACAACACTGTACCTGCCAGTATATACAGTATATGCCTTCCAGAAGCTATATCTGGTCCCAGATCAGGAGATTTAGAAGTAGCAGTTTTGAAGCTCCATGACATCAGGGTTACATCAGAAAAGGCAGAGAGTGAGTTTATTTACCATTGTCTTGCTATTTCTTCCATTAAAATCCCCTAGCTTAGTACAATGTGACTAGTGAACACAAAACACAAGCCTGAAAGGTCTCTGGCCATTAAGACTTTATGTAAGGCCCTTTATACAAATCTAAATGTTGAGAATCTTTAAACACAACACAATATTTATGAAATGCGAGTTTATAGTTTTTGTGTGGACTTATAATTGAGTTTTTGAAGTACATGACTGATGCACTGAATAAAGTACAATGATTAATTAGCCCAAGCATAATGCGATTATTCCTGCCAACCTAGCAGTTCGAAAGCACGTCAAAATGCAAGTAGATAAATAGGAACCGCTACAGCGGGAAGGTAAACGGCGTTTCCGTGTGCTACTCTGGTTCACCAGAAGCGGCTTTGTCATTCTGGCCACATGACCTGGAAGCTGTACGCCGGCTCCCTCGGCCAATAATGCAAGATGAGCGCGCAACTCCAGAGTCGGTCACGACTGGACCTAATGGTCAGGGGTCCCTTTACCTTTTAATGCGATTATATAAGCACTTCCAGTTTTAACTTATGAAGTCACCAAAATAAGAGGCCATGTGTTTTTCAAAATAAAAATATTTTCCATCTTTAATACGGTGAACTCCAGCAGATGGTTTGAGAGGTAACCTACAAGCTAGTTAAGATGCAGAATTGTATGGGGAATTGCCTTGTTGCTTAAATCTCATGATTTGCAACAAGCATTTAATACAACTTTTATAAGAAACTTTTCTCTCCAGGGCACAAATGCGGGGAAACTCACCCATGTCCTCTTAATGCACTCAAATATTTTTACTATTTTCACAAAAGTATACTTCAGAACGCAGCAGCCGAGTTGTTGAGGCACCCTGTGGACACCATATAACACCTCTGTTGAGGGAGCTACACTGGCTGGCAATATGCTACCAGGCATATTTCAAGGTTTTGCTTTTAAAGCCCTAAGAGCAACATGGGGCCAGGTTACCTCAGGGACCCCCTTGCCCTTCACATCTCTGCCCAGCATCTGCACTCTTCAGATGGGGCACTGCTGAGCATTCTGCATTTCCCAGAGTTGTGTTTAGTTTAAGAGTTTTTGAGAAGGTTTCCTTTACACAACCCTTCTTTTCAGGATAAATACCTATCAAAATGTGGTGGCAGTATTTTGGATTCTCATTCAGGGAAGCTTTAAATTGTTCAATATTATTATTTTTAAAAGAAGGTAAGTGTAGAATACTTTTAACTGTAGAATACTTCACTAATAATCAGAGCACCTCAGAAAGGTTTTAAGTGTGGAGCTAAAAAGTGAACCAGCAAAGAAATTGTTTACACACTGAAAAAACAAAACAAAACAGGCTGATTACCACAATGCCTGCAAGGCTCTCAAAAAGAGCATTCTTATTGGATAACATAAATGTAAAAGGCAGTGCTTTTCTTCGAGGAGAAAAAAGGGTGCTGGTACCCGAACTCACCATGAAGTTGTTGCAGTAAGTGCCACACTTTTAAACAGTGATTTTCTTGTAGGAAAAGAAGGGCTGGTGCTGAATACCCTTGAGTACCACCAGAAAAAAAGCACTGGTGAAAGGAATGAAAACTCTAGATTCCCTGAGGGCTTAGTACTGCATTTTTCTCCATCTGTTCTGCCACCCTGCAGCATGATATTTACCAGCAATGCAAAAGCTTGGCTAAGGCAGGAGATGACATTTAACAACTGTCTGTTACAAAATCCATTATCTGCATTTGGACATCCTCGAATGTCAGAAGGAAAATGCACCAAGGTGACCTTGTTTCAGTATGTTTGGATCTTAATTTCCCATCATCCATTAATAAAGGGTCTATAAGAAGTGGATAACGGAGTATGATTTGGTTAACGGGGGAATCTGCTTCTGCATTACTGTATTATTATTTTTAAAAAGTTGGACATAGTGGCAACCATCCTAGAGGGTTCCAAATCAGAAATAGGGACTCCAGATATTATTATTATTATTATTATTATTAGAGTTTATTTCAATAAATCTGTAAGAAACCTATGCATGTAACAACTGAATACTAACATGATTCATTAGCTTAATAAGAACTAGTCTACATGGTAGCAGAACACAGTTCAAATACCAGTACATGTTGGCATATTTCAGGGGTTGAACTGCTTTTGTAGCTGAACATCTCCCTTTTACAGATACTTTCCTAATGAACTTTACTCCCCAAGTTATCTTGCGGGGGAGCTGCTGCCTTTTAAAAAACAACACCTATGAATAATTGCATAAATTGGATAATTAAAGGTTGGAAGAAGAATGAACAAGGCAATCTAAAAAACAAAAAACAAATGACAGCAAACCAGGTAGGCTTATATTGTACCCAGAAGAACAGAGAATGTGCAACCCAATGCATGAGAAATGTTGGTACCACAATTTAGTTGGGTAGATTAAAGCAAGACTGCAACCAATAACCAACGCCGACATGCTTATAGAAAATATAATTGTTTGGACAAGGGTATGAATTTTTATTTGTTCTGTAAAGATTAAACTTAACTACATCATTGTGTAAGATATGAAACCATATAAAACCATGTAAAATCGTTAAAAGATGGTGACCAAAAGAAAACACACCAGCAGCAACACACAAATAGCGATAAACATCCGCTCAAAAAACATCTGTTAGTGACTGAATTTGGGGAGGGAAACCAAAAACAGGAAGTTTACGCTTATTTAAAATAATCTTTCTCTTGCATGCCACTACAACAGTGTATATGGTCAATGAATTTATATAAAAGTTGCAGTCCTTAGAGATGTAATCCCACAAACACAGTAAATAGGACTACATGCAGAAGACAAGTTTATAATACTGCTTCCAGCTCTCTGAAAATGTTTTATTAGCCATGGAACACACATTCATATTTCCTGTCCCAATAAGCTCTTTAGTGAACTTGTTTTGCTTGTATCTTGGAAATGTTGGTGCGAATGTGCATTAGTACCTGCATTGCAGCAAAAGATGTATGTGTGTTTTGGTAAAAGAGCATCACAAAAAGTGAATTAATGCAGAGATAATCAATAGGTCCTCCAGATCTTGAGTTGATGGGAGCCAGGGCTGTCTTCTGGCAGGTCAAAGTTGTTGAGCTTTTTTTAGGGGTGCAAGTCTAAGTTGCTTTTAAGGAGGGGAGCAGCAGAAACCACTAACATGAAAAAATTTAAAGCGGCAGCAAAAACTCCGTCTTCTGTTTTTGCGATCATGAGAAAATGAAAGACACCATTGATTCTGCAGCTCTTCCACAAAAAAGAACATAAATGACCCAGTGATCATGGTCCACTGGTTGGACATCCCGGAGGCTGATAGTTAAGAGCTTAGGCGGTTTCAGCAGCGGGCGCCTGGTGCCCCCCAGAATTCTGCGCCTCGGTGCCCTGCACCCCTTGCACCCCTGGGTAAAGATGGCCTTGATGGGAGATGGAGTCCAATAACGTGGAGGGGGTTATACTGATGATCCCTGAGTTAACTGTAACATTGCATTAAGACTTTATCTATGCATAGCGGCAGACTTGGATCTCTCAAATTTCAGTGGTGTCCGGTACAATGCTAAAATTCAACACACACACCCCTGGGCTCTGTTCTACATCATTGTTGCAGTGCCCCCTGCACACCCAATGCGGCCGAACTGGTTGCACTACCGTAAAACTGCTTCTGTCTGTGCACTGAGGATGATGGATTGGCTGCGTACATGATATGCATGCGATGTAGCCTACTTCCTGATTCCACCCCCTCATAAAGTGATGATCATCAAGAAGGAAAGATGGCGGAATCTGGGTATGGTGTTAAGTGCATACCTTGATTAAAAATGCTACTTCAGGTGTGCAACAGCAGACAAATAGTATAGGCTTTAGCACATCCTATCTCTCTGGCCAAACACGCAAACCGTCCCAAAGATATTTCAAACTGGTTTCTTCTTCCATGAGAATTTAAGTAGCAACAGTAACACCACGTCTGCATTACAGCTTGTGGAAGGTCCTAAGAGGAAAGAGAATAAATGCACACACACACACACACACAGCAGCAGCAGCAGCAACGAAGAATGTTCAAGACAAACTTCAACAGTTCCAATAGAGACTCTGTATGAAGCCAATGTGCTGTGCATATACACAGTTCTAGTTGTCAATTAGAAAAAGTGCATTTAAAGAGTTGTTATTGGGTTTTCTTTTACATTTTAAGATCATGTTTAGGAATCTTTCTGAGCCAGCTCCATCAACACTTTCACTGCCTCTTTTTTAAAGGCAGCAACTGCTTTAGAATAGGGATTGGCTTTTCAATAGCGTATGCGGTTCTCTTTCCACCTGGAGACCTGAGGCACATATGTAATCCAAGTTAATAAACATGGTAATCAGGGGTATGTGTAAGATGTGTGGCATGGTACAATTCTAAATCAACATTTATAGGGTGTTCATGGCTGTTTGCAGTGACTCATCTGTCATTGTTTTCACAGTAAGTTGACATTAGCAGTGAATGTTTATATGTCAACAAATTCTCTCTCTAAAGTGTCCTACTTTGGAGAAATCATGTCTTGGACTGCAAGAAACACCAGCAACATAACAAATTTCAATCTCAAGGCAATGTCAGTATATTTACTAATAGCAGTAATAGCAAAGGAAGGCAATTTGGAACAGAAACATTTATAGCAAATACAGGCATCAGTGATAAATTCACAAACATAATTAATTAGCAGTTGTCTGCTCAATAAACATTTAATTATTGTGTTTTTTAAACTTTAGATATGTAAAAGCCACATGATTTTTGGTTAGAAGAAGGTCCAGGGACAGCCATAAACACAGAGGACACCATAAACAAATCTAAATTAGCTAGGTAAATAAACAGACTCTTGATATATGTATCCAGGCAATGTTTAGCCTTGTGAATTATCAAGTTTGAGTCATGCATCCAAAGTCAAACAAAGACATGTTCACATGTAAAACTACGTATTTTTCCCTTTAAAACCTGTACAGATCACTCCATACAACTTAAAGAAAATAATTATCAGTTCTCCAAACAAACTGTAATTCAAAAAAGGTCCTTAAGCTCAACCTGGCTCAAAATGAGAGCTCCTAGTTCAAACTAAGCGAGATCAAGTCATGCAGTTCATTAAAGGAACTGGGATGTTCAATCCCAACCTGAATATGCATTATGCATCCAATGTGCTAACACTGGTCATTTGAGAAGAACTGTACACACAACCATAGCCACAATCCATAGCTATCTTATATCTACACTGCCACATCTTATGAAATGCTTCATTTTGTTACATTTCCCC
This sequence comes from Zootoca vivipara, assembly GCF_963506605.1. NCBI lineage: Eukaryota > Metazoa > Chordata > Lepidosauria > Squamata > Lacertidae > Zootoca > Zootoca vivipara. The sequence goes on along the minus strand of NC_083277.1, from coordinate 65,491,774 downwards.
AAAGAACAGCTTTGATCTGAGCTGAGAAAAAGAATAACCTAACTGTGTTTTAAACTAGTAACATATAAACAGCCTCAATCTCTTCCCCTCTTTTGAATATGTTATAGGAATTGAGACCTAGTTTCCGAGGCTTAATCAGACATGTGGTATGAAATGGGAACCCATGGATCTCACTAGAAGAGAGAGTACCACTTCAGTCATTGATATAGAAAATGGAAGCAATGCTCATTAATGCACCTGCCTTCCCTGAATCTATGTAACATGCTAATAGGCATTATTCCGTATACAGTGGTACCTTGGTTTACAAACTTAATCTGTTCTGGAAGTCCGCTCTTTTACCAAAGCGTTCTTAAACCAAGGCGTGCTTTCCCATAGCAGCGTGGGACTCAATTAACAAATGGAACACACTCAACAGGAAGCAAAACATGTACTGTGCCGCGGAACACCGGTTGAGAAACGCTGGTCTATTTGGTATACATAAATTGCCTGCACAAAATACAACCAGGCTTTTAGAAAACAGAAGCATAGCCCCTTTCCTCAGCAACTGGAATAGTTAGTCTTTTCTTTGGCATTCTGGTCTGTTGCTGATATACCCTTTAGGAAAACCACAACAGTGAGAAGGTGAAAAGTACAGTTCAGTATAGATATACGGTAGTTTAGTACACTCAGCAAGTAGTTAAATAAGTTGCAGACCTGCAGAAATCCCCAAGCACTGTGCCAGCCCCACTAGAAATTAAATGTGATGTTACCAACTTATATTTCCATCACTTTCCCAAAACTAATGTAATCTTTTCCCCTCTAAAGGACTGGTCCTTAAGTTTAAGCTATATATAAATACAACAAGATACTTCAACAATTTCTAACTTCATGATAATTCTTTTTCCCTACAGATTTCTAACTCAGAGGCAAAGCACTTTTCCCCAAATTCATGGGCATATGGTCTGAGTGGAAAGAAACAAGAGATGCAAGCATGTAACATTTGAGATAATCTTTTTTCCCAATCTTCCTGCGCAGTTTTGAAGTTCATTGATAGTGCTTGTATGACAGCAAGGGTATGACGGCATAGAGATAATCCACTCCCTGTTCAGTTTTTATCTTCTCCATAGCACTTTTAGCACACAAAGTCATTCCAATTGTTTACCTTTTACTGATCCTTGCAAATAGTGAAGTAGATAATGCCTTTTTCTATTTTACACAACAGGAATTGATACTAACAGGTAACAGCTTGCCAACAACATCTCAGTCCATTGCCAATATGTGTGAATGCATAACTTTGTAGAATGAGCTGTTTAGGAGTTTTTCTGCAAATCTCTTCTACATTTAAGATTATTATAACTGAAGCAGAACGTGTAACCAACACAGAACTTATTAACTCTGCTGGTTATGTCTGTGTGTATATGAGGAGTTCACAAAATTTTGTATCAATGGACCCATCAATGTTGAATGCAGAACTATTTTAAAAATGACAATTTGATTCCTTATTTCACAAAGCAAGGGAGTTTGAGATTACAATATGGAAAGTCATTGATTGAGGTGTGCCCTCTTCCACTAAATACATGAGAGAACAGATTAACATGGATAAAAAAGGAATTAACAGTCTCCCCAGAACTTTTCATCAGTCTAGATCACGGGTGTCAAACACAAGGCCCGGGGGCCTAATCCGGCCCGCCAGACCTCGTCATGTGGCCCGCGTAGCCGCCGACATAATCCGCTGACAGTAGTTCTGGAGCCTGCGATTGGCCGAGGGTCAAAACCGGGGGCGGGGCTGCAGGCGGAGGCCAGGGCGCTGGAGCCGCGCTGACGGCCTTGGCCAGGGAATTTCAATTTCGAATGAGGCTGAGGGAGGCGGTGGCACAGCGGCCAGACGGGGAAGTGAGATGCAGGAGGAGGAGGAGGAAGCCCGCCGAGGAGGTAGGAAAGCCCTACAGGCGCCGCCGGCAAAGTTGGTGCCGGGACGGAGCAGCGTTGGATTTTTTTTTGGCGGGCTTTGCTGTTGTCTCCGAGAGTGAGTGAGGCGGCACTGGGGAGCCGCCGCCCGCCGCTTCCCTTCCTCTCCTCGGCTGCATCCGGGAGGTGGGCGAGCGAGCGGGCGAAAGGGACGCGGAGTGAGCCTGAGGGGGAAGTAGGCGAAGCGCAACAGCCGCTCTCTTGATGGAGCCGGGTTTCTCTTCCCTCTTCCCCCGTTTTCTCCTCATAGACACTCGGGAGGGTGCCTGGCTTTTGCTCTGCCCCCCCCTTTGGCTTCTCAGTTCCGGCGGAGCTGCTCCCGGGGCGGCGGCGGCGACGGCACGGGTTCCTGCTCTTCCCGCTCTGCCGCCGCCTCCTCTCAGCCCCTCGTGATGTAGGGCTCCAGATGGAGTCGCCTCGCGGTTTGAGTAGGTGGGAGGGGAATTTTCTTGGGGGGGGGGAGGTTTTCAAGCCTCCTCTGCCTGCAGTCCCGGTAGGGAGAGGCGGCGGCGAAGACGACAACAGCGCGGGTGGGGGGAAGAGCAGCTCTGAGGTGAAGATGCACGTCCGCTGGGGCTGCCGCCGCCTTCCTCCTCGGGAAATCCGCTGTCCTCCCTCAGCGCGAGGGGAAGGGACTCTGGCGCTGAGGAGGGAGGATGCAAAAGCAAAGCAGGGAGTTGGCACTGCACCGCATGTTCCTGCCCCTCTCCAAAGCATGGGGTGGGTTGCAGCGTGTGGCATCCTGCCTAGCGGGGTTTGGGTGTGCGCAGGGCGGGAGAGGGAAGCCCTCTTTCCATCTGCAGGTTTTTAATCCCAGCAGTGGCTTTCTCCTTCCTGCCGAAGGTTTAGTTGAGCCCCCCCCCAAGCCATCGATCCCCACCTTTTGTTCAAATTTCCCTCGTTTACATCCCCTCCCACACACGCGCCACGACGCAGGAATGTGATCCGCGTGGGGGCGGGAATGAGCTTACATTATTACAAATAACAGTAATAATTGAATGCAGTGACAATAATTTATGATAATAAAGAGTGGGCACATAGTCCTACAGACGCAACCGGCCCTTTGAGGGTGACCAAACTGCTGATGCGGCCCCCGATGAATTTGAGTTTGACACCCCTGGTCTAGATGTTTAAAAATGCAGTATGTGGGTGGGGGTGGGGTGGGGTGGGGGAGATAAAGGCTGTTGTGGGTAAGGAAAACCACCCATGGAGTTAAGAAATGGTTTTCATGCAACCTAAACCATTCCAACGGTTACGGTATAAGATCTTGGCAAAATGCAATTTTCTAGTGCAGAGGTGGCTACCCACTTGCCTCCAGTCAAGTACAATTTTTTATTGTGGGTCCCCAAGGTTTCCCAAAATTTGTCATATTGTTACTGAAATTATCATTATCTTATTAGATTTATATCCTGATTCTGCCTTGAGATTCTTTGATTGTTAGTTTGGTTCTTTTATTTTCGTTATTCCAAACCTGGGCCCACGCATCCTACTATTGCTGTAATTCAAGAAAATTTCTAGTGAGGGCAGTAGAAAATAATGTTTGAAAGCCATTCTCGTCTATTTTCTAATGAAGTAAATTAATGGCAAGATATATATTTTTATAATATGTAAATACATATAGTCTCCATTGTACATGCAGTCTTATATTCGCAAAAGTCAATAATACAGAATCTGATGGGCAACAATGAACTGCCCTTTGATGTAACAGGGCCTGCTGGAATACTGTGGGAAAATGTTGTAATGTTGTTCTCTTCTACAAATCACTGCATAAACATCCTGTGTGGCTGAACATGTTAACAGGCTGCTTCGAGAGACTAGCTGTGCCAGCACTTAAGTGCTAAGAATGGAACATACCATAGTCACACCAGTGCAGCAAAATCACAAATCAATACATTGCAGCAAAATGTTTAGAATCAAGCAGTAGCCTATTTTGGAGTTTTATTAGTGGCACAGAGTATTTTAATCATCGCTGGCAACTTCTAAAGAGACGGAACAACAAGTACGGTACCAGGCTCTCACACTTTCTCTATGTTCTTCTCACATAATTTAATGGCTCAGTGAAATAATTTGCTATGCCTCAGGGTACTCTTGTGGCTGAGACATTCAGGTCATTTGAAGCCATGGCATCTACCCTTCCTCAGTTTCCTAGCACTTAGCCCAGCTAAGGAAGATAGGTTGTAATGGCAGAATTCACCAGCTGAAAGCCTCCCTCCTTCCTCTGTGGCACTGCCCCCCACCCCCATGAGTGTTATTTATGGATATCTTCCTTCTCCCAAATAGTCTCTCATATTGTCCAGTTGCTTAAATATCTCTAGTGGACCAGGCATGTTGTAAGAGCTTACATACACCATGCACAATATGGTCATTTATAGGATATTTAATTAAAACTTAAACAGACAAACACCCACACATCCACCCCCCCCCCAGCTTCTAGCAGTTATGACTGCTAGAAAAAAATATTGATTGTATCCAAAATAGTCATCCTGTTAGTGTAAAGATATTGGCCTGCATAACAAGACTTGCCCGCCATCTCCTCTCCTATTGCACCAACACCTCAAAACAGATTGGTGGGTGCAAAGAGAGAGGAAAGAGAAAGGAAGTCCCATTGCACAGTTGGAAGTCCTTGTGCTAATGGAACAACTTCATTAGATGCAACCCATAAATCATAAATTCTTGAAGCTACGAACATGAGTTTGACCAAACTGTGGGAGGCAGTGGAAGACAGGAGTGCCTGGCGTGCTATGGTCCATGGGGTCACGAAGAGTCAGACACAACTAAATGACTAAACAACAATAAATCACACACACCCCTCAGTTAAAATTGTAAAGCAGACTTAAAACACATTTTTTAAAAGTAAAAGGAATGTTACCAATAATTAAGATTCATACAGGACACTCACTACATAAAACTACCAATGTTGCTGCACAACAGCTTTGAAGGCAAATATCTGCAAGTGATAGCATTAAGTTTCCACTCACAGCAAGTTATTTATTCCATTATTAAAATGTGATTCACTCTTATGCCGCTCAACACATCTGCAATCTATTGGGTAACTTAGGAAATATTTAACTACAGCTATGGAACAATTTTTTTTAAGGCAAACTTTTTAAAAATGAAATCAATTACATGTGTGCGGGGTGGCACTGTGGGTTAAACCACAGAGCCTAGGGCTTGCCGATCAGAAGGTCGGTGGTTCGAATCCCCGTGACGGGGTGAGCTCCTGTTGCTCGGTCCCTGCTCCTGCCAACATAGCAGTTCAAAAGCACGTTAAAGTGCAAGTAGATAAATAGGTACCACTCCGGTGGGAAGGTAAACAGTGTTTCTGTGCGCTGCTCTGGTTCGCCAGAAGCGGCTTAGTCATGCTGGCCACATGACCCGGAAGCTGTATGCCGGCTCCCTTGGCCAATAAAGTGAGATGAGTGCCGCAACCGCAGAGTCGTCCGCGACTGGACCTAATGGTCAGGGGTTCCTTTACCTTTAACTTTACAAAATTCTTTTAGATCAGCTTGAACACTAAACTATCCAACATCTTTCTGGAAGTAGTACTACTTGAGCTAACGATGCAAGTATACGATTTTAAATTCAGCCACCGTAAGTTAAAGTGAACTCTCTATTAAATTATACTGTTCAGTTACATTTCTCTGTTGTTATGGTGGTTGTTGTTTTGTTTTTTTGTTTTGTTTTAAATAGCCACGGCAAGGTATCCACTATTCAAAAATCTGAATTTTAACTCTGACCAGATCTCAGGAGCGAAGCACAAATATCTGTATAAATTCAAATTCACTTTTCTTTTTCACTTTGGGTGTCCTGAAGTGACAACAGCAAATTATACTGTCCTCTTCTATATAGAGTATAGACTGAAAACACCATTTGAAAACATGAGGTTACTAAAGCCTTCCTTAAAGAATAAAATGTTATATCTTGAACAAAGAGTGCCTAAGACTGACTGTTTTAAAGAAATAAACCACTGGGAAAACTTTAATTTTATAAGATCAAGTAAGGCCGTGAAGGTAATTTTAATGTGGTTGTATCAGAGGTGGATCTAAGGCAGTGGAAATGAGGCAGCCCCACAGGGCACGAACCAAACAGGGAGCCATTGAAGGAAGAAGATGGAAGCTGTGAGCAGCCAGTTCTTCTGCTTGTCCTTGGGCTCTCCTGCATAGTGCGCTGACCAGTCTCTCCCTCAGAAAATCCCATTTCTTTGGGACATTCAAAGATAGGGTTGCCAGACTTAATAGAGGACAGGACTTCTGTGCCTTTAATTGCCCTGCTTTCTTTTGAGTCTTAAAGAGAAACCAGCAGACCCTTTGCTTGGAAATTAAACAAAGGGTCTGCTGGTTTCTCTTTAAGGTTTCCAGACTCAAAAGAGAGCAAGGCAATTAAAGGCACAGAAGTCCTGTCCTCTATTGAGTCTGAAAACCCTATTCAAAGAGCAGATCCCAAGGAGCGAGGGATGGGGAGCAAGCCCCGCCCCACCCTGTGTGGTGGCTTCTGTGCTTATCGGACTGGCTTCTGTCTCAGCTTGCAAGGCATAGAGGGTTTCCAGCCTCCACCCAGTAGGGTAGCCCCTCAGTTCCCTGTTCCAGACAATCATTCCCAATTAGGTGATGTCCCCCAATCAGAGTCAAGCTAGGGCTCCCCAGACAGCCCCTGCACTGGAAAAAAAAAACTTCAATAAAATCTAAAGGTTCGATTAATTACTGCCTGCCATAGCCAAAGCCACACTTGGTTCATTCCAAGGAGTGAGTCAGAGAAGAGGATACAGTTGTGCAAGGTGACAAAAAAAGTGTTGGCATTTGGCTGGGATGCACTTAGGGGACACTCCCAATTCCTGCTTTAGCCATAGCTTGAATTTTCCTGCACCTGACATGGTATTAGGTCTGGCAAAAGTGGTCATGGTCATCCCAAAACTGCCTGGTGGGCAAACATTCAAGGGCTGGTGGGCCTAATTAGGCCTAACAAGTTGGAGGTTCTCCTCCACAGTTATAGGGCTTGGGGGAGGGGAACTGAAACCCCTAGGGAACCACTCTGAATCAGTGAAGACAAGGAATTGCTCTCTTGTTCCACATGACTGTGATCAAAGAGAAGATAACCACTCTGGACACAATTCCATAACAGTCAAGGCAAACATAGGATTAAAAGCTGAGCCTTGATATATCATTAATTTTATCTATTTCTTGGTAGAGGAAGGTAGGAATTGTGGTGGCAATTATTTATGTTTGTAGAATGCAAGTTTTATTTACATGTGCACATTGTGTGTATAATTCACAACCATCTTCTTTTTTCAGATATATTAATCATTTCTAGAGCAATCCAAAAGGGGCTGGGCAAGGAGAGCTCAAAGTGGAAGAACCATAAAATACAAAGCTTTGCCAGGTTATGTCTTCCCTTTCTACTCTTTTTTCAGTCTTTGCTTTTTTTGAATAAAGGTTTTAGACCAGCTCTGAGTGTACCTCAACCCCCCGTTCAAGGGGTGTGCCGGGCGTAAGGAGAGCTTTGGACACAAAAGGACCGAAGCTTTCCTCAATCTTCCCAACACCCCTTGCCAAATAAAAAACCTTCTTTTTGTCCTGTCCACCAACAGCAAATGAGGGACAGCTGTGGAGAAATCAGTAGCTGAAATGAGGTAGCCTAAGTGGGTGGACCCCCTTCCCTGCATGAACCATGTGCCTTCCTCTTTGCCATAGAAAAAAAAGCTTCACAAAAGGGCTCCCAGGATGCCCCCCTCTACTGACTACAGGTTTCCATCATAAATGTAATAAAAAGAATGGGAGTAAGAGAAATGGCAACTACATTTCTCTTCCAAGAAGCCTTCAAAACACCTTTCTGTCAGTCTCTCTCTTTCTCTCTTAAAAGTCAGCAATAATAAATTCAGATAGAAAACCACAAAGCTAGAATGGTGATGTAGGATCTTACATTGACTATTTCCTTTGAATAGTAGTATGTAGTATTTAAAGAAGCACAGGGCCCCTATAGATCTTTAAACAAAGAGCTTACATGTGCAACACCCAAGTGTTTTTAAGCTTCCTCTCCCCTGACATAGAGGTTTGGACTTCTTCCAAAAAATCAGTGGAAATTTTTCACATCTGTGCTATACCGTAAAAATGTCAAAGTTGGAGCTCGCATACTGTACTAGGGATAAACCTACAAAGAAAACACAGACCTCTAAACTGCATAAAGTTGCAGAAACAATAGCTCTAAACCTATTGTTTTGGTCTGCTGAGTTTTCGATACGCCACATAGTCCAGAGAGTGTTACAGAATAAGAAAAGAAGAAAAGGAAATTCTAGTGGCTTACAGGTCTAGAGAGTTCCTAGATTCTACCTTGCTTGAATTAACCACCCTAGACACTGTCAGTCATTTGTTACTTTATCCAGTCCCTTCACCACCCTATAATACATTTTGTAGAACTTTGATCGTTCCAATGCATTTATAAATTATTCCTGTTGTAGAAAAAACCTCATCCAGCTATTTAGCATGGATGTTGGGTATACTTTGCAACAGGGATGGTCCTCCACATGCTGCTGGATTACATCTAGCTCCCTTGCTAGATGGGAGCTGGGAGTTTGACTCCACGAGAGGGCCACAGCTTAGCCATCCTTGCTTTACAAATTCTGGGCGTAACAGAAAACTTTGACTCATACATATCCTCCCTCCTAACCAAATGGTCTCATTTGAACTCAGTCATCTCACAAAACACTCATACATATTTATTTAGAACCAATTCAAGAAGCTTGACTACATATATCAAAGTAATTTATATAACTTTAGGTTACATTGTCACTAATAATATTGTTTCAGTACATTTTTCTTTTATTCATGAATGTTCTGGTTCAAATATATAAGCAGAAAAGGGTCTTAAGTTTCTGGAATCTGAATTGTAGTATTACTTCCCAGCAAATACTTCATCTGATTAAATGTCATGACTTTGCATGGGTTGAAAGGGCACTGCTGTTTCCATGCTTATCTTATAAAAAATTGCCTGCAGAGTCATTGTGACGTGACTAGTGGAAAGGCAAAGAAAAGGAACTGTGCGTTTCCAACCTCTATTATTGTTTGGGCCTGTATAGTTATTAGAGAGAGATAAGATGATTTTGTGGCCCACAAAATTCCAAGCTTCCCTTCAATGTGCTGGCAGCTGTAAGAGAAAAACAAGGAATTTTGCTATGCAGTTATTTTGGACTGAGCTGATCTTGTGGGCAATCTGCTTTCCCAGAGCTCTTACATATACACAGACTCGTTAACACTACAGATTGCCTTAATTTAAAATCACAACATTGCACTCAGCGGAAGAGAGATGGTGGTTTCCAGTAGAATACTTTGAGGAAAAGTCCCTTCACTGTGTATTCTATAAAAATATTTACATGCTAAGGCACAACCCTGAAAGAAAATTCCAGCGCAGGTGATATGCCAAATTGGGTTGCAAAGGCCAGTGATTAGAATACCAAACTTACTAGAGTGACCTGGGTTGAAAACCCTTGTCATCCAGGATGACATGGACTCAGGCACACTTTCCCAGTCCCAACCTACTCCACCAGGTTGTTGTGAGGGGGAAAAGACTTATACAGGCTCCCTGAAGTAAATGAAGCATGCATATGTTAGCTGTCATTGCAATCAAAACTTCCATTCATTTATATGAATCCACATGGTGGAGTCTGTGGATCCCAAAGAAAAGAAAGACAGATTACTGTATATGCATTTTAAAATAAATTCATCAGTGTCCAATATGGTTTCTAGTTCTCTAATAGTACTCAAAAAGAATAGAGAAATACTCCTATTTAACACCAATGATTTGTGCTTTTTGCTAAGGATAAACAAGTAAGTGACAGCCTACTCAATCTTTTATAGTGACTGCCTGGGGGGCCTGACCTAACGAAGCAGAAGTTCAGAGCTTAAACTTGAGCTGGAAAGGCTATCATGGGAGAAAGACAAACTAATATTAGCATCATCTTTTTAAAATAATAATAATCTGCTTTTGGAACTATTCAGCTTTTTAAATCAGCGTGAGATAACTTCTATTGTTTCTTCCTGTTTATGGTCTTCGCATCATTTCAATTCCTCCCCCAGAGCTTATTGATTCCATATAGGCACTGGCAGAGGAAGAGGAGTGCGGGGGGAGCGCACCGTCCCCGGCAGCGCGATCCTGATGGGGTGCCATCGTGGCTGTCCCCCGCCCGTGCTGGGCGCCAGGCCCCTCAGGCACCGTGCCACGCCCCCAGGATGTGTGCCAGCCCCCCCCGCCTGCTCTCCCCCCCCCCGGTGCGGGAGCATGAAGCTCCACCAACTGCATATAAGTAGGGAAATCAGAGCTGCTATATATTACTGTGAGTAAAAGGAATTCTAGTATTGCTTAATCATTGGTTAACAAGTAGACCAAAAGGATTAAGATTAAACAACTACTTTTGTGGTTTCTACACAGTATCGCTAGCTATTCGTATTTCACCACAATCATTGCCACTCTGAAGAAGTAGTAATGGCAATAGCTGAATAAACATTAAACAAAAAAACCCCACTGTCTCTCAGAAACCACCTTTATGTCTCTTACATCATAGAAATATTAGCCACTATCATGTTAAAAATACACAGTCAGTAATGACTACTGGTAATTATGTTTCAGAATGGAGCTTAATGAACATGGAGCAACATCGGCACAAATACGCTGTTTAGCAATAGGAAGAGTATTCAATTATTCAGAATAAACTTCTCATCCCCAATTAGGCCATGTGTGAGATTTCTGTTCCTAGCATGTCTCTTTCCGTGTCTTCCGTGTCTTCACCTTCCTTCCTCTTTCCCTCTAGATCCGTGCAGTGCATTTCATTGCCAGCTCTCCACCTATCAACCTCATTTTCCTCAGCCAAACCCTGCTTCCTCCTGTCTCTTAACTGCCCTGTTTACTGGCCCCTCTTACCACACTGGTTTCCAGCCACAAATGTAAATACCATCAACCAGATCCCTTGTGACTTTTACACCTTTTAGCAGAATGAATCTATCTCTGGAAGGAAAACGCACATATCACTCTTATTTCACCTTCCTTCACATTCACTTAAGAGTTAATAAAGTTTTATTTTTAATTCAAAAGCTGATATCAAGCATTTTCATCCCCAAAGGGCTTTCAAAGCAGTCCATTCTTAAAAACACAAATGTGATTACAACTACCTGTACAGTATGAAAATTTCAGTCTTAAACAGTGAAAAAGGAGCATAAGAGATAGCTAGGAATAAAGCGGCTCTTAATTGATCCCAACAATAAAAACATATTCCTCAGGACTAATACAAATAAATAAGTAATATTTGTAATCAACAGGAGGGAACTGGCTAGATGGGCTTCCTTGTGCAAAGAATTCTATACAGAGGTTGCCACTATGGCAGGGATAGGGAACCTGTGGTCCTCCAGATGTTGTTGGACTTCAGCTGTCTTCAGTCTCAGCCAATGGTCAAGGATGATGGGAGTCAAAGTCTGGCAATATATGAATATTTTGTTTAGACATCTTTGAGTTGTGGCTTCTACATAATATTTTGTATTTCTAATCTGTGTACTTTGTGTGTTTATTTAAGGGGGGGAAATACAAAACAGGTTTTCATTTTTTTTAAAAAGTTTTCTGCAAGTTTTCTGCTTACAAAATAAATTACAGTACAGTGCAATCTACACATTAGTCCTCTGATAGTTCTGCGCTGCTGACATTTGGCCCTCCTTGCTATTACCCCCACCTTCCCCCCCTGTACTTTACAAAGCAAAATATAGCTTTGCTGTCTTTATAGAAAAGTCAAATCTGATTCCCTTGTTTGTTCTTATCTTTCTCATAATAACAGCATGTTTGCCAGTGGGATTTCAGAGCTTGGCTCTGGCTAATGTCAGATATTCCAAACTGTGAACCAAAAAAGTGCTGAGACTGCTTCATCCAGAATGTTAAAAATAATTGTGCACAGGGGTTATAATGGAAAACAATGCATCCCTAGTTTCTTATTTTTTAAAAAAACCACTCAGCTTTTCCTCCCACGAAAGTGTAAGGCAGTGAACAACTGAGTCAATCAAACAGTATATCTGGAAGGGCCCTAAAGCCTGTGCTGCTATGCAGGGTACATTTGACAAGACTTGTATATGTGTGTTCAGCTCCCAGCTGCTGTCAGCTAGACAGTCCAACTAGACTACCCAGAGCAGTGTCCAGGACTGAGGAGCAAGGAGATGGAGGGCTCATTCTAGCTCATATACATTATATTTTGGCTGGTGGAGGCTGGTTCATTGGGGCAAATGGGGCACTGCTCCACCAACCTCAGGCAGCTCTCACCCTGCTCCCACATGCCTGGCTTGTTACTTACAACCAGTCCAGAGGGTAGCACTGCCCTATGGCTTCTTCCTTCTTAATATCAGAAGCTGCTTTTGAAGAACTCAGCAGGGAAGAGGATGTGGAACAAAACTAGAATTACTTGGCTGCCCCTGTCATTGGCTCTGACTCCACCTGCTGTTGGCCTCTCTGCCTTCTGCTCTACCAGTCTCAGTGGGCACCAGACACCATGAGCTATAGCTTATTGTGATGTGCAGATATAGCCAACCAGACAGACAAAGGAGTATACAAAGCAGAAAGCATTCTACGCATTTGTCAAGTTTACTTTGCCCATAGAACTCAACAGCATCTGGAGGGCTGGAGGTTAACCACCCTGGATATCTACAGTGACGTGTTTTCTTCTTCTTCTAAAAACCTTATCTAAAGCATAACATTTATTGTTTATTGATTCAGGGAGCAAATTTAAACACCTGAATAGTTATGAATTATTTCCGAGTGTTCCATTTTGTAGAATTTGTTTTACACATCCATGTATGACAAGGTTGGTCAACATATTCCAGAATTGAGGAGATTAATAAAAGCCCAAATTATTATTGTATGCTCCCTTCTAGGGGAAAAAAAAACTCCCTGCCATTTAACTGTAGTGCTGTTTGGTGCCACTGTCAAAACTGTAGGCTAACTCCAAAATTAGAAGTTTCCACTAACCTTGGTAAACCTGAAAATGCAAGCTGCCCTAAGTTACCAAATGCCCAGTCACTTTCTGCCACCCCACTATCATTACCTTAGTCAACCTTTCCCCTTTAACTGGATATGGAGAACAGAAATGTTGAAATTGATGAATGACCTTTGCATTGGTACAAACGAAGTCTGGTTCTCAATGGCGCACCCATGGGCATCACAGCACCCTCAGACATCTCCTTGGCACATATCAAAGTCTTCTACACCTTCCTATTTTTAATTCTTTTTGGAAATGAGTTTTTGTCTGCTTTTTGTACTTTGGTTGCAGGTACCTGTTTTTTTGTGAATTGTGGCTTGCTTCTTTGTTTTATTCGTTTTGGGGAGTGTAGGTATTTTGCCTGTTTTGGTGTAGTCTGAAGATTGCCAGTTTTTATTTGCAAAATAAATGGAAGCCAGAATACTTAGATGTCCAAATGTACCATTGGACCTTAAAAGGTTGGGAAATCCTTGAATAAGCACACTGTTAGATGACACAGGACCTGTACTTATGCTTCTGAGGGCAGCATTTGTCCTAGCAACACTTGTGTAAGCAGAAGTGAAGTACAATACCTGTTTTTAAAAATCATCTTCCATTTTGAAGGATTGATGCAGAAGCTAGGCTTTATAATTCTGACTAAAAATGCTATCTAGCAGTTTTGAAACACCCATTCTCTAAACATGCAACTATCTCAATTACTATAAGACTCAAAGGATATGTGTAGCTCAAAAATATTTTAACAATAATTTCCTTACAGTGATGATATGTTTATACAGCAGTTAACAGCATCCTAATGGTAATAGGATATAGATTTTGTTAAATGGATGCCCAAATTCTGAAGTGGCAACCTCAAGAACACACACAATTCTAGCAAAACATCCATTAAAAAGACAATAAAAGCAAACTGTCAACAATAATTGGACTAAATCAAAAACCATAATGAAACTCAATAAGAGGAAATAAAAGTTTATTCATTGGGGCAAAAAGGAATGTAGTTGCTGGTCTCTCTGCTCCTTTGTTTTTAGTTCATTTTCCTCTGCTCACTTTACTCTAATCAGGCCTAATGAGTTCCCATTTCCAGAGTTCCTGCATTACCAAAGAGAGCTTTGAACTCCTCTCAGAAGCAGTGCTTAAAATGCTTGGTTCAGTATTATTCAATACTAAATGATGTTATTTGTAAAAAAAGTGAATAGACAACTGACCACTCCAATTTCTTTAGAACCCAGGGATCACTAAAGATGGGCAGATGAAACTAAATATGGCTTTAGTTCACCTACTGAAATTTTTGATAAAAACCTACCGGTATCTCTTAACACAAGCAAGAACCATTACGGCAGAAAATAACTACATGAAATAAATATTTTCAACAATGCCCAAAGTTAAGACTGAACTGCACACATGGCAACTCCGGCTGGGCTTAACTAACCACCAGAAGAGAAAGGTACATTCAAAAAAGTTGTGCTTCCCTCCACAAAGCTCTTAACAAGCCGCATGTATTAATAGCACTCACATGCAACAGACAGTGATGGACATGAAAGCATGAAGTCCCTAATTAATGGAGCTTTAAGCCAAAAGTGAAGTAGCTGTTTTACTGCAAGCATGGTGGCCTCTGGCCTCTCCCACAATCTTTCAGTACAGAGCAAGAGAACAATAGAACTGGTTTGTATTAGATGCTCAGAACCAAATTAGAGTGTCAATAAACAAGGTGATGCAAGCCAGCAAGATTGTGATATGACCTCTTCAGGGAAGGAAAGAGGCCTCAAGTCATACTGAAACTTCGTCATTCCTTGAATAAGCCTGGAGTGAGAACCACGAAGGCTACTGTGTAACACCCTGAATTTTAAAGGTACTAGTTGCTAACACTAGTATAACCATATACTGTATTGAATTGGGGGCTCTACTAATGCATATGTGTTAAATTCTAGTTAAAAATCCAGAGGGTTGATGTTACTTTTCTATAATTGCTTCTGAAAAGTCAGCTCTATAAAAAAACTATGATATAAGCCAGAAATCAAGACCAAAGTTCCTGTTTAACATGAACTGCACATCCAACCAATTACCAGGACTCTTGACAAAAACAATCACTGCCCATGTATACACAACATAACTATTTGTTCTGAGTAAGAAACCATTTTGTCCCACACATAGCACATTCATTAATGTAAAACATGTATTGCCTTTTATCAAGGAAGGTTAACCCTTCCCTCCCCAGCTGCACTCTCCAGAAAGAGCCTCCAGCCCCCCAGCCATTAGGCTTTTTCCAAACCCAACTGCAGCATGGGGGCACTAGGGGGTGGTGGTTTTGCAGCACAAAGGGAGGGTTCACCCTTCTCTCTACAGTTGTGAGCCCCTTAAAACACTTCCTGTGTCTTGGGCTTGGAGAGAGAAGCTTTATATTGGCTATAATAGGCTGCTTTTTCTTTTCTTTCTTTCATTTAAATATATTATAAAAAATTCAATTCAAAGTGTGTTTGTTTGGGTTTTCTGTTAGAGAATGAATTGCCCTTGTTGTTGTTTTTTAGAAGTTGGGACTTAAGTGCCTTCCGCCTTGAAAGACAAAAAATACACGCTGAGAGCAAGTAGTCCTGACCTGTTGGAGTGCTTTGATGTGCTTATTATTCACTTTTTTGGCAATATGGGGTTGTGCATTCCTTTTTGAAAAAAATATACGACATGGCTTCAAGAAGATACATCATGTGGAATGGTTTAATTGTAAATGAGAAGTGCTGGGCTGGAAACACGGTCCTGCTCATTCCTTTTCATATAGATGCTGTCCCTTTACCCATGAGTAGGGTTGCCATATTTCAAAAAATGAAAATCTGTACACAAAAGTTGTTGTGGGGGGGGGGGGGGAACCAAAGGGGACCAAGACTTTTTGAGCTAAAATCAGCAAAAATGACACTACCGACATGGCTTGCCATACGTCTGGATTTTCCCAGACATTTTTGCTGATTACCGCCTGGACACAGCTTCCGACTGCAGTATTCTGGGTATGTCCAAGAAATTCCGGACGTATGGCAACCCTACCCATGAGTGGCCGGGGGCAGGGAGTGAGGTTTCTCAGTGGAGAGGCCATGGCATCCTATCTGTTTGCACATTCTACCAGAAGTGAAACACTAGGGCAGGGGTCAGCAAATGTTTTCAGCAGGGGGCTGGTCCACTGTCCCTCAGACCTTTGGGGGGGGGGCGGAGTATTATTATTATTATTTTTTAATGAATGAATTCCTTTGCCCCACAAATAACCCAGAGATGCATTTTAAATAAAAGGGCACATTCTACTCATGTAAAAACACGCTGATTCCCAGACCGTCTGCGGGCTGGATTTAGAAGGCAATTGGGCCGGATCTGGCCCCCGGGCCTTAGTTTGCCTACCCATGCACTAGGGCCTCTGCAGTCATACTGAGGTCTTGCTGACTTGCAACAGTCTGAAACCAATTACTGCCATTATAAATGCCACCATATATGGATAATTTAACTGGGCTAAATTAGAAAGTCAATATATTCTTATTTAGTTGCTTTCTTTCCATACTTTAATCAGTATGCAAAAAGAGATTGTTGAAGCTGCATTGGCTATCTTGCCTTGTTCCATTTTGTCTTGGGGCCAAACTTCTAGTTGTTAAGAAAGAAAAGGAGAAAGGGGAGGGGTTGCACATTGAAAGTACAAGAATATTGTACTGGAAAAACTCTAGATGACAGTTCTCAGAATAGACTGTACCACACGGCAGCCAAATGCAGCCTGGCCCACACCAGAACCAAGATATATGCAGCAAGACCTGGTAGACTGCCATTTTCTGTGCATTTTGTAATTTTCCGAGCATCTTCTCTTAGGGAAAAGCTGTGTCTCGTTTTTTTCTGCCCATCAGACAGCCACTGAAGCTAGAACCTTTGTTGGGACAGTTAATATACAGACAGTATAATATAAAGACAGTATCCTCCAATTCTGCAACACCTTAAAGACAGATGACCTGATCCATGTGGAGAAACGGTTTCCAAACATGAACAGGTTTCCTTGCATATGACCACCTGTTTCCAGAAAATGAGAAATACAGTACAACACTCAGACGGCAACCAAAAAGATTCAGCTTGGGCCTCTGGAAGAGCTTTCTGGATTATAGACTAGTGGAGCTGCCTATCTAGCAGTACAGTGGTACCTCGGTTTATGAACACAATTGGTTCCGGAAGTCTGTTCATAAACTGAAGCATTCATAAACTGAAGCAAACTTTCCCATTGAAATAATGGAAAGTGGATTAATCTGTTCCAGACGGGTCCACGGAGTACTCAACCTGAAGCGTACTTAACCCGAAGCATGGGTGTAATTGGTTCCAGAAGACTGTTCATAAACTGAAGCGTTCATAAACTGAAGCGAACTTTCCCATTGAAAGTAATGGAAAGTGAATTAATCCGTTCCAGATGGGTCCACGGCATTCGTAAACCAAAAATTCGTAAACCGCGGTGTTCATAAGCCGAGGTTCCACTGTACAGCACTGCGAGGTCAGCCTGATCTTAATGTTCTGCAGTGACGATGCCATTGCACTTGCTTGTATTGTTTTAAATTTATTTGATCCATGAGGGAAAGCTGATCCATTTCCAGTCCTTTGTCTAAAAATATTTGTCCCTGGGGGCAAGGAAAGAGAGGATTTGTTTCTGCCAATGAGGATTTTTATGCTACTGTCAGGGACTGAACTTGTTGAACCATTAGCTACTTTCAACAATTTTCTGTGATTCTGTTAAAAATTTATGTTCTCCACGTCAAGCTTACATGCAAGTTTGCTGAATTAAATTAAAATGTTGCATTGGGGCTAATAAAGCATAATATGAAAAACATCAACATCCCTTTTTTTCATTAAGTACAGAGATGTCTTGAGAGAACCTACTTAATATAGTCTCTGAGCACAGGGAACTCAGTGACACTTTTCAGTCATTCTAGTCAGAAAAGTTTTGGATACCTGGTGAATTTCCCTTTTACAGCCTGGCATGCTAAGAGGGTCAGAGTACCCAGAGCAATTTCAAAGGGAAAAACAATGGAATATTTGCTTGTGAGTGGGGGAATCTTTGAAACATGGCATTGGGCCATTCGAAAAAGAAACTTGCAGGCAGTTGGAAAAGCTACTTAATTCCCTTTCATAAAATCTTCATTTCTTTGAACCTGAGAAACTGTAAATGGAAGTTGGTTTACTACAGTTTTCTAAAGTGGTGCTCCAATCCCAAAAGTTCTATCCCATAAGGTAGGGTTGCCAGACGTCTCCGGTTCCCGGGGACAGTCCCCGGATTTCCAAATCTGTCCCCAGACAAATTCCATCCCCAGAATGTCCCCAGATTTGAAAATCTGTCCCCGGGAAACGTGGCAGTGGCAGCCTCAGCAACCCGGAGCCAGCCTGGTAGCGCAGTTGGCACTGGCTGGCTTCAGGAGCTGCTCGCTGCCGCCGCCACTGGCAAAGGGGAACTAGGGACGTCAGGCGGTACAGATCTCCTGCCCCCTGCCCCCTTTGTTTTGACAGATCGGGGGAGGCTCGGGAGGGCGGCCGTTGCCCAGGAGGGGCTCAAGGTGCGCTGTTTCTCTGCCAGGCAAGGTGCAAAGCCCTTTTTTCACACCCTGTGAAACATAGGTGCACAGTTTTTTTTAAAAAAACTGGGCAATGACGCACTGCCCACCTGTGACTCCCAAGCCTCTCCCGATCTCCTTCCCCCTTCCCCCTTTGTTTTGACTGATTGGGGGAGGCTTGGGAGTCGAGGGCGGGTGGCCGTTGCCCAGTTTTTTAAAAAACTCTGCGCATTTATGTTTCACAGGGTGCGAAAGAATGGCTTTATACCTTGCCTGGCAGAGAAACCACACACCTTGCGCCCCTCCTGGGCAACGGCCTGCCTGAGCCTCCCCTGATCTGTCAAACAAAGGGGTAAGGGGGCAGGAGATCGGGGAAGGCTCGGGAGTCATGGGCGGGCAGCGCACCGTTGCCCAGTTTTTTTCAAAACTCTGCACATTTATGTTTCACAGGGTGCAAATGAAGGGCTTTGCACCTTTATACAATATGCATGTGTGCTTTGGCCCAGGGTCTTTTGCCTCACTACCCCCACTACTGACTCCCTGTTGCTACTCAACTCCCCCCCCCCAAAAAAAGTGTCCCCGGATTCATTGAAAAACATCTGGTAAGCATACCGTAAGTGATCCAAAGGGACAAGGTCAACCCTTATGGGTGTCTTTACATAGCCTATCATTGGGAATGCTTTTAAAAAGTACATCAAATAGATCCTAGACTTTTCTCAGGGACACACTGTGGCTGCAACTGGAAACAATGGGAAACTATTCAGTCAAATCTACTGGATGACACCAGCACAGTGGGTTAGATCCAGACTCATGACTAATTTTCACATATGTGCCATCTAACTGCAACTAACTGAAATCTCTTTACAATGGGAGATGTTAGTCTTTAAGGTGCCAGGAGACTTTTTGTTGTTACACGTGCAAGTGACTAATGAACTGATTATTGCGTAATTTTTTGTGGATTACAGTCCACTTCATCAGATGCATAAAGGCGTTGGGTGGCTGAAACCTGAGATCTGCTGGCTTGTAAACAGTGAGGTCTGAAGGAAATGAAATGCATAAAAGTACAGAGTGTGACAATTACATTACTGACAACATCCATTCACAAAAAATATCCCAGTTTATAACACACACATCCTGATATTGGTAAGTCACTAGCACATCTAGTGGAATAAAAATCCATTGTCCCAATTCATTACACAAATGTATTGCACATTTTGTTTAATGGTAATCTGAAGTCTCTTTGTTCCATAATGGTCACCTTATGCTCAGTGGCAGAGTGTCCTGGAACTCCACTGTAACCCCCACCCACCACTGGTTTTCTTCATTATTTTGCAATGTGTCGGGCTCTGCAGTCTACATCTACTTTATTCACATACCTTGAACACCAAATAAAGCACAAGGTTTTAGAGCACAGAAGTATTCTAAGTGAAACAGGAACCTGTACCCCTAGTTTCTCATCTGATATATTGAGTAAGATAATTCTCTATTATTATAATTTCAGTATAAACATTTTCTTCACAAATTTCAAGCATTAAGAGATTTCCACTCACAAAAATATACACCGCAACTTTGCACTGCCTAACAGAGGTTCTTTATCTAACTGCAGTTCTGCAGAGGCTTATCAGCTAATCTAAAGTGCACTGAATCAATTGAAAACCAGCTGTTGGTACTGCTGGCCAAATGTAAAAGGATAAAGTTTTGAATTCAAGATTTTAGTCTGATTTGTGTTTTGGTCTTAGGAACTCTACAGCAGTTCCAAATTCTGCATAAAAAACAAACAAACTGCCATTTATAGAACCCTTGCAAGGGACAGGAGAGGGACAGAATGAACTTGTCTTGAACAGAAATGAAACAAGTTTCCTCTCTCCATCCAAGGCATGCCCAATTGGCGTAACTAAAAAAAAATATCTCCTGCCTCTTCCTGAAACTAAGACATCAAAGTATAAATACATGTGACATGGTAGCTCAGTCAATGGCTGCTGTGAGACCTGCAGTCTCTTTATCTAAGCAAGTACAGTGGTACCTCGGGTTACAAACACCTCAGGTTACAGACTCCGCTAACTCAGAAGTAGTACCTCGGGTTAAGAACTTTGCCCCAGGATGAGAACAGAAATCACTCGGCAGCGGGAGGCCCCATTAGCTAAAGTGGTACCTCAGGTTAAGAATGGTTTCAGGTTAAGAACAGACCTCCGGAATGAATTAAGTTCATAACCAGAGGTACCACTATCCTATCAGCTTATGTACTATTTATTTCATCTGCCCCCCCCCCATTTTGATTGTGGATGTGTACACTTATGCCTCAGAAGGCTTTCACGGAGAAGGTTACTGCAGGGGTAAACTTGCCCACTCCCCACACCCTAAGACTAAGGAGCAAAAGCTTAGGAGCAGAAGGAACAACCACCCTGAAATGTACAAAATGGCCAACTCTCCCTTGGCACTGGTGCTGTGACAAGGCGCATCACAGAAGAATAATGGAAAAGTGGGAAGTGACTGGAGATCTGGTCCTCTCTTCATATAAAGGCTCTCTTGTATTTCCCCCACCCCTTGCTCTCTGCAGTGTACCCATCACCATCACCTCCTTAACATCTTTTACGTGCCCTGGTTTTAAGAGAAAATCACACACACATGAAAAGATTACAATGTTTCTGGGAACTTCTACTCTCTGTACAGACTGTCAGAAGGGAAGTGGGAAAGGAAACTCAGTGATAGTGACTCAACTGAGCTCTGCAACACAACACAAAACAAAACAAAACAAAACAAAACAGAAAAGGAAGGGAGGAAAGAACATGCAGCAGGAAAATATCCTCTACACGATAACGTGATCCGATAACATGCCCTTGCTAGTCTAGTTATTACTTGAATATGTTCAGTCCTTTAAAACAACTTTTCTATCTCTCAGATTCCTAAAACTAAAGTTGGACCAGGTGGATTTTAAGATATGGTCTTTGAGGTTGGGCTTATCCAATGCAACATTTCTCCATATGTGTTAAACATGCTAATGAACACTCACATACTTGCATGTTCCATAATGGAGGAATTATCTGCTCCTGGCCTCACTGATGATTTTCTAGATATACTGCAAGCCTTTCTGTTTCAGACTATTTTTAAGATTTGAATTAATCAACTATGGAGTAATTTTAGTTCTACATCATATCCAGAATTCAATGTTTCCTTTATAATATACTTAACAGCATTCCTAAATGAAAACTTGAAATTGGAGACTGAACAATGATCGGCCTTCTCAGACCATAGATGCAGGTCTGAAAGAAAGCATAAATACTCACAAAAGCAAATACATTCTAAGCTGGCCTCCTCCAGTCTGGTGCCCTCCAAATGTGTTTTGAATCCCGAGGTTCCGGTTTCCGCCTGCAGGAATGGCGGACCTGTTTTCCATCTCTCTGACCTTTGTAAGGAATTTGGCGGTTGCTAGGGGAGTAAATGGCAACCCCCTACCCTCTCCGGGGGTTACGGAGAGGGGCCGCTGGCCCGCGATGCCCCCAGACCCACTCCGACTGTTTTTGGAGTGGGGGGAGCTTGGGCTGAGCACTTACAAGGGCCAGGACTCCCGGACGCTAATCTGCATGGCGGGGATTTCCATGGTTAAAGAAGATAATTAGGCTTAAATCTATGGACATACTTCAGAAGGAGGGAAAGAAGCGCTGTTTACTGCTGAGAAATTTATGCTGCCGAGTGAGAGGAGTCAAAGATTGTACTGCATCTGGAAGAAGGATTGATGGGGACGGAGCGATAAGGGGAGTGAGTTTTTATTTTATTTTTTTTCTTCATATTGTTGCCTCGTACCTTCCCGGACGCGATGTCCTGGCTTGTTTGGAGTGAAAGAGAAGCAAAAGACTGTGTGAGTTGAACCTTATAACTGTTGTTACTGATGAGAAAAGCCCCCCCCTAGTCGGACGGAAGGAGTTCTGAATGCGTTTGGAGGATTTATGAGCTGGGACGCACTTTAAATTGGAGCAGCGACCTGAAGCTAAGTTCAGCTATAGGGCAAGGAGATCCATTAATTTACCAAGAGTCTATGGTTTGATGTTTGGGTCTCCTGCCTGGAAAAGCTGTAAATTCTATAATGATCGTAAATCTTCATGGCTATGAGAGAAAAGCGAAAGTGATTTGAGCTTTTTAAGATGGCGCTACTTCGAATTGCTTCAACGCAACAGGAGCTCCATTAAGAAGATTTATGGGGAGGCTGGACTGATTAACTCACACAGGAGAAAGAACATCTGTGAGACTTTGTTTGATATTTATATCAGCAGCTGGGAAACAATCGTGAAAGTGGAAAACATCTATGTGACTGTAAGGGGAAGATCTGGATTATTATGAACTTGAAGGACGATTTGAACTTTAGAAAAAAGACGGCAGTGGACAGTTGCGAGGAATTCCCAATTTCTTGAAGCATGGGAACCCAAATAAAAAATTCTTTAGATGATTTGGCATAACATTCGGTCTGATTGATATATATATGTGTATAATTTGAAATATTGAATGTGATATAATTGGTTTTAATTGGAAAATTAATAAAAATATTTAAAAAAAAAAACAAATGTGTTTTGAATCCCAACTTCATGCCACAGCCAGGCACAAAACATGGCAGAAATTCCACTGTGTCCATGTCAAAGGGCACTTTTTACATCATTCTGACAATGTGCATCAAAGTGATCTCCACTGCAACCTGTCCCACTGACTGCTCAAGATCTATTCTGTCAGGACTCCTGCAGTGAATCACTGCCTGACCTGTTAGAGGTCAACCTTCAGGCTGACCTCAAATATCAAAAAAGATCCCCATCCCTGTTTCCTCCCCACCCGCCACCCATCCTCAAAGGAGCAGGTTGGTTTAAATTGTGAAAAGAATGGTAACCCCTTGCTATCACCCAACAGTTTCAAAAAATCTATTTACGCTCTGTTGTAGGTATCACACTCTTCAGCGCACATGTATCACAATTGGTACTGTCTGCCAAGGAGCCACCAGGATAGGTTCAAGGTGCTGGTTTTGGTGGTTAAAGTCCTATGCCGCATGGGACCAGGATTCCTGAAAGATCATCTCACCCCATAAATAAATAAATAATCAATCAATCACTGCGTTCTGCAAATGAGGGCCTCCTGCAGATAACATCTTATCTGGAGGCCCATTCTGTGCAATATAGGAATTGGGTTTTTAGTGTTTGGCACCAATCCTTTGGAATTCCCTCTTGTTAAATATTAGACATATGTCGTCACTGTTGTCTTTTTGGCACCTATTAAAGACTTTCTTCTCCTAGCAAGCCTCTTAGCTGGAAATTTTCCCAGTCTGCATCTGTATTGGTACTTTTAGATATCAGTTTTCTTGATTTTACTGATTCTGTAGAAGACTCCCTGGAAAAGACCCTGATGTTGGGAAAGATTGAGGGCACTAGGAGAAAGGGACAACAGAGGATGAGATGGTTGGACAGTGTTCTCGAAGCTACCAACATGAGTCTGACCAAACTGCGGGAGGCAGTGGAATACAGGAGTGCCTGGCGTGCTCTGGTCCATGGGGTCACGAAGAGTCGGACACGACTAAACGACTAAACAACAGTAATCTAGCAAGGGAGAAGCTCCTGACTGTGGCAGAAGAATGGTCCATTGAAGGGTGCAGAAACAGAATTATTCCGCATTTTAAAGAACACTATAAGCCAACACATTCCAGGCCACAGATGGCCTCTTATCGGGAAAATTGTGTGTGTTAAGAAGTGTCAGGGATTAGGCTGAGGGATGTTGCTCTGAGGAGGAATGGTGGGAGCAGCTCTCTCCCTCTGCGCAAGGCCAGGATCCTGAAGCTCCACAGGAGCAGGAATATAGTATCGACCAATGGTTTGTGGTAGGACACAGAGTTATGCTCCTGCTACCCATCCCCACTCTGTCAACATTTATCTAAGGATAATAGTGTCATAGAATCATAGAGTTGGAAGAGACCACAAGGGCCATCCAGTCCAACCCCCTGCCAAGCAGGAAACACCATCAAAGCATTCCTGACAGATGGCTGTCAAACCTCTGCTTAGAGACCTCCAAAGAAGGAGACTCCACCACACTCCTTGGCAGTAAATTCCACTGTCGAACAGCTCTTACTGTCAGGAAGTTCTTCCTAATGTTTAGGTGGAATCTTCTTTCTTGTAGTTTGAATCCATTGCTCCGTGTCCGCTTCTCTGGAGCAGCAGAAAACAACTTTTCTCCCTCCTCTGTATGACATCCTTTTATATAGACATTCATGAGCCAAAATTACAATGTGAACTTAACCAGAGGCAAGAACTTTCAATTCTGTTGCCTCTGTTTACCGGAATAACCCATCTCAGTATGATGGGAGACTCCTGCATCAATTTGATTGCCACATTGGGGGGGGGGAACCTATATAGAGGCACCAGGGGATTAAAATGATCTATGTTGTGAAAATGTAGCAAAAATGAAGAGGAGGCACTTGCAACACTTTAAAGTCTTAGGATACTACCAGATTGGCATTGTCACAATAGTAACCTTTGGTCTCATGTGCATGCCACTTTCCTCTTGAGTCACCAACACATCACTGATTTATTAGTGTAACCAATAGGACTGCAAACATTTACTGTAAGCAACTTTGGATGGGCATCTGCCCAGAAAAGCAACCTAAAAATACAGAAAATGTTTCATTCCATTTACTGCCTTGCTTTGAACAGATTAACATGTTAATAGATTAAAAACAAGGGACGTGGGTGGCGCTGTGGGTTAAACCACAGAGCCTAGGGCTTCCTGATCAGAAGGTCAGTGGTTTGAATCCCCGCGGCAGGGTGAGCTCCCGTTGCTCGGTCCCAGCTCCTGCCAACCTAGCAGTTCGAAAGCAAATCAAAGTGCAAGTAGATAAATAGGTACCACTCTGGCGGGAAGGTAAATGGCGTTTCTGTGTGCTGCTCTGGTTCACCAGAAGTGGCTGGCCAAATGACCTGGAAGTTGTACGCCGGCCCCCTCGGCCAGTAAATCGAGATGAGTGCTGCAACCCCAGAGTCGTCTGCAACTGGACCTAACGGTCAGGGGTCCCTTTACCTTTACTAGTTTTAAAACACCCATAGAAACATTTCAGGCACCCATGAAGCCTCTGAGCTCCCCTCTCCACTCAGTGCCTCCTTCATCATGAGGTGTCAAGAGTAGCTATCTCTCGCCCTGCCCTGAAGCTGAAGGAGGATGCTTCCACCCTTCCTCTTCCAGCTCTGTGCTTTTCAAGGCTCCTCTCGGCAGCCAAGTGACCAAGATGGTAGCAAGCAAACGGCACTGATATGGGACACTGGAGGGAAGAAAATGGAGCAGCCGGAGATGGGGAGAGAAAGGGGTCTGGCTTAGGGGGAGAGAGAAGAGAGAAGAGATCCAGGAGAATGGATCCTCTTGAACAGGCTTCCTCAAACTCAGTCCTCCAGATGTTTTTGGCCTACAACTCCCACGATCCCTAGCTAGCAGGACCAGTGGTCAGGGATGATGGGAATTGTAGTCTCAAAACATCTGGAGGGCCAAGTTTGAGGAAGCCTGCTCTTGAAATTCATCATCACTAAAATAAATCCCATTGGTCTGCTGGCTGAATAATCAAAATCACTGATCAGGTGTTTTCCGCTGCTGCCATGGCACAAAAACATGGATCCTTGTGGAGCGTCATTATTTTCACAAGTGATCCGCTCAGGTGACCTCATTGTCCCCATGGGTTTTGTGGTTCACAAATGGTTCTGCTGTCATCTTATGAAGGAATCAGACTAAACTAAAAAATACTGTATGTAGTTTGGTTTGGGAGTCAAGAAGTTAGTTTGTTTCCTGCTGCCAAAGACTTGTCTGTCCTGATAAACAAACTAAGAAGTGTTTTAGAAAATTTTGATATATGTGGCTCAGTTAAGTCCATTGTGCTTCTTTGATGATTTGACCATTTGTGGATAGATTCTAGAGGAGATAACATATAACCTGTGTATCTGATGAAGTGTGCATGCACACGAAAGCTCATACCAAAATAAAAAGTTAGTTGGTCTTTAAGGTGCTACTGAAGGAATTTTTTTTATTTTGTTTCGACTCAGACCAACACGGCTACCTACCTGTAAATATAACCTAAGGGTATAACTAGAAAGTGACTTGAAACAGATATTAGATTAGACTGGAACAAATAGCAAAAAGCAAACTCAGGCACAAAGCTACACAGCTGTAAAGTTGCAACTTTTCAGCAAATGAGGAATAGGAGAACTGTCTGCTGGGACAATGTAGTACAGTATTGAGAAAACTGAAGCCAGAAGTATATTTGTATCAAGCATATCTGCTGTGAGGATAAAATTAAAGCAGTGCATTATATTTCTGCACACTGCCAAATTTTAATGTGAGCAGAGAATGTTGACCCCCTTGTTGCACAGGGAAAAGTTTGCCTATGACAGCTAGAGATGTTGCAACAACAGGTGTTAGCTTAATTAGACTTTGAAAATAGTTCACCACTCACCAGCAATAATATATCCAGCAAAACTGGCTGTACAGGAAGGTATTGTCCTCTGCAAGATCCTTTATGGAGTGGTCAAGGGAAAACTTAAGTTAGGGGTGCACAACATACTAAGACACATGCAAATATTCTAGTTCTGAGCTGAAGCATTCTGCTGTTTGAATCAATATGGGGTGCACACGCACGCACGCACGCACGCACACACACCACACACACACAAACACACCTGCATTATCTTGTCCTTGCTTTGCAGAGTAGCATTCCTCTGGCTACTTTGCATTTTTATTTTCTAAAATAAAATATAAAATTACAAGATTTTCTAAAAAATCTTGACCAACCATTCTTTCATGAGCGTATGTGCCTTTTATCAAGTCAGACCCACTGGCCCATCTAGCTTGTCCACAATGACTGGTAGTGGTGCTTTCCCAGACTTCTCTTTTCTCAGAAGTCTTTCCCAGTCCAACCTAGAGAAGCTAGAGATAGAGTGGGGACTTTTTGCATGCTCTCCCACTGAATTATTATTATTTTCCACACAACAATCCACTTCTCAGGTAAATCATTTAAAGAACTGAGATTTAGACAAAAGTCTACTACTCAGTCCCTTTGCAATGCTGACTCACTGGCCTTCGTTTTGACCAACAGTGCTGTTTCTTTTAATACTGGAGTGACTGAAAGGTGCAGATTCTCTGCGAGTCCTGGCTCCCATCCCAAGGTATGGCAATAGATGCTCTTACTAGTAGGTAAGGGTCTTCATTAGGGCAGAGGAATAGTACAGACTCAGCAGCAGGAAAAGTGCTATTCCAGTCCCAGAGCTTTCAAAAGGAAAAGGTCTTTGTTGAGTTGTATAAGTATAAGTGATGAAGGGGAACCATACCTAATCAAAACATCCTCCCTCCCCACTCACACAAGAAACTAAAGATCATCACAGCCAACCACAAATGAGCACTCGCACCCTAAGACGAATCCCGACCTCTCTCACCAACAGAGAAGCACGAACAAACAACAGAGAACCTGCACAAGCGACGCTGACGTCGAACCCCTACACATATCAAGAAAAACAGAAACATTGACATTCCACCACATCCAACTCCCCATCCCACCCACCTCTTTCCCCCCTTCCTCATGATGTCTCAATAAGTAAAATTGTTATGTAAAAATGATGCATGAGACATTGCACTACCTTTGTAACCCACGAAAATCCTTAATAAAAATAATTATTTTTTTTTAAAAAAGGGAAAGGTCTGGCAAGATTGGGACCAGTCTAGGAACAAGGGCCAAGGTTCACGAGTTCAGGGTAAGTTAAAATAAGTTTAAGACTGCATGAGAGCTGAGAAACTGTTCTAACAAGTTTTCCATGCTCAACCTTCCAGTTTTAAAGCTGAAGTTGGCACAGCTCTTACTTGCAAGAGACTCTGTTCCTTCACGAGCCATTAGCCTGCAAGCAGGTCTGTTTTAAACCTGCTTCTCCTGAGGAGGCATTTGAGCCTGGGAGAGAGCACCGAACCCACCTCTCCCACTGAAAGCTGCTTGACCACCCCAGGTTGTGGCTCAGATCCTCCCCACCTTACGACAAGGCTCTTTCCCCTTTTGAGGGGAGGGAGCTGAAAGTCCTGTCTGCACATCAGAGCCAGATGGGATTGGGGAGAGCGAATGGCTTCCATCTGTTCCAGCCTCGTCTCCCATTCCTCATCTCCCTCTCCATCTGCCAGGAGTCACTTCTCTGGGGTTGGGCAATATAAAGTCATGGAGATGGAAGTTAAAAGGATGTTTAAAACTATCAGCAAACAGCAACTCCAAGACAAACTGTGCTTATTCATTTTTTTAAACGTGGAATAACCCAGAGCAAACACAAGCATAATAACTTACTAAGTTTAATTGTGCTACATCCAATCACTTCGTAAACATAAATAAGATGTTTAGGAGTGACTTTAGGTGTGTGTTTCTGTGTGCCAAAAGGTAAAAGCACGCATTAAAATAACTCCTTGCCTAACTTTCCTGCTCAAGA
Source organism: Zootoca vivipara (assembly GCF_963506605.1). Lineage (NCBI taxonomy): Eukaryota > Metazoa > Chordata > Lepidosauria > Squamata > Lacertidae > Zootoca > Zootoca vivipara. The sequence continues at coordinate 65,462,828 of NC_083277.1, read as the reverse complement.
GCTAACTATTGGAAAACTTTTTTTTAAAGCTATTAAGCAAATTCTGTCTTCCTTCACAACTTAATGATTTGCTTTGTTTCAGTTGCCTTAATCCAATTTTATACATAATACTGATGACACTGAGTTCTCTCTTTCTTGGGTAAAGAGGGATGCTTGAGTTCTACTTTCATATTGACTCTTCACACAACATCAAGGGGACCTCACAATACATCTAATGCAAATACAATCCATATGTTGACAGCTGCAGGACCTGTATACTCCCTTCCTAGATTGCCAAACTAATGTGGCTTTACTTTTTCAGAAAAAAGAAGAGAGTAGAGGTAACACTTAGCTGTTCAACTGGATTTTTACTTTCACTCAAGTCTAAAGAACTATCATGGCCTAAAAAACACCAATATTGCTCAAGGATTCATTTATTATTCTTCAGCAGATTTTTGTATGTTAAGACATGTTATTTACCGTAGTATAAGCCTTTTCAGCACTGATTTAGGTAGATTAAAAAGACAACAACTCTGGAGTAGGTATATTCAGAACTTCCAGGACATGATAGATGTGTATAAAATTATGCAAGGCATGTAGAAAATGGGTAGAGAACGTTTTTCTTCCTCTCACCCTCTCTCTCCTAACACTACAACTCTGGAACATCCAATGAGGCTGAATGTTGGAAGATTCAGTACAGATAAAAGAAAGTACTTCATCACACAAGTATGGAATTTGCTTCCCCACTACTTTGCCAACCAAGTAGTGTTGTCCACCAGCTTCAATGGCTTTAAAAGAGAATTAGACAAATTCATGGAGAATAAGGCTATCAATAGCTATTAGCCAAAATAGCTATGTTCTCCTGTCACACTCAGAGGCAATGTGCCCCTGAATACCAGGTTCTGGAAACCACAGGAGGGGAGAGTGCTCTTGCACTCAGGTCCTGCTTTCGGATTTCCCATATGCATCTGCTTCGCTACTGTGAGAACAGGATGCTGGACTAGATGGACCAGCGGCCTGATCCAACAAACTCTTCTGACGTGCTGTTTAATTTAATCTTAATCTTTCCACAAATGCATAGTGACTGCATTAATTACACAGGCCACATACTAAATAAGTTTACTTATCGCCAATAATGTTGGCCTTTCCATTTTAGTAAAAAAAAATAATTCTATGCAAATTAGGACAATTTGCACAGGGTAATTTGTAGTGGGAAGCTCTCAGTTTGCATTGGAAAATCTTCTGATGCCCTAGGGAGTGATCTAATTTGGCATGTTTATTTTACTGAGCAAACAAAGTAAAATCTAATAAACTTTATTTAGTAAACAAAGCTATAAACTTTGAAACTGCCAAGCTTTCCTAATACATTTGCAATTGGTGTCCATTCATTTTTAATAATGATCTTATGAAATGTGAAATAATCCACAGAAAAACAAAGCACTGGAAAAATTTCCACCCCACATCTCTGTTTATATAGCCCCTTTATGCAATTACCCATGACAGTTACTACTTGAGTACAGTACTCCTCCCACCCCAGTAAGTGGATATAAGATTGTAACCTAAACATGGTTCAGTCCCTTGTACCTCCAGGTAGGACTACGAATGTCCCCTATATGAAACCTTGGAGAGCCAGTCAGTCAGTGTAGAAAACACTGAGCTTTATGGACCAATGGTTTGACTTGGTAAAAGGCAACTTTGTATGTTCACATGTTGACCAATACAGAGTCATCTGCCTCAGGACATTGTATTGCAGGGAATTGGATTACCACAAGATTATCTGTCTTAACATGTAACAAGTTAAAAAACATGCATAATTTCCTAGGAAAACACTAAAATGGCATGTACCAGAGTTTTCTTGTACAGATTTTTTCCCCAGAAACTTTACTGCATGAACCCACTGAACTGCAATGTAACAGTAACAAACAACAACAACAAATCTCACCCAACATTCGAGCACAGTTTAGAGGTTTGGCTCAATCCCAGTTAAACAATAAAACAACAGGAAAATTCACATGCTGAAACAATAGTACCACTAGCACGCATATGACCACCACCTTCTCATTGAATTACAGCTAGAATCACTTCTTAGTATCCTTGTTCCTTTCTTCACAACATGATATTGGTGGTAGTATCAGAGGATTTAACTATTGTTTTTGCATCTGTACTTCTGTTTTTAAAAGCTGTGAATTGGTCATAAACATTTATCTTCTTCTTTCTGCTCCACCATAGTACAAATACTGTATCACTATACAGTGTTACCTCGGTTTAAGAACAGTCCTGTTTAAGAACAATTTGGTTTACGAACTCCGCAAAACCGGAAATAGTGTCCCGGTTTGCGAACTATACCTTGGTCGAAGAACGGAATCCAAACAGTGGAAGGGCACCGGCGGCAGGAGGCCTCATTAGGGAAAGCGTGTCTCGGTTTAAGAACGGTTTCGGTTTAAGAACGGACTTCCAGAACGGATTAAGTTCGTAAACCAAGGTACCACTGTATATTGTTATGAGAGATGGGCAGTTAAAATGGTTCCATTTACATTTGTGAGTCTTTCAAGTTACAGGTTTTAAGGATCAAACTTCATGTTACAGTACTTTAAAGGCTAGAGCTGTGTGTTTTCATTTAGTTAGCTGTAGAAGCCCTCAACATCACTGGGACTGCACCCTCCACAGTTATGATCCCAAAGAAAACTGGGGTCCTCCACATAAAAATTTGAGGTTTAGAGTATGTTCCAACCAGCAACAATGAAAGCTTTTCTAAGCTTTATTGCCATGGGTGGGGAAGGAAGATTTTCCTCATGATCATGGCTGGAGAGAAAATGGATAAACATCATTTTCCTGCATGTCGGGCTCCTGGAGATTATCTTGCTTCCTACACACACACACACACACACCTGTAACTAAAAAAGAAGTACAGACATAACTAAACACTGCTCTTTCAGCATAACCTGTAGTTTGCCCTTTAATGTAACCTTTAAAAAGAACCACATAAAAGCCACACGCATAAACACACACTGTATTAATTAGCCATTTAAAATTAACCTTCCATCCCTGCATGAAATTCCAATGTTTGGAATTTTGGAATAGAGTATGGCATTCATTTCATGGTGAGGTAATCTGAATCATTCAGCATTATGACGCTAATGGTCAGTCACAGGTGTTTCCAGCTGGAAATAACTCTGTAATTCAAAAAATCTAAGAGCAGCATCTCTAACTAACTGACTGTAGGAGAAAACAGGTTCTATGATTCTACATCTACAATGCCCCTTTGCTGTTAGCAGGTTCTTTTTTCATAAGAAGCAGCAATGCAAATGTATTAGAAAGCAACAATGCATCTTCTTCTGTAACACCTCTTCAGTGTGGCTCAGTGAACACCAAAAATGTTGACCATCAGTTGAATTGAACTGAGAAGTTATAAAATAATCTGTCTTTGTCAATTACAATGAAAATTTTATTTTGTTTTGGTTAGTCTCTGCACTACTAGGAATTCCAAGAGACCTGTACAAAGCAAACAAACAACAACAATAACAACTGCTTACTCTCCAGTCACTGTATTTGTACTTCTTTCATTTTACTTGTATAAAGCATGTAATAAGAGCCCTGTGGGAAGAGACCAATGACCTATCGAGTTCAACATTCCATTTCCCACACTGGCCAGCCAGATGCATCCAGAAAGTCCACAAGCAGGACATGAGGGTAACAGACCCATTTCCGTTTTTATTCCTTAGGAATAAGTATCCAGTGCAATACTTTCTCTAATCTGAAAGTAGTATACAGTCATCATAACTAGTAACCATGGATAGCATTATCCTCCAGGAATGAGTCTAAACCATTAAAGCTGCTGCCCATCACTACATGTGGTAGCTAATTTCACACTTTAGCTACATACTGTGTGAAGTGTGTGTGTGTAATCAGTTTCACTGGATGGTCCCACATTTGGTCTAAACCACTGAGCCTAGGGCTTGCCAATCAGTTTCCCCTGACATCAACTCAGTGGTCAGCAACACCTGCACCTTAGCTTTCAAAGGCCTGCCTTAGGAAGGTACCGGAATTAGCCTGCTGACGGAAGGATAAAAAGGAGAGAGCCAATCAAATCCCTCTTGGGAGTGAATTCTGCAATATGGGAGCAGCCACAGGAAAGGCTCTCTCTCTCTATGTCACCAGCAACTGTGCTTCTGATGTTGATGGGACCAAGAGAAGGTGCTCACCCGAGGATCTTAGCATCTAGGCAGGGTTGTATAGACAAAGATGCGAATTTCAGGTAGCCTGGGTCCAAGGTTCTAAGGCATCTCATAAACCACTTCTATCTATATGCTTGCTGATACTCTTAAATAATTTGAAAAGGTTAGACAAGATTCACTTTTCCAGAAGTCGTCCTGATTCTTCTTCAGTAGGGCTTGTCCTTCTGTATGCTTGATAATTTTATATTTAATAATACTTTCCACCAATTTACCCAGGCGTTAAGCTAACTGGTCTATAATTTCATGGAACCATGACCATGTTTTAGTCCTTGGGCACAGAGTGTTATTTTATTATTTCAGTTAAGAGTTGAGAGCACTTTCCTATTTTTTTGTTTTTGTTTTGTTTTAGGGTGGGGCTGTTGCCTGCTCTTCTTTCCCCTGTATTTTTATTTTTTGAGAGGGGAGAATTATTTGCCTTTCTTTCTTTCTTTCTTTCTTTCTTTCTTTCTTTCTTTCTTTCTTTCTTTCTTTCTTTCTTTTTTTCTTTCTGGTTGAAGACTTCCCACCCCCCTTGTGATATTATTATTTTGTGGTCCCTGTGACAAGTTTCTCCCTAAAGGCAGAAAAATATTGGGCATTACTACAATACTTTCTCTTTTGGGTGTCCCTTTTATTTCATTCTAATTTATATGCTACTACTTTGTTACTGAAGAGCTTAAGAAACCAAAGATCTTTTTAAAAATAAATAAATCCTGAAGCCTAGAGAGGAACAACTGTCTTTTAACCTAATCAATGCTCTTTGCTCTGAAGGTTGGAAAACAGAATCAGACAGCCATTAGCCAGGAAATGCTATAAAAGCCTCTCTTTTTTTCAGAATACATAATGAAGAACTCAACATTTAAGGGCTTGCAGGGTTTTCAATTACTAGTTGCTTCAATAATGTTAGTTTTAGATGCTTAGTGTTTCTCATTCCATATTACAGAGTATTCTTCACTACGGATTAATCATATTCTTGACCGTGTTCTCAGGCAGCATGAAGTCCTTTGCTCCTGAGAGCCATTTCAGATGTGCATTACTTCACTTATTTCCAGGAGACTGCTAACTACTGCAGGTAATTGCTTGGCAAGCCAACCTTCTGCTGCAACATCAACACATGTGGTGCACAGATATCAGTCCAGATGCCCCTTTGAGACCTGTCATAAATATGCAGATGGAGCCAGGAAGGGCAGCTCTGTCATCTTTTGGACATGAACATGGGAAAGTGCAATGGGGACAGATTTGGCAACAGGTCTACAACTAATAATACTGCCAATTGCTCCTTCTTTAAACGAAATTGCTAACAGATCTCTTGACTGGAACATGTGATACTCTAAGTGTGCCACTCTGTCTTTGTTTTTAAAAGACTGAAATCAACTTCCCAATAATTTGTCATGTTTTAAAAGTTTGGGAGCTTTTTAAAATATAATAATAATAATAATAATAATAATAATAATAATAATACTTTAAAGACTGACCTAATTTGCAGTGCAGGAAATGTTCTGATTTTGTTAAAGTTCACCACAAAATTCAACCATGATTTTCTCAAGGAAAAAGGTGACACAAAAAGATTAAACATGGGCCAAGTTCCTAGGTTGTTATAAAACATCAACTAACAATTATGCCCCTTTATTTCAACCACCCAACACTAAGTGAGATCCTGCCAACTGCTAACAGTAACTACCCCACTTACTATGTCATATGTGGAGTCACTGAGCCCACCAAATTAATTTTGGTTCACCTATTCTTGCCACATGGCTTTCACTCTGAGAAATGAAGCAACATGTGGCATTAACAGGAATCATTTCATTCTTTTTGTAAACCAGCACATTATTGGGAAATACTTGTTTTGAATTAACTTAATGTTCCATGAACAACTCTGAATCTTTCATAAAATTATGCATGCAGACATTATTAATTTGAGAAAGAAACATCATTTTTTTAATCCTTGAGGAGAAAAGACATTATGAATGGAGGTTTATTCTCAAATTTTTTGCTTGTTTGAGGCTAGCTACTGTAGCACTGTTGTGAAATAGTCATGGATTTGCTAGACACACAGTTATTTCACACACCAGAGTAAAGTTCTTACAAGAAGGATCTTGATCTGCTCAGAAGTTCAGAGTTTTCAGAAATGAGAGTTACTCTCCTTTACCCTATAGGTTGCTTCTTAATACAATAGACAAATAGGAATCATGAAAGAAAAAACCATTACAAGGTAAACCCCTTAGGATCTATTACCAGTTCGTTCTGACAATCTCAGGATGTCTGTTACTGAAAGAGTGACAGTTATGTGCCTGCCTCGCTATACATTTTTCAAATGAAATTGGCCTACTTTATATAGGTTATGTTGCAATCAATTTTTTAATGAACATTTGTCTCAGATCTAACACTAACAACACTGGTCTGTGCCTCTAACTTTGCAAAGAGAAATCCCTTGTTACACAGTGAAGAATAGCTCTCGTCTACAAACGGTAATGAAGAAGAATACCTGGTCATGTATAAAACATTATGTCTTGGATACAAGACAAGCCTGCCAAAAATGGATTTTCCTTCCCCCTCATCACCCCAGCAGCCCCCATCTCAAAAACAAACAAACAGACAAACAAACTTGCTCCCGATGACTGAGGCACAAGGAGCTGATAGAAAGGAGAGGGGCATTGTTGAAAGGAGAGCAGAGGTACCTCCCATTAGTGTTCACTCATGCTAGCTTTTATCTGAACGAATCCAAAACTTGTGAATACACAAGTTTTACTATACATAAATACATACATACCGCACCTACACTGTGAGTGGTTGTATAACATACACACAGAGAGAAATTGGATTAGGGCACAAATTTACTTTTCAGCTTAAAATCAAAGCAGAAACACTGTTTTTCAGAAGTGCCCATTAGGGGAGGAAAGCCCTGTTAGCAATAAATTCTACAATTTGAATATTTAGGTGAAATATTCTACAATGCTGCAACCTTCCAATGCAACAATGTATTTCTATTTAAGAACCATTTGCTAAATTCATAGAAATGTAAGTGGAAAGAAACTATTTCAAAAAGTAAGAATCAAAAAATGCTTGCACTAGCTTCATACTGTGATACGTTAAGTAGGTTACATAGTAGTTACCGTCATTCTGCTTGTACAAAAAGCAGAACGTTGCATTTTGATTCAGTTTCCCTTTCATCATGCAATGTTCTAGTCCAAATTGTAAAAAAAAGTCCTTATTGTACACACAATACTGTTGAGACTGTAGTTGAGCTATGGCACTTGCATAAAGTTCCAGGCACACTACAGCAGAAAACATTATCTAGATGCATTAATAGCCAAATAAAGAGAACAAATGAGTAAATGAACAGTTTTTCTAAACTATTTGGCTTGCAAAGCTCTAGAGCAATTTTCCACATTATAGAATGGATTTCAGATGATTTATTAGCAAATTTCTCTTAATGGTTTCAATACTTTGGTTTCTATGGTATTCATGAAATAATATTAGCTCCCTCTGGTGGTCAGCTATGCCAAAGGCGTTACAGAAAGATTGCTACTTGAGTGTTTCAGAGGACACTTCCAGTGTAAGGTCTGCACTTTCCACACAACTTGTATCTCATTATGCATGATCTAGCTTTCTTTTGTGCCTCATTATGCATGATCTAGCTTTCTTTTGTGCCTTGCTTCCCCCCCCCCCCCCCCCGCAGGACCAATTGCAGCCATCAGCAGTCGTTAACAGCCATCAACTGGTTTACCACTCCTAACAGCTCATCACCCATTCCCACCCACCCCCACCCTCTGAATATATATAAGGGTCTGGTTGATTCTGTTTCAGTGTATCTGACGAAGTGTGCATGCACACAAAAGCTCATACCAAAATAAAAAGTTAGTTGGTCTTTAAGGTGCTACTGAAGAATTTTTTTATTTTGTTTCGACTCAGACCAACACGGCTACCTACCTGTAACTTGTCGTTAGTTGTGGCTAAGGCTGTGTTTCTGTACACACTTGGTTGGGAGCAAGTCCTATTGAACTCTATATTAACAAGAGATCAATAAACCTCCTAATTTATTTTTTTGAAAGTTAAAAAAGTTAACTTGAGATCAATAACATTTGGTTATTTGTAGACAACTGGGATCCTATCCCTCAGTAAGGCCAATGCTGAGCAGGCCCTCATCCATGGGCTCCATAAAAAAAGACAGGACATGGAGAAGTTCCAAACAGTTATTTTATGTCGCTGGCATTGGCATTGAAGTCTATAGTCTGGCTTCTCTCTCAAGAAGTGGAGCTCTGTCTAGCACCCACTGTGGACCTGAAGAAGCATTCTTGTGCCCCCCCCCCGGGCCGTCCTTGGGGTGTCAGCCACAGATCTTTCCCAGAGTCATCTCTCTCATACTTTGTAGTGGAATGGTTCCTCTCCAATCAGAAGTTTCTCCTGGTCCCACCTGTGCCTCTCAGGGGTTGCCCTGGTTGTGCCAGGCCGTGTCAGGTGTCCATGAGCCCCAGCTGGAAGACTTAGTCAGAAGGACCTGTCTCCTCTCCTAAAGAATGCCCAGCTTAGATTGAATACCCTAAACAGCCTGAGATCCAAATACCATACCACAGTGTCTATGAAATAAGATCAGGTAGCCTCTTTAGCAGAAGGCCTTTTCTTGAGTAGCATCCCACCTTTGTAATGTCATTCCTAAGGAGGCATGTTTGGAGCCAACATTCATAGCTTTACTTATTTGCACAAACATTTTGGATGGTTTGGTGTGTGTTTTTAGATTTTCTGTTTTTGTTCGGCTCTTGTCTTGTTCCATGTTTTCATGCTTATTTGTTGGTTTTAAATTAAGAAATATTTTAAATAAAGGCTCCATCTTAACTGTACTGCTATTCCCAGGACCTCTGTTCTTTGCCAAGGGTATGAGTACGGATCACCTCTTTCAAGTGGGCAATTTCCTACTGCTTTCTCCACCCTGCCTTCCTCTCACTGCCCAGAACGGCACTTACTCCTCCTGACTACCAGGAGTGGTGCTAGGGCTTTTTGCGCCCTAGACAAAAACACCTTCTGGCGCCCCCCTCCCGCTGATGCCCCTGCGTCCCCTCCATTGGCGGGAGGAGCGCAGGCCAAGGGGGGAGCTCGGCGCCCTCCCGTCTGTGGAGGGGACGCTTTGAGCTCCTCAGCAGTGGCGGCTGCAGCGAGTGAGTGAGTGGCAGCAGCGGCAGCAGCGCCCATAGCTGAAGGCTTCAGCTGCGGGCGCTGCTGCCGCTTGCTCACTGCAGCCGCTGGGGAGCTCACAGCATCTCCTCCGTGGGTGGGAGGGCGCTGAGCTCTCCTTTTGGCTCGCACTCCTCCCGCCTGTGGAGGGGACGCTGGGGGCTCCTCGGCGAGTGGGCGTGCGGCGGCGGCAGCACCCATAGCTGAAGGCTTCGGCTGTGGGCGCTTGCCGCCACTACCATCGCCGTTCGCTCGCTGCGGCCGCCGCCGCCGCTGGGGAGCTCTCGGCGTCCCCTCCATAGGCGGGAGGAGCGCGAGCGTGTGCCTTGGGGGGGCGGCGGTGGCGCGGGAGTTTTGCGGGGCAGGCTCGGCAGCGCCCCCTCCATTTTCGCGCCCTAGGCAATGGCCTAGTCCACCTAAATGGACGCACCGGCCCTGCTGACTACCTTATCTCCTTCCTCAAGCACACATGATGAAGGTATTGTGTTTCCTCTTCCCATGTCCCAAATAGTCATCCTCCTTCATTCTGTTTCTCCGCCATGCTTTCCTCCTTAATCTCCAGTTACGGTACTTCATCTGCCCTCCCTATATCGCCCCAGAGTCATTTAAAGGGTTCCACAGCCTCTGTGGCTCCTGTTGATCACTGGGCCAGGAGTAAGTGAGCAGTACACCCCAGTGATATTACAATAGGTCCTAACATAGACTCCAAGGCAGCAAGGCAAGTGTCTGAATCTTTTGATCAATTTTCAATTATGTGTCGCTATTTATAACAGTGTTTGAACCCAAGTTATTTTTGTTTAATGAATCATGGTTCTGTGGTTTCAGGCCAAGATCCCAAGAGCCTATACCACTGGTTCCATATGTCTTAATCAGCAACCTACATCCCATGCAACAAATGTTTTCTTTTTCCAAAATAGTTTATGTTACATCACATGTGTGCCTGCTATTTAAAATTAAAAAGGCCAGTCCTACTGGCCATGCCCCAAGACTCTGAGCACAGCTAAGTGGTAGCTCTTTGGATACTGGCCATAACTGGCACCTCATATACTGATCCAGTTAAATGAGAATTTTGCCACAATACTGGCCACATCTCCTGTAATTGCCCAGTAAGTGGATCTACCAATAAATTAGCCTGTGTATGAGTATAATCACTCTGCTGGAAGGCAACTTTACCATGTTCCTGGAATATTTTTCTTCTCCTTTTAAAGCAGAACTATAGGCATGGCAGTTGCCAAGCTGAAAGCCACAGCCACATGCTTCCCTTGTTCCCAAGTAACAAATTTAGTTCCATACAGAAATTGACATGATTTTCTCCACAGTGAGGGGCAATGCAGATAGGGAAAATCATGTGCAGGGACGGATAAAGGTCCCTCTCCTCAGCACTGCAGCTCTCCCTATATATCTAACTTTAAATGACTGTCAATCTGAGTGCAGATTTCTTGTCCAGTTTGGGCCTGAAGAGACCAGAGAATGGAGGAGGATGGAGAAGGCGGCAGGTAGGCAAGAAGATTGCCTCTCAGGAAGAACGGAAGGACAAAAAGAAGCACATAAAGGAGGAGAAGGTTTCCCTCAATCCTTCCTGTCTCACTCTCTTATTTTGTCTTCCCGTCACATTTTTAATTCTACATTTATATCTCACTGTTCTCCTGAGATGGAGCCCAAAATGGTACACATGTGGTTCCCAAGCAGTCACTCCTCCAGACACTGACCAGACACATACCTGCTTAGCTTCAGAAAGGTGGTGGCTTTATGACCCAGGAGGCAGGGTGAACAAAAGGCCAGCAACAGAACCTTCTAAGCTATTCTAATCACTTAACATTAGCAGATATCAGTTGACTGCAAAATGGCAAATGCAACCCCAAACTCCCTCACTTACCCAGATCCTGCATCACTTTCCCTAGCTAGCAGACCAGTGTCATCATAATCAGGGAACCTAGCTGTATTTTGTTTTCAAGTGTAGATATTAACACAAAAGAGAAGTCAAAAATAAGGAACAGCTCAATTCTAAAAATCAGCCTCACATGTGCTTTCGTGCTGAGGATAAGGTCTGCCAACAGTAATGCCAGCTCATTGTAACAATAATGCTATGTCTACTCTGCTAGGAATTGAAACTAACTCTGCAGTGGAAGCATACATATCAATGCAAAATGGACATAAGACTGTATTCGGAAACCCCAATGAAAGATATTCATTCCGCTCCAACAACCAAAACATACATTTAAAAATTAGACAGACTTCCTGTTCCTCAAACGTAACTGACATTTTGACATGCAAGAAAGAATTTTAGATTAACGTCTCAATCAATCTAGCCTATTTTAAAGAAAGTCAGTCTAGACTTTGAGCTTAAAGACAGCTATCAATTTATTTGCTAGTGGTTAGCTAAGTAAGAGGACTGCAATTATACTGTTATGTTTAAAAGAGCTATAAGTCGAATATTTAAAACTATTATACATAATTTAAAGATCAAAAGAAGATAGCATGCTTTCCCCTTTCTCACGATTTCAGAAACGATGCTGAGCCAGACTTATAAGTTTTATGTCCACTTAGGTCAGGAAAATTCCTGCAAACAATCTTTTGTCTGTTATGGTTCCAAATGCTGGAGCCTGGGATGTTTTCATTACTAAATAATATATGAACCAACGATGTGTAGGTAGACTTTGGTTTCTGTACAAAACAAAGATATTCATATGGAAACATTTGACCCCATCATCTGAAAAATGACCCTGCTCATATGATGCGCAGACATATCTAATATGGGATAGTATGCTTCATGGTGTTCCAAGTCTTATGCGCAATATTCATTCAAACAACTGAGTATTTGCATACTTTGTCCATACTGAAGCCATTAGACACTTAATCGTTAGTTTGACCTCACAAAACACATCTGTAACAAAAACATATCTAAACCATTCAATTATTCATTTGAGTTATTTGCTACAATGAGCAGTGGAAAGCTTACAGTGTGACTATGTAAAAGCAGTTCCTACATAGTAAGTCAGAGGTGGTTTTAGGGTAGTGCAACTGGTGTGGCTACACTCGGCGCTGCGCTGCAAGGGGCGCCACAACAATGTTGTAGAATGGAGCAAGAGAGGTGGAGGGATGCCAAATTTTAGTGTCACACAGGACGGTGCTGAAATTTGAGAGCTCAAAGTCCACCACCGACTCAGTGAAAGGACTTGGAGATTTGATAAAGGTTACTTTGGATAAACAGAAAAAAGCATGTAAGTGTATAATTTACATACTGTATCAGGCAATAATTTATAGCACGATGAGAGCAAAGCCATTGTAAAAATCCCAAAAGGCAATGAATTTATCAAATCAGCTACCAGTACTCATTTCTTACCATCTGCAGCAGAGAAGTCTGTCAGATTACTTTGAGAGAGAAAACAACCTTTCTACACTCAAAACGTCTTTGCAATTGCACACAGACAAATGCATGTCAGGAGAACAATTCTCATCGTAAAAAAAATCACTGCAGGTGTTTTTCATATTTTTCTGGTAAGACATTCTGAGCAACAACAAGTGACCATTCTACATACCTGGTGGGCACCTGCATTCAGATGATACGTCTCTTGCTGTACGTAGTTTGGCTAATCCTTCACTCAGTTTCTGGGGGGGGGGAGGACAAAAACATATAATTACTGAAAAGAAGTGGTGTGGGTGTGTGCATGCAAGTGCGCATTTTAAAGTGTATTACTGCTATAAACATACAATCCAAAGTTAAGCATTAGAATCATAGAATCATAGAGTTGGAAGAGACCACAAGGGCCATCCAGTCCAACCCCCTGCCAAGCAGGAAACACCATTAAGGCCTACTGATTTCCTTAGGAAAGTTAAACACATGCTTACATTCCCCCCCCCCGAAACCATGAGATTTAAAACTGTACAGATTGACCACAATCTGTATTGTTAGCAAGTGATGTGCCGTCTTAACTTTCTTTGTAGAAGACTTCATAGAATCATAGAACCACAGAATTGTAGAGTTGGGAGGGTCCTGAGGATCAGGCTTCCTCAACCTTGGCCCTTCAGATGTTTTTTGGCCTACAACTCCCATGATCCCTAGCTAGCAGGACCAGTGGTCAGGGATTATGGGAATTGTAGTCCCAAAACATCTGGAGGGCTGAGTTTGGCGTTACCCGATCTAATCCAACCCCCTGCACAGCAGGAATCTCAAGTAAAGTATCCATGACAGATGGCCATCCAACCTCTGCTTTAAAACTTCCAGGGAAGGAGAGTCCACCCCTTCTGAAGAAGTCTGTTTCACCCTTTTAGCCTACAATCATGAGATTCTATGATACAGTACCACACTCCCAAATACATGGCAATGGTGGAAATTTATTAGGGTATGAAAGGTTGTCCCTACCTGTATATGAAGAAGGCTTTTCTAATCTCTGGGTCACTTTTGGTGGGGGTGATGGGATTTTTAAAAACCAAGTGTGATGAATTGATTCAGAAACAGAGCACTCTTTGTATATTGGTGACTAGCGTACTTCCCCATGCTCTTCTGTGCAGAGTTCTAGAAGGCTTACCTACAAATCCCTAATGTAGTTATTTGTTTTATGAAATGCTTAAGGGTTGTCACTTATAAACACTGCTGAATTCCCAACAACATGGGTAGCAACACTAAACAACTCTTGATTGTATTTCACATTAGCTAGCATCCATTGGACTGTTTTGTTTTTTAAGATGAAGAAATGCAAGTTTTGATTTTTATATTGTACAGATATTTGTGCTGTAAGTTGTAAACCGCCTTGCAGTCTTTTGATGAAGGGCAGTATATAAATTTAATAAATAATACTAAACAACAAAAACAGCAGCAATAGCAATCATAATGGATCTGCTTGTAGCACGAACACCACAACCATTTTGCCATGTTTTGCTTCAATTCTCTCCCACAAATGCCAAGCCATGGTGTTTCTCCTTAAGTGGTGATTTCCTTTGGGTGTGTGTAGATCATTTATGGTCTGGGAGAACGTGCAGGGGAGAATTCAAGGAAAGGATTAAAACACCCACATTTTGATTCACTCCCTCAATTGCAAAACCATATTGTTCCAAAATGTCTAGTTCCAACTGTAGTTGCAGACACTTCCAAGTTTTAGGATTGGCCGATAAGCTGAATGTTTTAAGGCTACTAGGAAACAATATAGTTATTGTGAATTAAACTAGTGTTGTTTGTTTACAACTACATACTTCTTTAATCTGCACTCATTAACATTTCTGCTCTAGCATGAAGACCATCCACTTTGAATTGAGGTCTTTGTTTCAAAACAAGTAGAGAGGTATTACTACATCCCAGTCTTTGGGCAGGGGGCGTTAACGCATTAAATAGTGCTTTGGAATCTATACAATTTTTTAGTTAAATGGTAACTTGGTACCAAAGTAAAGTTTACAGAGAAGCCTTTGACTGTACTGTAGTATTTAGAACTTCATTTGGCTGTACTTCCAAAAGCTCTTTGTAAACTTATTAAATAGTTGAACAGATAACCATATTCGGATTTTGCACCCATTGCAAAGTTTTAATTACTTCCCAGTGTCTCTGCTGGTTTTCTGCCCTATGACTCAAATTTTAACTAAACAATGACAGGCATTTCTAACAATATTTTACATTAAAATAAAGTGTAAAAACTAGCTGCTGAAACCAATTTTCTAAAAATTAAATGTTGCAAATTCAAATTACAATTAATTTTCCAGGTGTAAAATTCACATCGATGACATGCAGTTAACGATGTAATAAGAATCCAAAGTGGAGGATGCTGAACTGCCATATCTAGAGCTTGAAGTGTACATGACAGCAAAGAAGAAGGTAGGACAGAATGGCATTTTTCCTTTCTGAGTTTTGTCATTTAAAACAAAACAAAACTATATCCCTGCTCATGGAGAATATATACACCAGCTACATGACTGGCACATGTCTTGCTTGCCCTGCCCTCTAGGTTCAGTTGCACCTAACTACTATATATTTCAAATCTATACCTTCACTAAAATGCCTCCAGCATGCTCATTTTTTGCTTCTACCAACATTGGAACTCCTATATCAACAAGGCAAGGGCCATGGAGGTTTCTGCAGTTGTGAGGTCACATAAGGTTGGATCTCACTCTCCAAGGGCACATCTCTCCTCCATCTGCAGAAAAATACCTGAAGCATTCTAGACCCCCGATTCATGCTCCCATGAACCATAGGTTTGCATAGTATGGATTTAGCTTATACATTCATGCATTTTAAAACAGTAATTTTCTTAACTATTGCATTGCTGAGAGAGAACCTTTAGGTACATTTTTTTGCCTTACAGTGATACACACCAATAACTTTTCTTGGCTGCAATCCACAGCCTATACTCTCATATAACCTACCCTCTGGATGAAACTCTGGGAATTAGTATTAAGCATTTTGCCTGCACCCACACTAAAGAGATTCCTTCAAGCTTTATAATTTGCTCACCTAGTATCACTGGTAACACAAAGGATCCACCTGTTCAGAGTCCGAAGCAGTTTTAACAATTCACTGTTATATTTCCTTCTTTGCTTTCTTTAGGTTATTTATATGGTGCTCACCTACATTCCTAACTAAAACTATTTTTTTCCCTAACACAGTAAGAGGTAATCCCTGCCTTTAAAAGTTCATATAATCAAAAGCAGACAAGAAAAACACACCTGAATTTCCAGGTAGGGCTTTGATAATAATAATAATAATAATAATAATAATAATAATAATAATAATAATAATAAACCCCTGAGTTTTGACTCATTTAGCAGCTGTGGTCACTCCTACAGAAGGATGGCCTCTGAGACACATAGCTTTGTAACCTTCAGCATGGACTACTGTAATGCACTCTGTATGGGGTTGCCTCCAAAGGCTATCGAGAGACTTTGCCAGGTCCAAAAGTGTCTGCCTGATTAGTTACAGGGTGAGCCAAAGGGAATACATTAACCAGTTGCTTTCCACCTTCTTTTCAAGTGCACTTCTGAGTGCTAGTTTTAACCTTTAAGCCCTAAACAACTACAGCCAAGATTGATTGAGGAAAAACTTCTTTCGTCAAACTCAAGAGTACACTCAGAATACTTACGGGACTGTCTCTCCTGGTATGCCCCGCGGAGGACCTGTAAGACAGAGTTGTTCCACCTGGCATTTCGCCTGGAGCCAACCTGATTCCCTCCCCCATTTTCCCTTTCTTTTTCCCTTTTATATGAGGCTGCATTTTTACTTTTTAATTTAATTTTGATGTATGTAGTCTTGTTGTTGAGTTGTATTTTAATCAGTTGTTTTATATTTGGTGTTAGCCGCTCTGAGCCCGGCTTTGGATGGGGAGGGCGGAGAATAAAAAAAATTAAAAATATGTTATTATTTATTATTAAGAGACCCAGCCCAGAGCCTTTTCTTTGCCCAGACTGGCAGACCCAAAAGAGCAGGGCTGTCTCAATAGTTAACTCCTCCTCTTTATATTGTAAACTGCCATGTGAGGTGAAGGGTGGTACTGTATATAAATTTTAAAACTAAGAATAAGAATTCCCTTCCCAGTAAATCCTGTGAGGCAGATTCCAATCTAACATGAGAACGGTGAAAACATAAATTTTAGCAGGGGTTTGAGAAGTCAGTTGGGTGTTATTTCAAGCAACTTTTTATGTTTACTTTTTGGAGTGCAATTTGCACTTGTTTATGGGGATTTAACTGATTTGTTTGATTTTGTAAGCCATCCTAAGGATTAATCTGGAACCAAAGTGACAAAAGGACAAGTGCAAATACAGTGGTACCTTGGTTTACGAACTTAATCCATTCCAGAAGTCCGTTTTTTAACCAAAGTGTGCTTTCCCATAGCAGCGGAGGACTCAATTTACAAATGGAACACACTCCACAGGAAACAAAACATGTTCTTATTCCAAGGCAAAGTTCACAAACCAAAACACCTACTTCTGGGTTTGCAGCGTTCTTAATCCAAGTTGCTCATAAACTAAACTGTTCTTAAACCAAGGTACCACTGTAAATGAAAAAATGCAGGGCACAACATACAAATTGGAACTGTCATTTGGGCTGTAATCCTATGCACAATTTACCTGGGAGTGGACTCCATTAAACTCTATGGGACTTGCCTCTGAACAAGATTGCATAGGATTTCACTAAAAGTGGCAAATGCGTGATAAGATGGGGAAATATTTCATGAAAAGCAGTAATCTTTTTTTTATTTTTGAATCAAAATGCCTTTGTATAATGAAACTCAAAAAGACACGATCACTTCCTCCCAAAGTTTCCAGTACTTCCACGTTGTTGTCGATCAGTTTCTCCCTGTTGATGAGGATCAGTTCCAAGATAATGATGGATATAGCTGGGCAAACTGGCTGCCTCCAAAGTAACTCTGAATGTTTGTTGGAGGAAGGCAGTTTACCCAGCTATATACAACAATCTATTAACAAAAACAGAGAAGTTTCCCTACTTAGCTTATTTGCTCTGTGTATTCAGCAAAGTAATTGATTTCCTAACATATTGATTAGAGGAATTCTACAGGTTTCCTTTAGGACAAGGTCTGACAGGTCAGAGAGGTGGTAGCTGGGAGAAATGTTCACCCTTTGACGACAAGCTGTTCTTGTCCTTAAGAATATTTCTATGCAAGTTCATTTGAGATCTCCATGACTGTGTGGTTTCACCTACAAAGATACTCTTGGGACATTTTGTGCAGTATGAGAGTGAGCTATACCACATGCTGCAGTGCCCCCTTGGAGCTCTCTTCTTTCAGCTAGCATGCCATCACTGATCTCCCTTCAGTGACATCTCCTCCCTTCTTTGGCACTGTCCCACAACAACTAAAAATAACAAGCTGGCAATGCAGTTAATAGGCAACATTACATTTGCTTCCCTTAAGGACATGCTTTAGCAAAAAGAACTTCTAAGGTTTAAGATTGCTTTTCTATACCGCCTTCCATTATTCCTTAGTCAACCAGTGAATTGTTCAAATCCTGAAGCCATCAAGTCCATTTGTGGCTTATGCACGTGAGCAAATAGCATCAAGGAAACCAGTGAACCATCTTATAAAATACAGGAAGGCAATGAAGAACTGGTTCTTCATACCGTGGATTTTGAAGCTAAGAATTATCTTCTGACACACATGACAATCTTATAAAAGGAAGTGATTCATAAAGCAACAAGTAATGCACAATCCTTAACTGTCAAAAACCTAACATGTAGTAGTAGGTTTCAGGGAGTGTTGCTAAGTATATGAACCTACTACTAGGGTGACCAAGTAAAGGAGAGGCAAGGGCTCTGGCAGCTTTAATAGTTGTGGAGAGAATGAAATTTCATCAGGTGTAGCTTACATAAAATTCCCTCTTCTACACACCTAATAAAGGTGCAGGAGCCCTGGTTTTTTCTCTTTCTTTCTTTTACCTGGCCACCCTACCATCATAAGAACATAAATAATAAGAAAGCATTCCCTAAGGAACATATGGATTTCCATATTATTTGTTTATACGAATGTAAATACTGTATAATCTTGGTAAATGCCCATCTTAGAAATGTAACCTTCACCATAGCTAATACTTGCAAGACATTATAGTGTAATTCTAGGTGCATTTATTGAGAAGTCCACTGAGTTCAATGGGGCTTATACACCACTAAATGTGTAAAGTTGTGCAGCCTCAGACCATAGCTGCCAAGTTATCCCTTATTTTAAGGGATTTTCCCTTATGCTGAATAGGCTTCCTCGTGAGAAAAGGGAAAACTTGGCAGCTATGCCTCAGACTGCAATCCTACACACACATACCTGGATATAAGCTCAGAACTTAACCTGGAGCAGACACACATAGAATTTCCCTGACACTCACTTAAAACAAAGTAGCTGACCTAGTAGTAGTAGTAGAAATAATAATAATAATAATAATAATAATAATAATAATAATAATAATAATATCCCACCCATACAATGGAACCATAAATCAGTGGTTCATTGATTTATCATCCAAGTGCTTCAGTACAGTATAAACACTTCAAAAAAAAATGCTCAAATATGTGTACAATTAAATATTATCCAACAATCGATTTCTATTTTACAGGGCAAGGAACAATTTGTAATACTATACAAAAATTAATGATTTGCAAAATGTATCTGGACAGGGATGAAAGTTCCCATTAGAGAGCTAATATTTTGCCTCCCATCTGTATTTTGCTATCTTTACAATGATGCCTCTTCAACCTAAAATGAAACCAACGTATATATGCTGTCCATATATTATCTGTAATTACTGGTATCATTCCAAGTAAAGAACTGATTCTGCTATGTCAGTTCCTTTCGCTGCACTACTATTATTACTACTCCAAAAACAACTTCCCCACTCCTCCCCTCTTGCTCTTATAGATCAGTCTTTCCTAACCGTGTGCCCTTCAGATGTTTCAGACTGCAGCTTTCATCAGTCCTCACCAACCTGGCCATGCTGGCTGGGACCAATAAGAGTTGTCGTCCAAAACATCTGGAGGGCGCCAGGCTAGGGAAGGCTGTTCTAGTTTTTTATCGCATACAAATAACCTTGAACTGACCTTGAAATTCCATCCAAAATCCAAAATACTGATATAAGTGCTCTATCTATAGTCAGGAGCGCACTCCAGGATATACTGCAAGTTTTACAGTGGCAGCAAAGGGATTAAGGTGGAATATGCTTAACAGTTATTGGACAATTGCCTTACATGAGTGAGCTGTTAGTAATACAGCAGACTTAAGAACCCATGTAGCCTGGGAAGCATGCCCACACTATCCAGAACTGTCCATGTTTGATGAATGACATTTGAAACTCTGCAAGATCTGTATCCATCAGGTCCATCTGAAAACTCCCTGCTACTATTACCTTGGCTTGGCTGCTCACAATCAACAGCAAAACGGGTTAAAGACAGCCTATATACATTGCTGTCAGGTTTAAACATTGAGCAATTTTGGGGCAATTTTTCCATAATGGAGCTATATCACATAATGATTTACTCTGGCCTTATTTTACACATATTTTTCATAAAGTAAAGGTAAAGGTACCCCTGACCATTAGGTCCAGTCGTGACCGACTCTGGGGTTACACGCTCATCTCGCATTATTGGCCGAGGGAGCCGGCGTATAGCTTCCAGGTCATGTGGCCAGCATGACAAAGCCGCTTCTGGCGAACCAGAGCAGCACATGGAAACGCTGTTTACCTTCCCGCTGTAGCGGTTCCTATTTATCTACTTGCATTTTGACGTGCTTTCGAACTGCTAGGTTGGCAGGAGCTGGGACCAAGCAACGGGAGCTCACCCCCGTCACAGGGATTTGAACCGCCGACCTTCTGATCAGCAAGCCCTAGTCTCAGTGGTTTAACCCACAGCGCCACCTGGGTCCTATTTTCATAAAGTATTCACAACCAAAAGACCTGAGCTGTCTTGTACAATCTAATATCAAAACAACTCACAGGGGAAGCTGTGCTCTTAGTGCGAGTCTGGATCTGAAGCATTTAACAATTAAAAGGTCTATCCATGATCTCCAGAATTCAAACAGCTGGCCGCACACTCCAAAGCAGGCATCCCCAAACTGCGGCCCTCCAGATGTTTTGGCCTACAACTCCCATGATCCCTAGCCTAGCTAACAGGACCAGTGGTCAGGGATGATGGGGATTGTAGTCCAAAACATCTGGAGAGCCGAAGTCTGGGGATGCCTGCTCCAAAGTCTTATGGATAAGAAAACCCTAAGTGTCATCATGAATGTTATCTAAAACTACTAGTCCAATATCATTCTCTGACTCCTCTGGCATGAACCTTCACACTGGTCTCTGGAGAGATCATCAATATTAGCTCATTACTGTACAACGGAATAATTAAAAAACATTGTGCACTTTAAAGACTTGTATATTTATATTATAATGAAAACTTATGCAATAAATAAATAAATGTGTTGGTCTTTATGGTGCCACAAGGCTCTTTCTCACATTTATATTAGTGGTTCTCACAAAAAGAGAACCCACCAGTGAAGAATCATGAAGTTTCATCACCACACGGATCAAAGAAGCTGGGCAATTAGGAAGGTCCTCTTGAAGAAACACAATTAACTTTTGTAAGCAGTAAAATGTTTGGCACTTTGCTTCCATACAAGCCTTAGCATCCATCAAAATGCTTTTCATCATGCAATTAGCACACAAGCTCCAAGATATGGGTCACACTTTTTAAACTTTTGCAACTCTATTCAGAAGTACTTGAGAAATGCAATTAAATTTCTCTTTAAATCTTACAATAGCACTAACATGAAAAGGTTACTAAAGTACCTCTTATTTTGAGGAATTGTTATTAAAATGATGGGGATTTCCTCAGTCTTACCGAATGTGATGTTTGTAATATTCAAACTTCTTCGGTGGTCCATAGCAGAGACCTGCAGAGCACTTATTTTTGAAAATTTGATTCAATCACCAATGCATGTTTTCAAAAGGTGCTAATGGCCAAGCTTTCCCCTGAGGGATAACTTAGTTGGTAGAGCATAAGACTCTTAATCTCAGGGTCCTGGGTTTGAGCCCCATGCTGGGTGAAAGATTCCCGCACTGCAGGGGGTTGGACTAGATGATCCTTGTGATCCCTTCCAATGCTACAATTCTATGATTCTATGAAATCACACCCTTTGATCTGAAAGCTCTTTCTCCTCTAATCCCAGATTTACTGGAGCTGGCTGTAGTGTACTGATGGACAGCATTCTGCACATGCTCAAAAGCACTCTTTTGCTCCCTGCGTTTTGCAACTCATAGCCCTGGAATCTGAACATATTTTCCTGGCAGTGTCTGACTAGGACCAAGGAAATCTGAGTTCTAAGCCACCCAGTTCACTGCATGACACTGGGCCAGTCAATATATCCTAGAACGTTTTAATGAGGAAGAGGGCGGAAAGAGAAGGATAAGGAACGCTCTTCCAAACTCCTTGGAGGGAGGACGGTGATAAGAGCACGCAACCATGGGCACCCCATAAAGATGGAGACGCTAGTCTGCCTGCCCCTCCAGCAGCTAAGTGAGAAGAGGTAACCCGATTCGCCTGTTGCAGCAGAAGCGACACCAGTCAGTGTCCTGGAAGGCACTTTCCAGGCGAACATAGCACAGCGCGTGCTTGGGAAAGCTACGGTCTGCCAGCGCTTCATCCGATCGAAAGCTCTGGCCACGACACGTTCGTGAAGCTCCCAGGCTTGGTCAGCCTTGGAAGGCACTCTTAATGTGGCTCAGGGCTCTTGGCATAAGCCACGGTGGATCCCTGTCAATCAGCGCGAGCTTTTGGAGAAGTTGGAGACGGAGAGAGCCGCAGCCCTACCCGCCTCTAGAGCCCCAGCCAGGCGCCTACAACGGCGAAGCAGCCCGTCTGCCTCCCTGTCCACTCACCTCCTGCAGGAGCCCGTCCACCTGAGGCTGCAGCAGGGCGAGCAGGGGCTCGGCGCCGAGCTGCTCTCCGGGGCTCCACGCGCGGCCGGCGGCCAACTCCTCCTCGAGGGCCACCAGCCGGCCCTCGAGCCGAGAGGTCTTGGCGTTGAGCAGGAAGCAGGCGCCCACCGAGAGGAGCGAGAAGAGCAGCGAGACGACGGCGGGGCCCTTGCCAGTGCCGCCGGGGGGCGAAGCCGCGGGCGCCTTCTTCTCCCGGGGCTCGCTCATTGCGCGGGGCGGGCGGCGAGTTCACGGTCCCCTCAGGGGGCGGCGGCGGCGGCTCCTGAGGCGGCTCTCTCCTCGCTCCTCACACTTGGGGCACGCTCGGCGGCGGCGGCGGCGGCACCTCCTGGCAGCCGGCTGTTGAGGAAAGTGGGGCAGGAAGTTTGGGAAGCGTGGCCTCTTTCCCTAGCATGGCCCTCCAGCTGCGCGGGGCGGGGGCGGGGATGTAGGTGGGTGGGTGGGTGGTGGACTCTCCTCCTCCTCCTCCTCCTCCCTCAGAGCTCTGGGACTGGGGAGGGGGAGAAGCTCGCCAGCCCACTCCTCGTCCTCCCCGGGGATTCCGACGCGGGTAGCCTCCCCCCCCAAATGGTTTCTCTTCAGTCTCCTCCCAGCGCGCGCGGGAACTGCGCAAATAGCCCCGGCTGAAAGGGGAGAAGGGCACTTCCAAAGCTGGAGGTGGGTTAAGAAGGGGCTTGTCTGCGAGCCTCGAGTCGCGCCTGCAGCTGCGGAGGTGTCAAATGCGGAAGGATTCTCCTCTCTCCGCGCGCCTCCGCGCTTTGAGGAGGGTGTTCGCCGCCGTCCTGTCCGTCGCTTGCTCTGGGAGAAGGGTCCCGTCCCTTGAAGCCACCCGGGACTATTTCCAAGCGCTCGTCTTCTGCAGGCAGCCGGGCGAGGTCTGTCAAGGGACGTGGAAGGCGGCGGGATTGAGGGGTGAGGGCTCCTTGCCCCGACTTTGCGAAACGGAAGGGCCACAAAAGTCCCGAAAGACCCAACGAAGCCACTCGGAAAGAGGCATTTGTTTGTGACGCTTCACTTATTATGGGGAACCCGTCCTTCAAATTCGCAGGACGGTTACACACAGAGAGAAAGAAAATAAATCCGTTTTAAAACATATCAGTGTCCTTAGGCTGCAGTCCTGCACCCACTTACCTGGAAGGAGGTGCCGCTGAATCAATGGGACTTCTTAGTAGATATGCGTAGCGTTGCGCCTTAGTATTTGAACTGCAGGGAAATTAACTCTGCAACACGCCTACTCGGAAGTCAAGATTCCCACGGAATTACTGGGCCTTACTCCCAAGTACCTGTAAGCGGGTAGGAGATCGCAGCCGGAGGGTCCCTATTAATTTGAGCCAGAGCAAAGCGACGGTGCCCGTTTCCAAAAACCCTGGTCCGAGTCGGTCCCCCAAAGCATTTACTATATTTAGAGCTGTTGTGGGCAGCACGAATTCAAATCCCAGCTCAACTTCGGTTGCAATCCTGTGTGTTCCGCCGGCCTCGTTTCTGAGCGAGCATTCATAGGATTGGCTCCCTTGGCTGATGTGAGGCTAACTTGCAACACTGCTAGAGAAGGGTCTATCCGAAACTTGAAAAACACAAATCCCATTAACTGTAAAAGTTTAAGTGAGTACAGTCATTTAGGATTGGGCTCCAAGAGGAAAGGTGGGGCAATGAATAGCAGAGCATTCCTGTCTATGGTTACTCAGAAGTAAGTCGCACTGTGTTCAGTGTGCATGCTGAAATATATACTGAATTGGATCTGAATACAGTGTCCCCGAGTTGTCTCCTTAGCAACCACAGAAAATTTGTAGCAATGGGAGGAAAGCATGTTTAGGTTGGAGAACACAGCTTCTAGCACAGGCATCCCCAAACTTCGGCCCTCCAGATGTTTTGGACTACAATTCCCATCATCCCTGACCACTGGTCCTGTTACCTAGGGATCATGGGAGTTGTAGGCCAAAACATCTGGAGGGCCCAAGTTTGGGGATGCCTGTGCTAGCACTTGCTTGTGCTGCAACACATCTCTCATGTAGATTAAGCAGTGTGTACAACAACAACAAAGGAACACAGGTAACTGCCTTGCATGAAACAAACAAAAATAAATCCTTCCAGCAGCACCTTAGAGACCAACTAAGTTTGTCATTGGTATGAACTTTCTTGTGCATGCACTCTTCAGATACACACATGTGCCTTGCATGAGTCATCTAGATCACTACAGTCTACCCAGGCTGGAAATGGCTCTTCAGGCTTTTAGGCAGGTCTTTCCCAGCCAGCCCTACCTGGAATTGCTGGAGACTGAACCTGATAACCTTTCCATGCAAAGCAGATGCTTCTGCCACTGAGCTCTGTATTTATTTCTTTATTAAATTTTTATATTGCACTTTCCCCAAAGTGTGCTAAACACATAAATATTAAACCAGTACAACTAACTTTCAGCCATCAGATGCCCTGGTAAACAGGAATGTTTTAACATTTATCCTAAAAGCCAATAGCAAGTGAGACTGAAATAAATAATTAGGCAAGGGATTTAGCAAACAGGGAGCCACCGCCAAAAAGGCCGTGCCATGGGTCACCACAACCCAGCAACCCCCCGTGGCGGAACGATGGCCCTTACCCATTGAGCTAATTCCCTTCCCTAGAGCAGATTCAGTCTCTGTGGGGACTGTTTCCCAGAATTAAGGAGTTCTGAAAATAAGATATGGTACTTCATTTTCTTAAATGTGAAAATAAAACAGGGAACTTTAAAATAAAATAAAAAACTCTGCAATTTCAAAACGGCTATATTCCAGGACAGCTTAGACTGAAAAAGGAGAATTGAGCACCACCAATCTTTTCAGAGCAGATCATAATAAAATAAGGACAAGCTGGGTATCTGGCTCATAATTGCCCACATATTTTATCAGAAGCAAGTCCCACTGATTTCAATGGGCTGTATTCCTTAATGTGTGGATAGGATTGCAGCTTTCATTTGAAAAAATAGTCCTGTTCTCTGTGTGGTCCTACGATCCATGTCCACTACTAAATGAGAAAGTTGGGCCTGCTAAATGGCTGGGGTTGCTCCTATCTGGCAAAACAGCATGGCCAGGACAAGTTTTAGCAACCCGAATCCTAATTATTTCAGTAACAATAAGCTGTCCCTGTGTGTTAGGGTGGTGCAGTGGTTAGGGTGTTCTGCTACAACTGAGAAGAAACTATTCAATCTTGAAGTTTACTGGGTGGTCTTGGGCCAGTCACTCTGGGTTGTAAGTTGTAACCAATTAAATCATTGTGTGCCGAAGAACTGCCATGAGCATGACAGAACTTCCCCTCTGTCTCCTTTTCCTGCATGCCATTGCACAACACCCAAATCTGCTCCAGAGGATTGGGGGGGACGGACGGACCCAGAGCACATTTGGGGAGCATGGGGCGGGGGGGAGTTCTGTTGCACTTGTTTTATA
This sequence comes from Zootoca vivipara, assembly GCF_963506605.1. NCBI lineage: Eukaryota > Metazoa > Chordata > Lepidosauria > Squamata > Lacertidae > Zootoca > Zootoca vivipara. The sequence continues at coordinate 65,436,646 of NC_083277.1, read as the reverse complement.
CTTAACTGCTCCTGCTTTGATGTCTGCTTTACTGCTTTTCAGAAACCCGTTGATGCTGTTTTTCTGATGAGTTTGTTTTAACAACTGATGTTACAATCTTTTTAGATATCTTAGTTGTTTATACACCCCACCCCTGGGAAGGTAGCCCATCTAGAAGGAAAACTCTTGATTCAAAACCTCTGCCGTTTTGCACGATATCTTTGGGAGAGGAAAAGATGGAGTAAACCCTACACGAATTCAGTGAAGTCCCTAAGACAGTTGGATAGTACCTTGTATGTCTCCATCCAGCAATTCCTACAGCCAAGCTGGTGCCAAACATATTGCTCTGCTTTCCTTTAGCCCACATCAGCGAGGCTGAGAGGGGGATCTTGTCATCTGGGCAGCCCAGGACCTCCACACACACTGCCCAGGGGAGATCACTTTAGTGCTGCTAACACAGCAGTTTGAGCCCCCCCCCCAAGGCACACAGATTGCATCTTGAGACAGACAGATCCAGCAACAGTTGCTTATAGTTTTTTTAATGTTTCAAAACTGCAATATTGGCTGCCTCCTTGGGAAGGGTAATCTCTGAAAGCCAACATATTAAAATAAATAAGCTGTACATTTAATTGGAAGTAAACCCCACAGAATTCTGATGCCTGCTTTTGAATAAAAATACTTAGGATTGTGCTTTATGGGACATTGACATAATCAAATCTCTGTGCCTAAGGGCAAACAAAATAGGTTCTCCCTCTGTTCTTCTTAGAGCATGTTCGTGATCAGGTCTGTCCAGGCTACTAAGAACATGCTTCTATTCTGTAAATATTGTTGTTGCAGAAAAACCATCAAATGAACGATGGCTTACTTTTCATCTCTAGGCGGTTTACAGTCTAAAAAACAAATACGGTCAAACCTTGGTCCCAGAACGCCTCCGTTTTGGAACGTTTCTGCTCCTGAAAACCCGAAAGTAAATGCTCTGATTTTCAAACGTTTTTCAGAAGCCGAATGTCTGACGTGGCTTCCACTGAGTGCAGGAAGCTCCTGCAGCCAATCAGAAGCCGCACCTCGGTTGGCCAACATTTCGGAAGCCAAATGGGCTTCCGAAACAGATTATGTTCGACAACCGAGGTTTGTAATGTAAAATGAAACCGAAAACAATATAAAAACACATTCAACTATTATGCTTTTAATTCTGCAGCTGTTCAACCTGTGCAGAATTGTAGCAATTCTAATCTACTGTCTTTTGCTAGGATTGAGATTCTCTGTAGACAACTGGTTCGTGTTGATGCCCTCTACTACAAAAAGTATTGGCAGCATCAAGATAGAGGAAGGAAATAGCAACTGCCACCCAAAACTAGTAATAGTAACTACAGTCCACCAACATAACAAGAACCACTTTTATGGAGGTACTTCCTGTTTCATTTCCTGGTTTTGCACTACAAGCAGAGTCGAAAGCAAACATCTGGAAGTCCCTTAAATCTAAATGTGCTTTGATAACATTCCCAGGTAAGCCTAACCATTTTAATTCACAAAGTCCCCATAACATCTTCTAATTTGTGGGTTTATTTCCTGTTACACGATTCGGAAATGCCAAAGATCCCATTCTACAAACCCAAGATGGGGGGGGGGGGAGAGAGAGAAAGGGATTCTCTTTCGAAACGTGCTTCATCTGACTTGTTCATGGCACACACAAATAATGTTTTGAGATAATCTACAAACATGTAGGGAACTCTTCAGGTAGCTTGAAGGGGAAGCCAAACCAAGCTGTTTTAACATTTCCCATTACACCATGGATGGGGAACCTGTGGAGCTTATAGAATGTGGAGTCAAACAACTTATGGATTGCCACAGGTTCATCATCGTCAATGTTTGGGGGTTTTTTTTTGTTGGTTTTGTGTGTATGGTCAGTGTCAATAGCACAGTTATCACCACCTGTACTTTCTGCATTTCATTTCCGTTTGACCTCACTGTTCAAGTTTACAATCCCCACTCCTACTCCAAACACATATTTTTGTAATGAAACTCAGGGTAAGATTCAATTCATGAATCTGATGGAATGCACTGTAATCCATGAAACCTTGTGCTGATAATAAATTTGTTAAGTCTTTAAGGTAGAAAGTCTTTCATTGTTTTTCCTGTAAGACTCTACCACAGCTACCTCTCTTGAAAACAAATATTCCAGAGCAACTCATTCATTCTACTTCAGGTTCAATCTGAAGAGATGCATGACTTTACTGGTACATTTTGTTGGGAAGGGGAAGAAAGGGAAGCATGCAGTTGCCCAGTCACCACAATGCAGAAATTATGGCTGTTCCTGTTATTTTATGTGGGCTACTCAGGGAAAGGAAAACAAAGGAAATGGCATTCAAGCAGACTGTGAGACTCTAGCACCTGTGGTCCCATCTGCACTATACAATTTAAGCTACATCATATTGTGGTTTGTTAAGGGTGCTGAGACTTGTTAGGATACTCTTATTCCCCTCAAAGAGCTACACTTCCCAGAGTTTCCTGGAAAGAAGCATTAAATTATGGTTCTGCGAGGGGAATATGGGGTCTTCTAACAATTCTCAGCACCTTTAAGAAACCACTGTTTGGGGGGAGGGATGGTACTGCTTCAAGTGGATAGTAGAGATGGGGCCTAAGTCTCTTGCTGACAGCAGATCAGCATGGAAGCTCTTAACATATACTACTATCCTGGCTACATAGCAATAAAAAACTCTGGTTCTCTGTTGGCTGCTAGTCCCAGTTCTAAACCCTGTATATAATGTGCTGGACTTGGGAGACCAGGGTTCAAATCCTCAGTCATAAACCTTACAAGGTGACCTTGGGCCAGTCACCATCTCTCAGTCTAACCTGCCTCACATGGTTTTGCAAAGATAAAATGTTAAGTGGAAGGACCGTATCTACACCGCCCCGAGCTCCTCAAAGGAAAGGCTGGAAATGGAAAGCAAAATAATGCAACAGTTCAGAATTTATTGTGTTTAAGTACTAGCATATAGTGCCACCTAGTGGAAAAAGAATGCCCAAATTGCAAATACGTTCAAAATGTCTTGGGAAATATCTTGTCTCTTTTATCCCCTACTTCTAAACAAATATTCTTATAACTCTACCCCCTACCCTCCATTTCTGAGTGTTAATACCACAAACATAAATATGTTTAAGTAGAACACTGCTAAACTGGACTGTTAATATTAATTTTTACAATAAACGCTTGTCATGTCCACGTCAAGCTGTTGTTGGTATCAGTCTGTCTCTAGAGACAGTGCACCACAAGGGGTGAAGTCAAATGGCTGCGTTAGCAGCACATAAGTGATTTTTCCAGGACATAAACCTGGGAAGTGTGTATAGAAGTCCTGGGCTGTCCATACTACAAGGCCCCCAACCCACCCCGGCCTTCCTGATGTGGCCCGAAGGAAAACAGAGCAATACATTTGGCACCAGCTTGTCTGCAGTTCTCAGAAGGAGGGGTACAAGGCGCTATCCAACCGTTTTAGGGACTTCACCCTAGATTTGTGTAGAGTTTACTCCATAGCCTTTTCTTCTCCCATTCCCATTCTCTCCTATTCCCATTCTCTCCTATTCCAGATGTTTTGGAACTACAACTGCCATGATCCCTGCCCACTGGCCTTGTTAGCTAGGGATCATGGGAGTTGTAGTTCCAAAACATCTGGAGAGCCAAGGTTGCCTATGCCTGACCTAAATAATGACCTTTACCCACGGATGACTACTTGTCTTCCTCTTTAGTTGGAGATTTTTGTAATTACAGCAGGTGGGCAGCAGATGTATTCCTGTGCTTCTAGGTTTGCCCTCTGACTTCTGCACAGTTGGAGAAAAGAATCCCTCACTTCTTATTCTTGCTACAAGTCATATAACAAGCTGTCACCTACACAATGACAACCAAATAATATCATTTGACTGGGCAATTGGCTGATTTGTCAACCCTATCTGGATTGTGACAATACATATTCCCTGGCATTTTCTTTTGTTAACATCATTGAGTGCTAATTACCATCTCTTAGACTATCCTACCACACAGGACTGTTGTGAGAATAGGAAGAATCCTATGTACACTGATCTTGGTGAAGAACAGGATATACATGTAATAAGTACATTTATTATTACTTTTCCTTGGATTGAAGTTACTATACAGGATGTTAAACATCATGTTACAAGGCTCATTACATAAAATCAAATGCTGTAACAGATCTTAAATATAATATTAAAAGATTCAACACATGCTACTTTAAAGTTAATAATGAAAATGTGAATAATATTGCTAGCTGCAACTTCTGGTCTCTTTAACAGACCAGGAAGTAGATTTGTCTACCAATTTTTGCCAAAGGTAAAGCATGGCTTTTTATCGACACCCCCAATATTCAAGCACCGAGAACACAATCTGCCTACCATAAACAATCACATTCATGTGGACAATTGGTGAAATCCAACACTGGACAGGTGAGGTTTTGCTTGCACAACTGGACTTTCCTTTCCTCCCCTTGCAGCTGACCCCACCAAATCTACTCCAGAGGATCAGATTCCTGTGGAGCTGATTCTGTAGGCATGAAGAAAAAGGGGAAGTCCGATTACATGAGTGGAAGTGTGAATGCTCACACATGAACAACACTGGATTTCACCCAATTAATACAATGCTTTTACTATTTAACTATTTAATATCTCCCCTAGCAAATGAAATAAAGTAGATTTTACAAATCAAAAATGGGGAAACAATGTACTCATTAATTAAAATGGTTGATAAATATATTCTGAAAAAATAAAATGGCAGGCAAGCAATCAAACTAGATCTCACTTCAAATACTGTAGTATTCTAAAGGTTAATACCATTTTAAACCTGTCTAAACACAACAATTTAAGGAAACATTCAAGCTTGAAAAAGTACCTTTCCCAAACACCGACTCCAATCCCAAAAGCATTCGGTATTAAAATGGTCCAGCAATGTTTAACCATGTTACAGTCTTCAAAATATCAATAGTTGCCTCAATTCAAAAAAGTGCAATCACTTGTAGAAAATGAAAAAATTTAATGTGTAAATTAATGCATCCATGATCAGTAATACCACAACTGTTCAACAAGAGAGCCACAACATTGATACAAAAAATGTATGGTAATATTTACAAAATAAATTGTAAAAAATAATTTATTATTTACATCTTCTCACATTATGTTGTTAACTGACACAGTCTTATCGTCTCTTTGGAGGAAGGTAGATCAAATGAGTTTATCTGTTTTTTAAAGGGTCAAAAAAATGATGCTCCAGGGCTTCATCTAGAGTAATTCTCTTGACAGGGTCATATTCCAACATCCTACGAATAAGGTCAAAAAGATTTTTATGGTCTTTATCATGACAGTGCATGAATTCCTGGAAAAAGAGAAAGAAACTTTAGATACATCTCTTTTGATTCCAGAATCAAGTACTATAGAGGGAAGAAAATAACGCTCTCTTACCTTTAGTGGTTTACACCGCCTCCTAACATAGCGACCTGAAGAACTATGTTCATCCCAGTCCAACTGGTCATGGTGGAAGTAACGTTTCCTGTATACAAAAAGGCTACATGAAATATACCCTTTCTTTTTTAGTTGTTGAAGTGCAGCCTTCTACCCCTTGCCCTTGAGATATTTTTAATTTCCAGCTGATTCTCTTTTATTCCTTTCTCTCACCATTTCTGTGAGCTCTGGGCTACCTCCTTTACACATCCTGACAGGTATAATCTTCATCAGATCTTTTCCCAACCATAGTTTCTAAGGTTCCAAAAGTTCTTCCTCTGAACAATCTGACCACTGTCAGCTTTGTGGCCATTGCTACCTAATCCTATGCACGTGTCCTTGGAAGGAGGTCCCACTGAGATCAGTGGATGTATTCCGTTGTGTGCATAGGATATCAGTCTTAAATCTAGAAGCTTAAATGCAAGCTTCAAAGAATGGGTGTCCATCCTTGTCTCTTACCTAAGCTCCCCTGTGCTCTTTCATCTCTTAAGCATATTTCCTCACTTCCCCTACCACACTTCTCTTATTTACTCATGGATTGCTGTGCTGGTCTTACTCTGCTGTTTCTCCTCCTCAGGAATCCAAGAGGAAGCTCTAGAAATCCTACAGCAGCATCTCAATATAGAGCAGTTGGGGCGGGGAGGGAAAAGGAGAACTTCCCTACCACTTTGGTCTCTACAAGTCAAACAATGAAATTAAACAACTGCTAAAATCAACTGCGAATTTCAAATACAGGGGAGAAAGAGATGAAGAACCCAGAGTACATATTCAGATCCATTATATATGTTGTAGCTCAATAGGACTGAAGTGATAAATTTCAATTGGACAGACCGACTCCCCTTGTTTCACAATAACTACTGGTGCCTCCTGTTGTTCTTATGCATTTTCATGTACCGGTAATAACATAATCACAAAATCATGTAAGAATTCCAACAGTCAATGAAATGGAAATTTTTGTTCAATTTAATTTCTTAACTGCAGAATGTGTAAGTGGCATATACAATTATAACTTCATGCTTAAGTAGTTTACAAAAACAGAAAACAAAGCATATTTTAATCACTTGTATAGAACATGTGTAATCTCACTGTATACAAGTTGTACAAGTGACAATAGTATTTCAACATTTATTCAATTTAAAATAAATTTACCTTGATTTTTTAATCATGTGCGTGGGTAAAGGTCCTAGTATCCTCTCCATCATTGCCAGATGTTCCTTACTATCATGTGTCTGGAAAGGGGAGGGGCAGGAATTGAATGTATGCAATATTTATACTACTGAAGTTAGAATCAAAATATACTTTGCCCATAAACATGATTTAAAACACAGTTATACAGCAGTATAGAGGCATTGTTTTCCTCCTCTGACTCAGTGTTGTTAATTTTCCAAGTATAACATTCCCACCCACCGCTCAGGTTTCCAGCTTTATGGAACACCAGAAGGAAACAAACCAAGGAATACAGAATAAAGAAAACAGAAAAAAGAACTGGTATAATCAAGATCATACAGAGAAATGAAATTTGTAATTAAGTCTTAAATGATGTCAGAAAAACATTAAACTTCCCAAATAACTGAAATTAGTGTTGTTGTGTTTTTTGGAGGCTGTTGTTAGAAGCAGATGGAATAAATATCCAACAAGTGGCATAAAAAGGCTGTGGTTTTTCCTTGTCTGTTATGTGTCAGTTTTTCTGCTGTTACCACCAACCAGACATTTGTAATACACACAGTAAGTCCCAGTGTTCAGAAACGTCTACTGCTGACCAACAGTTTGTCTAGCAATGACCAACAGAAGTAACAGCAGGTCCTTGAATAGCATATCCTTGTTCTGGACCATAAAAATTGATAACAGAAAGAACTCTGGTATACAGTGAGGGGGGAAGTATTTGATCCCCTGCTAAATTTGCCTGTTTGCCCTCTGACGAAGATATGACCAGTCCATAATTTTAATGGTAGGAAAAACTCCAGAAACCCAGAAGACCAAAGTCAGAGATTGATGTGCAGTATAATGAGTGAAGAAAGTATTTGATCCCTTTGCAAAAGATGACTTAGTACAGTGGTACCTCGGTTTACGAACACCTCGGGTTACGAACTTTCGGTTTACGAACGATCGAAACCCGGAAGTAAGTAACCCGAGGTTTCCGAGGCCACGGAAGCGCTCCGGTCTTACCTCACGGGTAGAAAAGGGCTCCCAGCAGCAGCAGCAACAGTGGCTGCGGAGGAGGAGGCAGGTGGAGACCCCTGCTGCAGCTCCCGCAGCCCCTGCATGACACAGCCTCTCCCCTGCTTGGCAAGCGGCGAGAGGCTTGTTGAGTCGTTTCACTGCGCCGCGGCGGCGGCGGCTCTCCGTCTCTCTCGCTCCGCGGTGCCGGCGGGCGACCTTCCTCCTTCTCAGAGCAGCCGCCGCCACCACCAGGCGCCAGGACTGGCCGGGGTGGCTCGCGGTGGCTCGCGGGGTGGCTCGTCGTCGGCTGCTTCTCTTGACCCTGTGCCGACGTCTGTCTCCACCCCGCAGGGGCGCAACAGTGAAGGTCTGGCTTCGCTTCTCTCGACTCCTCCGCGAGGCTGGGCCTTCGCCGCCGCACTCCTGCGATGTCTCTCCACCTTCTCCGTCGCGTTCCTGGATGGCGCGACCTCCAGGAGCGCAACGGCGAAGGTGGAGAGACGTCGCAGGAGCGTGACTGCGAAGGCCCGGCTTCGCTTCTCTCAACCCCTCCGCGAGGCCGGGACTTCGCCGTCGCGCTCCTGCGACGTCTCTCCACCTTCTCCGTCGCGTTCCTGGACGGCGCGACCTCCAGGAGTGCAACGGCGAAGGTGGAGAGACGTCGCAGGAGCGCGACTGCGAAGGCCCGGCTTCGCTTCTCTCGACTCCTCCGCGAGGCTGGGCCTTCGCGCCGTCCAGGAACGCGACAGAGAAGGTGGAGAGACGTCGCAGGAGCGCGACGGCGAAGGCCCAGCCTCGCGGAGGAGTCGAGAGAAGCGAAGCCGGACCTTCACCGTTGCACCCCTGCGGGGTGGAGACAGACGTCGGCACAAGGTCAAGAGAAGCAGCCGACGACGAGCCACCCCGCGAGCCACTGCGGCCAGTCCTGGCGCCTGGTGGTGGCGGCGGCTGCTCTGAGAAGGAGGAAGGTCGCCCGCCGGCACCGCGGAGCGAGAGGTCAAGAGAAGCAGCCGACGACGAGCCACCCCGCGAGCCACTGCGGCCAGTCCTGGCGCCTGGTGGTGGCGGCGGCTGCTCTGAGGAGGAAGGTCGCCCGCCGGCACCGCGGAGCGAGAGGGACGGAGAGCCGCCGCCGCCGCGCAATGAAACGACTCAACAAGCCTCTTGCCGCTTGCCAAGCAGGGGAGAGGCTGTGTCATGCAGGGGCTGCGGGAGCTGCAGCAGGGGTCTCCACCATGAAGCGGCTCGGGAGTCTCCACCTGCCTCCTCCTCCGCAGCCGCTGTTGTTGCTGCTGCTGGGAGCCCTTTTCTACCCGCGAGGTAAGAGCTTCCGAAGGGAAACCCCCCCCCGGTTTTCAGCCTCCTTAAATGAGCACAGCGCAGCGTTTCCCATTGTCAGGAATGGATTAATCCACTTTCCATGACTTTCAATGGGAAAGTTTGCTTCGGTTTATGAACACTTCGGTTTATGAACAGACTTCCGGAACCAATTGTGTTCGTAAACCGAGGTTCCACTGTACTTGGTGGCAAAACCCTTGTTGGCAATTACAGAGGTCAGAGGTTTTTTGTAGGTGGCCACCAGGTTTGCACACATCTCAGGAGGTATTTTGTCCCACTCCTCTTTGCAGATCCTCTCCAAGTCAGTAAGATTTTGAGGCTGATGTGTGCCTACTTGAGCCTTCAGCTCTTTCCAGACTTTCGATGGGATTAAGATCTGGAGACTGGCTAGGCCACTTCAGGACCTTAATGTGCTTCTTCTTGAGCCACTCCTTTGTTGTCATGCTGGAATACCCATCCTTGACCCATTTTCAATGCCCTGGCTGAGGGAAGGAGGAGCTCACCCAAGATTTGACGATACATAGTCTCGTCCATTGTCCCTTTGATGTGGTGAAGGTGTCCTGTCCCCTTAGCAGAAAAACACCCCCAAAGCATAATATGCCCCCCATGTTTGACTGTGGGGGTGGTGTTCTTGGGGTAGTAGGCAGCACTCCTCCTCCTCCAAACACGGCGAGTTGAGTTCATGCCAAGGAGCGTGATTTTGGTCTCATCTGACCACCAACACTTTCACCCAGGTCTCCTTTGGGTCATTCAGATGTGCATTGGCAAACTGAAGGCGGGCCTGTACATGTGCTGTCTTGAGCAAGAGGACCTTGCGGGCTCTGCAAGATCTCAGTCCTCCACGGCGTAGTGTGTTACCAACTGTTTTCATGGTGACTATGGTCCCAGCTGCCCTGAGATCATTGACAAGTTCCCCCTGTGTAGTTCTAGACTGCTTCATCACTGTTCTCATGATCATTGCAACTCCACGAGATGAGATCTTGCATGGAGCCCCAGACCGAGGGAGATTGGCAGTTATTTTGTGTTTCTTCCATTCGCAAATTATTGCACCAACTGTTGTCACCTTATCACCAAGCTGCTTGGCAATAGTCTTGTAGCCCATTCCAGCCTTGTGCAGCTCTACAATCTTGTCCCTGACATCCTTGGACAGCTCTTTGGTCTTGGTCATGGTGGCTACTTTGGAATCTGCTGGATTGATTGCTTCTGTCAACAGGTATTTTGTACAGGTAAGACCTTCCCCCTTACAGCAGGTGCTTCTAATCTCAGCTCGTTATATACAGTGAAGATACCAGGTAGCCTGACATCTGGCTGGTTGATGGGGATCAAATACGTATTTCACTCATTATACTGCACATCAATCTCTGACTTTTGTCTTTCTGGGGGTTTTCCTGTTGTTATTCTGTCTCTCACAGCTGCAATAAACCTACCATTAAAATTATGGACTGGTCATTTCTTCGTCAGAGGGCAAACGGGCAAATTTAGCAGGGGATCAAATACTTCCCCCCCCTCACTGCAAGGACGATAGAAGCCCCAGTGATGTGCAGCAGTTTCAGATCTACATTATACCAAAAAGGGTGCCGTCCCTCCAAAGATGTTATCGACAAGTATACCATAAATATATTGGATTGTATCCAACAGTGACACTCAGTTAATGGCACAGATTCCTTCAACAGAACAGAAAGGGGTGCAATTTTTGGTGATTGCCCCCTTCTGACTTCACAGCCCACCCTAAATCTGCTGCAGAGGTTTTGGGGACTGTCAGGGGAGGATTTAAGGGAGACCCTGAGGTAAGAGCTGAAAACTTCCTTCCCTGATCTGCAGGTGGAGGCCTTACCATCAGCTGAGTGGCTCTAATGCAGGCATCCCAAAACTGCGGCCCTCCAGATGTTTTGGCCTACAACTCCCATGATCCCTAGCTAACAGGACCAGTGGTCAGGGAAGATGGGAATTGTAGTCCAAAATATCTGGAGGGCCGAAGTTTGGGGATGCCTGCTGTAATGGGTGCAGCTCACAAAAGCTCATACCAATGACTTAGTTGGTCTCTTAGGTGCTACTGGATTTTTTTTTTATTTTCTTTCCACACATATTACAAAGTAACTTTATTCTCCAAACAATCTCACCGAATGTCTTTAAATGTTAGTGTGTTATGAAACATTTGCAGGACTGGCGTACATTTAACATTTTGAGCATTTCAACTCTACATACTTGGATAAATGCCAAAAATCAAATAAAAGCATTAACATATATTTTAAACCAGATTTTGAACTGCAACTCTAGTGAAAAGTTCTAAATAAAATGACATACACATACCTGAAAGACTGTAAAACCGAGGTAATATTCAATCAGAATGCATCCTATGCTCCAGACATCACAGGGTTGGGACCACCCAAGTGCTATAACACAATTCACAAAACGTTAAGTTAGTTGAAAATTCAATTCAGACAAGAAATCCATCTCCTGAACAATCTGGAGCTTATTTCATAAACTACCCACCATTCTTAGATCTACTATTTTCCTCAATTTTTATGGAACACAACTAAGCAGTAATATTATACATGAATAGTAAAAGTAATTTTTCAAATGTTTAAATTATATAAATATTATTTAAATATGTTTCCTTGTTACATTTCCAGGAAAATTCTCTACTAACCTAATATAACTTCAGGTGCTCTGTAGTGCCTTGTAGACACTAAAGTGCTATGATGTTCATTGTCATATGTTGCACTTCCAAAGTCTACAATTTTAATATCTGTATTTTTCAGTGTCCGTTCATCCCGCCTCTGTAACAAAGTCAAAATGCACATTATTTTTTAAAAAAGAAGTTGAATCTCATTGTTAACCTGCTCTCATTACAAAGACTTAACAAACCATCCTTTCTGCAGATTAACTCCGTCCTGTGTCTACTGTTCATGCACATGGAATTGGCAAAATGTTATACCCTTTACTCTCCTTCTTCCTATTTGGGGGTGGGGGAGTCCTCTATACTTACCTAAGGCAAATGTAGTTTAACAAGCCATGCTTTTCGTATTAAGAGCAATGATACAACAGCTAACCTAGGTGAACTAATTCTTACATAGGAGATTCTAATCCAAATCCATAGTTTCACAGTTCCTTAGCTATAGGTAAAGGTAAAGGACCCCTGACCATTAGGTCGTCGCGAACAACTCTGGGGTTGCGGTGCTCATCTCGCTTTACTGGTCGAGGGAGCTGGCATACAGCTTCCGGGTGATGTGGCCAGCATGACTAAACCGCTTCTGGTGAACCAGAGCAGTGCACAGAAACGTCGTTTACCTTCCCGCCAGAGTGGTACCTATTTATCTACTTGCACTTTGATGTGCTTTTGAACTGCTAGGTTGGCAGGAGCTGGGACCGAGCAATGGGAGCTCACCCCGTCGCGGGGATTCAAACCACCGACCTTCTGATTGGCAAGCCCTAGGCTCTGTGGTTTAGACCTTAACTATACTATATCCGTAAGCCTTGTGAGAAATCACACCAACATAACAGTAAGTAGTACAAGTACTGGTTTGCTTTGTCATCAGCATGTTCATATAAATGTGAAAAAATTACCGATCTTCTGTTCAAGGCCTTTACTATCATTTATCAATAGATTTTGGTCTTAGCACCCACAAAGTACTTAAGTAGAATACCTGAATATGCACTTGAACACATCTTGTGTTACGGTAAAGGCTGCTTGATGCGAGCAAAACTTAGAAATTGTATATGGCATGGTTAACCATAAAAAAGTAGAAATAGCCCACTGGGAAGAACCCTGAAAGCAAGTGAACTTACCATTTTAGAATTATACTTTACTATATAATCAGATTCTACAAATAAAATATTTTCAGGTTTCAGATCTGTATGAGTCAACTTATTGTGATGCAAAACTGCCAAAAAGAAAGAAAGAAAGAGAAAGAGGTAGGAACGCAATACTCAAATCAATGCCTATAATTTTAGGATATGGAGAAATTCTTTAAAATTTAAATATACTGTACTTACAGTTTATAGAATGACAAATCTGATAAGCCATCTTCCTAATAAGTTCAATAGGAAAAGGCAAAAAGCTATTTTCTTTAATAAAGTCATAGGTACTGAGTCCCAGCAGCTCAAATACAATGCAAACATGACCATGATGTTCAAACGATTCCAGCATCTGTACACAACAGCTAGAAAAAAGAAAACAACCATAACAATAACTGAATAAAAACAATTGGTAATTTAAAACTGCTTAAAATAATGCTTTCATTCTAGTTTATACTTACAATCTGCTGCCAGGATCCAAGGCATTTAAGTGCTCCAATACCTGAATTTCTGAACGAGCTGCTTCTCGGTATCTACCAACACTTTTCACAATTTTTATAGCTACATGCATCCCTTTCCTATGGAACAAAGTAAAATACTGTCATTTAAATTTGCCCATTCTCAACCAAGTGTCAAGCAATCTACTGTAGACTGGGTGCATCAGTAAATCATGGTTATTTTACACTTATTATAACACTTTCAAGGCTGAGACAAAAAATATTTTTGAGACAAAAAAGCTAACAATTTTGTGTTACTATCCGTTTTATTTGTTGTACATGTTCACAGAAGAACATAGCAACTGCAGTGAGCATCTAATTATTAATGTTAAGAATGAAATAACTTCTACTGTTAGCCCAAGTATGATTAAAAGTTGCATTACACAAATTAAAGCCAGGTGCACCCAGATGCCCACAAGGAGAGTTGAAAAAACAGTTGTGGGTGGGGAGAACTACTTCTTACTGTGGAAGGTGTATTTGTTGAAATGCACTTGTTATTTATTTCAAAATACTGTATTATAGAAATATTGTCTAATTTTCTGTTCATAAGTCTCACAAAACTTCATGTACATTGGGTAGCATGTACACTGTATTTCTACCTTCAGATGGAAAACATTGCATTGAAAATATTGCATACTTACATGTGGTGATCAATGCATTCTACTACTTTTCCAAAAGCACCTTCCCCTAAAGTTGAAATAATTTCATCTAAAAAATAAACCAAAGCTTTTATTGAAGTAGCTGAACAAAGATTAACATTGTTAAGCATGTCATAGTAAAAACATTAACTTAGTGTTTGCCTTTGAAAGCATTATTTTATCAGATAGGTGTCATGAAATAGCTATCTAGCTATCAGTCTAAACTTAAGCTTCATTTACTACTGTTGCATTGAATAGCAATATTTAAGAATACAGAAATGAAAGGAAATGTAAAATAATACAAAGACAAAAGAAAAGACAAGAGAGGGTAATGAAGATTTTTTTATCCCCCCACCCCTACTCCTCTTCTAACATACTAGTCTAAACAGATTTTTTGCTGAGTTTTTTAAAAAAAGGGTTGAAAAATATTCTATACATCTTGCTCTTAGTACGTCTCCACTTTGACAGATCAGATGACCCTCCTCATCCTCTACACTCCTGGATCTTTTCCTTCGGTGACTCTTCTGGAAACGGCACCAAGATCGTCCAGCCAATCAATATATCAGTGTGAATTCAGGGTAGAATACGCAATTCATTCAGCGGGGATATTCAGGCATTCAGTTACGCACCAGGCCACGAACAGTTGGCAGGAGCAATTTCAAATTCAGTCCCCAGAAATTCACAGGGCACAGTTTATGTTACAGAAGAAAAACATGGCAAGGAACAGATTTTCAGATAAATATTTAAGAGTAGTAAGACAACAGAAACACAACACAATTTTGTTCTGAAATTATGGATTGAAGACTAAAATTTAAATTTGCAATGTAAATATTTACTTTTGCTATTTGAAAAGATTTTGTCATTTGTGTCTACTTTTTTGAAATCATAACTAGGTCTGATCTCCTTGAATATCTAGCAAAGTATTTTAAAATAATAATAATTATTAAAATAACAGAACTTCCAAGCAATTAATTTTTTTCTTCCATGTTTCAAAAAGCTAAAGGGAAAATATTCACAATTCATGAAATGCAATCTGCAATCTAATATTCTGAGTGTATTGATTCAGAAGTACAAATATTATTTAAACCATAATAATCCTAAATTTGAATGTAGACATCAGCAGTGCCATACGGTTTCTGGAAAATCAAAACTCCATTCCTTGCTAATTGGTAGAGGGAAATGCTTTCTGACAGATCAGTGAATGATCAAAATTTGCATGGGACTGAACTAAACTACTGAATAGAAACATGCTGAATTCATTACTTTTTTCATAGCCTAATTCCATGTAAATTAATACCTTCTGTGTCTTTGGAGATGGGGTGGAAAGAATGGCTTCAAAAGGATATAAAACTCATTCAAATGAGAACAGCACTTGACTGCTTCTCTCTACCAGCTCAACTAAGAAATCATTCAAGTTTTCGAAAGCTTCAGACAAAAACTCATGTGGTTGGCACCACTCACTAGGTAAACATTTTCAAATGTCTGAATACATGCTATGTATATATTTACAGCAGATTAAGAGAACCCACATTTAATTGTAGCTCAGGCAACTGAAAATTTTTAAACATTTATACTCAGAGAATCTGATACTCCATGAAGGAACTTAAAACACTAATACATTGTTAATACATTTTTAAAGTATGCATACCGAATACAAGCTGTCATGGGGGTCATGTTTCTTATGCTTTCTTTTATGACTACTTTTCCCACTTTGACCAGAGGATTTGCTAAAATGATGTTGGTGACTCTTTTCATACTCTCTGCAATAATGCTTATAGTCATCTACGTCACGGAAGTCATTTACATACTCCTCAACATATCTTCGGTCATGACGGTCTCTCTTAGTTATGGATCTATCTTCCAAGTAGCTGCTGAAAACAAATTAAATTTATTTTTTTCAACTTTTTTTAAAAAACCTTGTTGAAAGATAAATCTATCCACCATCAAAATTGCCTTCTTAAATAGTGCTTTAAAAGCTTTTGTTCATTTCCATACTCTCAAGATGAAATAATGAATAGCATCACAGTAGCTATTATTCATTTTTAAGTGAACTACCAAAGAAAAACTCTGATTGAACAGCAATATGAAAACTTAAAAATGACAAATGTAAATCAATAAAAGATTTAAGTTACATCTCGTTATAATTAGATGATCATTAAGTCAAGAGTCATTTACCTGTTGGCACTTTTAAGTGATTTATAGCATCTGCCTTCTCTTTCACTGCTGTGAGACTTCCGCCTGCGCTTTTGGCTGTGTGCGCTCTTTTCTTCATCCCAGCTCCTTCTTTCACCCTGCCCAGAGCACTGGGTTAGCTTTGAGTGCTTCATCTAACACAGGAAAATATACCAAAGCAAAAAATTACATTACAATGAGAAAATAAAGATGAGAAATCAACAACCCCCTCCCGCACGTGTTTATTTAGATGTAAATAGACTGTTTAGATGTAAAGAAGACTGGTCAAGTTTTTGGACTTCACTTCCCTACCCTTTGCTGTTTACCTGAGTAACCAAATTTCCATCCTCACCAGGATGAAAAATTTTGACTGACACTTTTTTAGAGCTCCTGTATTTCAGTTAATTGGCCTCTCATTTAAATAGCCATTTCAGCTTACATTGAGTTGGGGAGGGAAGAGCTGTTGGGGTTGCTCCAAATGGCATGAGAAGAGTGTGAAGAAGATAGTGATGCAATTAAGCCCATCAACCCTGGATTATCTGCGGTGTCAAGAAAGCTACAGATTCTCCAGCTTGTTGCAGGTCTGTTTCAGAATTGATTGGTGAATTTCTAAAGTGAAAAGAGGGCTGTTCTCACGCCTGCAGCCTAAGGTCTCCACTAATCCCAAAGGGAATGAGACATAACCTATGCAGCTATCAATTGGGAATGCTTTGGGACTCAATTTCCTGCATGAAGCAGGAGGTTGAGGTTGGACTAGATCAGGCATCCCCAAACTTCGGCCTTCCAGATGTTTTGGACTACAATTCCCATATTCCCCGACCACTGGTCCTGTTAGCTAGGGATCATGGGAATTGTAGGCCAAAACATCTGGAGGGCCACAGTTTAGGGATGCCTGGACTAGATGGTCTGCAAAATGACACCATTCCCAAGCCTACATTTCTGTGTCTGCGATCACTTGGTCAGAAAGTTATTTGTGCACACTTTCAGGGTGTTTTAAAATTAGTTCTAACGGGAAGCTCCGCATGTCTAAACACTCGGATTGAACCGTCACATCTGTCAATGTTTATGAAACAAAACATGCTTTCTATTCCAAAACTAATTGGCTGTTTTATTGTGCACGCAACCTGAACCCAATGCTTCCATCAAGGCTGTCTGTGTAAAATATGCATTAGCTATAAGAAGTGTTGCCTCTACGTGGGAGGGTTTAATTTCTAAAACTAGAAATGCTGGGCTTTGCCACTCTCTGGACGCCATGCTCACATCCTACTGCACGGAAGTGTGTCCCCAATCCGAGAGCTGACATTTCATCAGGAGAGAGACCTCGGGCCCAGTGCCAGATTTACGTATAAGCTAAACAAGGTATAGCTTACGGCCCCACTCTCTTCGGGGCCCCCCAAAAATTTAAAGGAAAAAAAACCTGGATGTACATTTCCAAAATATAAGATAAAAAACAAATAAAATAAAACCTACATACAGCAACAGTGTTTTGTGTTGTGTAGTCTCCTATGATGTAAGTAATGGACCCTGCCTGCTGGCCTGCTCCCAAAAATATCACATATTTTGTTATGTGCAAATGGCTTTAGAGGCCTATTAGGTCCATAAATTACAATTTAGCATATATTCAACGCAAAAAACAGAGATAATTTGTTGTTGACAAAGGACAGCTGGACATATAAAGGACCCTATTACCTTCAGTAGCTTAGGGCCTCATCAAACCTAAATCCGGCCCTGCCCACCCACCTACCCCCCCCCCCGCCCCAGGTGCACAAGTCCAGGGGGTGAGGGAAAGGTTTACATGTTAGGAAGTGCAGGGGGCCTCCGTCTCCGAAGCTCATATCTGCCCCTCCAAGCGAGGTCTTAAAAACAACAACAAATCTTTCAACGCGTAAAAAATTATTCCCTACCTTGCATCCTCCTACTCTCTACAGTCTATCCCAACGACTGGGGGGGGGAGGGACTGAAGCACCACAGAGCAAAATAAGGACCTGGTTTCCCCGCTTCCCGTCCCTCCGCCACTTACCCTCAACGGCGAGCTGCGAAGGATAAACGTCTCTCCTTCCATCCGCAAACAAACAAAATGGCGGCTTCCTCCCTCTCTCTCTCCGCAGCCACGCCCGTAATTGCGGGGTTCCGTCATACGTGATGATGCGTAGACTTATAATATATAGAGGCACGCGCGCACACGCAAACAATGCCCGACTTCTGCGTGGGCTATGAACGACGCTTTTTGTTTCTAGTTTGTCGCAGCAGCTGCGGCAGAAAGCACCGACAAAAAATAGAAAGCGCTTCTCCTGCTTCCAGGCGGAAAGGCGCAAGAGCCGGGGCGGGGAGAGGAAGGATGCTGAGCAAGTTCATGGGCCCCCGTTACGGGCAGCTTCTGCGCATCTGGATGCCTACGATGAGCATGTGGGGCACGGTGGGAGCCGTGGGACTGGTGTGGGCCACGGACTGGAGGCTGTTCCTCGACTACGTACCTTGGATCAACGGCAAGTTTAAGAAAGACGACTGAGCGGCAAACCCTTCCCCGCAAGGAGCGCAACCTGTTTGGTCTTGGAGAGGCTTCCTTTTCTCTTTGCCTGCTGGCACTTCGAACTGTGAACCCCTGAAACTGCCCGAAACCTTCCCTTTCCTCTCGTCGAACGGGCAGATGCTGCGCCGATAATGTCAAAATGAATAAAGCCTCTTAGAAAAGAAAAGAAAAGAAAGAAAGCGCTTCTCCTGTGCGCGGGTCCTGCTTGCGGGCTTGTTTGATGTTTTGCTATGCTTTTTATATACAGTATCTCACGTCAAAGTGCAAGTAGATAAATAGGTACCGCTACAGCGGGAAGGTAAACGGCGTTTCCGTGCGCTGCTCTGGTTCGCCACATGACCCGGAAGCTGTATGCCGGCTCCCTCGTTCAATAACTCGAGATGAGTGCTGCAACCCCAGAGTCGGTCACGACTGGACCTAATGGTCTGGGGTCCCTTTACCTTAAGCCCTCGAGAATGGCTAGGGGAAAGCAGCCAAATGGGCGGGGTATAAATGTTGTTGTTATCGAAGGCATCTAGTTGTTGGCCACTGGTTGGGATTTTATATAAGACCTTGACCTCAGGGCTCCTACGTTCCCAACTTATGGAAAGGGTGGAACCCCTCTGTTTCTGATGCTACCTTTTGGGGTTTTGCTGTTGTTTGAAATGGCGGGGAGGAAGAAACGCTTTTTTAAGATCTTGCGAGGTTCTCTCACTTCAGCTCTGTGAATTCGAAACAACATGAAATGCAACCAGGAAACTGTCTCTAGACCATGGGATTATCTCCTCTATTATTTCCTATCTCTATATAAAGTGGGCTGGGCGCGGGGAATGTAGGTTCTGCGTTTGCATTCCAGCTGAGGCTCCGCCCACAGCGAGACCCCCGCTGGGAGGATAGCCAAAAGTTGGCTAGACGAGTGATGATGGTGGGGATGATAACAGCCTTGCTTACTTGGGAGTAAGGTAACCGCCACTGAATCTAGTAGGACCTACGTCTGAGCAAACGTGCTTAGGCTTGCTCTGGATATCAGGAGCAGCAAGCTCCTCTTTCCCAACTCATCCATCTGGTGTGTTCGCAGTTGCAGCCCGATTTTACGCACGCTTCCTCGGGTGTAAGCCCTAGTGATGTACTGTAATTGGGACTTATCTACCTACCGGTAGTGAGTGCTGTTCAAGATTGCACGACTGGGGTAAAATAAGTGGAAGTGAACTTTTGAATGTTTGGAGGAATAATCGGTTTGGGAAGTTATTTTGCGTAGAGGATGGGGAAATTGAGTTTTGCATTCACATATGAAATTAAATTTATATCTAGGCTGTAGGTGGTCACGGGTGAAATTAGTATACTGCTAATAATATGGTACATCAATAGCAAGCTGTACATAATGTATAATATAAAGTAGGCATCTACACATGCTCAGTAATGGTTGTACTGTATTGATTTCCCTGAGCTAAAGTTGGAACAATCCTTAAGATATTACTAAATAACGTGTATCCCATTATCTTGCATGCTTAGGCTTGGGAAAAAAATGTCTCTGGGGTTTTGGCGTTTCGTAGGGCTCAGACTCCTCTTCTGTGGTTCTGGTTCAATTGCACAAAACGAGTTCTTCCTATAGGAGAGGGCATCTCCAAAAAGAAAGGGTAGCAGTGCTTGTAAATACTTCTTCCCGTGATCTTTGTTTGGGAAGAGTATGGCTAGAAAAGGTAGGAGAAACTTTGGGTGAGCACAACTGAGGAGGAGGTGATTTTGCAGGGTGGGTAAAATTAGTAGCACCCTCTTACTTTCAAAACCCAAGTATTTTGTCACATTGCTGTAATATACATTCATAGCTAATACCAAAGGTTCTTAGCCAATTATATTTGACAAGATACAAGACACTGTCTAGCACAGGGCTCACCTGCCTAGTGCTCTGGGGTTCAAGGCCTTTTTGGGGGGATAAGCCATAATACGTAGGTTTCTAACTTTCATTTTTTTAAAAAAAGTTTCTAGCATTTTTAGAACCTGAGGTGTGAGGCAAAAGATACAAACCCCATTATTATCAGTTTGTGGGCGAAATTAGCCTGATCTACCATGTCGGTGTTTTACCTCCACCCTGACAGATTTACAGTGGTACCTCGCAAGATGAATGCCTCGCGCAACGAAAAACTCGCTAGACGAAAGCGTCTAGTGATTCTTTTTTGCCTCGCAAGATGAAGCTTTCTATGGCCACGTCTCTCAAGACAATTTTTTTTTGCCGTCTGCCTTTTGTTTCCGCAAGACGAAAATTTTCGTAAGACGGAACGACCCGCGGAACGAATTATTTTCGTCTTGCGATGTACCACTGTATGTGCATGTGAGTCAGTGCAAGATGGGAGGAGGGGGACAGTATGTGCCGTCTGTGCAAGGGAGATACCGGTATATATGTGGGGTGAGAAGGAGGCATGTTCTCTGTGTGTGAGAGAGGTGTATATGTGACGTGTGTGTGTATGGCATGTGCATATGAGTGAAAAAGATGCAGCTGCTTGTGTGTCCATGGTCTGTGTAAGTGCAGTGAGTGTGGTGTAGTTACCTTGGGGTGCGTAGGAGTAGCAGCAATGGCTGTATTCTCTCTAATTTTGGATTATGTCATGCTCCTCATGGCAGCCATGTTGTATTTCACAAAATTAAAATATGCCTACTAGTCCAAAAAGGTTGGAGACCCTTGGTCTCACCTAAACCTATGTCTGGGTCACACTGAGTTTAATGGAACAAATTCCCCAGTAGGTAGGCACAAATTTGCAGCTTAGGTAGTACTGAACACATAGTAGTACACATTATATCGAAGCTTGAAATTACTTACTTACTTATTTAGCTTTCTAAAACAATAGAGGTGGGAGGGCATGCTTCTTTTCTGAAGCTTGAAATTCTGGAAGTTTTGAGTGCCATAAACTTGTATTTTTTGGTCATAAATAAAATGCCAAATTTGAAAATGTGTGCTTCTGGTTAAATATTTTGAAAAGAAGTTTTTTTTAAAAAAAACAACAACAAACAAAACCCTGAAAATTTGGAAATGGCTTATTGTATAGCACAATTATAACCATGTCTACTCAGAAGTTAAGTCTTGTTAAATGAGGCTTACTCCCAGGTAAGTGGAGTTTATGATTGCAGCCATAGTAACTACAGTATACTTCTCCAAACAATGCTAAAAATCCCTAAAGGCTGTTAAATTAGCTGTATTTCCCCCATCTGGTAATATATATGCTGTAACTTAATCTGGCACATATCTAGCTCTTTTCTGTAAAAACTTACTGACAGACTAGTAATTGTTTTGTATTCACACACACAACCTTTTTA
The DNA here is from genome assembly GCF_963506605.1 of Zootoca vivipara. Lineage (NCBI taxonomy): Eukaryota > Metazoa > Chordata > Lepidosauria > Squamata > Lacertidae > Zootoca > Zootoca vivipara. The sequence continues at coordinate 65,414,744 of NC_083277.1, read as the reverse complement.
AAGGTTTAAAACTGTATGGACTTTTACAAAGATATTTCTATTCAAACTGGCATTGAGACATTAGGGACAGAGAGGCTAGAATAATTAGTATATTGCTGTTCGCCCAGAGCCTTTATGATGGAGAGCTAGAAATAACTAAATCATAAATTATTTTATAGATTAGTGAAATAGTGTTAAAGCTTTTTAAATTTTATCCTCCCTGCATCCTGAATGTCCCTGAACCTGTGACGAGGCTGCACATTAGAGCGTGTTCTCTTAAATTATACCCTGGTTTATGTTAAAATGATGAAATGATGGAAACGTTACCATAGTTTTAAATAATTGTTACTTGTTCTCTTACTGTTCAGCAGGTGGCAATAGCGCTACAGCTATAGCCTGCTTGCATTCTGCATGTCTTTGAATAACAAGGTCTATTCTGAGACCATGAAGGGGTTACACAGTTCAATGACCAAAATATCCCTCCCATACCAGTAGTTTTTATGTCCTGCTTACCAGAAATAAAGAAGACTATGTTATGTTAGTTCATATTTTAGCAAAGCCGCAGATTAATTATGGTAAGCATCTAGGTACTAAGGCAAGAAGAGCAACACTGGTAAAGCAGAGGGAATGGCAATGAGCTGGTTTGCAAACAAACAAACAAACAAACAACAATGAATCAAACTATGGCTTACTAAGACTGTGCAGGGTCCTGGAGAGCAATTTGCAACCACTTTGCTCTGCCCTGTTCCTTTCTGCTGCTGCACTAAGCCAACCATGGCAGTTTGTATTTAGTGAGGCGAGAGCTTAAGCACAACTCCCAGTCCAGAGGTTACTGCATGGCAGCAAAAAGCACCAGGTTGCTTCCAGCAGTCTACAACAGGGGTCAGCAAACTTTTTCAGCAGGGGGCCGGTCCACTGTCCCTCAGACCTTGTGGGGGGCCGGACTATATTTTGAAAAAAAATATGAATGAATTCCTATGCCCCACAAATAACCCAGAGATGCATTTTAAATAAAAGGACACATTCTACTCATGTAAAAACACCAGCCAGGCCCCACAAATAACCCAGAGATGCATTTTAAATAAAAGGACACATTCTACTCATGTAAAAACATGCTGATTCCCAGACCATCCGCGGGCCGGATTTGGAAGGTGATTGGGCCGCATCCGGCCCCCGAGCCTTAGTTTGGGGACCCTGGTCTACAAGTTCACATGATCTCCACTAAGCCACAGTTGTAAAAAGAAAGGTTGGATATCAGGCTTGTTGTTGCATTTCACTGTGAGAATAAGATGTATAAAATAGCTACTGGGGAAAAAACTGATACAGCAAGTGCCTGCTATATAAGAACTACCATTATTTAATTTTTTTACATTTGTATTTATTACATTTGTGTCTTTCCTCCAAGGCGCTCAAGTAGCATACATAGTTCTTTCCCTCCCCATTTAATTTCATCAACCCTATGAGATGGGTTAGGCTGAGAGTAAGTGCCCAGCTCAAGGTCACCCCAGTGAGCTTCATGCCTGAGTGGGAACTTGAACCCTGGTCTTCCAGGTCCTAGTCAGACACCCTAACCACTATGCCATGCTTCCACCAAATGCATCACTGTAACTATTTAGAACAGAAGTAAGGAAAAGAATAGTTGTATTATAGGACTTGGGAAAGGGCAATAAAAATGATTCAGGAGTTGGAGGTGCCTTTCCTATAAAGACGAGGTAAAGGAAACCGCTTCTGCGTATTGCATAGCAGGGGGAAACAATTACCAAGAATAAAAATACATACACACTGAAGAAAGACAAAAGTCTGGACTAACCACATGTCCATGTTTTTAATCTTACACCCACATTACAAAATTTAGAAATCATAGACAGTTCAGGCAAACTGTTAAAACACAGTATAAATTAGGCTTGTAATACAAATTCTGTACATAGGTAAATTAGCTTGTATGTGACTGACAAAAGGGTTTCATAACAATCTCACCACAGTAGTATAAAAAAGCACGGGTAGGAGATGAATACTGAAAACAAGAATGCAGCATGGGATGGCTTCATCTCCAACAGCTATACTTATGACCATGCTCCTATGTAGTATTAATGAAAAGCAGGGTAAGTATATCACCATTAACATTTTATAAAGATATGTACAACCACAAAACAACAACAGCCTTCCCCATCCCCACCCCAAATACCCTACTGTTTGTCTGCCAATGGGATCAAAGTATTGGTCATAATTTGAGAACTTCAAATAACAAAGCAAGTCACAATATGAAGAGAGCTGTTTCTGAAAACACAAATTACCAATTGGGAGGGATGGTATATCTACACATTATTCATGCTTACATATTTGGGGAACTGCTTAAGTGTTTGTATATTTTACTTTTCCATTGCTTTATGTTCTTAGCTTTTAAAATGGTTTGTCTTTTTAGAGATTATTTTCTATTAGTTTAGTTAGCAGGTTAAATTCAGACCTAGTTTGTGTTATGATATGGCAGCCTACTTTTTTTAAAAGAAGGGAATATTAATCAGATCCCAACAGAACATGCCCAAACCCCTTAGGGATGCCTAAAATAGCTCTTTGGATCCTCTCTGAAGTTTGATATGAACAGGAATGCATCTAAGGCTATAATTCTAACTCCCTGAACCCTTGCTGCTGGAGGTTAGGATGTAACAGAGTTCTCTATCCACTGGCTGGGGTGTGTTGTCTTGTGTCTGTATCTGTCAGTAGTGATGACCTGGCAGGAGCTCCCAAAATGGGATACAGTATTATGGTTTTGGGCAGCGATGGATGATGAACCAATCCATTCCTCAGAGAGAGGCTCAATCTGGGTTCCTCAGTTGTGCCAGCCTGGAGTTAACAAGGCAAAATTGGGAAAAATACCCCCAGCATCCATCCTATTCAGCACTTGCGGACAGGGCTTCAGATACAGTGGTCAATTTGTGGCTCCATTCCACCCTTTTGCTCCCAGATAGGGCTGAGGATTGCTCTAGAACAGGCATCCCCAAACTTCGGCCCTCCAGATGCTTTGGACTACAATTCCCATCATCCCTGACCACTGGTCCTGTTACCTAGGGATCATGGGAGTTGTAGGCCAAAACATCTGGAGGGCTGCAGTTTGGGGATGCCTGCTCTAGAAGTTCTACTATAAAGGGCAATTCATAACAGTAGGCAAAATCGCAGCAAACCTTTTCCCTCCACTATACTACTGCAGATTCTGATGCTTCAGTGTTCCCCCTACTGCCTCCACAATATCATGCGAGGGAGAAAGCTAGGCAACGCTTTACCCTAAGCATTCTAGTTTTGTACATGCTGGAATTTTATATCTGAGAGCAGACATGGAATCCCCCACCAACAGTTTAACAAACCTGAAAATAAACCCCACATAATTCTGCCGCATTGATGAGCTAGTCCTAGAGCAGCAATGGCAGATCCTGTGAAATGTTTGAAGGTAAACAGAGTGGACACACATTTGAAACTGCAAGGCATGAACCCAGCCTTCTGAAATGCAGAAACTGTTTTAGAATTTTTGACACACAGCTTTTTTTGCAGTGATTTCCCTCCTGTCTATTAAGTCTTTGATCCGTGGCAAGTTACTAAGGATGCAGTTGTAAGAATAATGGCTGAGAGCCCAAGGGTGCCGTGTGCAACGTGAAGGTTTGTTTGTGCTGCTGCTTCGAAGATTCTCCAAACTTGAGGAGCAGATTTTTGAGAGACACATGGGGCAGCAGTGCAAAGCTGCCAACCCCCCCAAAAAAACTAGTGTGTAAGCAGAACAATGCATATATTCCTAGTTGCAGAATTAAAGCCCAGAATAGCTTTGCAATGAGTCTGTACAATTTCATATGAGCAAATTCAGATACTTTGTTTCTCACACTCAGTATTCATAAAAATAAAATTGATTTTATGTATGGTTACATTGTTTTCTATCTCCCTGTGTAAAGCAAGGTGGTTTGCGGGGAAGCAAGATGTTTTAACATGCTCATAAGTTTCAAAAGGCATTTGTTATTGCAACAAGGTCATGTCTATAAAATATAACAAGTGTATAATTAAGGGTTATACACAAATAAATGAAATGTTTGAAATTTGCAGATTTCTGCACAACTATGTTCTCTGGATTGAAGCTGTTCCCAAGCATTTGTCTCATGCCCCAATCCTAATCCCAGTTTCAATGGAAAGCTGCCTGATCCAAAATGAGTTTACATTTGTAACCTTAATTATGTGGACCACAATCTAGAATCCTGCACCGGGCTTTCTGCTGGACAAAACAGGTGCTGGATTTCCTACCTTAAAAAACGGCTTGTGAATAGCAGAACCAGAACATCCCCCCACCCCAATTTAGCACAGGTTCATATTGCAACATAACGTGATGTTTGGCACATCATCAAGCCTTGACAGTTTTTGTAGTGGAATAAATGAGAACAGGTTTCTTTGGTGGTGAGTGGGATCTGTCTTGCCTAAATAATAAGCCATTCCCAGTTATCATCACTGACTTCAAGAGATTATTAAGAGATTATTCAAGAGATGATTATTATCCTCCTAAAGCTGCCCAAAGGTGAGTTTTTGAAGTGCTGCAAGTGCTGCTCTGCAAACACTTCTGCAATTGGAGGCACATCAGAGCCAAGGACCATAAACAGTCTTGTTCTCCTAACACCTCCCCCTGCAAATGTGCTGCAAACTATGCCAACCCTGGAGGTGGCACAGTAGTTTTTTTGGGGGGTGTGTGTGACAAATGATTATATATTATTATGTAACCAGAAAAGCACTCACTGTGGTCACAACGAGCCCACAGGGTTTAGGAAGTGGGGGTATTACCACTAATCTGCCGTCTACCGCTGTTAGTAGCAGCACCAGAGAGAGCTAGAATCATTGGAAAACATTGTAAATGACTTTTTATAAAAAAATAGCCATAGCTATTGTAAAAGCCTAACATATGCCATTTTTTAAAAACAGCACATATTCTCAGCAGGTCCAGCTGCTATTCTAAAATTAAATATGGTCCTTTATCTAGCTTCTTGAGACAAATCTTCTATAGTAATGCAACCCAAATGAGTATTGGATGCTGCCAGTTAAGTAGATCTGAATTCTAATATGCTTTTTTACTTGTTTATAATAAAATGCAATACCTAATGAGCCAAATAATTCTGTGTTAGAAAATACCATGCATGTGCATTTTTAACTTTAAAGCCATTGGGGTATAGCCAACATGGTGCGGATTTCTACTTTCTCAGGAGAACTTTCCTTCCTCTCCTCATCCTTTGCCACTACTCTCTGCCCCAGACAGTGTCTCAACACAAATCTAAGGGGAGGGGAACAGCAGGAGGAGAAAGGAAAGTCCTGTTATGCACATCAACACATCATTTGAGTTTCTCAGTTTTGCTCCTTGAAAGTTAAGTGATATATGAAGATAACAAGGATTGCCATACTAAGAATATATGTGTGTACATGGGAGACAACCTCTTAAGTTTAGAGTTTCTTTGAAAATATATCCTTTAGCTGCTTGCTTACCAAAACAGGTAAGCTGATTTTCAACTGAAATAACATCTTGCTCATCCAGGTGTTTGTATGTCTGTAGCAGCAGCTTCAAGTTTCAAAGACATTTCTGCTCTTGCATAAGGTTCTCCCATAGCTTTCTGTGACTGTGGTTTAAGAGTTGAAGACTGCGAGGGAAAAAGTCCCACTGAACTTGTTGGGGCTTGCCTGGAAGTAGCCACATATGGGTCTGCAGTATAAATCCTTTACACTTGTAATTTTAGGAAACATCTGGAAAATCTGCTGAGTTAACAGTTTGTACCTTTGGGAGAGTACGGTCAGTTCATACATAATATACAAACCATGAGCACTAGCATGGCTAGGGGAGTGGGGTGCAACTGGGCAGCCACTTAGTGTGGAGGCAGCCCTTACCATGGGGGGGCGGCGGCTGCAGTGTGCCAGAACCACGTGTCTCTCCTGGGAGTGATGCAGTGGCTCAGGTGCCTGCAGGTACCACGACACCCGAAAAGGTAGTGTGGGGCCCAGGTCCGCCTGCTACCTCCCCTGCAGCTGGAGCGCAGCTGAGGGGGAAGTGGTGGGTGGATTCCATGCAGGTTCCAGCTCCCCTAGTGGCTAGATACAACACTGACCATGAGGTGGTGCTACATGAGTGAGCTCTGTGTTTGTGCATTGCTTCTTTCATTTCCAAACACATTTTAAAAATAATAATTTTATATTATTTGGTTATGTGTAGTTTACTGTTCTAGGCAATGGCACCCGTCCTGTGGAATGTCCTCCCATCAGATGTCAAGCAGGTAAATAACGATAGAGCTTTTAGAACACATCTGAAGGCAGCCCTATATCAGGATGTTTTTTAATGTTCAGTGTTTTATTATGTTTTCATATGTGTTGGAAGCCACCCAGAGTGGCTGAGGTAACCCAGTCAAGTGGCTGAGGTATAAATAATAAAATTATTATTATTCTTATTTTTATTAAAAATCCAAAGTGGCAAAATGCTTGTGCTTGCCTTGACTACTAGGATTATAGCCAGGGTTTGATTCCTGGATACAATCATGGTTTGCACAGTAAACACATACCATATTTTGCCAGTTCAGAGTAATACCATACTATTATTAGTTGCAATATGAGAAATAACAAGCTACTCTTGAGTGTATAAATGAAAAAAGGAGCATGTTAGCAAAGGGCTTGCTCCTGTAGCATCAAACCTTGCTTTAGCATTTTCGATTACCTATAAGGTAATCGAAAATATTCTTCAGTTGCTGTTTTAATTAAAAACAAGCCTCATACTGGGAGTTTCAAAATTAAGAAAAACAGCTATTTCATATGCATGGACTGTCCCAGGCTCACACTGAATATTAACAATAGCTAACACTATTTTGATAAAGCCATGAAAGCTTTGTTCCAAGGTTGCACTACATCCCCAAGAAACTGCATTTGTATATCTGAAAGCATATACTCTGCTCTCCATCCCAACGGCAGATGATGCAAATTACTTATCAGCCTAGTAGGTTCTTGCTGGTATGGCAACGTACTTCATGACAGCAGCACTGATACTGAAAAATTAATTGTCTCCTGTCTGGGATTCTGATCATTCAGTTTTTGAATATTTCAATGATTTCTAAGCTAGGTAATTATATTAAACCCTGGTTTTTCTGGTTATAGTGTTATGATTAGCAAAAATACAAGAATTTCGGCTAACAGTTATGTCAGCATTAGTCAGCCTCAGCATGCTTTAAAACAAACCAGAACAGGGCACTTCTGGCAACTGTTTCATTTTAGGTAGAAATACATTTCTTTGCCTGCTCCTGTAGGATAGTTTTTGCCTGCGCCTGTAGGATAGTTTAGAATCTAATCAATAATAGTCTTTTATATTACACTAAGTTGTAGCTAAGTGGTAAGTGCTTTGCATCCAGAAGGTCCTACCTGTATCTTCCGGTAGGACTGGGAGAGACTCCTGCCTGAAAGCCTAGAAACTGGTCCGATGTCCCAGTGTTGTGAATCCCTACAAGGTGAATCCCTATCACTTATTTTGTGATAACATTCTCTTTAGCTTCTTATTGCTGGGAGTCTTCTTAAGATGGAACACCAGGGGGGTGGGGGCGGGGAAAGAGAATATCCTGCTCTAGTTAAAACATATATAAACCACTGGCCTATTTTTCTTTTTTGAACAAATCTACAGTATATCCAATACAGACTTAGGCAAATGTAACAATTCCCATCTCTTTAATATCATTATAAGAAAGTGTTACCATTAAATGTAAAAAGGGAAGGGGAGATGCAAGTCCCATCCGCTCTTGTGTGGTTCTACTCACATGCAACAACTAAGTGCAGCACAAGTAGATAAACCAGGGCCTTTAGGTCTACTAATTAATTGAGATTTTGACCCAAATAACAAATTACTGGGGTTATCATGGTTGCTTCTGATGAGATCTAGGTGAATTATTTCAATTACCCCTCTCTTCTTCCTCCTCTCACCTCACCTCCCCACAAACATCCTTTTGTGCTAAACAGAAGTATTTACGCCAATGCTCTCTAAAAGGATTTGTATAATATATTCATGTGCTATTTCTGGAGAATAATTTGCTTTGCTCCTCACACGTAGCAGCCTCAGAGGGAGTTGTCACAAGTGCAGTTAATGGAATTAGACACCAGCAGCAGTTCTCAGCTGGCTACTGAGAGCTTAGGTCAGCCACAGTATGCTTTAAAATGGACCAGGACCTGGGTGCTTTGAGCTGCTCTTTTAGCTTCTGCCAACTAAAATGATGGAGGGAAATGTCTTTACCAGCTACTGTGGAATAGTTTAGGTCATCTATCACTTTAAAGAGCTGGTAAATATGACAAGTCTTTTGGAAAAGTCCATTTCCCAAATCACTCATTCAATGAAGTACTCCAGGTGCTCGGCTACTATATGTACAGTGGAACCTCGGTTTATGAACACCTCGGTTTATGAATTTTCGGTTTATGAACGCCGCGGACCCATCTGGAACGGATTAATTCATTTTCCATTACTTTCAATGGGAAAGTTCGCTTCAGTTTATGAACGCTTCAGTTTATGAACAGACTTCCGGAACCAATTACACCCATGCTTCAGTTTATGAACGCTTCAGTTTAAATACTCAGCAGACCCGTCTGGAACGGATTAATCCACTTTCCATTACTTTCAATGGGAAAGTTCGCTTCAGTTTATGAACTTTTCAGTTTAAGAACTCCGCGGACTGTCTGGAACAGATTAATCCACTTTCCATTACTTTCAATGGGAAAGTTCGCTTCAGTTTATGAACGCTTCAGTTTATGAACAGACTTCCGGAACCAATTGTGTTCATAAACCGAGGTACCACTGTATTGGAGTTACTTCGGTGAATACTTGCAGATGCTAAGTGAAACTGCAGTGTCAATGTCACCAAGTGACAAGTCAGCTCCCTCTTTTTGGGGGACTGCTGTGACTGGCAGTGGGCAGAGTATTGTAGCCCATGTCAGTAGGAACCCCGGCCGTGTCACGCCCCCAGCCAGCTAATTGGATTTGCCTGGGGGCGTGGCTACAGCTGCTTAAATTGCGGCAGGGCCGGGAAAGCCTCCTTTGCATCCATTCTTGGGATCTCCCAGCCCACCCACCCTCTTTTCTTGTGTTGATTACCTTGCTATGACTTATGTTGGTGGCCTAGTTATTGGGGCTGGGTAGGAATTTTTCCACTTGGCAGAATTGGCTCTAGCCATTTGGTTTTCGCCTACCTAGTAGCAATCTTTTGTAAGGTTAGGCATTGGGTAAGCCTTATTATGGGAGGGAAGGTTGTTGCCTCCGCCTGGCCCTCCTCGTTAAGGGTATCCTGTTAAAGCAGGCATAGGCAACCTTGGCTCTCCAGGTGTTTTGGAACTACAACTCCCATGATCCCTGACCACTGGCCCTGTTAGCTAGGGGTCATGGGAGTTGTAGTTCCAAAACACCTGGAGAGCCAAGGTTGCCTATGCCTGTGTTAAAGGGATCCAGGGGTGTGGTTCCTGTCTGAAGCCTGGACGTGGGCTAGGGTCATGCCACACCCCATCGGTGACCCTGATGTACATCATAGGGCTCCTCCTTCCAGTGATTGACCCTTATGAGACTTCCTGCAATCAGGCAGGAGTCAGGATATAGTCTTGCTTCACCCAATTGCCTAAGCCAAACCACTCATATCTGTAACCAATAAAGTTGTGGCCTTCTTTATCCCATTACGCCAATATACTTGTGTTTGTGTATTTATTCCAGAGGGGACTGCAGGGCCCAGCGCCTCGCCAGGCAACCTGCTGTCTCAAGGACAATGGAGAGTTTGCTACCACTTTCCTGCTGTATTTACTGTAGGTTACTGTGCTGAGCCCCAGGGTAAATATCTGATAGGTGGCAGACACAATGGGGATTACACAATATCTCATTCCATTCATATTCTGAGCCAAGAAAGTTAAAATACGTTTACTCAAAATAAATTGTGCATATCAACAGTATATGCAAATTTGGCTAGTTTTACATAAGTGTGGTTAACTTTTTGCGAAGTTTTACATTTTTTCCCTGGAGTTTTGGTTGTAGGGAAAAGGTGGTGTAAGGGAAGGAAGTTGGCTGGGAAATTAATATTAGAAATATTGTTCTTAAACAAAATGTATCCCTTTGTTGGGTGCGGAGTAACAAAACAAGGCACAGAAGCTCATTCCATCCTAACCTTAGAGCAGGGATGGGGCATCTAGATGTTGTTGGACTCCAACTCCCAGAATCCTTGACCATTGGTCATGCTGGCTGGGGCTGATGGGAGTTGAAACCCAACAACATCTAGAAGCCAAACATTCCTTTTCCCTGCCATAGAGACTCCTGTTGACTGCACATGCACACTTTCAAATATATTTTTACAACTATTAAAGCTAAACTTGATTAAAACCAAAGCACTCCTAGAAGTTTTTTTTTTTTTAAAGGAATCTAAGCTCTTCACAGATACCTGACGTACAATTCTTAGATTGTTTGCAGTTATGTTCAAGCCAAATAGACTTTAAACAAACAAACAAACAAATAATGCTGGATAGATAAGGGCTGTTCTGTAGTGATGTGGAACATCACCACAGGAAGCCAATTCACATAAACAGTGTAGAGAAAGCCTTGCTCAATTTTTCTAGCGCTGTGAGCCTTACGTGAATTTTCAGCTGCCTTCAAGGTTAAAAGAAAAAGGTGCTCAACAGCACATTTGAGAAATAAGGCCATTTATTCAAATATATGGCTTTGTTTTACATCTTCACAATCTTTAGTTTCAGTTCAATGTCTGACAATTCTACTTTCCGTTAAGATGCCCTGATATTAAGATCAGCTGGAGTTGCAGAATTCTTTTCAGACAACATACCAAATACTCTTGTATGATTTATTGTTAGGGAATTACTACAATTCTAGGACTATCTCACCAGTGTGCAAGCGCTTAGGAGCAGACAGATGAAGAGTGATGCCTTTCAAATATCAGACAATATGTCGTTGCCTCAGGCAGATGTACAAGCACACCCGTTTTGGATCAGAGTATAAGTCATCTTTCCAGCGTGCTATTATACATTGTTGGGAATTTGGTTTTACTTCCTACAGACATATCTGCTATGGACCACTGAAAACAAATTAGAATTTTCACTTTTAAAACGCAAGATCATCATTCACCGCTTCCACATAATGTTAGCCATTATAGTCATAAACAGGCAATTTGAAAGATGCATGTACTTAAGTGAATGGCCATTTAGAGAATGCACATATGGCTCTGATTGTTATTCATGAATACATTCTAGAACTGGTTGGAATCTACTGAGTCTACACAGAAACCATTTTTGGGACTGATTTCATACAGAAGGCTGTTAAGCTGAAAAGCACCTATTTTCATCAGTACATATTCAAATGTTAATAGCAAACTCTTTAGGAATATCAATACTGGCTCTGGTTTTATCATCCTGGTTATCAGATAGCCTCCCTAAAAACATACCCCCAAGAACAGCCTATTAATTGACCAATAAAGTTTTGTTAAGGTTCTTTTTTTTTGGGGGGGGGGGGTTGAGTGATCCAGTAACAACTAGTTGTTGTTTTTTTTAAACTAAGGAGAATGGACTTAGTTTTCAACTTCTCATTCCCCTGTAACATCAGTGAATTGGGCAATGTGTAATGCTGCAACTATAGAGTGCAAATGTAATGCCCAACGAGCAGCCCCTAACATTTGCTTCATAGAATCATACAACTGGAGTCCACCTGCTAACTTCTTGGGCCCATGCAGAAAATCCAAAATTCGATCAGTCCCAACAGACTTCTGTCTGAAGACTTCAACATATAGGGAGAGACCACTGCTTTCCTTGGCAATTGATTCCATTGTCAAACTGCTCTTCCCATTAAGGAATTTCTCCTAATGCTCAACAAAAATCTGCCATCCTGTAATTTAATCCTACTTGCTCTAGTTCAATCTTCTTCTGCCCTCTTCTGTCTTTCAGATATTTGAGGAGTACTATCATGTCCTCCCTCAGCATTCTCTTTTCCAGCCTAAACATACTGAATGGAACTCAATATAGCACTCTTCTCCATGGGTGTAGTTCTGGAGGTTCTCCTAACCTACACTGAGCCCATTTTGGGGGTTTTGGAGGGCAGGCAGGGAGGGTGGAGGGGGGGGGGAATTGCACAAGTGTATGTCCTTGCACAGGGCTTCTGCTGACAGGCTGGCTAGGTGAATCCTGCCCATTCAGTTCCTTCAATTTTGATCAAAGGATTTATTTTCTACACCTTTGACCCTCCCCTGAACCAATTTGAAATGCCCAGAATTGGTCACAATATTCCAGATTACGTCTTCCTATTTGTACATAATAAAATGAAAGTCTTACTTCTATGACTTGTAAACTGTTGGTTTGCACACTATGGTGTGAAAACAGACTTCCAACATCCACCCTCTTTCCCCACAACCCTTCATACACTCCCCTAAATTTACTCCCTAACCCTCTGCAGCAGATCTGGAGGGTGCACAAGGGGCTGCAAGGGTGACAAGAAGAAAGGGAAACCCCACTGTGCAGGCTGAAGTCAACTTTTGATTTACTGCAGTCCCAAGACTCTTCTCACCTGTACTGCTGCCAAACCATATGTCTCTCGCCTTATACCTTGGCATGATCTCCCTCCACCCTCACCCAAGTGGAGGATTTTAGCATTTTTCTTACCTGGATTTCTTTTTGTTAAGGTCGACCCAGCTTCCCATTCTATCCAGGTCATTTTGAATTTAAATCCTGTCTTCTGGAGCAATCTCTCCCAGTTTTGTGTCATCTGCAAATTTGATAAGGATAGCCTCCACGTGAATCCAGAGGTGGTTAACCTGTGCCCCTTCAGGTGCTGAACTCAAAACTCAATTGCCCATGGTCATAGATGATGGGAGCTGTAGTTTGTCAACATCTGGAGAACAAAAGATTATCCACCCCTGATCTAAATAATGGGTAAAGATGCTAAAGAGTACTGGATCCAGGATGGAGCACTGTGGCACTCCACTTTAAAACCCTCCAGTTTGATGAATAACACTGATGAGCACTATTTGAGTAGTTTTCTAGCCAGCTCTGAATCTACTTGACAGTATTATCATCTAGCCCACAATTAACCACTTTGCCAATCAAAATATCATGGGAGACTTTGCCAAATGCTTTGTTAAATCACACCCACTGTGTTTCCACAATCCATTATACTGAAGAAGTATCTGAAGAAGTGTGCATGCACACGAAAGCTCATACCAATGACAAACTTAGTTGGTCTCTAAGGTGCTACTGGAAGGAATTATTTTTATTTTGTTTCCATTATACTAGTTAGCCAATGAAAAAGAAGATAAGATTAGTTGGGCAGAATTTATTATTGAAAAATCAATTCTGGCTTCTGCTGATCACTGCTTATCAAGATGTTTACAGACTGGCTGCTTCACATTCTGTTTGTCAAGGGAGTGGCTGAGACCACCTCTCTGGTTCATTCCTGGTAGGGAACTCAATAAGAAATGCAACCAAGGATTCCAGCAATACAATACCCTTTATTAACTTTACTGCAGCATCTTCTCTAGTACCAAAGGCAAACTGACTGGTGTGTTGTTTGCCAGATTCCCCCCTTTTGAAGATTAAGACAACCTTTCCCCCTTCTCCAGTCCTGCAGCAACTCACCTGTTCTCTAAGGTTTCTCAAAGTTGGGTCTCTTACCTCCCAGCCAAATGCTGAAAACCATTACGGAAAGAGACCTCAATAGATTTAACGGTGGGTCCAAACACTGCAGCTCTCATGCAACAGCCACCCAAAACAACTTCTACATTGTGGCACTCTATGCAAAAAAATGTAAACTTTGTTAAAAACAAAAAACCTTAGCACATAGTGGTACCGATCACACCAACCAAGCTTGTATATAGACACTTGCCTGGTTGTCTCTGACAAACAAGAATCTGCCAGGGTGATCAGGCAATGAAACTTACAAAGTATTTCCCCATCTCTCTCTCTTTTTTGTCTGGTCTCTTTTAGGCTACAAGTAATTCACATAGGTTTGGGAGGGTGGGCGGGCAGGCAAGCATACATTTTTATGAGCTAGTAACTTATTTGTAGAAGACTGGCAATGAAGTGTTTTCAAGCCAGCATTAGCTGCCATGATACGAGATGTCACTGTAGAACACAAATAACAAGGGAGTGTATAAACAAGCTTTTCAAGAAGTGATAACACAAGTCCCTGTAGATGCATAGAGTTGCATTTCAGAGGTTAGGACTGCCTCATTTAAAAGAAAGCACCAGTGTCAGCTTCTGAGCAGCCCCAGAGGAAGTCTCATGTGGGTAAACACTCAGAGCTTGAAATCAACAGTCTAGCTAAGTTACTGTTCAAACACATCCTGGTGTCTAATGCTTGTTCAGTAGAGTGTCTGTTTCATCCTTGATCATTATGCTAAAAGCTTACATGTGGTGGGAAACAGGTGGCTCTGTGGATTGTACAAGGTGCCACTAAAGTGTGGCAGTCAATTGTTCACAGGATACACCCAATTTCTATTTTCCTTCCAGCTTTTTTTCCTTTTTTCGAGATGGAATAATCCTGAAATTTGGCTGACCATGAATGCATTTATATGCACCTAAAGAGGAGTGTCAGGTATCTTTTTTTATATGTACCGTAGTGAGCACATGTCATTCCAAGACCAAACTTACAACATGTATAGTGTGGTTGTCGACATCTGAACTGGTAATCCTGTTACAAAAACAGCCTCAGTTACTATGTGAAGGCTTGCACACCTTCCCATAGTTCTATACAGTTAGTGACAAGAGCTATGAATTTTACTTCCATCCTATTACTCATATTTAAATTATTAAAAAGAGTTAAGTTACATCTGTTTTACATGAAAGTACAATAACTACGCAATTATTACTTGGCATTTGTATTATGCATCAGCTTCCTGATCTCTATCGAACAACACAATAGATGGCAAACTATTCATGTAGAGGGAGAGCAGTGATAAGAAACCAACCTTATGAACAGTGTGTAGACAATTCTTTTACCAAAGTGCAACATCTCATAGAGTGAAAAGTGTTCTCTCAAATGCACTGGAAAAAGAGCCCCAATGTCTAGTAATTCTCCCTCTCAAATATTGTTTGCCTTAGACATGAAGACAAAATGAGCAGGCAAAGGGAAAATAACTGTTAGAGCCCTTAACAGATTAATCTTCCATCAATTGTCAATGAGGTAAGGCCCCTTTGAAGACTATTCTCTGAGTCATCAGTCAACAGAACTAGAGAATATGCTACATGCTTTATACAGAGGTAAGTATGACTGAAAGCCATTGACTTCATCATAACAGCTGAGCAGTTGACTGTAAGGAAGAAATAATAATGATATACACCCCACACATAAGGAGAAATAATGAATGTTCACAGCTCATATGCTTCTGTATTTTAAGGGATGCGTTTGCATGGATTTTTCCATACTGATGTGGCTTTGTATTAAGTCTTTTATCTCCTGCCATCAGAATATTGTTCACTGAGGCTGAAAGCTGTAGAGGAAAAAACAAGGTTTTCCTCCCCCTTATGTAGCAAGTGGCCAGATTAATGCTGTGTTTAGCATAATACACTTTTGACAGCTCTTGGAGAGTTCTATTGTCCGATACACCCTGCTTCAGAGATACACACCCTGTACCTTTCCAGTGAAAATCTTTTGTGTTTGCAGCACCATGGCTCTCCGTGCCATTTGCTCTTCCTTCAGAGACAAGCGTAAACAGTGATAAGAACTCTGTTCTGGTACAGCCATGAAGAAGCCACCTCCTGGCCTTTTGCTGTTCGAGAGTAGCTAGAAAACATCATTGTGCGTGCAGTAAAAATACACCTCTGAATCCAGTGAACCACAAAAAAATGCACACAAAAATAAAGAATAAAATCTCATAAATCCCAAATAGGCATCTTTGGAATCAGTAGTGCAAAGTAGTTTTGCTGATTTTTTTCTCTGTTTGTTTGTCCTACTGCAATATAGATCTTTAGCTTCAAGTCTTTCCTAAGATAGTTGTCCTGCAAAGGAGAAACGTGAGAATAGGTGAAAGAGCAAGAAAGTTAGTGTGGCATAGAGTAATTCAGAATAGCCATGTTTTCTGTTCTGCACTGGATAGATGACTGGCTATGTCAAATGCCCAAGGGAAGTAACAGGAGCAAAGGAGAAAGTCAAATGGTGTAGCCCAGGCACCCCCAAACTTCGGCCCTCCAGATGTTTTGGACTACAATTCCCATAATCCCTGACCACTGGTCCTGTTAGCTAAGGATCATGGGAGTTGTAGGCCAAAACATCTGGAGGGCCGCAGTTTGGGGATGCCTGGTGTAGCCCTTACCTCAGGAGAACCTCTGGAATATCTACACTGCTGGGGCACATATTAAGCAAGATGCTTTATTGACCAAGCAATAGAGGAAACTATCACTCCCCATGTTACCACTTTTCTTACTCGCATTTTGATATATTATCAGATGTTTCTAAGACACAAAGACATGCATCTTCCAGCTATTTCCGTCCATGTATTGTGAGGACATTTAGGAAAGATAAGTGGCCACAAACAGCATTTTCAGTCTTAAAATTTGTAGCAGTAAAAAGAAACTAAATAGTGTAGTTTTCTGTATTTATGCTTTCTAACTAAGTCATATTATGAGCATTGCTATGCACTTTTTTTAAAAAAAGGTAATAGTCCTGACCCTTCAATCTAATTCAGCTTGTTCATTCTAGAATCAGTATGTCACAGCAGAGCGGCTCCCATTTAACTACGTAAGTCATCGTCTAAAAGCTAGGCTTCATGTGATGTGCCCTTTTATTCTATTGTGAGGGATAGAAACTAGCACAGCTGTCTCTATGGTACAGTATAAGCGACACCAGCAACTCCAGCGGCATAATGCAACATAATCACTGGTAACAATTGGGTGGAAGAGAATACCTAAGGGTTCTCAAGTGTTGGAGACTTAGTTCAAAGGTCAATCTGAACCCAAGCAGCCATGATTGTGTTCTGGCCATTAGTGTACTTTAAGGCAAAAGTAAGTATCTTATGGTATTACTGCCTTTGAGCCAAGCTACACACACAAGTGTGTGTCACAGTAGTACACCCTCCTCCTTCCTCCACTTCTCCAGTATCAGTTGCCCCTTCCCAAAAGGGTTCTCCCATTAAAAGGAGTCGTCCATTACATGTGTGTACGTGTACCGGTATGTGTATGTGTATGTGTTCACAGAATCATAGAATTGTACAGTTGAAAGGGACCACAAGAGTCATCTAGTCCAACCAGGAATATTTTGCCTAACTTGGGTCTCGAATCCATGACCCTGAGATTAAGAGTCTCATGCTCTACTGGCTGAGCTATGTGTGCAAACTCCAGTAGCCACCCTCTCTATGCCCATATCTACCTATTTTCCACTTCAGAAGATCATGACCCAACATAAATGAAATAATACCTCAAGGTTTTCCACCTCTCTTTTTCAGTTTGGTTTTCCGGACTTTCACTTTCATAGGAAGCCAGATACAAACCTAAAAAAAAGAGAAGTTTTAAAAGTCAACATTCCTTATTGAGATGATCAGTAGCCTACAAGGTAGCATTCTAATCAAACAAGGAGGTTTGTGTTTCTTAGGTAAGCTGACACTCAACTGCACACTTAGTGGGACTCACATCTGAGTAAGCATGCACAGGATCAAGCAACACATGCTCAAAGTGCTTAAATATCTGTAACTACAGTCTAAACTTAATGGGTGATTGGAGCAAGCATGAATGGAGATCCAGATGTGCATCTGGATCTTCATCCCCACCCCTATTCAAATGTTAATTGACTGAATTGGCTGCAAGCAGCTTTTACTAAAGAGGAAAAGATGTCCATCTTCATTCAGACCAACCACTTGTTAGTGCAACCGGTACTGGACCAAATCAGTGTACCGGTATGTATCATCACGAGTGATAACTACACATATAATGTGTAAAAGGTTCTTCTACAACAGGACTGGGGAACTCCAAGTGGTGCTGAACTACAACTCCCAACATCCCTGACTACTGGCCATGCTCACTGGGGTTGATGGGATTTGGGGTCCAATACTATCTAGAAGGTCACAGCTCTGCTCAAATGAGAAGTAGCATCAACTAGGAGAAATAGTGTGCAAAGCAATCCTAGTTGGGGAAAGGGATTGGCCAAAAGTAGCAGCCGAGAGTCTGACATGGAACACAGGAGGAACCAGTCTGGTTAGGAGAGTCAGCTTGGGCTGTGGAGGCTCCAGCCAAGAGCCCCAAGAATTTGTGGATTAAATCTGGGCTGCCTGGTTTATTCCTGCACTCTCTGGCAGCCTCAGAAGTCTTACCAGACTTGCTTTCTCCTTGCCAACCTGTGGGCTTTACCTTCCTGGAATCAATATTTAAACAAGTTAGAGTTCCTGTCTTGGACTCTAATAGCAGATCTTCTGAAATGCCCTTGGCTGTTCCAGAAGACTCCGAGCAGTGCCAGAGTTATGCTCTTCTTGTTTCCTTTTTATAGAGCTCACTATAATTGTTATATAGATATATGTTAGCTTGGGCAGCTGTTGCTTGTGGAGCTTGGACATAATTTTTCCTTGCTACATTCTAAATTCATGTGTGGCCAGTGAAGTCTCAGCTGTCCTGTTTGATTAATGTGGATGAGTTTTAAAGACTGCTCTTTAAAAATCAAAAAGTTCAGAAGCAATCCAAAAGTCAGTGAAGCCTATGGGCATGTCTAGGCAAAGCTAGCAAATTCAGCCCTTATATCCGATGCTGATGATAATGGGATACGACTGATTTAACCCATTAGGAGATGCAGAGAGCAACATGATAGATTGGATGGGTAGGAAGAGAAGTCAGACAAAAACTCATTTGCAAATGGGTATGATTAATTACATGATGAAAGAACTGAATTGAAAGGGTTCTCCCCCTTTAAGCACATATTAAGAGGTAACTAGATCTCTGCTGTGAGCTGAGCTCTGCTTTCCCTGCCTACAGCCATCACAAACTCAGAGAGAGATAGACTGGTTGACTTATAGGGAACAGTAACTCTGTCTTTGAATGCTTTCAGCAATGACATTCAGAACTGCCCCTCATAGTATGACTGTCAGGCCTGTTTCTCTGCATGCTGATGATTTGCCACAAGCAAGATGCCTTGTCAAAAAGTTATGGAAATGATAAAGGCCCAGATAATCATTATTATATTGTAGACAATGGATCTGTGTGGTGACACATTTTGAAAATCACATTTTATCATGAACTATGGAACAATGTTTGTAGTGAACCACTATAGCATTTGTTAAAAAAGGAATTTCTTACCATCTTCAGTAAAGATGGGCGCAGTATGTAAATAGTGGATGATGTTATCATCTCGCTCAAATGGACATTCTACTTGTTTCCATGTTATAAATTCACCTACTTGCTTAGCCAGTTCCAGGAATTTCTGTAAGGATTGGGGAAAAAGAAGTATTGTCTAGGTAAAGGGAATTTGTATATCAGTAAAATTATTTCTGTGGTTTTAACATTCCTCAGAAATGTTAGCTGCTTAATGTGTCTGGTATATTATTTTTAAAAGGTGGGAGCAAGTGGATTGTTTGTCCAGCACAGCTTTCCTTGTGTTTCTGTAACACATGGAAGGAAATGATGGTGCTTTGGTAACTGCATATGGAAGGCAGTATAGAAATATTTTAAAGAATAAAGAAAAGAGCAATGCACACTTCTCACATAATACACAGGCTACTCTTTTCCTCTGCTGCTATTAAACTGTGTTTTAAATGACAGGCATTTCATGCAACACTTGGAATATAAAATTACAACAGTTTTGGTGGCACTGAATATGAACCAGAAGTTTAATCCCACCAACTGCTCTACGAAAACTTTTGAGTAGTCTGGGGGGGGGGGTTTCAGCATGAAAGGGAGTTGGGGAAACCCCCCGGTGTGTGCATGGTGTTTCTGCATATGAGCTTTTGGATCACGCCATCTGAAATTGAAAACTGTTAAGTAACAAATGTTTAAAGGATTTATATGAAAATGTCTGCTGGGAATTGTTTGACTTTGGGGGTAATCAAGGTAATAATTTTTTGTTCACGTATGGTTTTTGTTGCACTCTGGAATGTAAGCACAAGGGTTCAAAGAACCTATCAACCACTTGCTTGACAAAGATGTTGGCTGCACTTACTTCAAAGTTGACATGTCCATTTGGAAGGCGGTTGGCGCATCCTTCATTCAAAAAGTAAATGTCTTTGATCAGTAGGCTGAAGAACGGGATCACAATCTGTGAAAATAATGACATGACTATTATCTTTTGCAGTTCTGTTCTTTATGCATGAAAGAACTGTTCATTCACAAGAAGAAAAGAGAGATTAACTTTTCAGTGTACAGTACTACTCTAATGACGAAATACTAATACTAGTGAGGCCTAGAGGAGATACAAGAGATAACAACCCACAAAATAGCTGTCATGTTGAAGAGATTTTCTCTGTGAATTGGCAAAACACAATCTGTCTAAGCTTTGTGGAATTAAGGTTTCAGTTTATTACCTATTAATATTTCAGTAACATCGATATTTAAGATCATTTTGTTAACATTAACATTTTAATAAGCAAAGTGATTAACTTTCACCAGTGCACAGACAGTAAAGAGGCAAAGAGCACAATGAAGTTGCATAAGCCACAATGAAGTTGATTAAGTGAGCATTAACAATTAAACCCCAATCAAGCCAACATATGGAAAAGTAGATGCTCATGACTTAACATGACAAAGGCTCTGATTTAAAGAAGTTTCACAGGAGGGAACCGTACCTATCTGCTGGATGTTTCACACTAAGTTTGATCCTCACCTGGTGTAAATTTCAAAAGTATCAAATGAAGCAACATGGATTTACACTGGGTATCTATCTTGTCTTATACCATGTTTGGTACCCTGTATACCAAAATATACCATACTTATTTTTTATTCAGATTCGGAACTGTGCTTAACTTACCAAGTCTGGGGACTAAATGGTTTTCACTGCATGGATTTATGTACTTTTGTTTTAAACTGCTTTGATTTTTTTTTACAGTGAAATGGTGGTCTATAAATACTTTTATATATGAAAATAATACTTGAGTAATACAAACTTAAAACATTAACATAGCTCGATCATAATCTGTGAAATGCCTGAAAAAAGAGGGAAGGCTTAAGGACCCAAAAGATGTCAGTATCCAAGCCAGGTGGACTTCACTTGAGAAAGTATTCCATAGCATTCTATTCAAATATATAAACACAGATGCACTACAAATTCCTCTGCCACTGCCCTTGACTCTCTTTTTGGGTTTCCCACTGTAGACAGTTTTCTCTCAGATGCTTTATCAGCAAAGGACAGGGCGAAGGTAGGTAAGCAAGTCTGCTAGGTTATCCTGCAGAGCAACAGTGGTCTATTCATTTCACTAGAACTTGACCTGGAGTGTAACTTGCAAGGGTCTTGCAAGGCCAGCTCCTCTTTACTCATAAAACACTGTGCCAGGCTCCCTGAAGAAGATTTAAACTCACCTAGCTAGCGAATTCCTGTCTCTCCTACAGGAGCTATAGTTTCTATTAAAGTGAGAATGAATATGTCAGGTGGGCATATCTTTCAAATATATCCCCTGGTCCTTTGGTAAATGAACTGAATTGTAACTTAAGTACGCACTAGAGTACTATAGCCTTGAGGAAACGCAAGACTCTGGAAAAGTGTAGCAGTAAAGTAGTCATTTGCTTTGGCAACCAATGTCCTCAAGTTATTTATGGTACTGGTGTGCCTGAGCAGTATGTGCATCCAAAAAAGAAAGCGAGTGGGAATCCCAGGAGGGAGTTTGCCCTTGCTGAAGCTAAAATATTCAAGAAACAAAAATAAATGTATGTTAAAAGGAGAAGGTAGCTGCTCCTCTCCTGTTACTCTCCCCTATCAAAAGCCAAACTTCATATTGAAAAATTAGCCCTAATGTGGTTCCACAAGTAAGTGAATTGTAACAGGATATAATTATCAGTACTTCCACAAATTAGGATAATTTGCAACAATGTTCCAATGCCCTAGAGAATAGCCTAACTTAGAATGTTTACTTTGCTTGTGTTTAGTAAACAAAGCTAGCCTGATTTCTTATTTGCAATTGGCAGCCATTCATTGTTACTAATGACCTTAAGACACAGAAAATTTTCCTCAGAACAACAGAGCACTCTGGGGGAAATTCATACCCACACCCCTGATGATAATAGGGTCTAAAGTGGCGGTGAATAACTGCCAATGAAAAAGATCTTGAGGTCATAGTGGATAGATTGTTGAAAATGTTAACTCAGTTTGTGGCTGGCAAGTGTGAAAAAGGTAAATGCTATGTTAGGGATCATTAGGAAATGGATTAACATTTCCCTGATTTTAAAAAAACCCTACACTAAGGGCAACAATTTGAATTCCCCACTCACTCCCACTCTGTCATACAAAGAGGGCCCCACTATTTCCACACTTTACGTCATTCTTTTCTTTTTTACTGTTATACTTTTTTGTACTTTTCCTTATTGCTTTGTTGAGTGTCTTGGAAGCGTAAATACATATTGAAGGGGCAGGATATAAATTATGTAAATAAACAATGAATAACTTAACTATAAACAATTTTTTTAAAATCAAACACAAAGAGTCATGGAATGTACTCCAGCTTTCAAAAGTAGAAAGCATCAATACACACTGTAAGAATGTCATTTTGGCTTCCCTGTTCAGATCCTATTCTTCTGCACAGCCCTAAATTAAATTCTCCACACAGTTACTTTCTGATAACAGTCCATTGGAATGCATGACACATTGAATGTGTAGTCTACTGTGAGCAGCAGTCACTGTGTCTGCTTCAACGTGCTGAGAATTTGCAAGTCAAATC
Source organism: Zootoca vivipara (assembly GCF_963506605.1). NCBI lineage: Eukaryota > Metazoa > Chordata > Lepidosauria > Squamata > Lacertidae > Zootoca > Zootoca vivipara. Next base: position 65,391,936 of record NC_083277.1, on the reverse strand, counting down.
AGATAGTCAATTAAGGTCTTAAGATATTCATCTCCTGCACTTGCCTGGAAAAAAAATCTACTCCGTGATGCAATATACACTTCCATTCAAATAACAAATCCTCTGTATGCATGTGGGCATGCACACTTTCCACAGCAACTCACAACTCAAAGCTGTGCTTTTTAACTTTCAAAAAATATATTCAATCACTACCCGATTTAATAAATTTAACCTCTGTCTTTCCCCCGACTTCTATTCAAGCATTAAAAAACTAAGCCCAAAGTGTCAGATTATATTATATATTTCAAAAGAAGAAGGGAGGGCTTGGATATACAACCAGCAGTGGACAATATTTATCTTTAAATTAGTAGCGATCACATTTCATTTCATTTGATCCAGGGTGAGTAAAAATATTACATATTTTTTAAAAATGAAGAAATGACATTGAGGCTTGGAGAGCAGAATTATAGCTATAGGGGCTGTGGGATTTGAAAACACCAACCATGATGAGGTGCTGGATTTGATGCATAAACACCTTCTTGGCAACTATCACATTATGCATTCAGTTAAAGGAGGATGTAGTCTTTATCCCTTGCGTTTCCATCCAACTATTAACCTTCTGTTGCTCTTGGTTTAAAAGAGATACTTTCCCATGTAACCAGCATGAATGACTTCCACAGGAAATGAGATAAGTAATAGAGAAACAGGCTTGCATGGCTATACCTTAGAGACAGACTGCATAAGCACCTTAAAAGTATCAGCTTCTCATTCAAGCATGAATGTGGCTGTCTCATATCCATTTCCTTATTATATATATCCTTTCTTATTATACCTCTTATTATCTCCCTATGGATCTATTTGTTCAGACTAGGGCAAAAGATTCCCCAGTGGTGTGGGCTCTTCCCCACCTCGCTACTTGCAGCTGAGGGAATCAGGGAGCCAAATTCTGAGCCTATATGATTGCAGAATCTTCATTTCAAAGGACCCGCAGCACATTGTCTTGCCTCTGCACCAGAGGGCTGGGAATCCTCCAGTGGGGGAACTAAGTATTTCTTCCCTCCCTGCTCTGCTGATAGAAGACTTACTGACAGCTGAGCAACAGTTGAATGCAACCTTCAGAATATCACAGTACTTTGCCTCTCATGTAGGGATGCTGAAAAGATGAACAACTACAAAACCAGCCAGTATGGGCTGTGAAAAGAAACAGTTTTGCAAGTACACAGGATTGTACCTAATGATCCAGTGTAGCATGGTGATCTGGAGCAGGTGAAGGAGACACAGGCTGAGTCGCTGCTTGGTCATGGAGCTCATTGCGTGACCTTGTCCAGTCAGTTATCTCTCAGCCTAACCTACCTTTGCAGGATTGTTGTAAGGATAATATGGGGGGGGGGGAGAAGCATGTTTGTTCCTTCCTGGAGAAAAATTAGATGATGGTGATGATAATAATAATACCTTTTCCCTGTTGCTGTGTGCTGTTAGCGACCGATGTGCAGCTCCCCGCAATGCAGTTCTGTAGTTATAAAAATTACCTGTAGGGTCCATTTGATGCTAGAGAGGAAGAAAACATTGGAAGGTCAGAATATATTTTGAATTGCCTTTGCAGTGCAGAGGTGACGTGCTAAGCGATAGAGGTGAACTGGAGAGAAAACTACCCAACACCTCCGTTTCAGGTCAATTTTTATTCATTTATTTTCATCTAGTTTCTTAAGAGTGACCAGTCCGTAACATTTTTGTCATGATAAAAGCCACTCAGTCCGCTAAGAGTGCTTCTAAAGATGCTTCCATATGATGATTTTTGTTGTTGTTAGTGGCCACTACTTATTTTGTTGTTGTTAGGCACAGACAAGCACACAGAGCACACATGGTTCACCCTAATGGCAGAATATTAAACGGCAACTGCCTCTCCTCAATTAATCTGTTTCCGGAGTGCAGAGCGATGCCAGGATTGTACAGTGGTGTGACCGTGTAATTACACCAAACACTTATGCGTGTGTATGTGAACGTGCACAAACATCTACAAACGAGACATGCATGCTTCAGCTTTGTATGCGGGACAAACTGGCAGTCCACTCGGGTTTTTCAAGAGAGAGCCCACTTGTACAAAGACAAGCAAAGGTGTGTGTATAGTATGCATAACTTGTTAACTGAATTAAGAAACACAGGTATATCTGAGGGTTGCTCCTTAAAATGATCTTCTGAAAGTACCCTAAAGAGGAAATGGCTCGCCTAACCTACCTTGACATAGGGAACCTCAGCAGTAAGCCTCACAATTGATTCCAAGCAAATACAGACATTTCCCAATTGTGGACAAATTACCACGGGATAGTCTGATGTGCCATTTCCCCTGTTGACAGATTTCAGTCACTGATCGCTCATAACTTGGTAGCTGTTTGATAAATTCTCTGGTTTTAATGGCCGTCAATCCTAGCATGAGGGTTGCTAGTTGAGTCAAGATAATGCCAGAACTCCGTATAGCTCTTAACTATGGCCTGCACTAAATAGACAAGACTGAAAAAGAATACATTTGTACCCATTTGTGGTTTGGACTTTATGCCTGATATTTCTGTTTTTTACTTCTTTTCCATCTTTAATATAATGTGATATGCAAAGCCCATCATATCATTTGGCCCTTGCCTATGAATATTCAGTTTAAATAAATGCATGAATAGCAAATATGTAATTCTGAACATTTTACCTCGAGAATAAAAAATTTGGCTGTTTTCACTTTTGACCAAGTCTTCTTTAACCTGGAGACTGGACTCATGTTCATACCGGCTGGAGGAAAAGAAGAGGAAAAAGAACAGAGGAGGACTTTATTGTTATTGTTGCTGTTACGGTTATTGTTATTGTTACTATTATTACAATTTATTATCCACTCTTCACCCTAAGGTCCCAGGGCAGGTTACAACAATTAGTAAAGGGAATCCACTTTACATATCCCTAATATCATTCAGAAATGACAATAACATACTTACATATGATTGCCATCAGCGAGTTAAAATTCCCGATGTTAAAGCACTCACGAGCAACATCAATGAAAAACTCAATGACTTGTGCTCTCTGCTTCTTTTTTGCAGGCTGCAAATAAACAGACAGATAAAACAGCTATGGAAGACAAGTGTAAAAAAAACCCCTGGGAGATGTCAGAAAACTGTGCCAGACAGAGATGCCCTATTCTACAGTTCAATCAATTGATTTCAAAACAGCTACAAAATCCCATTCAAGCTGTTTGATTAATGACACTCATTGCTGGCAACTTGCAAAATCAAAGATCCTACTAGGGAGAGTGACCAAAGTCTATTATACCTTTAAAAATGTCTTCAAGCAATGACCCAACATTGACACATAAACCTGTACTCTAAAGACTATTAATTCCACTGATAGTCTGTCCAACTAGCTATCAATAAAATGTCAATTACTGTAACTTTTTCTGGGCTTGGCGCTAATCAGTGCATTTTTTTCTGGACTTGATCTTAAGAAGAGAGAAAAGACTGAAATTAGTAGATTTCTGGAGAATTTTCTTTTGTGTTTCTTGTATTTCACAATACTCTCACCCAGTGCAGGATTTACATAAGGGCTGCATGGGATATAGCCCAGGGCCTCGTAATCTAGCTCCCCCCCCCCCAACTTCTTGCTTTTTAAAAAACGAAACAAAACAGGCACATTTTACTATCTAGGCCCAATTGCTTAGTAACAATGTTTGGTTTCTCATATCAAATGCTATTAAGTTTGGGCCTCCTAGGTCCTCCTAGCCTAGGGCTTCCCAAGGCCTCCAGTTACTTTAATCTGGTCCTGATCCTATCGCTCTCTTTTATACTATTTTAATTTTTACAATAACAGAAAATAAAAATATCACATCACAACTCCCCAATGTGGGATTTCCAAAATCCGCAGACTTTCCTCCACTTCCCTTCTTGGTTCTTGCATTTTACATTTGTAAATGCACGTCCTTAATATCTTCAGTTCACAATAATTTGAAATGTTAAAATTATTGTTAAAATGTTAAAATGTTACACATTGTTCATCATATTACAAGTGCTTTTCGTGCTCCAATCTCTTTTTAATGATAACAAAGGAAGTTAAAGTCAGAAGGACTGAATCGTGAAAGAGATTTAGCTGGAAACGGATCTAGTGAAAATTACCTAACATCAATCTACCCAGTATTCTGTCACAGACAATGGGCACTTCCGTATGTTCTAGAAGCAGAGTGGACAACCTCTAAGTTAAGGGCCATATTTTCTCTGGGGGAAATGGTCAAGGGCACATAGCACCAGTGATGGACTAGAGCTGAGGTGAGCAGGAACACCTGTGTTCTCTCCCTCCTATACACATGCATATGACATCTTTAGGCAGATAGGTCTTGGCAAGAGAATAGTTATCCCAAACATTCTCAGATAAGACTGCATACACACCACACGTTTAAAGCACATGACTTCCGTCAAGGTATACTGGGGACTGCGGTTTACCTTTCACAGAGCAACAGTTCCCAGCACTCTTAACAAGCTACAGTTCCCATGATTCCTTGGGGGAAGACAAATGCTTTATATGTATGGGGAGTGTGTAGCCAACAGCCATATGGTACAGGGTGATACTAGAACGAGAGCACCCCATACTTCTGTTTGGTTTTCCTTCAGACCATGATTGGAAGAAAACACAATAATAAGTTATTTCCATTATTTACTGTACAAGTCTATTGCATTCAAAGGGTGGTATCCAACTAATGTGCATCGTCATTGCAAGATCTCTGCTTGCACAATGGAACTTCCCCCTCCCCTCATGCACCTCCTAAATCTGTTCTAAGGGTTTCCCCCACCCCACCTGGTGAAGATTTGGGGGAGTGCTCCTCGTGCATGCAGGAGGAGGGAAAGGGGATCTCTGTTGCACAGGTGTGAATCTTTGTGCTGATGGGACATGTTAGTTGGATACAGACAGATGCCAACCAACAGCGTTCAATTGGAGCAAAGAGCAATTCAGGTTTTCTCCAGATTGACGTGTGCTCCGATTTAACACTAAAGTTCGGGTTTTCCCTGGGAGAGGAGCAGGGCAAGAGGAAAACTGTTCAGACACAGTCCACTGCTCTATCATTGCATCAATAGCCTATTTCACCATTTATATACCGCAGTGTTTCTGTGAAAAAATATAACCTCCACTTTTGTGAGTAAATAGTCTCAAAGTTCCACAGTCAGACAAATGGTATTCAACTTACCATGCAGATTTCTGTTGCTACAAGATAGCAGAGTCTATTGAACCATTTGACATAGGCCTCAAGGTTGCTAGTTTTTTTCTGTTCACTGAAACAAGGCTGAAAAACAAAGACCTGACATGACATAAACTAGATTCTGCTGTGCCTTAAAAAAAACAAAAAACAATCACCGTAACTGTAGAGTGTTGTTCTATAATCAATAGCATACATTGCTATCATCATCAACATTCAAAAGCATGTGGACATATACCTATAAACACACACACACACACACACAGACAGTGCATGTAAGACTGAGCTTCAGAAGTCAGTGGGTGGGTAGTGACAGATGTGTTGGGCTTAACAGAATGCAAAGCTTTCTACAAATCAAATCAGTGAATGATGAACAGTTCCACTTTGCCTACAGCAATTGCACACAAGGCAATTTATTCCGATTGGTGCTCCCTAGGATATTAACAGCCAGGATATTGCTGTATGCAACAAGAATCTGGATAAAATAAAATCAGACAAGGATGCCTTTCCATGTAATATGTATTTAGTTTGTGCCTTTGACTCCCAAGAGTTCCTACAGTTTGGCAAATCCAATTGCCCATGGTGTTGTCTTGCATGAAACAAAATTTCTGATTAAGTTGGGGGGAATCAACAGCAAAACAAAATATGATAGAGTTACAGTACAGAATATTTTTTGCCTAAAATATTATTTCCTTCACATGCTCTTGTCTTTGAGAAAATATTATGTACACTACCCAATTCTTTATCGCTGACCTATTTCTGTATCATTGGTTGCTGTGAAACAAGTCGCTCAGATGGCAAGATTCATCAGGAAATGTCATTTTTGTGACATGTGCTCTTTCGGCTGTGGTTACTAGGCAATTGCATGGGAGTGAGAAGGTTAGTTTGGTATCTGAATTCTTTTGATGATTTAAAATCACCTCCACCACCTTCACCTTAGGATAATCTTCCAGAGATGGCTGATTATTCTGATTTTTTTTCTATTATTTTTTTTGTTTGCAGCCACTAGAGGGTATCAGGAGATTTTTCTTCTTCTTCTTTCATTAATGTGATAATTGATTTCTATTTTAGAGCCTGAGGATAAGATGAGTAAATTGTGAGCTCCACGAGGACGAAGTTTTTCTGTTGGCGAAAAGGGGCTCTCATGCATAGGGTAATCTGGGAAATCTGGGATTTTGAGTGTTCGCAATGTTTGCATATATATCTGTATTGTAGAAATGTATCCTAAGGCTAAAGAAGATTAAAAGGGGGCATTGGGGAATCATATGAAACAGCAGGCACTTCTAAAATGTAAGCAGCCTGGAGCCCATTGCAGTATGATGTGATGCAAATTCAATAAATATAACTCTCGCTTCTCTGTCTCAGCGCGTGGCAGCAGGAGGAAGTGCCTCGATCATACTGAATTAATGGGGTTTGAAGTTGCGTGAATGACCAGAAAAGGGATCTTGGGGGTCATAGAGGATAGCTTGTTGAAAATGTTAACTCAGCAAGCAGCAGCTGTGAAAAAGGCAAATTTCATGTTGGGGGTAATTAGGAATGGGAATTGAAATAAAACTGCCAATATCATAACTCTTGTTACACAAATCTGTGATACAACTGCACATGGAATGCCGTATATGGTCGCTGCACCTCAAAAGGGTCATTGTAGAGCTGGAAAAGGTCCAGAAAAGGGCAACCAAAATGATCAAGTTAAACTATGAAATATAGTACCACAATGGACCATTGGCTGATCACAATGGTGAAATGGATAAGTAAAATAAGCTGATCTAGAATCTGGCAAGACAGAGCCACTGTGGGTAAGTAGTTCCTGGGTCTGAGAAATTGGTCAGTTGCCTGCCCTTATGGGGTTGAACTTGAAGGAGCAGGGTTGCAGTTTGCTTCTGGATCCTTGGCTTCCTATAATCCCCACCCACCCCTTTTTACTCCCTTGCAGCACCTTGCCATCTAATGAATGTAACCATTCATTAACTCTTAGTTAGGTGAAGCGACCCATATTAGTATTTATTTTCTGGTTGACAAAATGGATTTGAATTCTATTTCCGCCACTTTCCCATTCACTCTCTGGAATTCACACACTGTTCTCTTCTGTCAACTCCATCTCATATTCTGTTGCATTATCCTTAATTACTCCTTGTACTTTTCTCCCTTTATTATACTTGGATCTTTTATATCCAAGTATCTTTAATGCTACATGGCACGCAAAGCCCTTGGGCATCCATTAACATAGCACTCAACATCTCCACTCCTTGTTTTTTTAGTTCAATTTAGTCTCACTCTAGACGTCTTTCTGTTTCAACCAACATTTACTCCTATGTCCTCATTTCATCATCTCAACTTTCCCCCCTTAATTTAATTTAGTAGCTTAGGTCAGTCACTGTCTTTGGACTGTGCATGTGTGTGCGTGCACACACACACACACACACACACACACACACACACAGTTTTGCAAATGAATATGAAGTGTTTCATGCAAGGATGGCAGTGCTAGTGCAAAGCTGTAATTTGTCTCACACCCTGTGCTCACCCTACTTTGTGACAATAATGCACACTATCACAAGATGACACAATTGGTACGCAAAATGCTATGCAGGACTCTTTTGTCCAATGTGGGACTTGAACCCACGACCCTGAGTTTAAGGGTCTCATGTTCTACCAACTGAGCTACCCCAGCCTTGCAGGGGGTTGAACTAGATGACCCTTGTGGTCCCTTCCAACTCTATAATTCTATTATTCTATGAACGCTCCCTTGCTTGCTTTTAAAAATCTCATTCCATTTCAGTCTAGACATGTTTTAACCCCATAGTCACCTTTGACTGGACTTAATCGTCCAGGGTTCTTTACTTTTTTTTTTTAACCTTTACTATGTCCTCATTTTATCATCTAATCTACAGGTTTTCTTGGTTCTAACTTAGAGATGTGTATTAAACCTTTACATTCCCCACCACCACTTCTTGCCTGTGCCCCCCACCTTGCCCAGTCCCATTTTCTGCCCCTATTCCTGTCTGCTGAACTGAGCAGCACTTGAGGATATGTATGCTTCACAAGCAATTGTGGAGAGGGGAAGATGACAGGCCTATGGGAGGAAGGAAAGCAGCAAGGAATTTAAAGTTCTCTGAGTTGCAGTTTGGAGGTCAAAATAATCTACAGACTCAAAAATTATTTGGAAGCCAATGAAAGAAAAAAGCAGTTTCCTCCCATAGCCTGCAATAAATAATGCAGTGACCAAGCACCCTAACTCAATCCCTGCAAAATAACAAGCAAAAGCACAACATGCTCCCCTTTAAATCCCACTGGAAAATGGATGGCAGATGTTGCAAGACACATGGCTAATTTTGAGGTATTTGTTGATTTATGCAACGTCTGCTGAGAAGAACCAACAAGGGAAGAGGCCAGTTTCCTCATACCATCACCCCAGGTATTTTGTTCTTTGTTTCAATGTATATTCTTTACTTCTCTTTGTATGTATTGTAAATGAACAAAATCTATACTGCATTAAGAAGTTTAACATATTTCATCTCCAATGTGCCAGCCTTACAGGTATTATCAGTCTGAGGAACACTTTGCTTTTAGTTTAGTGCATGTGACCCAGCTAGTCACATGCCAAAACCTGCTTCTGAAGAATTATCTGTGCACCAATAGTGCATAAAGCAGCATCTTCTCCTATTTTCTTTCTCACAGACACTAATGGGCATGTTGCCCTTGACGTTAACAAGCATGGAGCTGAGTATGCACAGGCAGAGGCTAATTCCCCCCCTACTGGGATTGCAGCACAGAATATTAAAATATGCACTCTCTAATTACCAATACAAAACCATGCTTTTCTTCTTATTCCAGCTACGAGGTGCACATCAGGGGCATTTGAAACCCCAAAAGAACATCAGGTAGGAGATGGTTCCGTGGACTTATTTCAAATGTGCACTGTGTGCATGAGCACCATGTCCTAAGCACCACAGCTTCGTGCAACTGTGAAAAACATGTTACAGGAGCCTCCTATAAATATAAACAGATGTGTACTGCCTAGTCCCAATTGCTGCACATCCCACTCTTTGAATTGCTCACTCAGAATGGGTAATGCAACTAGGGGCAGATAGGTCCCTAATTCTGGAGGGGCCCCAGAAGCAACTTTACTCCACATTGCTTAGAAAAGTTGCTTTTATTTTATTAAAGATTTTCTTGATTTACAGAAATATGTGCAATGTCTCTCATAACATTTTTACAAATCAGTTTCATTTGTTGAGACATTGGGGGGGAAAGGGGGGAAAGGTAGATGGGGAAAGATGGCTAGAGGTGGGGTGGGGTGACGATGTTTCTATTCTAATTGGTATATGTGGGGGGGGGGCTTTGTCAGCGTTGCTTGTGCTGGTTCTCTGCTGTTTGCTTGTGTTCCTTTGGAGCTGAGAGGCTGGGGTTGGCCTAGGGTGTGATTGTTTATTTGTGGTTGGCTGTGGTGGTCTTTGTGTCGTTTGTGAGTGGGGTGGGTGGGTATTTTGGGTCGCCTAATAGACTTTTATATATAAAAAAATTGCTTTTAAATGTCTATCATGAATGTATATAATATTTCCCTCATTTTCCCTCATCTTCACCCCACCCCAGAATCATAGAACAGTTGGAAGGGACTACAAAGATAATCTATTCCAACCTCCTGCAATGCAAGAATATTTCGCCCCATGTGAGGCTCACACCCATGACCCTGAGATTAAGAGTCTCATACTCTACCAACTTAGTTATAACTCGAAAGCTATAAGGCATAGGGAATTTTTATTCACACCAGTGACTTAGACATGTCGGTGCAGCTATTTTAATCCAAATATGAGATGCAGTAGTTAATTTAAAAATAAATAAATGGTGGTGATCTGTCATGGAACAAACCCACGGAAGAAGATAACAGTGGTTACCCAGACCTCATTTTTGGTTGCAATGGGGGCCCCATATCAGTTCAAGCTTCAGGGCACGAAAAATGTAGGTCTGCCACTGAATACAACTGGAAATAGCAGCAGCAACAATAGTGCTAGTCATACCTTTGTGCTTTCCAAAGGATCTTTATGGACAAATGCTTGAACAAATTCTTCAGGTCCAATGTGACCCAGTCTTTCCTTTTGCAAGAAATAAAGTGGGAAATAAATTGTAATATAGCACGGCTGGAATCACTTATTCACTTTATGGTGCTTGAAGTAGCACCCTTCAGATCTGGAAACAGAATTTAAAAGGAATTTATGAAACCACTGGCTGGCAGACTAGCTCTGCCTGGTTTACTCTCCATCAGGAATTGCTTAGGGATGGACAACTCGTAGCCCTCCAGCTGTTGCTTGATTAACATTCCCATCATCACCCAAACAATAGCCATGCTAGCTGGGGCTACTGGGACTTGCAGTCCAACTTGCAGTCCGACAACATCTAGCAACATCCTCATCCTCAACAGAGAAAGCAATTACAACATGGTCAGAGTCTATACTGTATAAGCAGGAAAGACATTCCATCTGAAATATAATAGGCTACTGGTGTTCTGAGATTAGACTCTCCTTTGGTTTTTCTTTTCTTTTGAGGTCTTTCCTTGATCATAACCATACCTGCACTGAAGTGGCTATGAGGTGCACTGCTGTGGGGCAGTGGGAACCCAGCTGCACAGCATCTAAGCCCATCACACACATATGACCTGTGGAGCTAATAGTAGCTTTGTGTAATTAGGAGTGTAATTTACATCAAGGAAAGTGCTAGTGGGAAATGGACAAGAGGAAAAAAGTTTAAAAATCAACCCAAGAGCATCAGTTCCATGTAAGGCTGCTAAAATAAATGCCATGGGCGTTCCTAATCATGAATCTTCCACATCATGTCTACATTGTCCTAAGACCATGAGTTATAGAAGTAGATATGCATTTGTTGGTAGAAAAACAACACATCACACCTATGATGACTTGGCACCTCAGTGAAACCTTGTGAAATCCTCACAATAAGAAACAAGAATGGACTAGTAGATATAAACAAGGAGTGATTGTTACAGCAGTGGTTCTGACTGATGAAAAGGTTGATGAAAAACTTGAATGCTTCAGGACCAAACTAGTCAAAATGACAGGTCTGATTTTGTGTGTGTGCAAACAACATATATGGGATGGATGATTTGGATTGGGACCATGTCACTTGGGAAGAAGATTTAATCCTTTCTACCTGAACTATTTTCCTGACTAAAATACCACTCACCCAGTCTGTTATTTGCCCCAATTGCAAAAATGTAACATGTAATTAACAGTTTGGAGTTCCTGGAGAGGATATTTTCATCAGAAAGATGATGTAGAAGGAAGGGTCAATCCCCTCTCCCAGATCCAAATAGACCATCCTATCTCAACTTTTTGCAAATATTTAAGGATGAACACTTTCAGAAAGGTTATTCAGATATCCTTTGTGTTCTTCATTCACCAAGACCAACACAAATCAATATCATATTGCAGCATGTGGGAAGAAAAAGATGGTTGCATCTGAAACTAGTATTAACCTGAATAGTACATATTTGGTCTATTATAGGTGCACCAGCTTCTTAACTATATAACTTAGCTTTTGTTATTATTAGTAAAATATATTATTCCCTCCCAATGGGCAATTGTTTGGACTGAAGGATTCACATGATGCCCTGTACTTGTGGTCCTACATTCAGAAACTTCCCACAACACATTTGAGTTCCTGCCATGGGGAAGGGGATTTGATAAGATTTTAACACTCTCGAAAGTCTTAATAGGAATTTGCTAGAAAATGTTTTCTTACCTAAATTAAAGATAAAGCAAAAAGTCTTGCTTTCCACTTACCAGTTCCACATGTGTCAGCTGCTGGGCCAAGGTGTAGGGATCACTGCAGACACTCATCATTTCTCGTTGAATGGATGGGGGCTTACTTTTAAAAGCAACCACCTTGTCTGAGACACCTGCGTTGATCTTGACTATCCCTTCCTGCCCATGGTTAAGAGTTGCGAGCTTCTGATTCAGGGTTTGCAGAAGCTGATTCATCTTTTTCCAGTAGGCCTGAAGTGAGGAAAAGGGAAAGAATTGGGGGGGGGGAGGAAAACATTACAAACCATGAGCTGGAAAAAAAGGTATGATTGAATGTTCCTATTTGGGAAATATCCATAAACCATCCGTGGCTGAGAATTTTATTTTCAACCAAACTATTCCAGTCAGCTTAATTATAGGTCCACCCTAAGCTCCATCCTATGGATCTCTACCACAAGACTGGCTAGTTCAGCCTACTGACCACAATGCCAGTTCAACATGTGTGGAATACGGAAGCAGGAGAGGTGGGGGTGGGGGTGAGGAAACAGCACCAATTAGCTTTCACCTTCTCATTTTAGTTTTGCTCTGTGAGGCTGCAAGAAACAGAACATTCTGCCCAAGCTGACCATTTTTGTCCTTAATCTGCACCACGTAGAATTGGGAAAGGGCTGTGCTAATTTAAAATGGAATGTACATTTCAGGGCCCAAATCAAGGTGCTCATATCAGTGTTTAAAGCTGCAAACAACTAGAGCCCCAAATATCTGAAAGGCTGCCTCTCTCTTTTTTTTACAAACTCTCTTGGCTGTTAAGATCAGCAAAGGGGGCTCTCTTGGTAATACCACCTCCTTCAGAAGTTTATCTGGAGGGGTGGCAACCCGGGAGAGGGCATTTTCTGTGGCAACCCCCTAAGTTGTGGAACTCCTCATAGAGGTGCATTGAGGTGCATTAGGTCCAGTCATGACCGACTCTGGGGTTGCAACACTCATCTCGCTTTACTGGCCGAGGGAGCGGGTGTACAGCTTCTGGGTCATGTGGCCAGCATGACTAAGCCGCTGCTGGTGAACCAGAAAACGCTGTTTACCTTCCCGCTGGAGCAGTACCTATTTATCTACTTGCACTTTGACGTGCTTTTGAACTGCTAGGTTGGCAGGAGCTGGGACCGAACAATGAGAGCTCACCCCGTCGCAGGGATTTGAACTGCTGACCTTCTGATCGGCAAGCCCTAGGCTCTGTGGTTTAACCTAGAGCGCCACCTGCATTCCTGTTTTTTCTTTTTTTTTACTATATAGCTTTCTTTTTTTTTTGTTTTTTTTTTTTAAAAGAAAAAACTTTATTTCAATTATACAACGATACAAAATAGACAAAGCAAAATCAAATAGACAATTAACAAATTAACAAATCAATAAACAAATTGGCAAAACAACAAATAACAAATTAACAAAATTAACAAAATAAAGAAATTAGCATAATATAAAGAAATTAACATAACATAACCTATCTTAATCCGAACCTTTACTCAAACCATAATTTCGATATTTCAATTAAGACTTAAGTAGTAAAGGAACGAGGATAGATCTAAAATACTTACTTATAATACATAAAATACACAAAAAAAGAAAATAAAAATACAGCAAAAATACTTCCTACTATTCATGCATCGCTTTCCTTCTTTCTTTCCCTCTGTTCTTGCTTTAACTTACTTCTCACTCTTTATTTCATTAATTACATCATTATATCTAATAAAATTTCCTGCTTCTTTTTCAATTTAGACAAATCACCAAATCAATATTAAATTTTTCTTTTTTGAAATACTCCTCTACACCTTTCCATTCAATCATATATTTTTGTTTGGGGATGTTTCTAATTACCGCGGTCATTTTGGCCAAATTCATAAACTCTACTAATTTTTCCTGCCATTCATAGATTGATGGTACTTTCCCTCCTTTCCAATTTCTGGCTATAAGTAATCTAGCTGCTACAATTGCATACAACAATACATTCTTTTTCTCTTCTGGGATGTTATTCGGGACCATATTCAATAGGAATAATTCAGGTTTTTTTTCAAACGTTAATTTCAGCATCTTTTTCAGTTTTTCATAAACATTGTTCCAAAACTTCCGAATTTCGTCGCATTCCCACCAACAGTGGTAATAGGTGCCAATTTCCTTATTACATTTCCAGCATATGTTGGAATTCTTTTTGCAAATTTTCGCAATTTTGGCTGGTGTTATGTGCCATCTGTAAAACAGCTTTAATATATTTTCTTTTATACTTGAGCACGCCGTGAATCTTGTCCCTTCCTTCCACATTTTTTCCCATTGGCAGCTATATATGGGCCTTCCTATATCCTGGGCCCATCTCACCATTGTAACCTTTACCACCTCATCCTTAAGTTCCCATTCGAGAAGGTAATTGTATAATTTAGACATTGCCTTGTCCCCATTTCCCAATAATAATTCTTGCAACTTTGATTTATTCCCCAGAAAGCCAATTTTCTTATGTTTTTCGAAAATACTTTGAATTTGATTATAATGTAGCCAGCTTGTACACTCCTGTTTTATCTGTTGGTATGATTTTAACTTTATCTGTTCTCCATTTTTTTCCAGAATGTCTGAATAAGTCGGCCAGGTCTTTCGTCTGCTGTCTTTGATCATCATGGTCATTTCTATTGGAGATGCCCACCAGGGCGTTTTCGGCTCCAGAATGTTTTTGTGTTGGGCCCATATTTTTAATAAAGATTTCTTGAAAACATGATTTGTTATTTCTTTATATCCCCCTTTCCTTTCTTCTAATAAATAATTATGCCAGCCCCAGATATTATTGAAACCCTCTAGATCTAGAATTTCTTTGTTTCTCAATTCAACCCAATCTTTTATCCAGCACAAGCCCGCAGCATCATAATACAGTTTTAGGTCCGGTACTCCCCATCCACCTCTATCTTTTGTATCCGTTAATAATCTATACTGTATCCTTGGTGTTTTTTTTTCCCATATAAATTTACTTAGGCTTTTCCTCCATTTCTCAAAACATTCCTTCCTGTCAATAATTGGTAACATCTGAAATAGGAACAATAATTTAGGCAATACTGTCATTTTGATTGCCGCTATTCTCGCGGACAGGGTCAGATGCAAATTGCTCCACCTTTCTAAATCTTTTTCTATTTCTTTCCATTTCTTTTCATAATTATTTTCAAACAAATTTACATTTTTAGCTGTTATTTCAATTCCTAAATATTTGACCTTTCTCGCTATTTCCCATCCTGTTTTCTCCTCTAATTCCTTCTTATCTTTTTCCCTTAAATTTTTTGTAATGATTTTGGTTTTCCCCTTATTTATTTTAAAGCCCGATATTTTTCCATAATTATTCAAGATTTCTTTCAAATAATGTATATTTTCTAGGGGATCCTCCAATATTATGACCACATCGTCTGCAAAGGCTCGTGCTTTATAGGTATTTTCTCCTACTTTTATTCCTTTAATCTTTTTATCTTCTTTTATCTCTTTTAGCAGACTTTCAATTGTCAAAATGAATAAGAGTGGTGAAAGCGGACACCCTTGCCGAGTGCCCCTCGATATCTCTATCTCTCCGGAGATGTCCCCGTTTACAATCAATATTCCTTTTTGCTTTTGATATATTGTGTTTATGCCTTTAAAAAAATTTCCTTCTATGCCCAATTCTCTCACCGTCCTTTTCATAAAGTCCCAATTCACGTTATCGAAAGCCTTCTCGGCATCTAGGAATATCAGGGCAGTTTCCCGACCGGGGTTCCAATCTAAATACTCTATCAAATTTATCAAAATCCTGACATTATTGTTCATTTTTCTTTTAGGGAGAAAACCCTGTTGTTCACTTCCTATCAACCTATTCAATACAACTTTTAATCTACTAGCCATAATTCCTGCGAATATTTTGTAGTCAATATTTAGCAAGGAGATAGGTCTAAAATTTTCAACTTGGTCTAATTTCTTATCTCCTTTTGGTATGAGGGTTATAAAGGCTTCTTGCCACGATTTGGGTATAATTTCTTTTTCCATTATTTTATTTACTAATTCGACATACACTTCTCCTAGCTCTTCCTTAAACAATTTATAATGTTGGCTAGTGAGGCCATCCGTACCCGGAGATTTCCCCAATTTTAAATTGCCTATGGTTTCATATACTTCCTGCAATGAAATTGGTTTATCTAATAATTCTTTTTCTTTATTATCTAATTTGTCTAATTTGTGGCCTGCAATATATTTATCTATGTCCTCCCTATCAATTTGATCTCCCTTGTATAATTTTTCGTAATATTTAATAAAACACTTATTTATATCCTCTTTCTTTGCCCAATTTTTCCCATCCATCCTAATATTTGTGATTATTCTTTCATCTTGTTTCTTTTTCAGCTGCCACGCCAGCATTTTGCTTACTCTTCCTCCCATCTCAAAGGTTTTTTGTTTGGCCCACTTGATTTTCTTTTCAATTTCTTGTCCCAATAACATCGATAATTCCGTTTGTAAAATTTTAAGCTCAGATACTATTTTTGAATCTTTAGGGTTTTTTGCCAATTCTCTTTCCTTTTCTTCAATTTTCTTTTTTATCATATTTTGGTTGTTTTCCCGTTGCCTCTTTATTTTATTTTTCTGTTGTATATATAAACCTCGTATAAAGGCTTTGCTAGCGTCCCACATTACTTCCACCCCTACTTCTCCCGTTTTATTTATTTGGAAAAATTCTTTTATCGAGTTCTTAACCTTACTTACAAATTCTTCATCAGTAAGGATCCCCTCATCTAGCCTCCATCTGGTCTTTCTCTTGTAGCCCTCCTTTAAACTTAACATTACTGGATTGTGGTCTGTTAATGATTTTACCATAATTTGACATTTCTCTAATTTAGTTATTAATTTATTTGTAAGCCATATATAATCAATTCTTGCTGCCGATTTCTGTACTTCTGAGTAAAATGTATATTTTTTCTCCTCCGGGTTCCTTAATCTCCAGCAATCTTGTAATCCATAACTTTCTATTACTCTAAAAAACAACTCAGGCAACTTCCCCTCGTATTTTTTCCCTTTGTTCGATCTGTCTAGATCTGGTTTCACTACTCCGTTGAAATCTCCGGCTAATATAATTTCTTCATCCTCAACCCATTCACCTAATTGACTCCATAATTTCTTAAAAAATTCTGTTTTACCTCCATTTGGGGCATATATATTTACCACTACCACATTTCCCTCAGATAGATATAACTTTACCGCCACCACTCTTCCTTCGTCATCTTGAAAGATCTTTTCTGCTCTGATTTTAGGGTCAATATATGTCACTACTCCCTTCTTTTTTTTCTCGTTTGAGGAGATATATTCATTACCCAAGCGTTTATTAATCAATACTCTTTCATGTTTTTTCGATATATGGGTCTCTTGGAGACAAATTATTTTCCAACCACCCTTTTTCAAGACATGCTCCACCTTATTCCTTTTAAGCTTATTATTTAGACCATTGATGTTCCATGAGATTACATTAAGATTCATTTCTTTATTACTATATTTAATTTATTAAACTTTAACCTGGCCGTAGCCTTCGTCAATTTTAAAATAAGAACTAAATTCCCCAACAACTTACACAATCAAATAGAATAATGAATAGAGAGAGATCTTCTAGAAACAGAAAATAAGGAAACCCCCAGAATTAAACACACAAGTCTTTGCTGTCCTCTTATCCGTCTCCCGCCGCTGCCAACTCTTCTTCTCCACTGTTTTCTTCCTTCTCTCCTAACAGTTCTTTCCAGTTCCTTTTGCTGAACCTTTCGGCCTCTTCTGATGATTTTATAGTTTTCTTCTTCCCTTTGAAAATAAAAGTAAGTCCCTCCGGATACTCCCACACGTACCATGCTTTCTTTTTCCTCAGAATGTCAGTCAACATCTTGTACCTCTGCCTTTTCAGCCGAATTCTCTTAGGCAATTCTTTGTAGATGTCCACTGTTCGTCCTTCTATTACAAGTTCTTTTCGTTTTTTCATCTGAAGTATTTTGTCTTTAAGTAGGGCAGAATTCAAATGTACCATACAGTCTCCTATCGCTTTGTCATTCTTCTTTTTATCAATTCTTACTCTATAAATCCTATCCACGTCCAGCCACAGGTCGTCCGCCTCCACTTGCAGCCAGGCAGCTAGCTCTTTCACAATCTTCTCATCCACCCGCTCACTAGATCTCTCTGGCACGCCTCTCAAGCGAAGGGTAAGAGCATTTGTTTTCATTTCAAGCATCGCGATCTGGTCTGCTAAGTCCTCGTGTAGTTTCTTCATCTCAACTCTTTCTTTTTCATCCTTCTTTTGTTCTTTTTGCATCTCTTTATTTTCTGCCACTATTGTTTGCAATGACTCCTCCTGTTTGTTCAATTTTACATTCATCTCTTTTACAGCTCTGTCCAATTCTTTATTTTTGCCACTGAGTTCCTTAATTTGGTCAGACATCTCTGTTATTACTCTGGAATTTTGTTCTATCTTTGATCCCATTAGGTCTAATTTCTCATTTAAAGATTTATTGCCTGAGTCCAGTTTCTCATTTAAAGATTTACTCATTTCAGTTATGAGATCCTTGATGTCTGTTAATGAGTCGTTCTCTGGCGTGATTGACAATCTCTTTTGGTTACTTGTTGAATTTGCCGCCATTGTTGCTTGTGCTCTTCTTGATGAAGTCCTAGATCCTGTCATTACTTATTTCTCTTCTCTCTGAATGATTCACTTCTGAGGTTT
Organism: Zootoca vivipara; assembly: GCF_963506605.1. Classification (NCBI taxonomy): domain Eukaryota; kingdom Metazoa; phylum Chordata; class Lepidosauria; order Squamata; family Lacertidae; genus Zootoca; species Zootoca vivipara. The sequence continues at coordinate 65,373,251 of NC_083277.1, read as the reverse complement.
CTCTTTCTTTCTGGGAGCCCCTCCGGAATTATTACAGACTCATCTAGTTCATTTAGGTGTCAATTCGGAATGGTCTTTCCCTCTGGTTCCCTCTACTTATCCTTTATTTATCAATTTTGGGCGCGATTTCTATTTTAGCCACTAGGCTATAGCTTTCAGCAAATACTGAAGACATACCTCTTTTCCCTGGTGTACAGAGATTTGTGTCTTCGGGGCTCACCCTTTCCCTGTGTTCATAATCTGTTTTAACTGTTACTAATCTTGTCCTGGGGTTTATTGGTGAAGGGTGGGTAATAAAAATAATAATTAAGAATAAGAATAATACAGAATAGTGTCATCATTTTCCCCAGTTGTAAGCTAGGGGAGCAGGGTCTCTCAGTCGTTCTCTCTCCCCCCCCCCCCCCATCACTTTGTGTGCATGTGAGAGAGGAGGGGTGGAGAGAGAGACTGCCCTGGGAGTCTTGGGGCTGAAGAGTGGGGTAGCAACTATTTAAATAATAAAAATAGTATAATGACTCAGCAGCAAGCATTAAATGCATCTTTTTACTCATGGCAGTTCAGGAATAATTTTTATGTTTTATTTTCTAGTTCTACTCAATACCACCTCACCAGCAACAGATTTATTCTTTTGTCTGGAAAAGGACATTCCTGGAATATGTTTGACTGTTTTATATTTTAAAAACTTTTCAATGTGGCAACATTTTGTGGGCTGTGCCACACCTTCCACCACAGTTATTTTGTGTTCTGTCAAACCACCATGGCAGACATTTTGTGACTGGTGCCCACAGCATCAGAAATTTTCAGAATTTCAAATGTGCCCATGGACTCAAAAAGGTTGCAGTCATATGCAGTTACCAATCTCTCAAAGGGAACTGCCCTGGTTTAAACTGGGGTGTGAATCAGGACCAGTGAGACATGTCGTCTGGGCACAGTGCCAGACAGGGAAGTCTGAATGCCTGCATTTAGCCCCCTGGAACTGAGGTTCCCCATCCTTGTTATAAAAAAATTATGGGCGGAACTCTCTTGAGGGAGAATGTATTTATTTAATAAAAGCCTAGCTAAGAGATATATGAGCGTTTACAATCCTCTGCATTGCCCGTAAATCCTGAAGGGCATTTAACAAGGTTTGACAGTTTGAGAGGAAACTGCTTATGAGAAAACTCTCTTCTCAATCTCTGCCTCAGACAGCTATGATTTGAGCCTACTGCTAATCTGGACATAAAGCGCTGCAAGGAAGGGAAGTCTGCAGTGAGGAAGTTGACAGCTGGATCAACACAGCAAGCGAGGCAGGTCAGAGATACACCGCAGAGTCCACGGATTATGTCATCCAGTCACATATCACTCAAGGCAACTGGAAGGATACTGGCGCACACATCAATCAGCTATACGTTGCTGATGTTCTGGGTGACTAAAAAAGAGTGGCACGGACAACACATCACTGCTTTCGGAAGAGGCAACAGAGCTGTCAGCTGTCAGACCTCAGTAGCTTGTCCACGTGGAAATATAGTGAAGAAGTCTTGCCCCTGTTTCATGGCCTTCTGGAAGATAGTATAAAACTGTCCTTTGAAAGAAGGCATTGGGTCCACAGAGGATTGCTTTATTGTATTGGTTTTTAAAGTCTCTGTATTTGAAGTAATTTTTTTAATGCTGCTTTTTGTTGTTTTCCTACTGCTGCTTTAGTGCTTTAATCGTTTTGTAATGCAAGTCTTAAATTGTTTATTGAGGATTTGATCCTGTTGTCAGCAAAGGGAAACATCTATGTAACATCTACCATAAACAAACCGGAACAAAAGTATAATCCTGAAGGTGTATAATGACTCTTTGCACAAAAATAAATCTTAAAAATTTAATTCCAATAGCCAATAATAATAATAATAATAATAATAATAATAATAATAATAATAATATATTTATATCCCGTCCATCTGGCTGAGTTTCCCCAGCCACTCTGGGCGGCTTACAACAGAACATTAGAATTAAAAGCTTCCCTCAACAGGGCTGCCTTCAGATGTCTTCTAAAAGTCTGGTAGTTGTTTTTCTCTGACATCTGGTGGGAGGGTGTTCCACAGGGCGGGTGCCACTACCGAGAAGGCCCTCTGCCTGGTTCCCTGTAGCTTTGCTTCTCGCAGTGAGGGAACTGCCAGAAGGTCCTTGGCGCTGGACCTCCGTGTCCGGGCAGAACGATGGGGATGGAGGTGCTCCTTCAGGTATACTGGACCGAGGCTCTTTAGGGCTTTAAAGGTCAGCACCAACACTTTGAATTGTGCTTTGAATTGTGCCTTGCCAAATAAGGTGCAATAGGTGGCTACTAGAGAGGGGGAGAGGCTTTTGTGTGCCTAGTGCCTATTTCTGTATTTTAGAATTTCTGTTTTGTTGGAAGCCGCCCAGAGTGGCTGGGGGAACCCAGCCAGATGGGCGGGGTATAAATAATAAATTATTATTATTATTATTAATTATTATTATTATTGTGCCCCTCAGCAGAGAAACTCACTAGGCAACTACGGTCTTTTTATTTTCCAAGTATTTTAAATTACTAACCATTTAGTGCTTTTGAATGCTATTTTATATTATTTGCTAGTGGTGGTTTTATCACTTCTATTTTTATTGTGATTATTTAGTCTGGCATTTATCATTATTATTATTCAGCATTAATTATTTGTTTGCTTGTGTTTAGGTTTTTACTCATGCCTTGTAAATTTATGGTTCATATCCTAGAGGATATTAATTTATTGGGTGACATACATAAGTTGTAAACAAACAAACAACTGTCCTGAGCACTGTGGCTAAGAAAATATTTAACAAGCACAATGTGTTCCTGAATATCTTTTTTTCTCTAATAGAAATAACCTCTTTTTTAAACTCTTAACATGCCAATGACTGTGCAGTTTAATTTCTGCTGCTAGGTATCTACAGTATATGAAAAATCCTATTTCTCTTTAAATATCCAGTTTGGGTACCAAAGAGTACTTTTGTTTAATATTCAAGAAAAACATTTCATTCTCAAGCAGAAACACATTTAAGGAAAATGGCAAGCCACAGCAGGTGGCTTAGAAATTCAGATTTTAATTAAGCTTTCTCTTTCAAAATGCAAATTGTAACTCTTGGCAAAAGAAACTGCTTCTCAGTATGCATACCTTTCCAAGCACTGCAAGAAGCCTCCAGAAACCAGGCTGGATAAAGAGCAGGAAAATATTGCTGCAAGGAATCATCCCAAGCTCATTTCAGTAACAGATAAAATGGGTTCCATAATCCTAGGATCCTTTTGCACCTTTGATCTGATCTGCCCTTTTCCCTTCAAACAAGTACATACCCCACCATGGAACAGTTTCTCTTTCATGCTTCCCTTTCAAAAGATAGCTGCATAAATAGGACCTTATGACTTATTCCTTTAATTAATTGGTAGTTTTGCTCAGGGAGACTGGCATGAATGTTTTTTGTTTTTTTCCAGCTCTCCACCCACCACAGCCAACTAATATAGATCTAGTTACAGGTAGGTAGCCATGTTGGTCTGACGTAGTCGAAACAAAATAAAAAAAATCCTTCCAGCAGCACCTTAAAGACCAACTTTCGTGTGCATATGGTGGCTTCACTAGCTGCCAGTCAATGTTCAATGAACATTGAACTGGGTATGTTGAAGATTTTGAGCATGACTAAAGTAGCTCTTTGGTTGCTGGCTATGACCTTAGTCATTAAGAGCCCAATCTGAATACAGCTCCCTGATGTCTAATCTGTTATTCATATTGTGCATAACTTAAAGCTCCTCCTTTGAAAGCTACGCAACTCAATATTCACTGTTTGGTAGCTGGCTAATTAGGAGGAATCTAAAATGATTCAAGCCTCCACTGCCAGTTTCATGGTTAACTGTTTATATCCTAAAAAGTTAATAGGCCACAAAATGAGCTAATGTTTGGGACTGTTGGTTTTGCAATCTTTCATGTAAAACATCAGGATATTAGTCAATCTGAATTAGGTACTCTCATTAGGTACTGCTTGTTCCAGTATCTTCCGTTCTGCAATATCTCACACTACCATATTAGTTAGCTCAGCAATTAGGTCTGGCTTTGCTAAGCAGAATGTCAGAGGATACAGAAGGGTAAAAAGAAGAAGAAAGGACAATGTGCAAAGATCAAAATAAAAACCAAAAGAGAATTGCCTAGTGTAATTCTAATAATGTCTACACAAATATAAATTGGCTGGCATTCAATTGGATTTATGACTATGTAAGTTAGGATTGCACCCTTAGCCATGTTTAAACTAGAGCAGTCTTTGCTGACCTTGGTGCCCTTCAGATTCCCATCACCCCCAGTTAGTTCAGCTGCCCAAAACACCTGGAAGACACTGTGTTGGTGAAAGCTGAAATAGATCCACTACCTTATGTTAGGGATGCCACTTAAGTTCCTTATATTTCAGTAAGTCTACTCTAAGATCTGGATCCAACCTACATTCCATAAACTTTTTTAAATGGAAGTTTCTATTTCCATTTTTTAAACATTAGTCAACAAATAAAATAGGTCACCTGGGTGAACTTTATAGTTTACCACGCAACTAGCTTTTTACATCTTAGCTCAGAAATAATTAAACATTATTATGTATTTGTTTCTATTGATAATCATATTTTCAGAAAATGTTATTTGAATATTGACTAGGAATTTCCCCCCCGTCTCTCCCATAGTGAAAGTAATTTTTAATAACAAACAGTTGACTGAACAATTGTTGATTATGCACCTCAGTATATCTCTTAATTGCTGCCACCCTCACCTCATCACATGGAGCTATCCTGTGGATAATGTCTTTTAAGCAGCCAATCATCTTTTCGTCCTGAAAATCATATGGAAATGTTTCTGTCCATTCCGTCAATAACTGTAGTATTTTGGGCCCAAATTTTCTGATTCGTGCCTGAAATTAGAAATAAAAAAGATAGATGCAAATTTAATCTCAGCAAAAAGATCTGGTGGATTTAACCTAATGGTGATTCCAGAGTGGTGCTACTTGCAAAACACCAACATGCCTATAGAGTGAATTAAATTAGTTTCATAGATGGCCTTGGATTAGGGATGGAAGTCTATTTCCAGTCTGCAGCACTTCTGCATGTGTTCACTCCTAAGCCTTTTCTGCCCTATGGCATTTAAACACTTATTCTATCTCAAAATATGCATTTCTAAATAATTAGGTTTTTGTTTTTTTACTTTTTACTTTTTCCAGCCAAACACAGAAATAAAATGTTCTGTTTTGTACTTTAGTCTGGTGTGTGTATGTGTGTGTGTGTGTTGGTTTACACTGGAATTTGCAATGATAGAATTCCACAAGTATCCCCTCCTTTGGATGCCCTCAATATTTGGCTCTCCACTTCTCTGTTTTGTACAGCTATAACCTATTCTTAAATGTTTCTTTTTGAACCTAACAAGTATTTGCCAAAGGAAACCGCTTTGGCTTTTCCTGCTTTCTGCCTCTAAGATACTTGGGGTCAGATCTTCTACACTGTGCATTATAGTACGATATGCCAGACGACGAAATGTTTTAGGAGCGATCTAAGAAGCCTATTTTCAAACACCACACGTATCCATTGCATCAATGGAAACCTTGAACGAGAGGAGAGAACTTCCTTGTTTTAGCCTCTGGACGGAAGGCACCCTCTAATCAAACAAAATTATATTGTGTGCCTTGAAGCTTCCTGCTTTTTCAACCAAACTCATCAAAGTGCCCATTTTAGCATGTGATCAAAACAGGTCGCAAGGCAAATGCAACATTCTTAGTATCAGTGAACATAATATAGATGGCCTATGAAATTTCATGAGCGTTGTTGTGCGTGGTTGAGCAGGGAGGCTGGCAGGGGATCCTTCATCCCCTTCCCCTGTGACTTTTCCTCTGCCCATATACCATCACACCATTGTCCATTTAGGATCATTATTACCCATGCCTAAAGACAGATATGTGGTTTAGGGAAGAGAAGCACTGAGAAAGCATTTCATGCTGCCTCCCCTCCCAATGTTAGGCCCTGTGTTAAAGAGACACCTGGCTGCTTGTACATTCTCTCTCTAAATATGGAAGCTCAGGGCTTGTTGAGGAGCTAGAGTACCAGGACAAGGAATGCTACAGAGATGAGGAAGTCCTGATTCTGTTGAACCACAACTCTCATCTTCCCTCACCACTGGCCTTGCTGGTTGGCACTGATGGAAGCTGGAGTCCAACACCATCTGTAGGGTCATAGATTCCCAGTCCCTGAGCTATTACACACAGTGGTACCTCAGGTTACAGACGCCACTAACCCAGAAATAGTACCTCGGGTTAATAACTTTGCTTCAGGATGAGAACAGAAATCGTGCTCCAGCGGCGCGGTGGCAGCGGGAGGCCCCATTAGCTAAAGTGGTACCTCAGGTTAAGAACAGTTTCAGGTTAAGAACAGACCTCCAGAACGAATTAAGTTCTTAACCCAAGGTACCACTGTATTAGTAAAAAGTCTTCCTAATGAGGGCTTCTGAAAATAGCAAAATATCTGACTGAGGCTGTTAAGCAGGTCTGTGACTGTGTAATAAGACTGACTGAGGCTGCAATCCAAATCCTGCTTACTTGAGAGTCAGCACCACTGAATTTAGTAGGACTTACTTCTGAGTAAACATGGTTAGGACTGCATTGTGAGTCTTCACAGCCAGAAAATAAATATTTACCTTGAGAATTTTCTTGTTGGGTCACATGAGATAAGTCAGCAGTCTGAATATTTCTGGGTGAATTAGTACCTTCCTGAGGCTAAACATGGGCTATTTTTATAAGCTTTAAAGGCCAAGTTCACACCACAAACTATCACTCTTAACACCAGGTGTGTTTTATTTCCAGTGACAGAATAGCCAGATGGGGGATGTATTATAATATTTTCCCTGCACCAGACTCAGCTTTGAAGAAGCAAAAGCACAATACAGTCCTGCTATTCATGCACTGCTGACATTCTAACAAAAGTTGTGACAGTTGAGGGTGGGAACTATTCTGGGAACTAAACTAACCCAGTTTCCAAGTTGTGTTTGTAGAAGCAGTTTCAAAAATGGCACTTGCAGAAAGGCATGATGCAAAGAGAAATAATCTGCGGTGTCCATGCTGTGACCTACATAATGCAATGGGGGGAGTATTGCTTTTCATATATTGATGAAAGAGCCATAAGTGCCAGTACAAAATGGGTGCCAGGGGAAGGGGGGGGATAGGTGCCAGTACTCTATACAGGTGAGAACTGTCACAAGCAAAACTCTGAGAGAGCAGGAGGCATAGACATTGCTGAAAACCATAGTGTTGTGGGGATGTTAAGGAAGTTAGGAGAGGATATATTGTTTTGATATTAACCCTCCTCACTCACGCTAGTGAGTAAACAGCAGAGCACATTCCCTTTGCAACTTATTGGAAACAAGTTGATGATTAGTTAGAATCCTTAAATTAAGCAATCCATTCTGGCTTGTCTAGTTTGGATTGTTCCTGGTAGGTTTCCCCTTTATTTCCCTTTTAAAATAATAGTAACACAACATAGTCTTTTTTAAAAGTAAGAATAAAGCTTTACTCACATTTGGTTCACAGTAGTAATTTGGAGACAGGCTTTATCTAGTGGTTAGAGTGAAAAGAAGTCTGAGCTACATCTCAGACTTTCTGCTTGTGGGCTCCATCCTATGCGAAGGTTGAGCCATGTGCTGGCTAAAAGCCAAGAGTGTGAGAGTCCAAGGGTAAGAGAGTAAGAGTCCAAGAGAGAGGTGGTTGCATGATCAAGTAGGGTCAATACCCATCCACCTGGTCACACACAAGGGTGGAGGAAGCTCCAGAGCAGGTATGACAGGAAGTCCTCCCTGTTTGGAGCCACATTTGTGTGTGTGTCCATTCTAGGCAACAGGAAAATAATGTACTTGACTGCTCTACATCCCACAAGTGTGTCCTACAATTCTAAGGTTCAACAGATTGAGCAAGCAAGACCACTGTATTTATGAAGAGACTTTACTACAAATAGAAACAATACCTTTCTGCATTCTGTTAGGGAATCATTACCCAACAACGGCACAATTTTGTTTTTGTTGTTGATGTGTAGCTAGATATATAGCCGTGCTTCCAAGTACAAATATATTAATGTTTTGTCATGCAGGCATTCATTGCAAAGTTAATGGGCAATTGCAATTCTGCTATGGGGAGTTGTCAGTGACAGGTAACCCTGGAAAGATTGCAAACTATGCCTAGGGCTAAGGGACGATGCATTAGGCAAAACTGAGATATATAGTGTTGCAGTGACATCTGCTCTTGACAGCGCACAGCTTAAATGATTCTTCCTGGAACCCTGAAGGCTTCAGCGAAACCTTCAAGAAAGGAAAGGGAAACCACCTGGGAAGACTTGAGACAGGCTGCAAAAGCAAGGTAGAAGGGGATTTGAAGTGTTTGCTACACCCAGTGCCTGCAGCTTTGCTCAGAGGCACTGGTGTTATGTTAGAATGCAACCATGCTAGACACTCAGCATCAACAAAAAAAAAAACCCCATGGGAGTGAATGCACACAGGCAGCAAGGAATCAAAAGATAAAAGTACAGAGCTTAAAGCCAGGGGATTTCTTTAGTTTGTTCTAGCACTGGCAGCTCTTTGCAAAGGCAATCCCGCCCACCTGCCATTGGTAGTACTAACCTTATCCAGCACCGGGTCATCCAGCTGCTGCTGCTCGATGCACTTGTGACAAACTCGGGAGAGAAGTTCATGAGGCTCAATGAAGAGTCTTGAGCTCAGTAGGAATGTAAAGATATAGGCCTTCTGGAAAAGGGAAATAGGCAAAGTTATCTGCAAATAAATATGAGCAATGATTTCTCAAAGGGAACCCACAACAAGACTTTGCAAGGAGCAGAGATTATATATATTGAAAAGAAGACAGAGCCTTACTCGTGTACAAGATAAACAGCTGTAATATAATAATTGCTCTCCTTGGGGCATGTATCATAGGAGTTGGAGCCCTGCTGGATCAGGCCAAGTGCCTGCCTAGTTCAGCATCTTTTTTCTTACTCTGAAATGAAACCCCTGCAAGCAGAACATGACACCCTCTGGATCTCCAGAAATGTGTATTCCCAAGACAGCATACAGCTACCATGACTGGTAGCCACTAAAAGCTTTATCGTCACTGAATTGTCTGATTCCTCTGTAAAGTCATCTGCTAGAAAGAAATCCCACAGATTAAATATGTGAACTGAGAAAAACTACTTCCTTTTGCTTGTTCTGAATCTATCACCGTTCATTTGATTGGATAATCCCCAGGTTTTATTACAATGATGGGGTAAAATATATCCGTTCACCACCATGCAAACTTTTACAAATGTCTATTATGATCCAGCTGTACTTACATTTTTTCCTAAACTAAAAAGTCCTAAAAGTTCCTCATTGTTCCAGCCTAGTGATGGGTGACTCTCAGTTTTGGTTTCTCTCAGTTTCTCATTTTTTCCAACATTAAAGGTCAGACTCCATATTTCCACATCTCAGTTTGCAATTTTAAAAAAGCTATCGTGAAAATCCATCAACATTTTAGTGCCATTTTTTTTAAAAAAATAATTATTATGATTACAACAACAGATGTATGTATAGTATTGCATGTGCATAGGATTGCATTTTCCAATCTTGTCTTGTGTCCATCAGCTTAGATAGATAGAATCAGAGTTGGAAGGCACCCTGAGGATCATCTAGCCCAGACATCCCCAAACTGTGGTCCTCCAGATGTTTTGGCCTACAACTCCCATGATCCCTAGCTAAGAGGACCAGTGGTCAGGGATGATGGGAATTGTAGTCCAAAACATCTGGAGGGCTGAAGTTTGGGGATGCCTGATCTAGCCCAACTCCCTGCAATTTATGTATAAGATCACAGCCCAAATGTATGTATTTTAGATTGTAAGAACAAGATGAGACCTGCTGGATCACACCAAGGGCCCACTTAGTCCATGCTGTTCTCACAGTAGCCAATCAGATGCCTATGGGAAGCCTGAAAGAAGGACTTGAGAGCAACAGCACTCATCCCACCTGTGATTCCCAGCAACTGGTATTCAGAGGCATATTGCCTCCAACCCTTTACATCCAACCATGGATGTAGCATATAGCCCAGGGGTCAGCAACTTTTTCCAGCTGTGGGTCGGTCCACCGTCCCTCAGGTGATGTGGTGGGCTGGACTATATTTTTTTGGGGGGGAATGAACGAATTGCTATGCCCCACAAATAACCCAGGGATGCATTTTAAATAAAAGGACACATTCTACCCATGTAAAAACATGCTGATTCCCAGACCATCCGCGGGCCGGATTTAGAAGGCAATTGGGCTGCACCCAGTCCCCGGGCCTTAGGTTGCCTACCCCTGATATAGCATAGCTGCCAAGTTCTCCCTTTTTTTAAGGGAAATTCCCTTATGCTGAATAGGCTTCCTCGCGAGAAAAGGGAAAACTTGGCAGCTATGATATAGCCATTGATCCTTTTTTTCTAATGAGATCCAGCAGCTTGAAAGCAGAATGCTGGAAAGCCTACACACTTACTTGGGATTCCATTCTATTGAACACAATATGATTTAATTTCAAGTAATAAGTAGATCAAAACTGTTAACCACATTTTTTTGAGACACACGGTTGAGGATAAAAACCAATATTGTTGCAGCTAATTAAACAGCACCTATGCAAAATGCATTAGGTATTGTATAGTCCAGCAGTGTTACATGAAGAAAAAGCCAACAACGTTAAGATTAAACATCTGCTTCACAACCAAAAACAAACAAACCAACAGGCAAAGAAATTAGATAATTTTGTCATACTTTTAGTTTCCATTTTTTTTCATGCTTTGTTCACAGGACAAAATTAATCTATAAATATATGAAACTGTGAGTATAAGATGGATATATATCATGTTCATGTGTGTAAGTTGCTAAAAATGTCAGAATTTGCTGAACTTTGCAATTATTGACTTTGAAGCTCTAGATCAGGCATCCCCAAACTTCGGCCCTCCAGATGTTTTGGACTGCAATTCCCATCATCCCTGACCACTGGTCCTGTTAGCTAGGGATCATGGGAGTTGTAGGGCAAAACATCTGGAGGGCCACAGTTTGGGGATGCCTGCTCTAGATGTAACAACAAAAGCCAAGTTAACAGTGGCTGCAATTGAGCCCTAAGTTATACATGTTTAGAAGTAATTGAACTAAATAGAACTTAAGATCTTTTAACTGTGAGTGCAATTGAAAGCAGCATTTAGCAAACTAGAATTAGCAATAAGTTGGTTATTCTTAGTATATGATATTTGTTTAACATCCCTTCCTCCCCTTGACTTTGCCCCAGTGATTTGGATAAAGACTAGGAAGAATAATACAAACTTCAGGTTAAATCAAAGGGTTACACAGAACCATTTATCTTGCAGTTTATCCTACATTTCATCAAACATTTACAATTCTTGTCATCATACAAATTTCGTTTCCACTTGGGCAACCATGCTACTTCAGTGTGAAAGAGCGCTACAAGAATCGCATAATCATAAATATTTATTCCCTATCATTCCACTGAATACAGCAATACCCAAGGTGGGTTACAACTCACATAGTATAGAATACTGTTGATAAAACTTGAAGTGATCCAGTAAAACAGTTTGGGAGATCACATTCAGTAAACTCAAGCCCATAAGCTCATTCAAACAAAATAGCATTTTAATGCCCCATAAACCAAGCAGACCTCCTTCTACTATGTTGAAAGCCCTCAACCAAACCTCCGACAACATTGGGATTCAGATAAATCTCCCACAATAACTGAAACATGAATGAAGACTTACATGGGAGATGTTGTTCCATTGGTAACTTAGTCCTAAATCATTTAGTACTTTTAAAGTGGTAGCTAGCACTTTGAAATGGATGAGTCCCATCACTGGCAGCACAAGGACCACCACTTGTGCAATGGGGCTTTCCTCCCTCTCCTCCCCTCCCCCCTGAAATTGGCTCTGGGGATTGCTGAGAGAACTCCCAGAACAGTAAGTGAAAACAGAGGGGGAATCATTCTGTCTGGCAAGCTGAAATGCATGCTGTGATAGTATGATGGACATAGCACGAATTCCTCCTAATGATCCAGTTCATGAAAGCAATGTGGCAGCTTACATTAGCAAAGGACTTACCTCGGGGTAGTAGTCAGCTGTAGGTATAAGATGCTGAATTAAAGCATCAAGAGATGCTGAGGTGAGGTTTCCATCTTGAAATATCAGCCCTCCTTCATCACCTTCTTTGGATGGATGTAGATGATGAGGGCTGAAGCCACAAGGAGTAAACATGCTGGTAGAGCTCAGTGTTTGGGGCATCCCTGTAACAGAAGGCAGAGCAAGATCTTAATGTCAGCAGAGAAATTCGACTAGAGCTATGGCCATGAACTGAAATGTTGCCTAACAGTGAATAACTAGGGAAAGATTTAGGTTTGCAAAATCCCTCAGGTGTTTGGAAGAAGAGTTGCCCTTTCCCCAAAAATTCCAGAAATAATTTTGCTGCCTGCTGGGACTCCTGTTCCAACATTACCATTACCATTACTTCCTTGGCCCAGCCTCCCCTCCCCATTCTTCCTTATCTGCCTCTTCATCTTCCTCCAGAGCCTGCCATCCCACATCCGACCCTGAACATGCTGAGTGACACATGACACTCTGATGGCCATTTTCAGGAACAATTAATTAATTGTGCACTGCCTGAAGAGTCTCCCCTCATTTTTTGTCCTTAATCTAGGCCAGGGATGGGAAAACTGTGGCCTTTCAGAAGTTGGATTCCAAGCCCCATCATCCCTTACAGTTGACCACACGGACTGAGGCTCATGGAAGCTGGAGCCCAATAGCAGTTGGAGAGCCACAGGTTCCCTGCCTGTAGCTTAGGTGAAAGCCTGTAAGAGCCCTGTCAGGCAGCTGTATATATCCCTATTAATAAACCTGTCAAGTTTCTAACACCTGAATTCAGTAGTTAACATTCCGCAGACAGCACATCTTGATAACTCAAACAACTCAATGTCTATGCCTGCTTAAACTAAAACATTAAGGAACCAACTCTTATTAGAGGGGAAAGAAATTAAGAGTGTGTGCCCCAGCATTGTGCCTAGGTTCACATTCCACAGGGTGGATATGTATTACTGTTCTCTCTCATTCTTAGTTTTCCTTCTGCCAGAAATTACTTGCCTCACACAGTGCTTTTTGCTGAGGGTAAACAAGGCAAAGATAATAAGTGCCGAGTGATGACAATGATAAATTACACAGGGGCTTTCTATGGATTGTGAAGATAGCAGCAATCTGACGCTGTGGCAGCAGGATATAAGTGTGACAGTGCTTTTAAAATGTCCCACAGGTATCTCCCTGGGCCTCCCATGGGTGGGAGAAGAGAGGATAAATCCTTGCAAAAGCAGGTGGTTTCAGCATTGGCAGGGCAGTTATAGCACTTACTTAGCCTCTTAAATGGCAAGGGGGCCTTCTTCCGCCAAAGCTACTGGTATTTGGGATCCATCCCTGGCCCTGTTCCTACTTCCAGAAGCAGGCTATCCAGCTACACCATCAGTAGCAGCCAGCCTGCCTTGCTGTGGCCCACAAAATTGCTCTTGGGGGGGGGGGTATCTCTTGATGTAACCAGTCCACTGAAGTTCACTCTGTGGTCATGAGGCAGATCACACTTTGCTTGGGGCCATCTACTGGACCCCTTCATCGTGCAAACATTAGTCATTGTTCAAAAGGAATAGAAAACATCAAGCAGATCTATAGAAGAGGTCTATTCTGGTAACTCTCTATTCTCATGTTGAATTATCCAGGAATAAGGAGTGGGGCTGCACAGCGATGGCCCTGCTATTAACTGCAAATCTTCAGACTTCTGTGCACCCAGTGTGAATGGCTATAACAAATAGTTGTGTGCATAAAGCCTTTGCTGGGACCTCCAACTCTGAATGACCAGGACTGCAGATACTAGGAAAACCTTAATGCACACAACTCTATGCACAAAGGTCCCCTTGCTCCGGATGTTCACACTGTATTTGCAGACATCTGATGTGGGGCTACTCTATGCAGTCCTACTGTTTGTTCCTGTAGTGTGCAGCACAACAGCAAAGAACATCCAAATAGCGCATACAACAACAAAAATCCTGAAAAATGGCTTGGAGAAAGTATTTGGCTTAAAACGTGCAGAGGGAATTATTTTCTTTTCTCTTCTTTTCTACCTTGCTTTTATGCACTCCTTACCACTTTATTCATGCTTCTTCTTCTTTGGCGATCACTCGTAGCCAAGTAAGATTGTCTTCCATAAACACAGTTTTAACAATGAGTCTGTAAGTGATTGTGGAGGCCAATTCTGGATTCACATGTCCTTCCACAGTGGGGACATAGGTTTCCGGCTGGGAGTTGATCATGGTGTGGATTTGCCAAGCGTGCCTCCCTCTTAGCATGTTTCTCCCTTGCATCCTGAGTTTGAGTGTCTTCAAAGCCCATTACACCTTTGGTAAAGGCTGTTCTCCAATTGGAGTGCTTGCAGGCAAGTGTTTCCCAAGTGTTGGTGTTTATACTACATTTTTAAAGATTTGCCTTGAGACAGTTTTTAAACCTTTTTTGTTGACCACCAGCATTACGCTTTCCATTTTTAAGTTTGGAATAGAGCAGTTGCTTTGGAAGACGATAGTCAGGCATCCGCACAACAAGACCAGTCCAACAAAGTTGATGTTGAAGAATCATTACTTCGACACTGGTGATCTTTGCTTCTTCCAGTACACTGTTATTAGTTCGCCTGTCTTCCCAAGTGATGTGTAAAAATTTTCGGAGACACCGTTGATTGAATCTTTCGAGGAGTTGGAGACACCAAAAATATCTTAAGAATAATAATGAGGGCCATAGCTCACTCGTAGAGCATCTGCGCTGCATGTAGAAAGCCCTGGTTCAGTTTCCTAAAGTCTCCAGGTAGGTATGGGAGAAATCCCAGAGAGCCACTGCCAGTCAATGTCAGCAACACTAAGTGAGATGGACCAATGGTCTGGTGCAGAATAAGGGAGCTTCCTACGTTCCTAATAAATTAATACATGGAGCAGCCATTCTGGGGCATATTAGCAGCATTTAATGCAATGTTCTGTCCCTGTTGTCCCTCTAGATTTGGACCACTGCCAGGGTATAGTCTGAAGGCACATAAGACCACCACCTTGTTAAAGACAAGTAGGTCGCAGTCTGCTCAGTACCGGGATGGGAGACTTCCTGGAAACCACGTGTGTGTTGACTTGGATCCCATGTTGGATGGAAGAAAGGTGGGGTGTAATATGAATAATCCTTCGCTAGTTTTAACTATGAATAAAAGATGGTGGTGGGAAAGAGATGTTACTTCACTTGGATCTGAATGACAAGGTTGTCAGTGCACTGAACCCTATTCAGGCTTCATTGATAGAATTTTCATTATCTCGTCCTTCAATGAGAAAGTCCCTGCAGTTTGGTCTGACTCACTGCTATGTTTGTTTCCAGAAAATCTGTAATAATATTGCCGGTGATGGATCTCCAAAAGAAAGGGGGGGAGGGCCTTCTCTTGATTTAAAGCCAAATAAGACACCAAGAAGGCTTGATTTCGAAAGGACAGCATGCTCATTAACAGTAATTGAATGTGTGTTACTCTAGCAAGGAAAGAAGCTATAGAAGTACAGTATCTTGTTTTAAAGGGGGGGGTATGCAGTGTATTGATAGTAATCTTCCCAGCCTCAAATGATTGATGTTCATCCTACATTATATTAAATGCAGTGTACATACTGTATTAAAGATGGCCAAATCCCACTTATTGCCAGCACTCCCCACCATATTACTGTTTTGCTTCTATGGCAATAATCTCTATAAAAGTATGTAGCTATATAGAATGAGGAATGAATTTTACAGATGTAGAACTACCAGAGCCAGTTTTGTTTTTGTTTTTTGTATTTGCTTTTTTTTAAAAAAAAAGGTTGCAAAACTGTATCAGTTACATGTCTCACACATGCATTCTGTGTCATAATTTATGCCCCACAGATCCCCTCTTTCGGCCCCAGATTTATTAGCTAACAGAAATTAAGCAAAAGACTTCCCAAATATTGTTAATAAATGCACATTATACAGTACTACTTCAAATGTCTTTTAAAAGCTAAGCAGAAGCAACATGCTCCTGAAATCACTCCTGACTGAGGTAATATATAATTACCCCATTTTAACTCCATACCAACCCTATGCCACATAGATTTTAGCAACAGTGATTTTTCCAAAGCTTTTAAAGATGAGCAGGGATTTGATAGTATGTATTTCTATTCCAGATTCAACGCTCATCCTGATAATGCCCAAAACACACGTGTAAATATAGTTGTTGAAAGGCTGGCATGGCATGTTAGCCACAGAAGAATTGCTTTTCATTCAGTGGATGTGAACATTTTGCTTTAAGGGATGTGCATTTCTCTAATAATGAGAGACAATACTGTTAGACTTTATCCTGCTGAAGTAAACAGACAAAAACAGGAGTTGCCTGGAAGGACAGATTATACTGCACACATTAGAAAAGCAAAATCCTGTTTTTTCCTTATTGTGCAGGACTAGGATTTAGTTTTTTCTTTATTTCTTTTATGCACAACAATAGGGGAAAGGGATCAGCAGCCACATATCTTCTTCTCTTACTTTTCTCAGTTCTTCCTTTTTTCATATTCATTGCATTTGTTATCTTCATTTACATGACAACAGAGCTCTGCTGTCTTCAATGACTTATGGCTAATATAAATGTAATTCATTTGACTCGAGCTCTGCTATGGGATTCTTTTGTTACACTTTGCATATATCAACTGGGGATAGCCAATGCGACACCTTCCAGATGTTGTACTCCAACTCCCATCAGTCCCAGTTAGCATGTCTGATGGTTTGGAATGATGGCAGCTGAGGTACAACATCTGGACAATACCAAGTTTGCTACCCCCAGCATAAATGAATAACTCAAAAAATATAGTACAATACAGTAAAATAAACCCACTGAGTTAAACAAGTCAGGTAGGCAGCATCACATCCAACAGCTGCTGGGTGAAGAATAGCACTGGCACTAATTCCAAGGAGGTCAGGATGTTGGGGAGATTATGTCAGAATTGGCCTCATGGCACAGAGAAAGACAATCTAGGCTGGAAGCAAAGTGCAGGCATGTTTGCAGGGCGGAGGAGAGTGACATTCTCAGTGAAGAAGAACTTAGAAATATATAGAGGCAGTTTTGGACGATCCATACTTATAACCTGGCAGAGAGCCATTTTTTGGTTAGTGTTACAAGTCTGCTCTATGCAGCGTGTGTCAACAAGAAGTATGGATTCAACAGGAGCCCTTTCTGCTTAAACAGAAAAATGTGCTCCAGCCCCAGAAGAGCAGGATTCTTTTAAAAGCAATAGAAAATCAGTCACCCAAGAGACTTTTGTTAGATATCATCCTACTTTAACCATAGTCCCTGTGCCATCATCATAAGTCAGCATGCATCTGCAAGAACCATTCAGGGCTGTTTTTTTCCCTCCCTAACAGCCAACTTTTCCTGAATCTACAGGCATTCAAGCAGGGAGCTTGGCATAGGCGGAGACTTGTTTGAATGATTGTGAACAGCCTCAGGGTGGGCACAGCTCTGTTTACCCTGCTTGAGGACTTGAGGTAATAATTTGTGAGAAAACCTTTGGTCCCGCTTTGCAAACCATGAGGTTAAGAGCCCCATCCCCTCCTACTTTGTTCAACAGCAGCATGGAAATCACTGCAAAAAAGACTGTAATAATCAGAGGTCCTTCTCCAGGTCTCCCCACTTACGTAATGAGGTGATGTGGATAGTTTGTGCCCCCATTCTGGAATGCTGTCCCTATGAAGGTTCATCTGGTGTCTACAAAAGCATATTTTCAGCACCAAGGGAAGATATTTCTGTGTCCCCAGGCTTTTTAATAATGATTGCAAGAACTGGACCAATTCTGCTTCACCTTTAGTACTGCTTGTTATTGTTTTTATTAATCTTGTACAGCTTTGTGATGGTTGTAGGAATCGGCCACAGGTGTGAGGCACACCACCGCCCGCAGATAAGCCAAGGCTTGACCTCTGGGTGCGAGGCAAACCACCGCCCAT
Source organism: Zootoca vivipara (assembly GCF_963506605.1). Classification (NCBI taxonomy): domain Eukaryota; kingdom Metazoa; phylum Chordata; class Lepidosauria; order Squamata; family Lacertidae; genus Zootoca; species Zootoca vivipara. Next base: position 65,355,187 of record NC_083277.1, on the reverse strand, counting down.
GTACAAGCCGCAGCTGTCTGAACGCCATGCCCTCGGTCTCGCCTTTTGCTGCCTTAGCAGCCTGCCGTGCCCTGTCTGTGACCTTTGTCTGCTTTCGATTAACTTTTGTTCAAGGGGAAAGTGATGCTGTGCAAACAGGTACCGAAATAACTTTGTACCACCCCACGACCTCGTGATTGGAGGATGCGAAAGGGGATAGTCCAAAATGTATCTGACTGGTCCTGCATTTTGTGTGGTGATGTCCCTCGCTCCCCAGGAAATAAAACGCAAGACACAGTGAAATGATTTTAAGTGGGCAAAAAGGCCACAACTTTATTGGTTTCGGATGTTGAGCGGTATTGGCTTAGGCATTGGCACCTAACCGACTATATCCGACTGTAACCCGTGTGTTACAGTCTGGGAGAAATTAACCACCAGAAAGGAGCCCAATGATGTACATCTACTGAGACACCTCCTGTGGCCACCGTTGGGGGGTGCCATAAGGCCCTGACCTCCGCAGGCTCAGGACAAAGCTACCGCCCCCGGAACCCCTTTAATGGGATTAAATCTCCAATTTCTGGGCAGAGGATGACGTAATCTGCCCCCTTCTTCTTTTATGCAAATTTCCAATGCCTAACCGCCACTCGAGCCTCCAGAGGCTCGCCGGGGGCAGAAGAGGTGTGTCCATCACTTCATGGTTTTATGGTGCTTTTTGAATTTATTGAATTGTACCCAATATTAGTTCTAGCTTCAGTAGCCAAACTGAAACCAAGAGAGCTAAGTTAGTCATGTCCATTCATTTCAATGGGTCTATTCTGAGTAGAACTAGCTTTCTAAAGTATTTGGATTTTATGAACCATTCAGAGGATCTGGTAAATTGGATGGTGCTTTGAATGTAATAAATAAATAAAAAAATAAATAAATAAATAAATAAATAAATGCAAATTGATACTTGAGAGAAGAACTTGGGCATCTTGGAGCTGGTGCTTGTTTCAGGGTAGTAAACTAACATTTAGGATAAGTTCACCCAGAAAAGCCAATTATCACTGAAAATACTTAGGAAGAAAGCCTTAATTTTGGGATCAAAAAAGCTAAAGAATACAGCACTTGCCAAGATGTCTTACACATACTTTGCAATGCATTGCCCAGTTGATGGTGAAATACATTAGCAAGAGGTTCAACATACTAAACTATGTGAGTAACTCTCACAATGCAATCCTATGCATATCTACCCAACAGCAAGACCCTCTGAATTCAATGGGACTTACTGCTATGTGTGAGGGATTGCAGCCTCATTATCCTTCCATGGCTCAAGACCATTATTAGGCAGTGGAATGATCTTACTGTTTACGACCAAGCAGAGCATAAGGTAGTCAGAAAATTGGTTAAATGGATGTTTGTTTTAGTATTTCCTTCAGTGAATTGCCATTCACTATTTGCTGCCGATACACAGTCTTTTTTGCTTTCATCCCAATAAAACAAGTTTTATCACTGTAAACCCTCAGTGAATTATTGCTAAAAGCAAAACAGCTGCTTCTGCTTACTTATATAGCTACTGTGTCATCGGTGTCTCATGCATCAATTTGCAGAGCAGTTTAGGACAGCATGACTATGAAGCCTGTTCTACTATTTTTTAACAAGTTGCCTATTTAAGATATCTGATGCAGACAGTCATTAGTTGTTGTCAAATTATCAGCAGTGCAAACACTGATGAAAAGCCAGCTGTGTTGGTATGAAAATAATCTATGTCCTGAACAAGAAGAATTAGTCTGGCATCACTGTTGGCTCAGCCAGGTAAGTGGGGAGTGAGAAGGCTGCTCAAACCTCCCTGTTCTACTAATGAGGAATCCTATATAATAATGTCCATGTTGTCCCTGCGTCCAGATGTCCCGTGTGTCCCTGGGGTACTGCGCATGTCCCCCAGAGACACAGGGATTGGACGGAGGGACAACCAGGGACACAGGGATTGGACCCGTGCTCTCGGGACACAGGGAACAGCCAACTGCCGCTCCGCCAACCGCCGCTCCGAAGCCCAGTCTCATGCTGGAGGTGCGCGGTGAGGCGGCGGGGGAGAGAAGCGCTCCCCCCCCCGGCAGCCTTGCCGCACACCTCCGGCATGGGACGGCGCTTCCTCGGGGAACCCGAGGAAGCCGAAGCGGCAGCGGGCGCGGAGGGAGGCCCGCTTTGGCTTGGCAGCGGCGGGAAGAAGGGGAGGAATTCCTCCCCTTTTTCCCGCCACCGCCAAGCCAGTCCCGGAGCCGAATTGCGGCGCGGCGGGGTTTTTCGCTGTTTGCCTCCCCCAGGGGAAGGCAAACGGCGAAAAGCCCCCGCTGCGGACTGGCTTGGCGGTGGCGGGAAGACCCGCCACCGCCAAGCCAGTCCCGGAGCCGATTTGCGGCGCGGCGGGGTTTTTCGCCGTTTGCCTCCCCCAGGGGAAGGCAAACGGCGAAAAACCCCCGCTGCGGACTGGCTTGGCGGTGGCGGGAAGACCCGCCACCGCCAAGCCAGTCCCGGAGCCGATTTGCGGCGCGGCGGGGTTTTTCGCCGTTTGCCTCCCCCAGGGGAAGGCAAACGGCGAAAAACCCCCACTGCGGACTGGCTTGGCGGTGGCGGGAAGACCCGCCACCGCCAAGCCAGTCCCGGAGCCGATTTGCGGCGCGGCGGGGTTTTTCGCCGTTTGCCTCCCCCTGAGGGGGAGGCAAACGGCGAAAAGCCCCCGCTGCGAACTGGCTTGGTGGTGGCGGGAAGACCCGCCACCGCCAAGCCAGTCCCGGCAGGCCGCTTCCTCTAGCGCCCGTTTTTAAACGGGCTAAAATCCACTAGTAAGAATAATAAATGGCCATATTCCACATACAGTATTAAGGAATATAAATGTATCCTTGGGTATTATGTGAAGGTACACAAAACTGCCACCTTGCTGAAGCAAAGGTGTGCTTGGATGGAAGACAACTTGTGATGTAAGAAAGGCAGGATATTAATGAAAGAAAACAAATCAGTAACATTTATAGATCTCTTAGCATATTGTCATGTGCCTCACTCTTGTTAGATGCCACTGCCTGATTTTTTGGAATTATCCCCTCATACAGCATCCCCCTGTTATGTCCCGGGCCTTTCATGAAGTCCCCCAAACACTCAGGCAAGGATTTTCAGGGACTACAAAAGGCTGTGGTGGTGAACAAGGATGCTAAACACTTCCATTGTACAAGAGGCCTTCTGCATACATAACTCTGGATATACGGTATCCCGAAAGGTTGTTTAAAAATTATGATTGATCTCTTTCTTACTTGTTACTCAAAAAAAGCAAAAATTTTGCAAGTGTTTTGTGAAAGCAGAATAACTAGGCTGCAACCCTATTAAAGGTAAAGGGGCCCCTGACCATCAGGTCCAGTCGTGTCCGACTCTAGGGTTGCGGTGCACATCTCGCTCTATAGGCCGAGGGAGCCAGCGTTTGTCCGCAGACAGCTTCCGGGTCATGTGGCCAGCAAGACAAAGCTGCTTCTGGCGAACCAGAGCAGCGCACGGAAATGCTGTTTACCTCCCTGCCGGAGCGGTTCCTATTTATCTACTTGCACTTTGATGTGCTTTCGAACTGCTAGGTGGGCAGGAGCTGGGACCGAGCAACGGGAGCTCACCCCATTGCAGGGATTCGAACCGCCGACCTTCTGATCAGCAAGCCCTAGACTCTGTAGTTTAACCCACAGCGCCACCTGGGTCCCTACTCACATTATCTGGTGTTAAGTCCCATTGAACTCAGTGGCGCTTACCTCTGAGTAGACACATAAGGGATTGTATCATAAGCCAGGGCAACGTCACCATCAAAGCTGTTATAAATTGCCTTCCAGTAGGTTTAGAAAATTATTAGGTACATAATACTGAAGCCGATGGCAGTTGTTGCTTTCTTTTCACATTTTCAACAGGCCATAAAACATTCAATTTACAGCCTGCAAAGTTGTCAGATTGCACAAGCATCATCCTATACATCACCATGAATGAAAGAACCTTGGCGATGCTCAAACAAGAAACAAATACGTATTACTGCACAATGTATTAATTCAAGGAAGTGTAAGAAGGTGAGTGAGAAAGGAGAAAAATAAGTTTTTTTTAGAGTCACACTCACATAGTGGCAATCAAGCATAAATTTGGAGAATTTTGCCTGCTTATTCCTCAGAAGCAGGAAAGAAGCCACTATCTGTATAGTAACAACCAATACAACTAGTGAGACCAGCAGCATTAGGATGTCCCCTTTAAAGGGGCATCACTGTAAGGAATAACTGATAGTAGAAAAATGCAACTATCATGAAAGGGTCACTTTCGCCCTTGGCCAGCCATCTGGCATCTACATGCTGGCGCAGTGAGCCAAACTGGGCGTTGCTACCCATACTCTCTCCCATGTAAGTACATATCACATTTACACCATATACACACCACACATGCACCATGCCCTTCTTTACTGCTGCTGAAATTTTCCAGTTTGTAGTGGGGAGAGATTGTTGGCTGCCTGTGCTCACATGAGCTACTCACCCACTGCTGTCTGCCAGCCTTTGCAGCTTGAAGAGTCCTGCCGCTGCCAGGCTGATACAAGGCAATCAAGACTGGAGGAGCAGCCAATAGCAGTTGCCTCTGGATTGCCCCAAGACATTTTGACACTTGAGGTGAACCACAAAGTGGCACCTGTCCCCCACCCCTGCCACCAGGGGAGAAGAGGTGAGTGAATATCAAGGAGAATCAAATCCACCTTCTGCAGACCAGCAGAGCCTCCTATTTTTTGAGAGGCCCCTGTAGAGATAGTATGCAGGGGCTGCTGAGGAGGGGGTGGATTCTGCCCCTGTGGATCCTGCCACGTGAGACAGTTGTCTCACCTTGCCTCATGGGTAACAGATACATATCAACAAGAATTCTAGCAGCATAGCATTCATTTATCTTAAGGGCAAATGGGGCATGTTCATAATACTTGCTCCTGTTCTTCAGAAATGTTTTAGCAAAACAAAGTATTTGCCAGCTACTCTCAATAATTCTCTATTTTAAAAAAATCTACCCATCTTTATGCCCTGAAAGATGCCCAGTGCATCAACAACAGTGTAACATTAAAATCAATTACTAACATGCTGCTTGTGAGAGAGCAAGGTCACCTTCCTAGCAGAATGCTTTTGTTTATGCTCATGTCTGTAAATTTTATTTGATAGGAAAAAATGAGTTACTGATTAGCATGAGCTTGAGAGACAGTCCCAAGCAGAATATAAATCAGAAACAGAAAGATTTCCAGGCAATTATATTAATCACCAATCAAAATTCTATCCAGACAGTTCTCCAGAGCCTTTATATCTTACCCCTCCAAATTTTTAATATAACTTTCCTTTTTATTTCCTTTTTAAAATTTTATTTATTTATTTATTTATTTTATTTATTTTTTCGACTCAGACCAACAGGGCTACCTACCTGTAACTGTTTCCTTTTTATGTTAGCATCAGCTCAAAAAAAGGAGAAACATCTTCAACAAGAGGCAAAGTGGATAAATTATTTGATCTTAAAATATTGTCAGTCATCAGAATTAAGGCATATGAAAGGCAATCACTGTAAAAGGACATAATACTGAGCTGAATTAAATTGCTATTATTGCCTTGTTTGAGAGATCAATATAATTGCACCTGTTCAGGCAGCCTTAGGGTGAAACTACAGCTTAGGATCAGGTTAGTCTCTTCCCTTCCTGATTGCTATGATTGGCTGATGAGGTCATCCTGGCTGTGGGACAACCAATAAAGGTTCATTTAGCAGCAACGGTGGGGGGGGGGGAGGGAGAGAAAGCCTGTTCTGTAGTGACTCCGCCCCTATTGAATCACCTCTCCTCTGCCAACATTAATAAGTATATTTTAAATGAGCACCGAAATACCATTATCTCAAGCTCTTGTGGGTGTTTAATTCTAGTGCGTTTGCTGTGATTTTAACTCTGCACAAGCTGCATTTTATTTGTGTCATATTATTTATGTTTGAATTTATAATGTGAAAGATGGTGTATAGAAAGTTAAAAATGAATAAATATTTCACCTAGGTCTGAGATTCTTTTCCTCCACTTTTTTTAAAAAACAAAAATGCAGAACAGCCATAAGCAGCTGTGAAAGAAAAGTGGAGGACCTGTAGGTCAGTGGTTCACAAGCTTTTTTTTTTTTCTGGGCCACACTTCCGGAGTAAAATTTTGCTTGTGCTACAAGCAAGCTGGAACTGCAGTCCAGGTGGTCCCCTCTAAGCCTCAAGCTCAGTTTCAGACATACAGTAGAAACAGAATGCTGGTAGCCAGGGCCGGATTTAGGTTTGATGAGGCCCTAAGTTACTGAAGCTAATGGGGCCCTTTATGTAGCAGGCGGGGCCCATTACCTACATCAGGGTCAGCAACCTAAGCCCATGGGCCACAAGTGGCCCATGGGGGTCATTTAACCAGCTCGGGGACCCCCGCTGCCCACTCAGTTGACTCCTGTGCGCTGCGCTAAACTGGCATGGAGCAGAGCGGGAACCACCTTACCGCAACACTGGCCAGCTTCCCATTGGCTGTCGGAAGCTCCTGCAGCCAATGGGAAGCTGCGTATGCCTCCTCTGCACTGGAAGGAGTGCCGAAAATAGTGTATGCGCATGCGTGTGTGAATGTGTGCACTCCAGCCCACTGTGGTGCCTGTGGGACTGTGAACTGACCCAAGCCACAAAAACTTTGCTGACCCCTGACTCACATCATAGGAGCCTACAGAACACAAAACACTGTTGCTGTATGTAGGTTTTATTTTAAATGTTTTCATCTTATATTTTGGAAACGTACATCCAGTATTTCCCATTTAAATTTTTTGGGGGTCCCCAAGAGAGTGGGGCCCTAAGCTATATACGTAATTTAGCTTATACATAAATCCGGCACTGCTGGTAGCACAAGATATAAGGTGCTGGAGCCTGACTGTTGGAAGCCTGGATTCAATGTGTTTTCTTGCCCTCTGCACTCCACCCCCCCACCTCCCACAGTTCTTCACTCAAGACTTGTTTGTGGGTTTTTCCTAAGTAACACTGACTAGTCAAGGACAGTAATTAATTTAACATTTAAAGTTCAATTATTAATTCATCAACAGTTAATCAAGACTAGGAAAGAAAGCGGGTAGGAAATATATTGCAACACAATCATAAGTCAAGCCTCATTGAATGTCATGTTTCTTACTCTCTGGTAAGTGTGCATAGGATTGCAATCTCAGTCTTAAAATGTCACCTCCTTACAATAGTACATGTTGCTTGAAATCTTAACACAGAGTGAATGTGCTTTCCAGCAGTCTTAATAGCCACAGCAGGGTGGATGTGGAAAATAAGACTTCCCTATGCTGGCATAGTTTGGTGGGGATGGGGAGCATCTCCAAAACCAGTGGTTACATCCAACTAACATCTACTCAGAGTTGATCCACTGAGATTAATGAATTTACAATAGCCATGTTTATTCATTTCAATGGGACTATTCTGAGTAGGTTCAGCATTGAATACAACCCTGAGCTTGAAAGACCAGAAATGTCTTATCATGTTAGTTCCACTGATGTCATTGGGAAAGGAAATCCAAATAAGTATTTATTAATTAGGTACCCTATTGTTGAGATGATCAAGGTGGCCAGCAAAGATTGCTATCAGATATGGACAACTGCCAGAAATATGGTTTCACTGTTCAGTATAAGCAGCAGCATAACAGTGAGGTGAGATCAGAATCACTCTCTTTCAAGCTTGGGGTTAATCCAAACACATTGCTGCTCATCTGAACGAAGGCCAAATCAATATGATAAGAAAAGAAAAAGCAACATAGTATCTCATACTCATGTCTTCTTGGCTAAAACTCTCAAAGAAAAATCACCCTCATTTTCACCTCTCAACCGGTCAGTGAATAAAAAACTTGTATAGCTATCAGCATGTGCAACTTACATTGCCCGCTGATTGCTTCTCACACAATTCTGCAGTTGTATCACAGCTCTGCAGTTTCTGCAGAAAGCTGCATGTAACAATGCTTCACTCACAAAGTCTTTTCATTTACTAACACCTCCTGTTACTCGTCTCCACATCAAAAGTAAGAGAATGCATATGAAAACTGTCTTCATGGTGTCTGTCAAAGCAACTTAAGAAATAATAAATCACCTGCTCCTATCTACAATTCATGTCCATACCCACCCACCACTCAGACACACAGAGATGCAAAAGTGTTCTTGGACATGGCATAGCAGGCTGTGTATATTTCAAGGCCTTTCAGTTAATAAATAAAATGGATGGAGGAAAAGCATCTGTCTCAATCTATAAATATTCACCAATCCACTGCAAACCAAACAGAGCCAGGAGCAAGCAACCTGTCAACTTGCCACTATGGTTAATTGAACCACGTTGCAATTAATATTAAACATCACCCAATCAGCACATGAAGAATGTTCATGACCAACGTGAAAATACTATGAACCTGATTTATTGGTTGGATTGCTGCCCTGAATGGATATATGATAATATACAGAGACACTTCCAGGTATAAATGACACTTCATGAATGTGAAATATCTATATTTCTCTTAGATCAGATTTGTGACTTCACTGATAATAGTTTTTTACATTACTGTAGAATGTTGGACTGAATGCCAACATTGTCCTAATCTTTAGCAGAACTGGTCAGAGCTACTGCATGTATTTCTTTAACATACAGTACATCATTCGCTTGATGATACTCAAATATCAAAGCTAACCAAGTAGAGATTAATAGTGTGTGCCGTGGGGGAGAGGCAGAAACTTGCTTTCTTGCTTGAAAAGAAAATCAACACTCAATTTATATCACAAAGCAACAATGTTTGCTATATATCTGAACATCAAGAAAATCACTGCAAGTATGGAAGACCAGTATTTTAATCTTTAAAAAGTTCTAGTGATGTACATATTGTTTGATATTTCTAGAGTTTTAAGATCTGTGAACACCTATTAAAGTTGTTATATTGTTTTTATCCACTGCTCCTGATTTATGCTGCATTTAGATTTTATGGTTTCATCTTATTAGGTAACTGTTTTATTTTTAATGATATACAGTCAGATATATATTGCTGTTGGGCAGAATAGAAATGTAGCAAACAAGTAAATAAATAATAAAGCACTCATATTTTCATAGGTTGTGCAAATCATAAAGGTTATACGGTAACACATGTGACAACAAAAATTCTAACAATACAGTACTCCACATCGCGGCCAAATGCAAAACAATCTGGGCAGGCACAAGACAACCAAAGTCACTTTTAAAGGTGTTGGTTTCAAAGGGGAGTTAACCTCAGTGGCCGCAGATCAGTGGTAGAGCATCTCCTGTGCATGTGGTCCCAGGTTCAATTTTCAGCACCTGGAAGGGTGGAAAGTTAGTTTGGATGTTGTTGTTGTTGTTGTTTAGTCGTTTAGTCGTGTCCGACTCTTCGTGACCCCATGGACCATAGCACGCCAGGCACTCCTGTCTTCCACTGCCTCCCGTAGTTTGGTCAAACTCATGTTCGTAGCTTCGAGAACACTGTCCAACCATCTTGTCCTCTGTCGTCCCCTTCTCCTAGTGCCCTCAATCTTTCCCAACATCAGGGTCTTTTCCAGTTTGGATAGTATGGACCAAAGGTTTGACTCCAAATAAGGCAGTTTCCTATACCCCCAACCTTCTTGTATTTGGGATCCTCCCAGATCATTTTTATTTCCCAAATAAGAGGTGCATTGTTCATTTCAGCTGGAAGGAACTTGGGAGATATGCTTCAATCTCTTCTTCTGCAGTGGTTCAATACATGTGCAAGCAACAAGCAATGGGATCAACAGCTGAGGTGGGCAGATGGGCTCCATTCTCCCAATAGTTCAAACTTTAAAATGGGCTTTTAAAACCAATTAATTTTGACTTCCTTTTCTTTCTTTAAGGGATTTATATTGCCTCAAAAAAAGGGGATAGGAAATCACAGCATCTTCTGTCACACATTGAATCATACAAATGATGCTTATGTGTTGTACAAACTAGGCATTTGTGAATCAGCCTACAGCAGTCTACCCCAATAACAGATTAGTTGCTTCAGGGGTCTTATTATGGCCTGTGAGTTGTCTTTGTGCTCATATGAATGGAGCACATATAAGTACTATGATTAGCACACGTCTGGTCCAACCCGCAAAACCAATTAATGTGGAGCACATGAATCAAAGCTAATTATGCCTTCTTGAAGTCAAAATCCATTGCAAAAATCCTGTGCATTTCCTCTGTTTGACTTAAGCCATGTTATTTGATGCAGCAAAGCAAGATGTCTCCCCATCAGTTTATACCTCTGACTGAGTGGGGAGAGCAGCTCAGCGCTCTGTCTCTGTGCTCCAGTGAAGCATACACAATCACTGGGCTGCATAGGATGTCAAGGGAGTACCTGCTTCTCCTTATGGTTCCATAGGAACCCATTTCACACTTTGAAAGTCCTGGCAATATTTTTTTTCATTATGCACATCTTGTTCAACACTGAGCTGTATTCTAAAGGGATTCTCACGAAGACAGAGAGCTTGAGCTGAGGCAAGTGCCAGAAAGCACAGTACAGATTACACAGCAGCTTGGAAAACTCCCAGAATGTATAGCTCTAGCAAACAGAAGGCCTAAGTCCCACCCCCCAATGGTTTCTCTGGGAAGATGCAGGTGAGGGAGGCATCTAGCAGCCAAGGAAAAATGATCTGATTCTGGCACAGCATCAGCTAGTTTGGTTAATCTGTTTGGCACCTTGTCAAAACGTCTGTGTTTTCTCGGGCATTTTAGTTGTTTTCATTGTCCTATTGTGTTTTACTGACCCTCTTTGGTTTTATTGTGTGGTTTTGTGAACAGTTTTGGACATCCTTTGCACACTGCCATGTTATCCAATTGAAGAAGGGCACTTTAAAAATCTTTTGATACGTACATAAACATCCTGTGCTTATCTCAACAGAAGCCTATTCAGCACCAGCCTTCTTAACTTGGAAGTGGACAGCTCCCTAGGCTCATCATACCAATTCCAGGTGCTTGGCAAACTTTTCTGTGCCTCTTTTTAAATCCAGTGACACCTACCTTACCATGTGTATGACGAGGGTTCTCTGTGTTTCATGCTTGGAATCACACACCCCTCCCCGAACTGATCAGATCAGAATGGGAAGGATCAGCCCTACAAAGTGCTGGTTTTATGCCATACGTCTTCATTCTCCCAGGCCTGTTTTCTATGAGCACTAACCCTGTGGGAGAAAAGAAGAGAGTCTCCAGAAGGCAGCCCTGTGCTAAAAGAAAGCTACAGTTTCTAATTTGTGTGCTAGGCTTAGATCCAACATGTGGACGTAAAGTTTTAAGTGTTGGCACCACCAGTAACGTCCAGAATGCTACTTTTTTTTACTGCAGTGCTGGTGTATAGAGGGGGTTGTCCTACTACCCATCACATCTGTGAGAAATGAATGGGCAATGTTTCTGGCACAGGAATGGAGCAGGGCTCTAAGATGTGCTAAGCCATGGAAGAAGAGAGAACCCCTATCCATAGCGTCCGAAATGCAGGCCTTAATTATCACTTATTTTTCTTTAGGAAGCATTGGCTTTATTCTTCTTTAGGAAATGTGTGCTGGTACTTAATCCTCTTTCAGAAGCAGTTCCTGGCAAAGCAGCAAAAAAAAGCTTGGCTTTTCTTGATCTGTAGTGCAGCATTTCTGCTCTACCAAACCCAAAGACAATTTAGCAGATTTAGAAAGGAGGAAGTTAAAAGTAAAGCTAAACTGACATTGCTATGGAAGCAATTTGTTTTGCTTATGATGATGGTGTATGACAAGCGTTATCGGTACCTCCAGGGACAGAGACTCAGAGAACACAGCTGGAAACAGACTGTATCCAGGATTCTGCATATGGAAAAAAACCATGTCTCCCCACTCTGGGAATGGGCAAATCACTCCCACCATACTTTATACCAGGTTTGCATGCCGGAAACGCCAGTCTCCGTTTGCTTAATTTTTTCTAAAGTGTAATTCAAAAGATTGGTACAGCTTTTAAAAAACGTAAGAGGACATGTACTTGTTATCACACAACATGTACTTAAAATGTTATCACAAGACATGTACTTAAAATGTAACCTTGAATGCATGCAAGAGAGGACCTTTGAACTTTGCTGAATCTTGCTCCCCACCCCAGAATCTCATGTTTTCTCCTCTCCCTTCCAATGGTAGGACTTCCAGGTTTTCAAAGGCAAAGGGATGTTTCATGAGCACCCAGTCTGGAGGCAGGCATCATAGCTGGCCTTTTGATCCCCACTGACTCTATAATTCTGTAATTCTACAACAAACAGTAAAATATGAAAAGAGCAACTAGCACTTACGACCTGGCAGATTCTCCAGTGAGCAGTGACTTGCAAGTGATAAGGCAACGAAGCTACTTAAAATTCAGGCTTGTTCTTTTAAAGTTTCAGCTTCAGTGATTTAAAATGAGTATAGCTGTAGGCTTACCATACAAAATTTTTGAAGCTCTCCTTTAAAATTTAAATTTAAAGTCATGCTGCATTTATGTCAGGTTTGTGTGAAGTTGCCACAATTTCCCATTTGTGTATCTACTTTGATCTGTCTGTAATCCAGAGGTTTGTGAGCTCTTTGAAAAGTGTGGCGTGCTCACTGGTTTTGCGTGTGTGTGCTTAGATAATGTTTCTGCTCAAGTGCCTATAGGTTTTAAACTATAGTAATTCTTATTTGCTTCATTTATTTTTGTTTGTTTAAATATTTCTAAGGTTGTCTTTTAGGGCGAGGCCCTTATAAGGCAACACATATAAAATACAACATCATATTTAAATAAGAATAAACTTGTATAAACATGCTTTAGCAGTCTAAAATAAACATGTTTTAGCAGTCTAAAACAGTCCAAAAGTCAGCAACACACAATTATAATAATCAAAAACAACAATTATTTTCCATTCAGAAGGTGTACACTGACCATTTGTCATTTATGTTAAAGGAAAGTTAAATCACCTCACACCTGCACTTTCCTACAAAGTCAGAACTATGCAAGAGCTTCTGAGAAGGTTTCAAGGATGCCCACCATTCAAAATATTTCCCTCTCATACTGGCATCAGAAGAAACTGTACGTCAAGCTCTCTAATGATTTTTAGATGAATATCTTCCTCTCCTACAATATACAGTTATTCTTCTACTCTCCCTTTGTAAACTGCCTATCACAGGAGCACTACAGATGTTGCTGAGCTACAACTCCCATCAGCCATAGGCAGCATGGCCAGTGGGCAGGGGTGTTGGGAGTTGATAGTTCAACATCTGGAGCATGCCACACTGGCTGTGCCAGATCTATACAAAACATGCAGACAATAGATTGGAAACTGTGTGGTAAAGTTGGGAGCTGCTGGGAACCATTTAAAAAGCTTCATTCTCCTGTAAAGCATTGGTATTTACCGGTACCTCTTGAATTGGCACAAACAACTGCATCACACACTGAGTCTCAATGGTAGCACCACCACTATTTTCTTTTTATTCATTCACTTGAATATATATATGGAAAATTGTGGTGGTGGGAAAGATACAAAGCAAAACAGAGTTTCACTAGGTTAAATTCAAAGTTGCATTAAGAAGATTGTCCCATCAGCATGCACTTTTCCGTTTGTCCAATAGAACTATCTTCTCCATCCTCTACTTGTGCACCATTCTAGATATTATGGGAGGGCACAGGGGGTGCATAGGGGAAGAGAAGGGGGAAAGCACCATTGCACTAGCAGAAATTATTGCATTGGCTTCTGCCAGTGTAAGAATTTAGTTGAATACAGTCCTTTATCTCTAAAGAATCTGATATGTTAGTATAGTACTGGAGTTTTCCCCCAGCCTTGAATGGCAAGTTGCACCACCTAAATCTCCCCAAATGTTGAAAACCACTATTGTAAAGAAAACTGTACATACACACACCTCTTATGTCAGCCACGTTGGTACAAACTAATTTTGGGCTACTTCAAACACTATTCATTTTCTTCACAGGAAGCATTTTTCTACACAGAAAAAGCCTGGAATTAGTGGCAGACTGCTTGCCATTTGGGACATGGATGGTGTGTGCTCAGCAATCAATGGCACATTATTACCACCCTGGTAAAATTTTTAGACCACCCTTCATCACATAGGATCCTTTCACCAAACCTACAATGCGCCTGAATTTCTGTTCGCTGTCCTTCCTACTCAGCTGTTTCCTGAGTAGATAAACTATGGACCATTGGCTACCACAATATTTGTTCCCATCATCATGGTCGCCAACTTGGATTGCTCCAAAAGGGAATTAAACAAATTCATGGAGGATAAGGCTATTGCTACATCCAGGTTCAGAGGCAACATGCCTCTGAACACCAGTTTCTGGGACTCTCGAGTGAGGAGAATGCTACTGCACTCTGGCTGGCCAACATGGGTGCTAGGCTGGGTAGGTCTTAGGCCTGATCCAGAAGGTCTCTTATCTTTTTGTGCTCTTACACTTCTTGAAGACCAAGACAATTAACATTCTTTTATTAAAAATTTGGCTGCTGAAGGGGTATCGATTTAAACTCCATGGACTCACCTGTTTTTCTCCTCTTACAACTCAGGTGACTTTGCTTTCTTTATTTCTCCACAGTGACTATACAGTGTATGAAACATTCCTGGTTTGTAGGCTAGAGGCAGATAGAGATTAAATGAATCAGGTTTTAATCTCCCATCCAACATTTCTGTTAAAAAAACGTGCTAAATGCTTACAGCGGAAGTAATAGCAATTGCACCATAATGATATACTGTCTGCATCTTCCCTACTCTGTTTCCAGTCATTTTATTTTCATATGCTTCTCTTTTTCTTTCACACAAAAATTCTATGAATTTTTTCTCTTTCAATGCAAACAGAGTTTACACAAAATGTGCTGAAGCAGCAGCAGCCCATATACATCCCATTGTTAGAATATATGCATTAGGGTAGTTCAAATGCCAAATTATAATATAATATAATATAATATAATATAATATAATATAATATCCACAGGTACCAGTAAGTTACAATAATAGCAAAACATCTCCTGTGTTTTAGAATGCAAGAGTCTTAATTTAATCTACATGGTGTAAATCAAGGAAAACCAAAGCCCAGCCAAAGTTATTTTCAGAGGGTATTGCTAGTGCATTCTTAGTTCAATCACCCATTATGGTGCAAGATGCTTAGAAGAAATTTCCATGAGACACAGCCTCAGAATCTACATAACAGCTAGGAATTGCATCAACAGGCTGAAGCAGTGTATCATTTTGCTTATGTTCAGAGTAGATGGATTCTTGAGCCAGAATACCAAAGCAGGCCACTGCTAATATACTAAGGATAACAACTGTTGCCAGGTGTATCACAGCATGCCTCATAAAGCTCTTAAGAGGCACAAAAATTGAGCATGACAGGAGATGAATCATTTATCACAATCCCAAAGGTGTTTGGGTCACTGCAAGGAATTACTAATGCAATGTTATATGCAATTATGGAAATGGAGCTGATGTGCAGGGTTGTGAGAACAACAAACCCCACCTGCCTCAAACAAGTTGCTGTTATGGTTGCATCAGCATCTATTTGTTGTTGTTTAGTCATTTAGTCGTGTCCGACTCTTTGTGACCCCATGGACCAGAGCACGCCAGGCACTCCTGTCTTCCACTGCCTCCCGGAGTTTGGTCAGACTCATGTTGGTAGCTTCGAGAACCCTGTCCAACCATCTCGTCCTCTGTCGTCCCCTTCTCCTTGTGCCCTCCATCTTTCCCAACATCACGGTCTTTTCCATGGAGTCTTCTCTTCTCATGAGGTGGCCAAAGTATTGGAGCCTCAGCTTCACGATCTGTCCTTCCAGTGAGCACTCAGGGCTGATTTCCTTAAGAATGGATAGGTTTGATCTTCTTGAAGTCCACAGGACTCTCAAGAGTCTCCTCCAGTACCATAATTCAAAAGCATCAATTCTTCGGCGATCAGCCTTCTTTATGGTCCAGCTCTCACTTCCATACATCACTACTGGGAAAACCATAGCTTTAACTATACAGATCTTTGTCAGCAAGGTGATGTCTCTGCTTTTTAAGATGCTGTCTAGGTTTGTCATTACTTTTCTCCCAACAAGCAGGCATCTTTTAATTTCGTGACTGCTGTCACCATCTGCAGTGATCATGGAACCCAAGTAAGTAAAATCTCTCACTGCCTCCATTTCTTCCCCTTCTATTTGCCAGGAGGTGATGGGACCAGTGGCCATGATCTTGGTTTTTTTGATGTTGAGCTTCAGACCATATTTTGCGCTCTCCTCTTTCACCCTCATTAAAAGGTTAATTCCTCCTCACTTTCTGCCATCAAGGTTGTGTCATCAGCATACCTGAGGTTGTTGATATTTCTTCCGGCAATCTTAATTCCAGTTTGGGATTCATCCAGTCCAGCCTTTCGCATGATGAATTCTGCATATAAGTTAAACAAGCAGGGTGACAATATACAGCCTCGTACGTACTCCCAATTTTGAACCAATCAATTATTCCATATCTATATATTCTATAGGACAAGATGAAATTCAAGAGAGAATGTGTAAAGATATCAAGCATCACAACTGCCAAGCCAGGTCTCCCCCATCCTATATTGTTGCTATTGGTTTTGGAGCCCTAACTAAGGACTTTACATCTCAGCTGAAAATCTTAAGTGTTTATCCCAGCATTCCAGATTTGAATTATGATATTTTTTAGGAGATGCTCTTCCCAGTTTAAGTGTCACCTGCAAATCTGATTAGCAGTCCCCCTAGGATATATGTCATTAGTTTTCAACTAGATTCATTGGAGGATCAGTTTGTAAATATAGTTGGAAGTGCAGACTCTGTGCCACAGAGAGACAAGTTTGCAACATGTGTCTTCCCGTTCCACTGATGCCACTTTCCTTTCACCATCTCTCTTTCCTCTGGATTGGGAACTAGCAAGGGCAGACAGTGTCCTTTGGTAGGGATTTAGTTCAGGGACCTCCAGTAGCTGTTTACCTTAATATGCAACAGACATATTGCTGTTGACACTGACATTCATATAAAGTCTAATTTCCTCAGAATATATTCATAAATATATTTGATAAAGCCATAGAAGATCAGGACAATTTTATATCCATACCTGGTATTCTTTGTTGTCTCTGAAGTTGCTGGAAAGCATTGGCTTATCACAACCAAATTACAGTACTAGCTCTGAGCACTGGGGCTTGTTATTGTGTTTATCAACAGCTTCCACTGCTTATTCCAGATGAGTCACCTATAATACCTCATCATGAACCATGACTGCAGCCTATACTCATCACTGAAAAAAAGGAATGACTGTTCTGATCCTTCTTTATTCGTTTGATCCTGACAGAAGGCTGAAGTAAATTTGTTCCTCTTTGCGGAGATGAATCTACTATATTTCTTAAGCAAATCATTTCTGATTAGGATGTTTTCCTCCCATGGTCCATGGCTTTTGTCCAGACAGTAGAACCTTTGTTGTTATTAAATAAGACAGAGAATTCTCTTGCTATACAGATCCATTCTCCACCCTTCATTTAGCTGCCTTGATATGATGTCAAATGGAAAACAGCACAATTAATTCTGAGCCCAATTTGCACTTTGTGCTGCCCCTTATTTAGGTCTTTCAGACCACAGTGGGTCTGAATCCCTTATCCCAGCCTCCTGTGAGCCCCAAACCCTCATGATCCCCCTAAGCAGGCACCCCCAATCATCGGCCCTCCAGATGTTTTGGACTACAATTCCCATGATCCCTGACCACTGGTCCTGTTAGCTAGGGATCATGGGAGTTGTAGGCCAAAACATTTGGAGGGTCGATGGTTGGGGATGCCTGCCCTAATGCCTTACCAGGCTATGGCAGTGACAGTGGTAATATCAGTGGCTGCTGCTGTTGTGTCTGTTTCTTCTTTCTTCTCCCCAGACCCAGTACAAATATTGTTGCTGCAACAATGTTGCTACCACTATGGATGATGGGAAATGTATTTTTTTAAATGATCTTTATTAAGAATTATATCAACACAAATAAAGTATAACACAAATAAATAGATAAGACAATACATCAATACGATAAAAGAAGATGTCACATAATTAACAACCTCCATCACCTTGATCTTTAAAATTCAATACCTTTTCAATTACTACTTATAATCCCTCCATCCCTCCTCTCCCCCTCCCTCCCCCCCTATTTCCCTCACTTATGTGCGATATTATTGGTATTTACCTATTTTATTCTGCTATGTTGCTTATTTTTATTCTTGATATACACATTCTTTTCATTATATTATCCAATAACCTTGCAATTCAAAAATCTACTCTATTTCCTATTGCCTACTTTCCCTTTCCCTATTTCTTCATCTACCGGTATCTTTCTTCACTTTCCTATTCTTTATTATCTTTCTTTCATATATAATTCTACGCTTTCCCATTCTTTATTAGCTTTCTGGAAAGAGCCTCCTCTTACTAATACTGTTAATTTTGCCATTGTCATGAACTCACAAATGTTGGGAAATGTATTTCCCCCAGAGTTCCAGAAAGTGATTGGGCTCTCTGGGAAAGTTAAATCTCTTAGGCTTCTGAACATAAGGCATAGCAGCACTTCAAGTATCAGGAAGGGAGATGACAGAAAGAAAAAGACCCTACTGTTGCCACCAGCACACCAGTTGTGGCCAAGTAATTTGGTAAATGGGAGAGGAAGGAGAGAAAACTTCTTTGGTTAGAATTACAAACCAAGACAGAGAAGAACTGGGGTGGAGACAAAATGATTCATAAGACTGGTGCATTTCATAAGGGTACCAAGTTTGCATTCTAAACTGTGTAATTACGAAGGCTGGTCACATCACTACATCCAGCCCATTATCTTTTGTTGTTATGGTTTTGAGATAAGATTCCATCTGAGGCTTTCTTCAGCATTTTTTGCTGAGTTCTTATTTCCCAGCACAACAATTCACCTTCCCTTGGGTAGAACCCCCAAAGAAAAAGCAATCCAAGCTCATCTCAACAAGCCGACTGATATAGGCAGAGTAACCTGTATTCCACTACAAAGACATGTTTCAGCTTTGGGTTTTGCCATTGTGTATTCCCCCCAAAGATAGTTGCAAACTTTAATGTTTGCTCTGGAGAGTGAATAATCTGCTACAAGCATTATTTTCTGCCTTCTGTCACAAAACAAGCTTAAAATATTAAAGAAGCAGGCAGAAGCCTTCATGGGAAAAAGAAATGGGGTAGTGAACCGCCCCAAGACCTCCGGGTATATGGCAGTATATAAAGTCAATAAATAATAATAATAGTGCAAGGCAGTGTCCCACCATATAAGCTAATATTTTTATATGAAGTTGGGAAGACAGGTTCTCAAAAGGGAGTGCTGAAGTTGCATGGGTAGCGTTGAACTAGGAAGTTGTCTATGTTCCTATAATATTTCTTTTTTAACAGCTGTACCTTTTGGACTCTTTTGAAAGAAGTGAATGAAATTTCCAGGTATACTAGCCCCTCCAGACTGGGCAAAGTCTGCCAAATTAAAGGCAAATAGGTTCAGGGGCTTTCGTGCTAGAAACCTTTGGAATTTGATGTTGTTGTTGCTTTTAAAGGAAACATCTAATCTGTTTATTTTCGGGAAGAATAGCATGCAATTTGCAGGCAATATCACTTCTTCAGAGGGCAAGAATGTTGCCAAACTGCAGAAAGTCAGGTGCAGTGTTTATCTTGCAAAGGCAGTCATTACAGTTTTAGAGAGTGTGTGTGGGGGGAAATGAATCAATCTCCAGTAGTGTTTGAGAGACAATTGGTCTGGAAACTGCAGACATGAGAGGTGCCTGTGTGTAAGAAACCTGCCAAATTGAAGACAAACTGTTCCAGGGATTTTTGTTGCATGTAATTCGAATTTTTTGCCAGGCATATTTAAAGTTGATTTTGCGGTGGGAAGAACTAAAAGGGGTTAGCTTCCTGGATAACATAATTCCCTCTGATTGCAGGCTTGACTCATCAATCATAGTGGAGCTTTCCCTCCATCAATAGCGGTCAGTGAGATGATACAGGCAGGGCAGTGTTGTTCAATCGGCTTCCCAACAATGAGCATCACTGCTGGTTCTTTAGAGGTAGTTCGCAAGGTGTGGACAGTTCAGTGCAGGGAATGGTGGCAGGCATGTTGGATTGGCTCTACGGCCATGGTCGCAACACTCTGGGATCCCCACAACTCCTTCCCCTAACAGGAACTGGCAGTGACATTCTGTGTTGGGAAGGCAAATGAATAACCCTGCTCTGCCTTCACCACCTCACTGACCACTACTGCCCTCCACTCTCTGCCTTCCCCATCATCCCACACTGGCATTATTGTAGTTTAGAGAAATTGCTTTCACTTTCAGCAGATGCTTGTCTGCAGCATTTTCAAAAAATGCCTGGATAGCCAAAGCACCATGAAGCACTTCAGGTGTCCCTGCTCTGACTTACGGATTCTACTTTGCCTCTGCCAGACCCAAGATCCCTCCAAGGAACACTGCTTCATCGGAATCCAATGCACAAAATTACTAACTGGAACTGACTGGTGGGGAAGTATCTTGCCAGTTCTCACACAGCTTTGCTGGCTGACAGACTACTTCAAAATGCTAGTGTTTGCCTTTAAAGACTTGGGGGCCTGAAAGACTACTACTGTATATCCCACATTAATTGTCTCTTCATGGCTACTGTAAGGGTAGAATCATAGAATCATAGAGTTGGAAGAGACCACAAGGGCCATCCAGTCCAACCCCCTGCTAAGCAGGAAACACCATCAAAGCATTCTTGACATATGGCTGCCAAGCCTCTGCTTAAAGACCTCCAAAGAAGGAGACTCCACCACACTTCTTGGCAGCAAATTCCACTGTCGAACAGCTCTTACTGTCAGGAAGTTCTTCCTAATGTTCAGGTGGAATCTTCTTTCTTGTAGTTTGAATCCATTGCTCCATGTCCGCTTCTTGGGAGCAGCAGAAAACAATCTCTCTCCCTCCTCTATATGACATCCTTTTATATATTTGAACATGGCTATCATATCACCCCTTAACCTTCTCTTCTCCAGGCTAAACATACCCAGCTCCCTAAGCCGTTCCTCATAAGGCATCGTTTCCAGGTCTTTGACCATTTTGGTTGCCCTCTTCTGGACACGTTCCAGCTTGTCAGTATCCTTCTTGAACTGTGGTGCCCAGAACTGGACACAGTACTCCAGGTGAGGTCTGACCAGAGCAGAATACAGTGGTACTATTACTTCCCTTGATCTAGATGCTATACTCCTATTGGTGCAGCCCAGAATTGCATTGGCTTTTTAAGCTGCTGCATCACATTGTTGACTCATGTCAAGTTTGTGGTCTACCAAGACTCCTAGATCCTTTTCACGTGTACTGCTCTCAAGCCAGGTGTCTCCCATCCTGTATTTGTGCCTTTCATTTTTTTTGCCCAGGTATAAGGCAGCCATGAGAGAAAAGCTTCCCAACAAATGGCACCCTCTATGCAACATATTTAGCAACATACCTAATTTGGCCCTCAGAAACACAAAAATCCTGTGAACAGGATTAAATGCTTTTAGTCCCTAAATAACTAGAATCTGGAATAACAAAATGATGAGATTCCTTTCTTTAGAGCTATATATTGAATGTTTGTGTTGTGTCATGTACAGTGTATGTACCATGAGGACGTTTATTTTTCAGTAACTGCTAGATTACTATGGCAGACTTCACACTTAGGAATCCACCAGTGCATGGCTGGGATCTTTCTTCTGTGCTGCTAGATTTAACATGTATCAACCTAAGGCTATAAAATGCCACTAAAGTTTTTCCCTCCCAAAATGAAATCTTGGGCTGTGCCAACCTGTGCTATATTATGCATGTTGAACAAAACCCTTCAGCTCCACTCTGCATTAGCATGCTGCAACACAACTTTCTCTTCCTGCCTCAGAGAACAGCCCCTGCTTTACATAAATCTTTCATGAAATGCTCTGCCTCAAGCACTAGCACCTAAGCACAAAAGGCAGCATTGAAGGAAAACATAGTTTTTGCTTCCAAAAACACAGTTAGTTCCACAGATAGTAAATGTAATTTTTATGTGGTGTGTACTCACAGAATCCCAGGGGCTCCATTAAAGGGACACGACACCATTAATAGATGTGGGATGATGGGAATAATTGAAAGGACTTTTGGGGTGAGAAGAGAGAAGTTCTTTAAACTGTTGTGCATGCTATTACAGAGAATAAATTTTCTGATGTATATTTCAAGTCTAAGAAGGCAATGCATTTATTTCATTTTCCTCTGATCTCTCCATCTTTTCCCCACCCCAACCATGCAGACAGATCAATTCATTTCCATCCTGCATGTGGAATTTTGCATGTGTTTGTTCATGTCCATTCCATTCTGTTTCCTCATTATTATTTTTAAAATTCTGTATGAAGATGTCAGACAAGGACATGGGAGACCAGGGTTCAAATCCCCATTTGGCCATGAAGCTCACTGAGTGACCTTGGGCCAGTTACTGTCTTTCAACCTAACCTAATTCACGGGGTGGTTTTGGGGGGAAAAGGTGGGCTATACATGCAATATTGGACAGTGTTCTCGAAGCTACGGACATGAGTTTGACCAAACTGCGGGAGGCAGTGGAAGACAGGAGTGCCTGGCGTGCTCTGGTCCATGGGGTCACGAAGAGTCAGACACGACTAAACGACTAAACAACAATACATGCAATAAATGAACAAACAAAATTATCTGATGCATGTCTGCTCTCTTACTCATCACTTTCTCCCCTATTCCAAATTTTCTCTGGTGGAACCACTTTCTCTCTCTCTCTCTCTCTCTCTCTCTCTCTCTCTCTCTCTCTCTCTCTCTCTCTCTCTCTCTCTCTCTCTTTATGGTGAGGATTCACAGCTACAAGCAACAATGTAAGATAGCTCCTTCTACATGACAGCTTGTCCAAAATAGATAACTATGCAACATGGTCCCAGGACTTCAGTTAGCATGCACGACTGCGTTTCAGAAGTAGCTGTTATTAGCAGAACAGCAGGAAGCAGCATTATTAGGCAGAAAAGGAGAGTGTGGAAGTGACCTGGAAATTATAAATAAAAGGCAAGGGCCAAAAATGAGCGACATGGCATCCACATTAGCATCGTTATCTAGATAATGGACACCAAGAAAAATGCTTGTTATGTTATGAACTGCAGAGGTTTGCTATCTCTTGCACAGGCAACAGCAGCTTTGCAGACTCTCCATCTGATGATTAATTTGAAGCCACTCCAACAGCAGTGAAGGAAATACATGAAAACAAGCTACTTTAGCTTTTTATCACGTAGGATTGCACATCAATCGGCAGAAATGTGGAGTCCTCCTGACTGCAGCAAAGGCTTCCCAAGTGAAATTAGATCTTATCACAAATAATCCATTGCAGGGTGAGGAGGGGGATATACTTTGAATACAGAGTATCTTTATTCTAAGGTGCAAGTCAATGGCAAAAAGGTTCTATATCTGAACATTCAATATCAAATCCCAATCCAAGGTAGATATTTGCAAAGTAATATATATTAAGTAGTACCCTAAATGTTAGGCAACTGCCTTATTTTCCCCCTAAGAGGGTTGTTAAATTCACCCCCATCTTTTTAAAGCATGTGTTACTATGTGTGATTTTTAATTATCTGATTCTTTCAATTAATTATCTTCTGTTGTTGCTGCTGTTATGTTGTTTCCATGTACATGGCATTTTACAAATTATTTATTTCCAACCTTTCCATTCCACTTTTTATCCAAAGAGCTCAAGACAGAGGCTACAAAGTTCTTCTGTCTCCACCTAGACTGAGAGCTATTAACTGGCCCATGCCTATCCAGTGAGCTTTGGTGCTGAGTTAGGATTTGAGTCTAGGTCTTCCCAGCCACAAAGAATTAGAAGTTTGGTCTGTACACTGAGGACCTTTCCATCTAGAAAATAGAAACAAAGGAATCAATAGAGGCAGGGGAAGGGAGTAGTAGACCAAAGGACAACCCTTTGTTAATGGCCTTCCTGTATTCATGCTCCATCAAATCAGTACACCAAAACTGGTATCAAATTGTATCCCCTGTAGCACAGATGGAGGCCGGTAATGCATAAAGCTGAGGCTCCAATACTTTGGCCACCTCATGAGAAGAGAAGACTCCCTGAAAAAGACCCTGGTGCTGGGAAAGATTGAGGGCACAAGGAGAAGGGGACGACTGAGGATGAGATGGTTGGACAGTGTTCTCGAAGCTACCAACATTGAGTCTGACCAAACTGCGGGAGGCAGTGGAAGACAGGAGTGCCTGGCGTGCTATGGTCCATGGGGTCACGAAGAGTCGGACACGACTAAACGACTAAACAACAACAACAATTAACTTGGAAATAGGTAGGAAGTATCCAGATTTATTGATTCCTTTGTTTCTATTTTCTAGATGGAAAGGTCCTCAGTGTACAGACCTGGGACCCAGGTGGCGCTGTGGTTAAACCACTGAGCCTAGGGCTTGCTGATCAGAAGGTCGGCGGTTCGAATCCCTGTGACGGGGTGAGCTCCCGTTGCTCGGTCCCAGCTCCTGCCAACCTAGCAGTTCGAAAGCACGTCAAAATGCAAGTAGATAAATAGGAACCGCTACAGCGGGAAGGTAAACGGCGTTTCCATGTGCTGCTCTGGTTTGCCAGAAGCAGCTTTGTCATGCTGGCCACAAGACCTGGAAGCTATACGCCGGCTCCCTCGGCCAATAATGCGAGATGAGCGCGCAACCCCAGAGTCGGTCACGACTGGACCTAATGGTCAGGGGTCCCTTTACCTTTACCTTTATCCAGATTTTGATCCAAAATCTAGTTGGACACGACTAAACAACAACAATGCATATTAGCATTAACTGGATTGGTTAAATACAATAGCAGATTTGATGCAGATTTCCGCTACAGTCCTAACCTGACTTTCCTGGTAGTGAGTCCCACTGTGCTCAATAGGTCTTACCTTTGAGTAGACATGGTTAGGGTGCTGCTGTCAGACTGTGGCTGAGTGCACACAATATATTTAAAACACGACTTCCTCCAAGGAATCCTCAAAACTAAAGGGTGCTGGGAATTGTAGCTCTGTGAGGGGCAAACTACAATTCCCAGGATTCTTGGGGAAAGTAATGTGCTTTAAATGTATGGTGTGCACATAGCCCCCAAGCAACCAGTACTTACCTATTGTAAATGCTGCACTGTTTTGTACTAGTATGTAGAGTCAGTAAGGTAAATCTGGTTCTCACACTTTCTCCATGGGCCACACTTTCGGAATAAAAATTGTGCCACACTGAATTGTTTATTGACAAGCAAGACACTGGATAACAAAAAGAAACAACTCTTAGCAGTGCTTGATTTATAACAGAGAGTACAACTACCAGTACTTTACAATATGAACATGGGGCATCGAGAAAGTATAAAATAATGCAGCTACATAAGAAAATGAATTTCCCAAAATATAATGTGGATTGCCCTTGAATCTTCCCATTGTGCTTGCCATCCTCTCCTGTCACACCCTTTGAGAACCACTGCAGTACAGGGTGAAGCTGCTTAACCCTTTCCTTGACAGCCATTTCCCCGCCTGCTGCTATTCTAGCCGTGGAAAGAAAAGACAAGGGAATATTAAAAATGCAGCTGCAGAGTTGGGTTTTGAACATTTTGATTGGAAAACAACAACAGGAAAGTTCTTTCCTACTGGCTCCAGGCATTCCCAAACTGCAGCCCTCCAGATGCTTTGGCCTACAACTCCCATGATCCCTAGCTAACAGGACCAGTGGTCGGGGAAGATGGGAATTGTAGTCTTAAAACATCTGGAGGGCCGAAGTTTGGGGATGCCTTGGCTAGGCTCAGGCACAGATTGCAGCCACTTTGCTTCTCCTTGGGTGTGTCAGGTCAGTGCAGCATGGCAGCCAATCCAAGGTTTGGCTTATTGTACTACAGTACACTGAAATGTTTAAATATTTCTTTGTCACTGAATCTTCCCACCACACTTGTCATCCTCTCCAGCCACACCAGTGTGGCACACCACGGATCTACAACCTCATGTTAATGATACCAGTCTAAAATTATACAATCTGTTTTATATACTGGATAAAACATCACAGCTAAATTTAATTGATCAAAAAGTGGGCTAAAATAAATGTGTCAGAGGCTGATTTCTGGAGGCTTTACAACGGTTGTTTTATGCATAATCACTATATATCCCCACCAGTGCTTGGCCATTTGGAATATGAACCACTCATGAGGCTGCATTTAGAGCTTGTAGTACGCATTAATGTATTATTACAGCTCTTTTCATAGCAGGATGTTGTCATACTGAAATACAATGTGCAGCCAGAGGAAAAGCTGCCAACAGTGATAAAAAGGCTCCAGCATTACAACAAGAGCATCAGACAATGTCTGGGGGAATGTAACCATTTTGAGCGACACTGACTGCTGAATGACTAGCTGAAAGCAGTTTTCTGCGTAGGTGTTACTAAATGAAGGAATGAAGTGTTTTGTCATCTGCAGGGTCCTTCTAGCTCAAAGTTAGCCATTTTGTGAGCATTGCAATGGGTGGTGTGAAATGTTTTGCAGCCAAATTACTTCCCCTTCTGCTTCTCCTAGGAAGACAAACCCTCAAAAACGACAATTGTCCATTCCATTTTCACACACACGAAGGGGCCATGACATAGTCCCAACACCACTGCTAGATGTAAACATTCAGACAGTGGCAGTTTGCGACAGTAAATGAGGAGTTAGCAACTTCTGCAGCTGTGTTTCTTGGAGGAGGGGGGGAGAGGTGGGTGGAATGTCCTTACTGGAGGGCTCTGGAAAGCAGCAGAGGCTGTTAGTCTAGAACCATGAAACTGTGCAGCTGCTATGCCAAGGCAATAGTGCCAGATTAAACCCTGTGGAGGCCCCTAGGCAGTAGAAATCTTGGGTCCCCCCTCACAATTTACCTTGAAACTTCTACTCGGCTGCTCTCAAATATTCTACTAGGATCTGAAGTCGGTGGGAACTCGCAACACACCGATTCACAGAAAGCTTCATATCTGGAGGTTTATCATGTGCGTGCGCTAACGGGATATCGTTGAATTAAGAAAGCTTGATTGTGATTTTCTTTCAATATCAAATCGACATTTTGATCCATTGTCACGGGGCCTCTAAAAGGTTGCTCTCAATTGCATCTTTGGTTGCAACCCATTTACTTGAGCTCACCAAAGTCCATGAGAAAACCAATGCATCTTCCATCAATAGCTTTTCCATTTGGATCTGTTTCTTGGTCATGCTAAAGTGTGACATGGAAGGAAGGGAAGGAAGCTCAAACTTGTTGATAAACAGAAATAGGAAGACAGTGTGTGTGTGTGTGTGTGTGTGTGTGTGTGTAATGAAAAGCTCCAAATAGCAAAAGTCCATTTGTAGGTTTTTGTGCAAATTTGTTCTGTCTCTAAATACTACCTCTGTACTTTGTGAGTTGCTCATTCAGAGACCTACTGGAATTTGCCAGGTGTAGACCGAAATGCTTATTTGTAAATGGGCTCAATTTCAAAGTTGATGAATTGAAATGGCTTTTAGGAAATAAAGTTGCAAATCTGGCTTGACAGGCTATTCTGGAGAAAAAAGCATGACCTCTGTAAGACTCCATTAAGTACTCAACTCCATTTATATTCCAGCTTTAAGTAAATGCCAAATAAGAAAGCCAGCATGTTGATGTGGCAGTTTCAGATGGAACTTAAAAGTTCACTATAGAACTTAGAAACTGCACCCTAGCACATGCCACAGGGCAGAAAGTTACTTTGGTTGTTTACCCTGCTCCAGAGTTACAAGACTAGCCCAATGGAGACTTTATCATATTTGCTAAGCCAGAGGGAGGCAGCTATTGGTCTACTCTTTGCTGTGTTGCAGTTTTGCCATTCCAGATAGCAGCTACCAACCCAACAGAGATCGGGTGACGCAATGAATGGCCAACAGGATTCTACTTTGACCGAAATCTAGATTCAAAGTAGGATGCTGGAAATATGGCAGCTGGAGAGAATGCAACCACACAGAGCATTTTCCTGTGCTACACAAGGGACATCTACAACTATGGAAGAGGCAGAGGAAGTTGCCAGAGGAAGGCTGCAGCAGGTGGAATTCATCCACTGCCATGCTGATGGAGGGACACTTCTCAATAGCTTCACTATCCTCATCAGTGAGGACACCTCCAGCACTCCTCCGCTGTGAGATGCCTCCTTTCCTGTCTCCCACCCTTGTATAAATGCCTGAGAGACTGCTGATCATTATGCTCAGATGGCCCTGATCCCTCTAAGCCAGGCTTCCCCAAACTCGGCCCTCCAGCTGTTTTGGGACTACAACTCCCATCATCCCTGACCACTGGTCCTGTTAGCTAGGGATGATAGGAGTTGTAGTCCCAAACAGCTAGAAAGACGAGTTTGGGGATGCCTGCTCTAAGCCAATTCAAGTAACTTTCTCCATCCTTCTCATCCACACACACAAACTCAATAGCTAAGTTTTCACCTATATTCCCTGGTGTTGAGTTAGTAATGTTTGGCTGTTGTTTTGTATGGGGCTCTAAATTCAGTCGTAGCAAAGTATGATGCCGCCAAGATTATCCGGGACAAGGCCAACAGCACCAATGCCCTCTGCTCCAATACCCATCCAAGTGCATGGATGGAAGTTGATTGAAGAGGGCTTTGACTCAGAGTTGCTGATATTTCTAAATGCAGACCTGTGTATGTTTAAATATAAAATGGATTGTGCAGGTTCATGGGTTTCAGTGGGATTTTACTATTACGTATCTAGTGCTATGCTTCAATTGCACTCAAACTGAATCCATTTGTCACTTCCAGAGTACCATCTGCTCCTCAGAACAAATGTCATTTTATTGACAGCAGTTGTCACAATGTCTTCACTTACAGCCATCTAAAATTACTTCAAATGCATGCATTCTTCTGTGCGTGTTCACATAAAAATCTACATGCCATGTAAGAAAACTGACAGCCTCCCCTCTAAAATGCCTGGACCCGACTTCCATGTTATTCTAATCACATAACATCTGAATTTTTATCATCTTTGATCTCTGAAAACATGACATTTATTACACCAAAACATCACCGGAAAGCCTAAATATATCTTTAGGGCAGGGTGTGGCAGAGATCTAGTCAGTGGGTCAGATCCTGAGCTCACCTATACACCATGGGCAACTTCAACAAGTGGGTGAGGCTACCCCACTCTCAATCACCTAACACCAGGTGATTCAACTTCAAAGGAAAGAGATGGGAGTGCACTTTATGTACACACCCAATTCTTTCCTTTCTTGCTTTGCAGATGCAGTTTCAACTCAAAGGAAGATCGTTTGAATACAAGCCAGGGATGTAAAGGGATAATTTTTCCTTTGCAACTACAGCTTGAGCCTTGTCTGCGAAAGACTATCCTCTGCATCCCCAGCTTGAATTAAAGTTACATTTACAAAGGAAGAATCTGGAGTGCACATCAGAAAGTCAGCATTTTTTTAAAAAAATATTGCTGCCCTTTTCTGTTGCAGTCCTAGTTCTTTTTTAGCTGCAGCGTGAACTTTCAACAAACTAGTCCTGTTAGTGGGCGCCCTCACAAAGAGGTTCTCAGTCTAGAGCAACAGTGCTTTTTGCCCTTCTCTTTCCTCCTGCCCTGTGCCTCCAGAAATTGGCTCAGTGGGGTCAGGAGAACCCCAAGGATAGCACTGGGAGGGAGATTATTCAATCTGGCAAGCTGAAAACCTTGTGCTGATGGAACAATGGTAATGACACTATGCTGAATTCCTCCCATAAACTACAAGGTATGGGGAAAGATCCAATGTAGTACAAGTGTCTGCTTATGCAGCAAGGCTTATTCTTTTTAACCAGCCCCTCAAATTTTCTCCATTGACCTGGGGGACCCCCCAAGAGCAGATTTTGGGGGAGCAGGGGGTCTGGAGGGGAGAGAAGATAAACAAGAAGTCCCAATGAGGGCAGACCTCATTGGATGTTATAGGTATGTGTTTGAGGCAGCATGGGCGTACCCAGGAACAAATCTGGGGGGGGGGGCAAGCCATGGTCATCCAGGTTGTGACATTTCAGCACGGAAAAGGCGAATGAAACCAAAATTTTATTATATATAATTATAGCAGTGTTTTATTACGGTAGTTATACGGTAGTTATTACAATTATTTGCTTGAATTTTTTAAAATTTCTATTCTAATTACATGTCTTATACTAATATCATTTTTCTTGGGTTTGAAGAAAATGTTGAGGTTTGTTTGGTGCGGCCTTTTTACGTACCTGGACTAAACAAACCGGCAGTTGTGTGGTATAGTAATGCATATACAGTCCTGCCACCATGTACACTGGTTAAAGCAGACTACTGTGCTACACAAACTCTTCACCAGGAACAAAACTGAATTCAATAACCACATCTTTTAAAGATGTAGGAAAATTAAGGAGTACTCTCACCGGAGGAGAGTATGGTAGGGTGCCCCTCTTTGCCTCAGAAAATGTTGAAGATTATGGTGTTAAGCGACCCCCAAGCTACATCTGCTCCTGGTGGTCATCTAATCCCACCCCCTGTAATGCAAGAACATGCACCTATCCCATATGGGGATTGGGCCTGCAAAAATTTGGCTTTATCAGCACTACTATCCTGCCAACCAATAATATGCAGCTTGCCCAAATGGGGATTGAACTTGCATCATAGGGGTTATCAGCACTATTATCCTGTCAACCCAGGAATAGTACCTCAAAGTTTTGATGGGGCCCTGGGGGTCATCTAGTCCAACCCCCTGTAACGCAATAATATGCAGCTTTCTCATATGGGGATAGAACCTGCAACCTTGGCGTTAATAGCACTGCTATTCTGCCCAGAAAAGTACCTCAGAGTCGAGGGGGTCCTAGTGGTCATCTAGTCCAACCCCCTGTAATGCAATAATATGCGGCTCTCCCATATGGGGATTGAACCTACAAGTTTCATAAAGAAGATTCCCAATCCTACCTAGAGATGCCAGGGACCTTCTGGATGCAAAGCAGGCTATCTTCACTGTGGTATAGCTCTAAAATTAGGTTAAGTAATTAGGCCAAAGGTCATTTAGTAATCTCGACAATTTACTGGAGATTTGAAGAATATAATTTATTATTGATAGAATTTTATTTATTTATTTTCTATATTAAATATTATTATTATTATTATCATTCTTACTACTACTACTATTACTACTACCGATTATTATAGAGCATTATTTACTCTTTATGCAAGGCGAGCATAAACTAGCAGCTATGAGAGTAAAATAATCAAGCAACAATAACAAAAGCAAAACAATGTAACTAGGATTAGAGTGATTTAGCTGCTGGCTAGAAAGGGACTTAGAGGGAACCTTTACGATGCAAAAACCAACAGAGGTGACCCAGCAATCCTTCCCTGTCCCAGGGAAAGGTCCACACTGAGGATGAACACTGCAACTCCGCTCTCCGCTGCCGGCTGTTTTT
Organism: Zootoca vivipara; assembly: GCF_963506605.1. Taxonomy (NCBI): domain Eukaryota; kingdom Metazoa; phylum Chordata; class Lepidosauria; order Squamata; family Lacertidae; genus Zootoca; species Zootoca vivipara. The sequence goes on along the minus strand of NC_083277.1, from coordinate 65,323,759 downwards.
TTTTTGCTGCGCAGGAGCTCCCCCCTTTTTTTGCTTCTCTAGGGAGGGGCAGCTGCCCCCTCCTGTCCCATGTGAGGCAGGGAAGCAGGATGTCTGCTAAGACCTTTCTAGCCTCTGAATCCAGCAGGTGTTAAATATATAAGCCAGGCTAGCTTCCTGGTGAAGCAATTGCCTGGGTGATGGGCCATTAAGGGGAAGAAAGGAAAGGGGCTCTGTGTAAGGTGGCAAATGGGTGGGGCCCCTCTGTCAACTTGTGGACAAAGCCAGAGTTGAGAGTTGCAGTGATATGAATCAGAAGAAAAGCAGCAAGGTAGGGAGAGAGACAGAGCCAAGGCTGCAGCTGTGGGAGAAACAAGACCCTTTTTGGGGTGCTAATGCTCTGAACCCCTCCATCGTAGTCTCAAGTGTTCCCCCTTCTATTTCTTTCTTTTTTTTAAAGGCACATGAAACGTGATCACACATATGTGTAAATAAATCTTATATCATAAAGACACCAGTCTCCACTGTGCCTCATTCTGAAAGAACTGCGAACTCTATAAGTGCCTGGAACCCCTGGAATCTTGCACCATTCAGATTGGGGTGTCATGCGACACTATAAATACCAATAATTTAAAAATATGTATATTAGCTATTTGATAACCTTGCAAGCAAGGACAAATGTGTGTGGACTGAATGAGCAAAGAAATGTGTAAGTGGCAAGAAAGGCTATATTTTGTTTCAGATTTCAAATGAGATTCTTTTGAAATCCAATCAGAGATTTTTTTAGTAGGGCGGCAGAAATGTAATTATCACAAACAAAATGCACCAGTGGCAGAAGCCAGGATGAAGTTGATCTGCAGGATGAGAGCTGCTGTCACGTTTCATAATCCCAGTTTCAAAGTTTTTTTGTCATGAATGACCCCCGGAGGAAATAGGCAGCAAAGATGCATGTGGGTAAGCACATATTCCATGTTCAATAGAAAAGCTTGCACCTTAGAAAGGATTACTGTCTAGTAATTAGGTTCTAATGTGTTAAGTGCCTTAGTAGTAGTGCGAAGGAGGAACACACTACATTCTGAAACTGACAGACAGTCTTTGTTACTAGAGGGGGTGGAAAGCCAAGAGCCCATTCAGTGCACATAACAAGCAACGAATGTTAAAATTCTGTTAATTTAAAAGACTGCTAATGGAGGAAGACAATAGATTAATTTCCAATTCATAACACTATATGCACTTAGGTCCTCCTCAACTAAACGTATTCTTTGACACCTTTCTAAAATGGGACTGCTTTGCTGAAGCTACCGGTACATTGATAAAAACCCATCCCATCCAAGTGCCTAATCCATTCCTCAGAGGTTAACAGGCAGTTCTAAAAAATGAGCAGCTGATGCACAAGCAACTTAATTCTCCTTTTTAGCTGCACTCTGTTTTTCCTCAGACGTAGTGACAAATTGGTGCCCCAAATCAGCTATGGGGGTCTTATAAAGTATTAGGTAAAGGGACCCCTGACCATTAGGTCCAGTCGTGACCGACTCTGGGGTTGCGCGCTCATCTCGCATTACTTGCCGAGGGAGCCGGCGTACAGCTTCCAGGTCATGTGGCCAGCATGACAAAGCCACTTCTGGCGAACCAGAGCAGCACACGGAAAAGCCGTTTACCTTCCCGCTGTAGCGGTTCCTATTTATCTACTTGCACTTTGACGTGCTTTTGAACTGCTAGGTTGGCAGGAGCTGGGACCAAGCAACGGGAGCTCACCCCGTCACAGGGATTCGAACCGCTGACCTTCTGATCAGCAAGCCCTAGGCTCAGTGGTTTAACCCATAGCGCCACCTGTATTAGAAGGGGACAAATTGAAGTTTCTATAGAGAGAATGGATTTGGCGTGTGTTTCTAAAAAATGAAGTGAGCTTTATGTCAAGTGGGGATTTGAGCCCTGGTCTCCTGAGTCCCAGTTTGATCCTGTAACCACTATAACACACTGGTTCCCCTTCCCACATGTCATCACCCTGTTCCTGAATGCCATGTAACTGCCATCTCTTTCTTTTTGTAAAAGGTACATGAAACATGATCACACATTTCTTACACCATCCAGTTTGGCCTTGGAAGCAAGCAACCCCTTCCATAGCAGTCAGGAAGTCATACTTCACTAGCCACAAGCAGTGTGAGAAAAATGCCAACTGGATAGTTCTGTATTTAAATTTTCAGCCAGTCTCTATTTATATACAGTTCAGAATGTGCTGAAATAAAAACTAAACAAAACCAGGCAGAAAACGCAAGATGAGTCACAAATGACATTAGTTAAATGTCAGAAATCTGAAACAGCTATGATATGCCTACTAGCTGTTGGCTCAATACTGTGGTACGCCTAATATATAAATGTGGTGTTGTCTGCAAATATCATTCAGTGCCAACTAGCCTTAAAGCTGGCTCAGAGTACTGACCAACACATTGCCCCCCCCTTGCATATCCTGCCTGCTCCAGTGCCTGCCATCCTCAAGTACAGAACACAGAGCTGCAGGACAATGTTGAGATCAGACAGAAGAGATGGCTGAGTGAATATCCATTAGATTCAATCCTTCACTGCCATAAAGTTTACCTGCATCATCGGCTCCAAAGTTACACACATGCCACACAAGATGGAAAGTAGTCTTTATAATGGTACCAATTGATGATTAATAAAGAAGCATAGAGGTGCAAAGAAAACATTGTCACAACATAGTACTACCATAGTCATTAACTGCACCACTTCCTAATGACTGGGCACCCGCCCTGAAAGGCAGGCTGCATGCCATGCTCTCTCTCTCTTGCCATCACTTTCCTCATCGCTCTTACTTCTGAGTAAGAGGGAATCTTAGGGACTGTAACCTGTGGGAAAGTCTGCTGTTAAGTAGCAGTCAATGGGGTAGAGTGGAGCCGCCCTCCCCAAATACCATAGGAATCAGAGCTCCAATTGAAGTCAGGGATGGGTGAATCTGTCAATTTTTGTTTCTCACTTTTATTAACTGTAAACTCAGATTGCCACATGTCCACCTCAGTTCACAATTTCCACCAGCATTTTGGTATGATTTTCTCTTAATACAGATATTTATGCAAAGCAAATTTCCCTAATAGAATGCATTTCTTGTAGGTTATCTTTCACTAATATACAGTATGCATTTTTATGCACACTTAATCCCAGCACGACAGAGGGACGACAGAGCACGAGATGGTTGGACAGTGTTCTCGAAGCTACGAACATGAGTTTGACCAAACTGTGGGAGGCAGTGCAAGACAGGAGTGCCTGGCGTGCTATGGTGAATGGGGTCATGAAGAGTCGGACACGACTAAATGACTAAACAACAACAATCCCAGCATATGCCTTTTTGCATACATTTCGTGGCCAGAGATCTCTGTTGCAAAATTCAGAGATGTGCAAATTTTGAAGGATGGATTGGTTTCGGTTCACGTGCTGTTCATAAAAGTGCAAATCAGGTAAGTTCACCTTCCATTGTGGACTGAATCAAAGTTCTCCCCCATCCCTATCTGGATGGTGCTGGAGAAGGCAGGGTGGTAGTGAGGCTAGACCTGTGCAGAGGCACCAGTGGAGCCAATCCAGCACCTATACAGCCCCAGCCTCTCCACTGCCCTGCCCTGCCCTGCCCCACCTCTGGGCCAGATGGCCACTGTCAGGATGGGGCTCAACAGCTCTCCCCCACCACACCAGCTACTGCTGTCACTGTTCCCTAGCATTGTCCATTGCAAAAAAGAAACCACCTATAAAGAGACAACTACCACCACCCAGCTGCCAACAAACTCCACAGGTGCCACTGTGTGATGTTCAACCTGTGTTTCCTCCTTCCTTTCCCTGCATCTGGGGGGTGCAGCCAAAGTGACCAAGCATGTGGGAGATTGCTCCATAGGGTCTTAACACAGGCTGCCAACTCCATAATCCAACTTAGAAATATTTTATTAAACTTATAGGGAAATGAGGATTGGATATAAAAATCAAGGTGGCTCCACATTTGTGGAGTGCTGCCCCTCATGGCTCACCTGGCGCCTTCATTACGTATCTTTAGGTGCCAGGCATAAATGATTCTCTATAACCAGACCTTCGGCTGATTAATCAATTTATGCCCCTTTAAAATGTGGGGTCAGGGTACTGTTTTTGGTTACTATGTGGTGTACTTTTGTGTTCTTATATTGTAAACTGCCCTGTGATCCTCAGATGAAGGGCAGTATAAAAAAGTGATTATTATTAATAGTGTTTGTCATAGCTGAAATGAAATCACTACTTAAGGGGTAATCAGCACAGGTACCCACTCCCCTCCCCACAGAGGTTCAAGTGAGGACCACTGAAGACAGCAACACAGCCAAATCACCCCATCTTCATGCTAGTGCTGTGCTTATATTTTCAGTTGATCTGTTTGGGGCCATTTTCTGGGGGAGGATGGAAAGGAGAAATGCACCCAAAGAAGGAGAGAGGCAAGGAGAGAGAGAGTTTAATGGTGGTGGCAGCTTTCACCTAGTTACCCTTTAAATAAGGTAGTGAGAATTTAAGGGGGGGAATCAGGCCAGATAACCAATCTTATTTGGATTATTGTTGCACTCATGGTGTGATCTTCAAAACAGGAAGAATTCTCTCTAGAGGCTGCATTGCTCCCACCATGTTCTCTGCATTGAGACCCTGCACCAGGCATAGGCAAACTCTGGCCCTCCATATGTTTGGGACTACAATTCCCATCATCCCTAGCTAACAGGACCAGTGGTCAGGGATGATGGGAATTGTAGTCCCAAACATATGGAGGGCCAGAGTTTGCCTATGCCTGCCCTACACCATCAAAGCTTCCAATGCCTACATGAAATGTCATGAAAACCAATAAAAGCCATAGCTCCCAGAAATCATTATGATGAAGCCTGCAGCCCTCAGATATAGAAAACAAACCCTTCCAATATGTTTAACCAAAGTATTTAATGTAAACAAAATTTAATATAAACATGTTACCTCTATGTGCATCAGGGATCCCTCTCCTAATTAACATGGGGTGCCTTTCATCTACAAAATGCTGTGCAAACAGTCATTAGGCTTCAGGTTACCCCAGATACTTATGCAAGCTGTCATTAGACCCATTATCCAGAAGAAAAAAATGAGACTCCAATGGTTGACATGGTTAAATTACCCAAGCTCAACCCCAGTAGTACTTGTCGTTGTTGTTGTTCAGTCGTTTAGTCGTGTCCGACTCTTCGTCACCCCATGGACCAGAGCACGCCAGGCACTCCTGTCTTCCACTGCCTCCCGCAGTTTGGTCAGACTCATGTTGGTAGCTTCGAGAACACTGTCCAACCATCTCGTCCTCTGTCGTCCCCTTCTCCTAGTGCCCTCCATCTTTCCCAAAATCAGGGTCTTTTCCAGGGAATCTTCTCTTCTCATGAGGTGGCCAAAGTATTGGAGCTACAGCTTCAGGATCTGTCCTTCCAGTGAGCACTCAGGGCTGATTTCCTTAAGAATGGATAGGTTTGATCTTCTTGCAGTCCATGGGACTCTCAAGAGTCCCATGGACTTATCCAGTACTTATCTAGGTGTAAAAATGGTGTTCATCTCAGTAAATCAGCCTCCATAATATTCAAGTTAAATGTCAATGCAGAGCCAGATGAAAGGCCCATTGAAGAAGAAAGAAGAATATGAACATTTAACTTGAACAAAAATTGGGATTTCCACTAGTACTAGGGGTAGTGATGCTGGGAGCGTGATTCTGAGTAGCAGAACTGAATGGAAAGAAAACCCACTCTTGGCTACTGTGTTGTTGATGGGAGTTGTAGGCACCAGGTCAGGGGAGGGTGCTTTAAATTAGGGGTTTATCCAATTCAGTATCCCATTATGAGAAGGTTCTGTACCTTTAAAACAGATAAAGAAATTTTTTAAGGATCTTTCCTGTGTGCCTTAATTCTTTACCATATGATGCATGCATGTTACCTGATCCAAGTATACATGGATTGCCTCACAGAGCTACTCTGCTCTGTGGCTCCTGTTAGTACTTTGTTCTTTCTCACTATTGGCGGAGCTTTAGCCTGGAAACATGGGGTTTGATGCACGGGGACATTATATCTCGTACGGATGGTATGCTTGGTGGCTGGGACATGTAATGACATGAAAAAGGTCCATGTCAGCTTTTCTGTTGGGGTCTGTCCCAGCTCTGTGCGAAGACTCTTCTCAGGTACCAGAATCTTTGATTTCAAGAGCTGGTAACACTACTGTTGACCTTCATGCACCACTACACCACTAGCCAGCCAGAACTAAGCTTCTGTGATCATAGTTTGACTCAACTTGCCAACCAGATGGGTTATAACCTACGACTTCAATGTCCTTATTTTTTGGGGGTGGGTGTCATCCCCTAGAATGGCTGGGGCAACCATTTTATTTTATTTTATTTTTATTGCCATCAGATTGATGGCATATAAATAAAGTACAACTGCAATCTGACAATAAACAAAGCAGTATTTTTTTCCTAACAAGACCACATAACACTGGTCTTGAAAGATTTACATTGGCTCCCAGTACGTTTCTGAGCACAATTCAAAGTGTTGGTGCTGACCTTTAAAGCCCTAAACGGCCTCGGCCCAGTATACCTGAAGGAGTGCCTCCACCCCCACCGTTCTGCCCAGACACTGAGATCCAGCACCGAGGGCCTTCTGGCGGTTCCCTCATTGTGAGAAGCCAAGTTGCAGGGAACCAGGCAGAGGACCTTCTCGGTAGTGGCGCCCGCCCTGTGGAATGCCCTCCCATCAGATGTCAAAGAGAAATACAACTACAGTACCAGATTTTTAGAAGACATCTGAAGGCAGCCCTGTTTAGGGAGGCTTTTAATATATAATCAACTATTTTATTTTATTTTTCTGTTGGAAGCCGCCCAGAGTGGCTGGGGAAACTAATAAATAATATAAAGTATAAATAATAAATTAATTATTAATTATTATTATTATTATTATTATTATGGTTTTTGTCTTTAAATCCAGATCCTCTCCTTCCTCAAGTAGTAACTGTTGGTCTCATGCCCATAGCCTCCTCATCCTTGCACTTTTAATTATCCCCTTCATGCTTAAAGTATAGTATTCTCCAGCGCTATGGAGCTACTGCAGTTACATACTGTTACAGGGAAGACTAGTGAAATTTTTTGCTCCAGGTTCCACACCCCCAGTAAATCTAGCCTGGGTGCACTTTCATTTATGCCCTGTACCAAATCTGTGTGACAATGCTAAGTGTGTTATCACGTCCACCCTGAAACAATTGGTTCAATAGCATCGGGAAAATATTTAATACTAAAATTGAAAAGCATTCATCTTAGCATTCATTTTGTGTCAATAAGGCCCACAGGGTAATTATGTATTCTATTTTTTTTTTAAAAAAAAACACCTTTCCTATCAGGGAAGTCTTACTTGCTTGAGCAACACTCCTTGTCTGATCAATATTAACAGTACAAACAAAACTGGCTTCCAGCTATGGAAAGTTATCATTTTAAAATGCACTAAAGGTAAAGGTAACCCTGACCATTAGGTCCAATGGGCCACAAAATAAAGCTTGATTTCAGTTAAGTCTTATACGTATCACATAGATTACCTAAAGAAACACCATACTGTTGCATGCTACCCCAATCTCCAGGCAATGCCAGATTCCTGGAGTTCCAAACACAGGGTTTGGTTACCTTGGAATGAGGTATAATGGGGACTGAGATATCTCTATAATGTGTGGTTTATTTACACATATATACAACCTGAGTTTACGATGGAGGGGTTCACAGCATTAACACCTCAAGGGGGCCTTGATTCTCCCATAGCCGCAACCTTGGATTGAAACAGAAATCAAACATTGCTCTCACAGTCTCTTTCCAGCTCACTGCTTTGCTTCTAAGCTCACATCGCTCCCCTCTGGCCTTCTGTCTTTCTACCTGTGAGTTGAGGAACTACCTGTGCCATCTTGCACAGAACCCCTTCCTTTGTGCTCCCATTATCTTAGCAGGAAGCTAGCTTGGCTATTCTGGGAACTAGAAGGGGGCCCAGGCATTCACCCTCACCCCACAAAAAAACTCATAACAATACTAAATCAGTAAATAACTTAAAAGAAAAACTCCTCAAGTATCACTCAGCAGATTGAATCATCCAGAACTTTAGCACTGTTTAATTATTCCTAAGGGCTTTTAAATAGATCAACCTTGTGTTAATTATATTTTCTGAACTTGACTCAAAATCTTTTTAGCAGTGAATCATTAAGGAAACTTGGCTTCATGGAATAACAGAACACTAAAGCAAAGGTGGATTTAAGGGAGTATGACCACTTCAGTCGCACTGGGCGGGGAATCTCATAAGCGCTGCCCTGTTAGCTGCTTTATTTGTGAAGCTGTAGAGGACATCTAAAATTGTGTGAGATTCTGCAGAGCATGCAAGATATAAAGCAATCTCATGCAAAATTGGCACCAATGTTAGTGCCACTTCTTTACCAGCAGCAGAGCCTGCAGGATGGGCAGAGAAGTGGCACCAGCGCCAGCAGGTAAGACGGCAGCGCCAGCAGCAGAGCAGGCCGAGGCAACACATCCTGTTTCACCTCAAGTGGCAAAATGGGACACCCCGCCCCAATAAAGATGGATGTGTGTGTTACAACTAGAATCTGTATGCTCCCATCATAACTAACATGATTTTTCAGGCCTTCCTAAACTTTGACAGGCAATGCTTTATAATCCTCTAGCAAAACGCCTCTGAAATAGAAGTGTGCGCACACACCATTGGCCCCTAGTGCTATTAGATGTCACAACAAGAAGTAGATATGCACACAACCATCACAGCATCAACAGTTGACAAGCACCCACACACATAAGCCAAGCTAGGGAAGGAAGACAAGAAAGATTAAGGAGCTGCATTGCATCAGGTCAGACCACTGAGCCATCTAGCCCACTGTTATCTACTTTGATTGGAAGTGTCTCTCCAAGTTCTCACGCCTTCCATCACCTGTTATATGATCCTGTTGTCTGGAGTTACCAGGGATTGAACTTGGGAACTTCTGTATCAAAAATATGTGCCCTGTTATCGAGCCAGGGTCCATTCCCGAATCAAGTGACTGCTTTCTTTAGAGGGGATTTCTTAGGGAGGCTCTATTTCAGTGGACAATCACTAGGCCTTTATTATCTGGCTCCCTAGGGTGGGTGGGTGGGGTTTTGTTTTAGAGAAATGAGAGGTATAAGTACTCCAACCTGAATAATTCCAACGGGAAACTGCAATTCTCATCAGCCCAGGTGTGCATGGTCAGTGGTCAGGGCTGGTAAAGAGTCCAAAACCAAATATACTCCGTTTGTAGCGTACAACTTGGTGGTGGTATTTTAAGTCATAAGACGTGCAGGGCACCCATGCATAATGAGGAAAATAAAACAGTCAACATATTACCTTGTTTAAACAAAGGCAACCAATAGCTGAATTATGGCAGCAGAAAAGAAAGAAATGTAAGTTGGCTAAACCTATTAGCAGGGCAGGAAAACCTTTGATTGCATTTCGTATAAGGAGATACATTTTCATCAGGCCTAGAAAACAGCTATAAACCTATAAAGTTTCAAGTGGCAGCATGACTGCAAAAGGATTGTCTCTTCCATCAGAGACTACTGGCAAAATCAAGCTTGGTCCAGGTAGACTTACCCCCAAGAGCCTCCTTGGCTAGTTCTGCCTTTAGTATGAAAATACGGTTTCATACTAACATGGAAAGTAGGCTGGTGATTGGGGGGAAAGGTGGCCTCCCACCACCTCCAAGATGGATCAGCTGGTGCTGTGCAATTCATAATGGGGGATTCAGATGATCCCCCTCAAATGTGCCATGGGACTGTGGAGGTTATAGACCTACACATGTAGAACTCCACACAACGAAAGATCCTGGATAATCAGGACCTCTCATACACACATAGCGGGTGGAGCTCTATGCACATAGATCAATATGAGTGTGGAATCCATCCCTTTTCAAGTGCACTGAACTCATGGTTAGTGAAGGTGGGGGGGGGGGCGGCATTGGGCATGGTGGCGGCAGGTGACAGTTGCCCACACAGCTTCATGACCTCTATATGTAACATTTGAGTGTCTGGGGGTGGTAGGAGTCAGGCATTTGAATCTCCCAATTGTGACTACAAAAAGCAGAATTTAGGAACACATGAAGGAAAATGCTTCCCGCCGTCTCCCAAAGGGTTCTCAAGAGGGAGTTCCATTGCAACCGAATACTCTATGCATTAAACATTAAGTAAAACATAACATTTCCTCACCAGAGCAATTTCTTCAGATTTTGTTTTACTCCTTTGGAAACGACTTCACTTCCACTATATGCACCCACACAGTTCCATTATTACTATTATTATTGGCATAATTATGGCTTGTTTGCACAGCTTTCACTTAACTTGCATTTTATGATGGGGGTGACTGTTCTTCTGTGTCTGCGGGCACCAAGGGGATCTATGCTTACCTGTGCACACAACTGTATAGACTGTCACATTATGATGACCTTTTTTTTGCATCCTTTGCATCTTCCACGTTTCCATTAAAAAAACCCTGCATATTAAACATATTTGTACAAATGAATTCTCACATGAATAAATACCCAGGGTGGGGGGAGCGAAGTGTGCTTAGCCAGTGATGCGCTCAGAATTGGTGCGGGTTCTTTCTTACACCCAAGTGGGGATGCATAGGACTACCCCTCACCTGCCACTGGAGCTTATTTCTCACACTGGTTTTCATAGTAAAGTCAGGTATTGCCAACCTTTTTAGGTTGCAGGAAAGTTCAGATGTTTGAGTAAGAGCTGTGGGCACTGGACAGAAGTCAGATCCCAAACAAAACTCATAAATTAATCTGAGTTTTGAAAAGTACAGAGAGCTAAAAGAAGAAGTGGGAAAGAGCATCATCACCCTTATAAATACCTCCGTCAGCTCAATGGACTTTTCAAAGGGGGAGGAAAGTGACTACATTTCCCAGCTCATGATTAAGGGGGCACTGAATGTAGAGGTGCTCAGAGACTTTGTAGGCAGTGAAGGAAGACTTCAAGGGCACTACTGTGCCCATCACAGGGGCCACATTGACAACCCCTGGGAAAACCATTACAAACCATACATGTGAACATAGAGATAAAAACAAAGGTTTTAAAAATGCAAGGGGGAATTCGTCTCGCATGTACTGTAGTTGCATGGATAGAAGTATGACATTTCATATACATCATACCTTTACGAGATCAATTACATTATTTTTCTCTCCCTCACACATAAAATTTACATTCTTTCACATGACATTAAAGAGAGTTTGACCTAAAAACACCTGATATCATCATCAAGGAATCCAACCGGAACAAATCTCATGACCTAACCCACAGCTAAGGGAAAGAAGTCACCCTTAAATGCAATGTTGAGTGCCAGATGTCCCCCCCCCTATAATTATGCAACAAGTGTGTGAGATTAGCATTGAGTCTCTTAGCAGAACAAGGGGTCTGTCAGAAATGAAAGAAATATATGGGCAAAGCCCTCACTGTATCAGACCGCCTCTGATGTGAGCCCAGTTCATTTGCACATATCATCCCACACTCTAGGTTTCCACTATGTAGGTAGAGTGTAGCATTAAAGTAGCCACTAAAAATACAGGGCAGTTGGCCCTTTGCAGTAGTAATTACTATTCCTGCTCACAATGTTAAGCAGATCTCTGCAGAACAGCATTTATAGAATTCATACCATACCAAACAATTATGAAAACATAGGAGAGGGGTTTCATATTGAGATCATAGCAAAACCAGGAATTTAGAAGCATGCATCCAGAGGTTTGTTTTCAGAATGTGTGTGTATTTTTAAAACACTCGCCTCAAAAACACCAGTAGATTATTCTGATGATCCTATAAAATGCCATTTTTAGGAATGTACATTCAGCTGTCTGCAAACCAGAGACACATTTCCAGTGAGAGGGAGGGGGGATTATCCTGTGCTTTCTGATAACAGCTGAGTCAGATTCAGATCAAATTTTGTTCCTGGAAAAATCACACCTGATCTGACACTGTACATGTCAGGATTTAGCTTGAAACAAATGTTTCAAAGCTGAAATTTAAGCTGCTTGGAATTACGATCTACAGCAGAAATAAAGATAGTCCATTTTTTCTATCAGAGCAAACCGACAAGATGATGTTCTCCTAATGCTTCTGTTAAAAAGGGCTAGCACCACACAGACCAAGGCAGAGATCACAGCCAGTTAGTATCATGGTGATCTTTTTGTAAGCTAGATATCCTTTAATACACATCTTGGTCGCCGCCACATTTCTCCCCTTTGCACAAATACTTGGATTGGCACGTCTCTCCCAACAGCCCTGCCTGAAACACATTTACGTGGAAGCAAGTCCCCGTGACTTCGTTGTGTTTACTTCCGCATAATGCGATTAGAAGCAGGGTGCCTAACAGGTGTTAAAAGACTCAAAGAAAGGCACAGGTATATAGAAGTCTATGGCACACTCTTCAGTGAAAACACAATGGCTCACACTCCCAAGTGCAACTGCAAATAATCGGGGCTCGGTGTTTGGCAGAGAAACGGCTCAGACTGAGGGGCTGTCCAGACTGACGGATGGAGGCGTAGCGTTTTGAATTAAGGAGTCGTGCATTATAGGACAGCACTACTTTAATAACCTTTAAAAGGGGGTGGGGTGGGGTCAGAAACTTTTAATTCTACACAACAATAAGAGCCTATAGCCCTAGTTCAGCAGCTCGGAGATCGATCCCCTCTTTGATTTAACTTAATTCAATATACATTACGAGCTTTCCAGTCACACAGTTCGGAAGGAGTTCCCATCACCTTCCTTGAGAACACCCAGGTCAGCCTCATTAATCTCCCATCCACCTCGCCACCACCAACCTCGAAGACGCCGCCACCAACCTCGAAGACGAACGCAAACGAAACAAAAAACACAAACCCTCGGCTCCCTTTTGCTAATTCACTTCGGGCTGCAAGCACCAATCGATTGGAAAGTGCATTATTAAATTAAAAGTTTGCGCCATTGAGTAATGGTTATAGGGTTAAAAGGCCCGCCACGTTCCTCAGCTACGTGCCCGTCCCCGGCCGCCCCCAACCATGCCTGGATCAGTCTATTATGCCCTGGAATGGACGTGCCCACCGTCCGGGGTCGGGGCTTGGCCTGCGGTCAAACGCCGCTTCCGAGCCCCGCGCCTGCCCAGCCGAGCGGTTGCTCGCTCGCTCCTCCTGCGCAAGGTGCACATCCCCTCCAGAGGCCACGCCGCCCACCGGAGCCAAAGCGCGAAGCCGGCGCGGCAGCAGCCCGCCTCTGCGGGAGGCAGGAAAGGCTCGGCACGTTCCCAGCCGCTCGGAGTTTTCAAGCGGGGCTGCCTTCTTCTAACGAGGTGGGATCTGGACAGTAGGAAAGGAACGTGCGCGCGAGCGCGTTCGGTTTCCAAAAACGGCTCTAGAATGCGCCCCCCAAATCGCAGACCTCTCCTTCCTCGGCTCACCCACTTTCCTACCCTCCCAGTCGGAGAGAAGAAGTCCGCCGCGAGGAAAGTCGCCTGCACTCACCGGAGCTAGGCACTCCCCGCCCCGCTGTGCCAAGCCATGGGCGTCGAAGGCAGCCAGCAAGTCCCAGCTCGGGTTAAATCCTCAGGCACATCTGCCGCTTGCAACCAATCCCCACCGGATCCCTCCTTCCTCCTGCTCAGGTGCCCAGAAACTCCGCGCGCGCTGTCTCCTCAGGCGCCCGCCCGTGCCCGGTTACTATTCCACCCGCTTCCACGGCGCTTATCGAGCTGCTGCTGCTGCTGCTGCTGCTGCTGCTGCTGCTGCTGCTGCTGCTGCTGCAAGAGGCTGCGTTTCTCCACTTGCGTGCCGCACCTCGCCGCTCCAAGCGGAGCGCATAGCGCCGCCTGGCTGCCGCGCGCAAGAAGGGCGGCGGGGACGGCGTCCAGAAAGCTCGGCACGGTGCGGGCGCCCTTCCGCCTATTTAAAACACACCTCAGCTGAACGGAAGGGGAGCGCGCGACTTGCTCGCGGGCGCGTGCCGTTGTAGGCGACTGCAGCCAATAGGGGAGGGGAGCGCCTGCCCGCCTGCTTGCCCGCCTGCCTGCGCGGGCAGGTACAGGCCGCGCAAAGCGGTGGCTTACAAGCCCCAGCTGCGGCCCGCCGCCCTCTTTGCCCCATTTGCAGCTTTTCAGTGGCTCGCGCCTGTCAGTGGACAGGCGCTGATTGCCTGCCTCACAAAAACCCTGTCTCGGTCATGCGGAAGGAGAAGGCGGCGGTGCCCTAAGCCTGTGGGCAGCTGCTGTTTTCTTCTGCTGGGCTATGGGTCAGTATAGCAGGAAAGGGTCATGTTGCCCAGGACACATTCATCATTGCACCCCCAAGGGTGACACTGCAATAAACAACACTCATTTTGAAGGTAGAGTCTGAGAGGGTTTACAGGCAGTCAGGAACTAGCCAGACTCAGACCCGCTTAGCTGCTTTTACACACCCTCGGCTTATCTACCGTAGCTCTGTAAAGGCGACTGAAGTGATGGTGTTTATTATGCATAATTTGAGTCGGCATGAATAAGCCGCCTTGGGAAACTGGTGAGACAATATTTAGGCCTACTGCCAGAAATTCTGTGGTGGTACAATGTACCCAAATATGGGTAGCCAGATAGGGGGAGAGTTCTTTACTTTCTTTGAAATTAATAAATATACCATTTAATTGTATAAAATGATTAAGCATCGGCCATCCCAGTGCCTTTACACTTGTCGGCATTGTAACACACTGCGAAGTGGCAGCAGGTTTAGTTCTTACTGAGCAGTGAACCTGCAAACTATGTCTGAAGACGGGGGATATGCCATTGGGTTACATGCTCCCTCTTCCCCTATTTTGGACAGATTCTTCTTTCCCAGTTGTCACAAGTGTAATTAAAAACTTGTTAGTTTGCCTCTCATATCTGATCTGGTTTGAGATTGCCTCCAAATTTTGCATGCCAATTTGGGAATATGGAATTGGCACATGAGAGGGAAGAAGGAAGCACTTTTTTTGATGCTGTGCAAATGTGGCCAGTTGCACCCAAACACAAACTGATGTGAAGCTTTGCTCTTGAAAATGAACTCACAAAGCAGCTTGTGCTGATGCTACAGAAATCTCCCTATGTCACTGCTCCCCTGCCCTTACACCAATACAAACCCCCCTGTCTATGGTTTGCTACCACACAATGTGCTGCTGCACATGGACTATACATCACCACCTGCATTCAGTTTTATATGGCATCCATCCATGCTGCTTGTCTGAAGCAACATCCATCTGGCTGCTTCACTGTTTGATGCCTGCATTGCAATTAGCACCTCCTGCATCACAAGACCCAGGAGCACTGGCACTTGTTTTGTTTTTCTGTTCCTTTCTGAATAGCAGTTTCCACCCTTGAAACTACAGAGCATCATGTTAATATTTTCTAGCTGCTTTATACAAATATGGAAGGCTTGATCTCAT
Source organism: Zootoca vivipara (assembly GCF_963506605.1). Lineage (NCBI taxonomy): Eukaryota > Metazoa > Chordata > Lepidosauria > Squamata > Lacertidae > Zootoca > Zootoca vivipara. The sequence continues at coordinate 65,308,314 of NC_083277.1, read as the reverse complement.
AGCTAAAATGCTCACAGGTGCTGTTCCTTAAGCATCTCAGGTGGCCCAGGTATTCCTCGGCTTGTTCACCTTACCTGTCTACTGGGCTACAGGGTTGCCTTCTGCCTCTGTGTAAGGTTTGCTCTGCAGTGTCAGGGAAGGAGATGGAAGCAAGTTCCTGGCTCTTGTGATCCAGGATGTGCTAATTGCAATGCAAGCATCAAACTGTGAAGCAAAGGCTTCTTAACAGCATGATTCTCCATCAAGGATTTTGACAGCAAATCCACCACTGGGGGATTGCTTTTCCCTTTTTGCAATACATTTTAAATATACAGTATGCGCAATTAAGTTTCTATTTGCTATGGCAACTTTCCCATCCAGAAATTTGTGTTGTGCTCTCATTGGGAAAGGGTTCTGCATTTGGCCCCTTATTTTGTGGCTATGGCTGAAGAAGGAAGAGTGAGCTACAATTAACATTTGCTTGCAAAAGGATTTGCTACTTTTTGGTTGAAAACAGCTCTCCTGTAAATTGATCCTTTGCTATTCAGATGGTTTCCTGAAGTATCAGTACCATTTGCCCCTAATGCCCCCAGAATACGTGACAGAGCTTGCTTCTTGCAAAACCCAGATGAAATAGCCTTATGCATTAGCTCTGGGAATCTACTCCTGATGTTATGCTCTGTTGCCTTTTCTACAATAGAGCACAGCACTAGGTTGATAGAGAGCCACAAGGGATTACATAGGGGAAAGCACTGAAATGCTGAGAGAAACAGTTGAGTCAACTGGATGATAAATGAAAGGCAGGCTCTCATTACAAAGGGAGGCAACTGTACTTGTTTTTGGAACTTTGTATACTTTGTTAATGCTCCTGTAGCCTTTTTCTTAAGAGTAGAAGAAAATATTTGGCAACTGGTCAGTGTAAGAAACAGCAGAGCTAGTCAAATGAACAAAGATGTTTCAATAACTACCTAAGTAAAAAGTTTAACAGGGAAAAATGACAAGAAAAGGCTAGAAAACTAGAAAAGGAGGAAAGGAAATACAGGGTGGATGGAGAGGAATTACAAGAACGATTGCACTTAAATGCCAGTTTTTAACTATGGTATGTGTGAAGTTCTAAGTTAAAGGACACAATGTGTGATTGCAAGGGTGACCTCATGTAACCGTGATAAAAGTAACAAAAGTCCCCCTACAAACAAAAGTAGAATTTGTTGATGACAAATGTATTGACAGGGTCCCTGGACAATTTGTGGCCTTTTTAATTGCAGACTATTTTTAAACTTAATTCCAACATCCCCTTATCTGGATGAATCTCATCTTCATAGAGCAGTTTCTATTTTTCTCTCTGGACTTGAATAATGGTGCAGTTGAGTAGGATGAAATAACGAGCTGCTTTTCAGACCATTCAACAAAAGACTTCAGTTGGGATAGCTACAAGAAATTCAGACCACAGCTCAGAGGGCTTGTATTGCCTAAGAATTTTACTCCAGCCCAAAGCTTCTGTGGAAATAATCTGTTCATGATGACCACCAGCTGGAATTCATGGGATGTGATTAATTGAAGTTGAACATTATAATACAGAATGGGACTTTAGTGCTTCTGGCTGGACAGAACAGCTTCAGCTTGGGATCTGTGCAGAAGATAAACAGCACTAAGAATAGTTGCAAAAGCTTAAATGCAGTAATGAAGGAATGACTAACAAAACTAAGGAGTGTAAACAGAGACTTATTTTTTATATACGGTGCATAAATTCTTCTACTACAAATTCATTGTCGGTGAAAAATTTGGATATTGATAGCATTAAATGTTAGGTAAATTAATGGAGGACTGATGCATCAATCACTTTTATTTTCAGAAATCCTGTTATTCTTGAACTAAAATGATTGAGGAGTCAACAGAACCATCTCGCTTATGTTAATTCTACAGTAAGCCCACAACTTAAGTACATTTAACTTGTGTGCATTCAACTTTATGCACTTAGCTAAAAATTAAAAATAAAATAAAAGGGAGGAGGACATCCATGAAAAAAGACTTTGGCAAACCCACTAACAATTGCACACAATGTGTTTTGTCTATGCATTATTTTGGCTTTGGGTGCATTTTGGCCAAATTCGTTGCGAAAATTAAGGAGTGCATTAGATTCGATGGTGCATTAGGTAAAGGTAAAGGGACCCCTGACCATTAGGTCCAGTCGTGACCGACTCTGGGGTTGCGCGCTCATTTTGCATTATTGGCCGAGGGAGCAGGCATATAGCTTCCAGGTCATGTGGCCAGCATGACAAAGCCACTTCTGGCGAACCAGAGCAGCACACGGAAATGCCGTTTACCTTCCTGCTGTAGTGGTTCCTATTTATCTACTTGCATTTTTGATGTGCTTTCGAACTGCTAGGTTGGCAGGAGCTGGGACCAAGCAATGGGAGCTCACCCCGTCACAGGGATTTGAACTGCCGACCTTCTGATCAGCAAGCCCTAGGCTCAGGGGCAAAATTTGCCAAGGCAGCCCAAAGTGGTGCAGCATATGCAAGTACGGCAGATACTTTCACATTAAACAGCCTTCTTTATGGTCCAGCTCTCACTTCCATACATCACTACTGGGAAAACCATACCTTTAACTATACGGACCTTTGTCAGCAAGGTGATTTCTCTGCTTTTTAAGATGCTGTCTAGGTTTGTCATCACTTTTCTCCCAAGAAGCAGGCTTGATCACTCACTGCGTACTATAGTATATATAATGAGTTGGTATCACATTTTTTAAAGCATGTGGAATTGACTTTTTCTAGATTGCTTTGTTTATCAGTGAACCACATCAGGGCCGTCTTAAGCGCCCCTGGCGCCGTGGTGCGCCAGATCCCTCCGGCGCCCTCCCGCCCCATTTCCCAGCGCGGTGGGCAGGTGGGCGCCGCACGGCTGCCACAGGCGTGGCGGGCAGACGGGCAGGCGCAGCGCGGTTGCCGTGGGCGCAGCTGCGCGGCGGACCGGCCGGCCAGCCAGCCAGCTGGTGGACGCAGCTCGTGGCGCCCTCCTAGCGGGCTGGCACCGTGGTGCCCTGCGCCACCCAGCCTGCACGTAGGGCCGGCCCTGAACCACATCTTTGTTGGTAAAAACTTCATTGGTTTGAGATTCATCACATGGGAGTATTTATCATTGTTTGAATAAAATAAGGCAAATCTGTGGAATATCCAGACTTTGGCTGATCAGTAGTTCGAATATTTCTGTTTCCTCTGTTCTGCAGATGGTAGCAAAGTGATAGTAACAAGTGTATCTCTAATTATGCAATTTGAATGGGAGTGATAAGGCAGAACAGATTTATTTACACTAGTAATCTAACTTGCTGATAAGAAACTTCAGTGAAGCTGCTAATTGGAGATCCTGTTAAGCAGGACATCAGCCATCATTAAATATTCTGTTTAAACATTCATTTTTGCACTGGTTGGGTATAAACCCTTTTGCTGGAACAATTATGTCCTTGGAGGAAGCGAGATTAATTTCCAAATGAGAGAGGGAAATTTTGCTTTGGAATTGGCTTCTGAGGGCAGATTTCATATGAAACCTTTCCTACACAGATTACCAGAGGGAGGGGGGGGGCAGAGAAGTGTGATGAGTTCTGCATGTAGTATGTGACAGTTGTTTATTGGGTTTTCAATAACTCAAATTACTGAGCTGATTGTTGATGGTGCTTTTATAAGGTAAATATAGATGCAGATATTTTGATTTGATTTTTTTTATAAAAAAAGTGTGTTATAATTATTGAAAATGTTAACACTGTATTAGGAACATATTGCTACAGAATTCTTATTTGGTTATTTTTATGTATTGCTCTTTGTTTGTCTACTGTGTATATTGTGAGTATCCTTGAACACTATTTCTTGGCAAAAAGGTGGCAGAAACACTAAATATTTAGGAGTACTGCACAGTGGTGTCCAGTAATATTTAGCAGTTGTGTTCTCACAGAACAAGAACATTTTTAACTGATAAAAATATCAGTAAGATTTTAATATGTTTTTTGTAAATCACACACCGATGAGGCATGTGATGTCAACATGAGGATTTTACATAAGACATCTCTAGAGAGTGAAAAAACTAACCAAGCCAAGATACTTTATCAATAAATAGTCAAAGAGTAAAAAGAGTTCCTTACATTAGCTTAGGTAGAAGAAATTGGTTATAGAAGAAACACTCATATATTTTTTCTTTCTGCAGAAAGAGAAATATTCTAATAAGAATAAGCACATATTCTTTCATTTTGTTGTCCTGAAGTCAACCTATACTGAACTGCAAATGAAACACATTTTTATTTAGAGAAGTACTGAAGGGAAGTAAAAAATCAATTAGAGGGATTTTTTTTTATCTTCAAGGGCAAGGAGAAAAATAATTACAAAGTTCAGCCAGTTCAGTTCCTCTAACAGAAGCTGTATCTGGGATGACCAGAAAGGGTATCAGTCAAAAGTATCTAACAGTAAACAAGGCACCATGTACAAATTATGTGTTGTCAGCTGCAGTCCCAAGAGTGCCCGAGATTCTAAGAAATAATGTCTTGTTAGTCAAGCTCCAGAGAACTTGGTATTTTGATTTGTTGGCATAAAATTTTGTGGTGTGATTCTGCCTGAGTGAGCAAGCAAGAGAAAGAAGGGGGTATGGTGCGCTATCTTCCATTCAAAGGGAAGGTAGTTCAAATTATGTAAACCTGGAGTTGTTCTACTCAGAGTAAACTCAGGGGAAACAATTGAACTTAGTTAGCTATGGCCATTAATGTCAGTGGGTCTGCTGTAACACTGGATACAACCCTTTCATTCCATAGTACTGAGGTGAGATACTCTGAAGCCCAGCTTGTAAAAAATGTGCCTAAGATTAGTAGTTGCTCCACAGTCTAGGTTTGCAATATTTCAAAAAGTAAAAACCAGGACACCCAAAAAGTTGTTGAACTCGGAAAGTCTCCACGGATGTCAATTCCAGCTTTGAAATCCCGGTATTATGCAGGAAAATCCGGACATATGGCAGCCCTACAATAACACAAAGGAAAAGATACAATTATTAGTGATCATTTAGGTCTATAATGGCAGAATGCTTATTTCCTTCACTTCTTTTAACTCTGTGTGGTTGAGGCACAAGTCAGCCACCTGTCAACAAAGGACTAGGGGTTCTTTGTATTGTGTTAAAGGTAAGGGTACCCCTGACCATTAGGTCCAGTCGCAGACGACTCTGGGGTTGCGTGCTCATCTTGCTCTATAGGCCGAGGGAGCCAGCGTTTGTCTGCAGACAGTTTCCGGGTCATGTGGCCAGCATGACTAAGCCACTTCTGGCGAACCAGAGCAGCACACGGAAACGCCATTTACCTTCCCGCCGGAGTGGTACCTATTTATCTACTTGCACTTGATGTGCTTTCAAACTGCTAGGTGAGCAGGAGCTGGGACCGAACAACAGGAGCTCACCCCAACGCGGGGATTCGAACCGCCAACCTTCTGATCGGCAAGCTCGGTGGTTTAGACCACAGTGCCACCCACGTTCCCTGTATTGTGTTAGGCCACTCCGAAATCAGGTATTAAGGATGTTCAGCCCTTTCCCTCTCTGTACAAAGCATAGTTTTTTTCTGTCTTCCTGTGTAGCATTGTTTTCTGTCGCGAGAAAGCTAAAAGAAAGACAAAAAAGCAGATATTGATTCTGCTGCTGGGCCTACCCCTTCCAGATTTGGAGATCTGGAGGGAGGTTGCTCATGAGCTTAAGTATTTTCCAGAAGCTGAAGGGAGGGAGGAAGAGGGGAAAGAACATTGTATCAACAAACTTTTGCTTATTAAGCCATCGAAAAGGGGAAAAGAACAACACAAACATATGGGAGACAAAAGGCACAGAATAAAAATGGGAAATAAGTGTTTGTGTGAAAATGAATTTTCATTGAACTCCCTTCAGTAGCTATCCATTATATATGGGCATGCGATACAGGAAAAAAATGTAAGATCAGGAATAGAAATTTGTAATGGTTGTGGCACGCAAGGAATTCAGTGAGTGGAGAGAAAAGACTACATTCAGTATTCATTTCAAGCAATCGGGAAACAGTAGCAACAGTGAGAAATAAAATAGGTAGTAAAACCCAAAGAGCATAAAGGCATTAAAAAAGTTCTAGCAACAGAAGAATTGTAATCTATCTGGGCAAACTAGAAAGCACTATTAATAGAAATAAAGTTCTCAGTAGGTATGCGGATTTAGAATGGCCTGCTTTTTAAAACAATAACAACAAACCAGTGATAGTAATAAGAATATACTGTATATCAGTCTAGATATGATGAAGCATCAAGAGTTGATTAGGTAACAAAGATGTTCAATGGAGGCCATAAAAACAAGGGGAAATCTGGACAGCACTAAACACAATCTGGTTAAGCCTTAAATGAAAAGGAGCATTAAAGAGGGAAAGACAAACAACAGCCGTGCAAACCTTTCAGTGCACATTATTCTGTGTCGATGTGATCATAAATCCAAGGCCTGTGCTATTCTGTTCTCAGTAGTAAATATGTGAGATGCATTCCAAATGGAAGACAAACCTCGTTGATTTTCCCAGGAAGTTTACACTTAAAGGAACACAGGCATGCTGACAAATCATTGAGGCAAGCACTACAGCATAATAACAAAGACACCAAAGTTGGGATTGATCACATCGTGGCAATACAAAACAACTCTCCTAATGCAAATCTCGCTATCCAAATATCTTTGCTATTGCAATCCATTTAGAAAACGTGGGCAATTTTACACATCGATATCCTGTGTCCCTCAGAATGAGGGAAATCAGAGGGCCAAAACAAATGAAAGAAATGACTCATGGAAGTTTTCAAAAATGCAGTGATCTGGGTAGGCTCATGACCATAGCAAATGACCTGGAGTCGTTTTTTTAACCTTAGGTAACCTGTCTTCCTCAAAACTAAAAGGGAGGTGTTCTTAAAGGTCACCCGATCAACAAAATTTTAGCATTCCCATACTAGAGCCCTGAGCAGAGCCTTGAGCACACCCAGCACAAATGGGCAGTTTCTTTTATTGACAAAGCACCAACTTACAGTAGCTCCTGAGGTGCTCTAAACATGCAAACACATGTTTCTGGGGGCTAGGGGGCTGGTGCCCCTCCCTGGTCAGAGCTAGATTGTTGGAACAACGGGTGGTCATGCCTACACCCAAACTTAAGTACCCTCGAGTGCAAGCAACCTGCAACAAAGTTGTCGCTGTGACCGCCTGCCCCACTAGGGATACAGGAGGGGATGGAGGGGATTCTGCATGCCCCCTCCCTTCAGATACTCCCTTTCCCCTCTGCTCCTGATGCGTTCTGTCCTTCCTCCAACTCCAGCTCCTGTCCTGTGTTCTGCAACCATCCCCCCATCGCCAACTGTTCAGACCCCTCCCCATCCTCCAGCTCCGGCTCCTTCCCTGTGGGAGGCACAAAATCCCATAAAGCACTACATCCTTCCACTGGATCACCCTCTGACCCTGCTCCCTCCTTCACCCTTCACTGCCAGTCCTTGACAACTAGCTAGAAAGTTGGGTTGTGGTATACATGTATCCCAAGAGACATTGACATGGATCCAGGATATTTGGCCCAGTTTAAGAGGTGTATGTGAAGGAAATGGTATCCAAGGAGTAGAATAATCTTCAGTGGTTGGGTGGTTTTTAAACCCTTAAAAAACCCTTATCCCTATCCCTGAATTGTTTTGATGATGGGTCCAAGGTGGGCTGGATATCTACCAAGATGGCACAGGGCAAATCTGTCTGATATCGGGACCACACATCAGCCCCACAGGATGACTTGGGCAGTCTGTGCACAGCCTTAGTCTTCGACACCAAGAAGAGACTCTCCTACCCTGCTCCATCCATTTAGGCACCTGGAGGACATCCCACTTGACTTTACAAAGAAGCAGATAGTTGGGAACAAATATAATGATGGTGAAACTTGGATGCAGATGGCTGAAGCAGAATGGAACACAGGGTCATACTCAGATACACTCATAAAGGCTTGAAGGTGATGTTCATGGCACTCTTTAAATAACCCGATTTGTTCTTAAACATGGACCCAAAGCACAGCCAGAAACATTTGGCTAATTATGCAGACAGCCAGTACTAGGCTGGCCAAGTTAATTATGAAGACTATCAACAATGGGCAAAACAAATTACTTGGGCAGAATAAGACACTGCTACTCAGTGACTAATAGCAAAACAGCTTGCCCAGACAGATAAGTAAGGGAGGACACAGATTCATACCACACACCAGATGGGTTTTCCAGTGGCAGAGGCAAATAATTTCAAAAACACGCTCCTCCAGCAACTTTAAATGACTGTTCCTGCAATCCCATAATGAGCTTGTGCCTTTTGAATAAAGATGCTTCCCCTATGCGCCTCCAAAATAAAGTAGGCAAAATAATCTCTCTCTCTCTCAGAAAAATAATTTATTCACATCCCACCTTACTAATTATTGGTCCAACTGTGTGAAAGTTATGGGACTTTTATGACCCTAAATTTGCTCATATTTAAAATGAGAGTTAAAAGCTCTCTAAGCAATTTTTCATTTTGGGGCACAATGGATTATGGCAGCCAACCAAATTCTGGAATCCCCACTCCACTCCCAGTGTCTGCATGCTGGATAAGAGATTTATATATGAAAATATGCATGTAAGTCCCATTTAGCATGAATGAAGTGGAGAAAACAGATAACTCAGCATACTAATTGATCTGTGTATTCTCTGGCCCCTGTACAAATGTATCATCCATTACACAGTTGTTGGAAGATAGTGTTGCAGCATGGGAAGAGGACAGTCAGAAGGAGCAAGATCTCAATTACCTGTACATACACTGAACTGAATGTGTGCAAAGGTAAATGAAACAAATCATTTCCCCTAGAGGACCATTAATGAGCAAGCCATAACAATTATGAATGGGTGGCGATAGCCTGTGTGGCAAGTAGAAATGGACAGATCAGTCTGTTTCTGGTGCCCCATCAATTCCACTTGTCTTCATTCCTAAGTCCATTTTGTTTGGTTGCTGCATTAATGTGCTGTTTCTTAAAAAAGAGAAACCCATGAACTTTGCTCTTGAAGTGCCAATTCTTCCTTGTACAAGAGTTCTTCATTGTAAAATGGTCACCAGGGTATCTATGGGAATGCCTGTTATTGTTGCTAAGTTAGCTCTGTTTCCTAATGTAATAATCTAATAATTGAGAGGTCATTCTCAACTGATCTTAAAAGATTGTTCACTGAAACATAACTGAATAGATGGGTTCTAATGTATACCTGTATAAGACCTTAGTAATTTCATGCTTTTGAGGTGCAGATATTATTTAATTTTTGATCATAACATTATTTTCATTGCTTTCTTGTCCAATGCCACCTCACTTTAACGTGGCTTTCTATAACATTTACCTTGTACTATAGCTGAAGAATTTCCAAGACACTGGGGAACCTTTTCTGCCTTTCACGAGGCCATAGCTCTTTGGACTTTTATTTAGAAAATCCATTAAAGTTTACAACACAACTGAACTAATATTTGCAATAAGGGAGTTGGAGATAAGTAATGTGTCTGATAAATGGAAAACTGCCCCAGGGTGCCTGGAGATTACTGTAATTTTGAAGAAGGCAGCTTATTTACAGGGGGGAATTCTTCTTGTATTATTTCTTAGTTTGCTGCATTACAGGGAAGGGAAAGTGACACAATGGGGATCGTGGTCAGGGAAGAAGCATTGTACAAATGCTGTAATTGCCCAGGAATTCCTTCTGGTAAAGATACTGTTAAAAGCTAAAGGATGACCTTGGATGTAATGAGGTCTTTGATAATTCCAGACTCTCCAAGTGTCATGGGCGTACCCAGGACCAAAGCTAGGGGGGCACACCAGCCATGCCCCCCAGCCACCCGATTGGCTAGCTGGCAATGACATGGCCAGGATCCCCCCAGGAGGCATGGTCAATGTGCACACCCCCCAGAGAAAAGGGGGCCATTTGCAAGGCAGCACACGGAGCCACCCACACTTGCACTCCTGCCTCGCCCGCTCCTTTAAGGGCAGCGGTGACCAAAAAGAGGCAGCAGCAGCAAAGCTGCCTCCGTTGAAGGAAACCTGGACCTGGACCTGGGCTAACTTCAGCCAACACTCTTTCAAGTCACAGCGAGCACAGCACAGAAAGTGCTGCCCCACAATGCTCCACGGCACTTCATTTGCCGTTTCGCCGCTGCCGCTGCCGTTTCACTTCAGCCAAGCAGGATGCACAGCATGCAACACCCCTGCCTGTCCTCTCCAGCTGCCCTGCTTCTAGGGGAGGGCAGCTGCCCCCCTACCCCATGCTGGGTACGCCCATGCCAAGTGTCCCTATTTTCCAGGGACATCCCTGATTTAGAGAAGTCATCCCAGTTTCTGATCTGATCCCGGAATGTCCAACTTTCCCCTATTTTCATTGGAGAAATCTTGACAGGTATTGTAGGGTGCCCCTATCTTCATTGGAGAAATGTTGAACAGAATGGAGCTATCTAACCCCCAAGCCAGGCATCCCCAAACTGTGGCCCTCCAGATGTTTTGGCCTACAACTCCCATGTTCCCTAGCTAACAGGACCAGTGGTTGGGGAAGATGGGAATTATACCGGTGGTCCAAAACATCTTGAGGGCCGAAGTTTGGGGATGCCTGCCCCAAGCTGTCTGAAGGCAATCCTGTATAGGGAAAGTTTAATATTTTATTATGTTTTTATATATGTTTCAAGCTGCCCAGAATGCTGGGGCAACCCAATAAGATGTAAAATTATTATTATGGAGTGGGACGTCCCTATTTTCATCAGAGAAATGTTGGAGGTTATGCAATTCCTCAGTCTCCAGCTTGATGGAGGAAGGCGTTTGTTTGGTAAGCAGGAAGTAACAGATGAGAAGAGTGCATTGGTCCATTTCCAGTATTATTGCTGACTCTATTAACTTGAGGAACCAGAGACCAAATAGCAAACATGTGCTGGATTATGGAGAAAGCTAGAGAGTTCCAGAAAAACGTCTACTTCTGCTTCATTGACTATGCAAAAGCCTTTGACTGTGTCGACCACAGCAAACTATGGCAAGTTCTCAAAGAAATGGGAGTGCCTGATCACCTCCTCTGTCTCCTGAGAAATCTCTATGTGGGACAAGAAGCTACAGTTAGAACTGGATATGGAACAACTGATTGGTTCAAAATTGGGAAAGGCGTACGACAAGGCTGTATATTGTCTCCCTGCTTATTTAACTTATATGCAGAATTCATCATGCGAAAGGCTGGACTAGATGAATCCCAAGCCGGAATTACGATTGCTGGAAGAAATATCAACAACCTCAGATATGCAGATGACACAACCTTGATGGCAGAAAGTGAGGAGGAATTAAAGAACCTTTTAATGAGGGTGAAAGAGGAGAGCGCAAAATGTGGTCTGAAGCTCAACATCAAAAAAACCAAGATCATGGCCACTGGTCCCATCACCTCCTGGCAAATAGAAGGGGAAGAAATGGAGGCAGTGAGAGATTTTACTTTCTTGGGCTCCCTGATCACTGCAGATGGTGACAGCAGTCACGAAATTAAAAGATGCCTGCTTCTTGGGAGAAAAGCAATGACAAACCTAGACAGCATCTTAAAAAACAAAAACATCACCTTGCTAACAAAGGTCCGTATAGTTAAAGCTATGGTTTTCCCAGTAGTGATGTATGGGAGTGAGAGCTGGACCATAAAGAAGGCTGATCGCCGAAGAATTGATGCATTTGAATTTTGATGCTGGAGGAGACTCTTGAGAGTCCCATGGACTGCAAGAAGATCAAACCTATCCATTCTGAAGGAAATCAGCCCTGAGTGCTGGAAGGACAGATCGTGAAGCTGAGGCTCCAATACTTTGGCTACCTCATGAGAAGAGAAGACTCCCTGGAAAAGACCCTGATGTTGGGAAAGATTGAGGGCACTAGGAGAAGGGGACGACAGAGGACGAGATGGTTGGACAGTGTTCTCGAAGCTACGGACATGAGTTTGACCAAACTGCGGGAGGCAGTGGAAGACAGGAGTGCCTGGCGTGCTACGGTCCATGGGGTCACGAAGAGTCGGACACAACTAAATGACTAAACAACAACAACAATTAACTTGGAAATAGGTAGGAAGTATCTAGATTTTGATCCAAAAGCAGTCCAAGAAAGATCCAGATAATTTTGAGGTTTTTTAACAACCACTTTTTTTCTTTTCAATTATATATTTGGTTTTATAAATCTATATTCTAGCAATGTTGTCATCCTGATTTTGTCCTGGCTTCTTCACATGGTGATCCTTTAGCATTGCTGTGACATTGCTTTTCTATCAGTTGGGAATGGAATTAAGATGTGCAGCCACATGACACAGTATATTGCTTTATATACAGCAGTGCTCATCCCCAGAGGCCAGAATCCTTCTATAATATTTCCTAAGAAGTAAGTTGCATTCCTCAAAAGACCCCTACAACTCTAAATGGTGGTACCACTCACTGGCCACAGCATTTCATGTTGCTGGGGATATCTTAAATGTACTTGCATTCATGGCGCATAGCATATTTTCAAATGTTGACTTGTATAACAGGTGTGTGCACTTTATATGCTAATCTCCTTTGATTATACCAAAATCTCCTACACAATTTTTAAAGTTGGGTGAACATTAACAATGCAGCAATAAAAAAAAAACGAAGTCCTGAAAAATCATTTGGCTGAAGAACGTGATTTGTTCTTTCACATTATCTGAGTCTGGAAAATGAGGGGGGGGGGAATCAAGGCCTAAAGCTAGCACATAAATGCTTTGAAGTGATTGTCAGAAAGCTTATCTATCTATTCTGGGCCCAGTTAAGAATCAAAGCCACTAGTTTCAGAAGGAACTATGGACTATAACTGATCATCTTACCTGACAGATTCAAGAGGCATTCCAACAGTAAAATAAGGGAGAAAATGCTACTCGCTTACCTACTGCTGTAACAGCAAGTAGCTGCCAAGTACAGGAGCGTTGCCAGGCACAGCCTCAGTTGTTAGCTTTCTTCTAATGAAAAAAGATTAGGTGTTCTCATCTCATCAGATGTGATGATGCAGGGAACCCTGCAGCCCTAGGCTTACCATGATGCAGACTTGGCAAAAACTGGACCAGGTATCTTTATTTCTTTTCTTTTTTTAAAGCCTCCTTCTGTACTCCTGATTACTGCAGAAAACAATCTCCATTTTGTTTGATTGTGCCAAAATGAACGCAAGCTTAAAGCAGATGCCACTAGGCATTCTGACAAGCTACTACACCTTCATATAAGAACATTAATTGCTGCGCGCAGCGTCTGATACAGCTCAAATAAGACATGCCCAGTAGTTCTTCTATAATCCCATCATCCTTCCTCATGGTGCATCCTGGAAAATTTCCTAGAATATAAATTAACAGAGAGCACCAGATTAGTGGCCGATGGCTGATAAATTATTAGCTGCGAACAGGGCTTTTTTTCAGCCAGAACTCACTGGAAATTAGTTCTGGCACCTCTCAGGTGGGCGCCATTGCCATTATAAGATAGCAAGGGAGGTGTTCAAGGTGAGATCTGGCACCTCTTTTTCTAGAAACATAGCAGTGGCTGTGAGGGTATGTGGCTGTATTACATGTTTTTAGATATTCTTCATTTCTAGGGTTTAAAAAAATGTTTTTAATTTTTGTATTGTTTTATCATTTTGGTACTGTATTTGCCACCCTGGACTCCTTTGGGAGGAAGGGCAATATATAAATTTAATAAATCAATAGTAGTAGTAGTAATGCTGAAGTTTGATTTTCCTTAGCTGTGACTTTAACATTTCTTCCCTCCACCCCAGGATGCTACACAGTTGAGTTTCCTGACAATTCTCTTAATAACGTCCAGCAAGTTCTTTGGGGGTTCAAGGCTTCTGTGTGTTGGGACTTTGCAAAAAAAGGTAACTCAGGTATAAAATGAAGCCTTCTTTAAACACACTCACACCATAGCTCCCCTACACTTCTTTAATCTGTTTCTTTCAATCAGAGTTAGGCTGGCATCTTGTTCAGTTCAAATGCTGCGTTAAATAGTCAATCAATCAAGAAATTAAATGATATGCCCTTTGTTAAAGTTAATTATGTGAGGATGGACATGCTCTGACTGAGCAGGACCTACTATATTTTTTTAAAAAAACTTTATGCCATTTCGCACCAAATGTTTTGGCAGCTTAATTACAGGCAGGTGGTGTAGCTGATGTAATTACACAGAAGGCTTCCTATTTTGTCATCACACTTAATTAGAGCTGTCTGGATATTGCTCTGGCCTGAAAAGGATGTTTCTTGGATCATGTTTCCATGTTTCTGAAAAAAGATGAAAATGTTAACAAGCTGAGAGCGAGTTGCCTGTTGAATCAAACACTGATGCTGGAATTTGCTTCTCCTTCAACAGAGGAAAAATCATGACATTCATAGGACTGGACTTTGGCCTCTCTTTAGAAAGGCAAAACAAAGGTTGGGATCTCAGTCATGTTTAACTGCTTTAATGAAAAGGCACAACCAGAACAACTAGAACTGAGATAAGTATCTAGAGCACAAAATTGAAAGGCACTACTGTAATCTTAGGCTCTAGAGGGCACTGAGTTGAACTCCTGCTTTGCTGTTTTCCTGGGAGGTCTGCTTCATCTTTATTTTATGCCTGTGCCTTAATTTACCCAAGAGAGAAGAAGTCTTTTTGTCAGAGGGGTTGGTCTTTCAAATTAAAATGCATAAAGTGATGTCCTTCCTTAAACTGAGAATTCTCCGGCTTACCCATAGTGAATCTGAATAATGATGCTAATGGCTTTGAAGGCTTAACAGAGGACAAAAGGCCCTTTCCAGATTGAAGATAAGTCAACCAACAGATGAAGGAAAATGCATTAGAGGACAATCCCATACATCCCTATTCAGAAGTGAGCCCCACCTGAGTTCAACGAGTCTCTCTCCCAAGCAAATGCGTACAGGATTGTAGTCTTGGTGAAGTGGCAAATTGCAGGCCTTTAAGAGAGACTGAGAAATCTTCCCTAGTGATTTGAAGCACAAAAGAAACACTGATGCTGTTCATGACAAATTTGAATGGGATTTCGTGCTTACATCAGAAATGTCTGGTTGTTGCTAGGGTGATCAGATGTACTATTTATCGAGGAAGGTCCTCTGTTTGAGAGGCTGTCAGAGAGCAGGGCCCTCAAAGATGTCCATCAACAGTAAATTAGCACTTGGCAGACCTAGCAGGTGCACAGATTACCTAGTCATAGCCTTTCCCGCTGTGTTGAGAAGTATTGTACTTCTATTTAAATAAAGTCATTCTTTCTAAATGTGCAGCTATACATTAGTAAAGGTAAAGGTAAAGGGACCCCTGACCATTAGGTCCAGTCGTGACCGACTCTGGGGTTGCGCGCTCATCTCGCATTATTGGCCAAGGGAGCCGGCGTATAGCTTCCAGGTCATGTGGCCAGCATGACAAAGCCGCTTCTGGCAAACCAGAGCAGCACATGGAAACGCCGTTTACCTTCCCGCTGTAGCGGTTCCTATTTATCTACTTGCATTTTGACCTTCTTTTGAACTGCTAGGTTGGCAGGAGCTGGGACCAAGCAACGGGAGCTCACCCCGTCACAGGGATTCGATCCGCCAACCTTCTGATCAGCAAGCCCTAGGCTCAGTGGTTTAACCACAGCGCCACCTGGGTCCCTATACATTAGTAGCATGTGCAAATATAGGGTTGCCCTAATTCAAAGAGTGAAAATCCAGACAGAAAAGTTGTTGAGCTTTTTGCCCAACATTGTTGAGGTTCTTTTTTTTTTTTTTGCAAAATCACAAAAACATGACGATTTTGATCTATTTTTAAGGGAAATCGGCAAAAACAACACCAGCTACGTGGGTTGCCATATGTCCAGATTTTGCCAATTTCCACCCAAACACTGCTTCTGATTACAGAATTCCAGGTATGTCTGGGAAATTCCGGACATATGTCAACCCTCTATGCAAATCTGTATCCTCTTTTGTCCTGTTCCTCCTCCTCCTCCTCCTCCTCCTCCTCCTCCTCCTCCTCCTCCTCCTCCTCCTCCTGATGTGTAAACAGTTACTCTCATTCTAGCATTAATAATATGCTGCTTGGGCATGAACAGGATGCTTCCAGGATCCATTCTGACGCTGCTATTAGGCTGAGCAAGTTGCATGGCACATCGCAGGGCTGGGGAACCTATGGCTCTCCAGATGTTGTTTGACTTCCATCAACCCCAGCCAGAAATGATGGGAGCAGCATCCAGAGAGCCACATCTTCCCTCCTCCATGTTGTGGTGGCCAGCAGCAAGGACTCCTTTTCCTCCTCCTATCCACAGCCGGCAAGGCAGCTGTGCCTGAGCGCCCCCCCCCCCGGAAAAGGATGCCTCGCTAGCTGGCTGCGGAGAATGGAGCTGAACTGCTTCTCTCTCTCGGAGGAAGCACCGCTGCCGCCTGCTGTCTTTTTTCATTGACTTTGTGGGTGTCAGTACTGGCGGAGGAAGGGGGTGTGGTGGGTGTGGTTCACCCCGGGTGTCATCCCTGAAGGGGGGGTGACATTGCCGCCCCACCCCCTGGGATGCTCGCCCACGGGTGCACAGCATGTGCATCGCTCCAGGTGCCAGAGCAGCTAGCTCTGCTTCTGGGTGTCAGCCCCCCCCCATTATACTATTGTGGGTGCCCAAACACCCACAGCTCCCCTGAGTTGGCTCCTATGCCCACATTTAAGGGTAAATGCCAGGTGGTTTAATTTGACTTCTTAAAGCCCTGTCACCATAAACTCTGCAAACGAGTACAAATAATGTCCTAGCACAGCTTTTAACAATCCCCCGCCTCGAACATGGAGTGCTCTGAGAAAGCAAATAGTTGTCAACTGGAAAACCTCCAGTCCCGGTATGATCACTCTATGCCTGGTATGAAATATCTACCTTATCATTTGCATGTGCCTTTGATCCTGGACAGTTTCCTTGTTGTGTTAAGTGAGTCAATACTCTGAATGGATAACATTGTCTCAGCTCTGAGGGGAGGAGATAAAAGTACACACACATTTCCAGTATGGACCGATGCAAGTATATCCCTACTTCTGGAGAAAAGTTATTTGTCTTGTGGAGGGAGGGTAATACAGGCAGTAATATAACATGCTACCCTGGCTGCATTTCTTTCAGAAATAAAACATTACTGGGAAATCCAGTGGACCTCATCCAGACTGGCTGGATGAAGCCCATTGGAGTGCCTTCCCCTGCTACCCTAAGGGCAGCACTAGAATATTATTTCATTACTACATTTTGTTGCTGTACAGCAGTGTGAATACATACCTTTAGCTCTGCCCCACCCCAGGATAGACCTGAGAACTGCTAATAGACATCCACAGGGGAAACCTTGGATTTTATGGTACCTGACAATCTCCCACCTCACTCAGCAGACCGATCTTGGCAGAAGTCTGCACTGTTTGTGTGTAGAGGGCTTTTGAAAACGGGCCACAAGCTGCATAAAATATGTGGAAGACCATAGAGTTGGAACTTGGACCAAACGTTGCCCACTACTGACCTAAGAAATGTGTATCGCCCTCCCTGTGCACACGTGAAACTTGCAAAGGAAACTTGGAACCCTATCTTACTGGGCACTTGCTTCTCCTTGTCTGTCACTGTCCCCTGAACACAAGATAAAAATGGATAGTCTGAACATGTCTTCATCTTTGTTTTGCTGAAGAAAGTGCTGCTTATCTAGTTCCAAAACAGAACCCTCAGAGAAGGCTGCTATGCTTTCATGTGTAAGTTACTGAAAATAGTTTTGGGATCAATAGTGTATACAGTATAAGGGTACTAGTTAGAAAATTACCTGGATGGATCACATTATATCCCACACAGACAAGAAGGGCACTGCCAATGGGAGCTAGGCTGAAGCACACAGACTAGAAAAACAACTGTTCTTGCTTGCTTGCTTGCTTGCTTGCTTGCTTGCTTGCTTACTCAGCAACCCTTACTTCTCAGGAACTCTCTTGAAATAGCTACTCATTATCACACCACGTCTGTCTTGTCCTCTGCAGGCAACATGCCACCCACTCAACATCCACAAATGCTGCAGCTTCAAGCCATACAGACTACATGTGAGGTCTAAAGCCAGGTCTAAAGTCTTCCAACTACTAACCAGTCGGATGTCAGCTGCTCCTTTGTGGGCGTTGCCATTTTGATGCTCCAGGAGGGTTCCATTGCCTTGATAGAGTGCATGACCCTCAGGTCCAGAACTACTTGGGATGTGTCAATATGTCATTTTCTGTGGTTTCTGTCACCTTCTCATTTTTCTAGTCTTTAGTTTAGTTCTCTACATTTTCACATCAGGTTTGGAGGGGTTTTTTATTAAAAAAAAACCCAAGAACAAGAACAACAACACAAAAATTTGTGAAGCTGGAACTCATGAAGAACCTAGGTATGCAGGATTGCACCTAAGTCAAGGGTGCATCTTTCCTGCTGAGCAATTAAAGATTGGTCAATTGGCAAAGAAAACACACACACACACACACACACACACACACACACACAGGGAGAGGGGGAGAGAGGGAGGGAGGGAGGGAGAGCGAGAGCGAGAGAGTTGTAGAGGAATCAGGCTTATCTATGCAAACCATTCCTAATGTTGCTGCCCTCCAGATGTTTTGGGCTACAACTCCCATCAACCCCAAGCAGTATGGTCATGCTGCCTGGGAGTCTTGTAACCTAAAACATCTGGAGGGCACCAGGTTTGGGGAGGCTCTTCTATGGCATTTCCAGCACTATGGAATATATTGGCTCATTATTTAGTATGCAACTATATCCATATTGTGATTTCCCCCCATTGAAATCTTCCAGAGTTTAAATTATCTTATGCTCTGAGTATCCCAGTTTTATTCACTAGCTGCCTGTTTGAAGGTTTAAAGGTGATAAAATTAATTACTCCTCTGGTTCATCATGAGGCAGTAACCCAATTAGTATGTGGCTAAACTTGGAAGACCAAAGGGAATTGGATTAGTACTGAGAACGACAAAGAAGCAATTAAAGCACCGCTATTACGAGAGACACATTTAATTAACACACACTGTTTTTATTTTCTTTCATGTTTGAAAAGCTAGGGAACTGACCTCCATTTTGTGTCTGGAGACTGCAAGAACCCACTCATTGTGCTGACTATGAACAAGGCAGATGGAAAAGGCCTTCAACAGAACTAGGCATGAGGACTCTCTGAAAACAACAGCACTCCTTTTGGGTGATTTTTGACTAAAGGCTCATGAAAGGATTTGCATTAAGGGATGATAAAGAATATTGCAGTGTTCTCTTTGTGGCAAAATCTGGACCCATAAACTCTATTACGTCTCAATAGTAATGCATGCTCCTTCCTAAGCAGCCCAGAATTTATTAATTAAATCCTGTCTGGAGGAAGATTGAGAAATCCTGATGATTATTAACACCAATGTAGCCATAATGTGTCAGCCATCCCAGCCCCACTTTCCCTACAGGTATTTACAGACTGCCTGACAAATGTGACCTGGGATATAATTGGCTAGAAGGTGCCAGCTGCCACTAAAATGCTTTTAAAAAGGACTAGGAAAATGGTCCTTTGCCCCTCATGGACCATCAGAAAACCCTGCAACTGGCCAGCTATGATATGTTAGTCATGAGGAGACCAGAAGCCTGTTTGTCAGTAACTTGTTCTGGCCGTTCTTAGTTGGTGGAGCGATTTGTCTTGTTCAGGATAAGATAGAGTTAGAGAGTTCCTTTTGCTTTCAATATTTTGCTTTGTCCCTTTGTTCTCACCCTTGCCTTTTTCATTCCTAAGAAACATTAAGTAATTTGACAAGTTGGGTCTTGCGTTCACAGCTGTCAACTCACAGGTTTGGTGGGGGGGAACCATGTGCCTAAGCCACCTTGTTCATGCTACAGAGCTAAAGGAATTGGGGTTGGCATAGAAAAGCAGGCTGCTCTATTCAATGGGACAGAAAGAGAGGTGGGCACCAGCTCTGCTTGCCTTGTAAATGGAGAGGAATCTTGGTGGTGGTGAAACAATTTTGTTTTACCTCAGGGAGTGTCAAATAAACTGGATGCTATCTTTAAGAGTTTCTGGAAAGTCCCAGAATTCCCTCTCATTTGGGGCCTGGAGGAGAGTGGCGGCGGCAATGATTACCAGGCAGCTTGGCACATGCCTGGCCTACTTCACAAGGCAATTGTGTACAGAAGGGCATTATTAGGCTTTCCTAGCCCCCCTTCCCTTCCCTTTACAATCTTGGCATCATGAAGCCAGCCAGACCTATGGTGATTTGACTGAGATCAAACAAACTCTTCCCAGTACGCTCACTCTGAACAAAGGATGAAAAGGGGGAATATGTTCACCTGTTATTGTATAAATTGGGCCCACACTCTGTGTCTTGCCCACCATACATTCATTATCTGCTGGCAAAGTGTAAAGGTAAAGGGACCCCTGACCATTAGGTCCAGTCATGACCGACTCTGGGGTTGCAGCGCTCATCTCGCTTTACTGGCCGAGGGAGCCGGCGTACAGCTTCCAGGTCATGTGACCAGCATGACTAAGCCGCTTCTGGTGAACTAGAGCAGCACACGGAAACGCCGTTTACCTTCCCGCCAGAGCGGTGCCTATTTATCTACTTGCACTTTGAGGTGCTTTCGAACTGCTAGGTTGGCAGGACCTGGGACCAAGCAACGGGAGCTCACCCTGTCGCGGGGATTCGATCCACCGACCTTCTGATCGACAAGCCCTAGGCTCTGTGGTTTAACCCACAGTGCCACCCGCAAAGTGTAGACCCAGTTTAATACACTCTTTGTAACGCCACCCCCATCCCTGTGGGATTGCTAGCTGGGATTGGATAATATCAATCAATCAATCAATATACTTTATTCGACCGATAGTCAGAAACAACAACAACAAAAAACCATTTCTCAATACAAAGATAAACATATAAAACTGAAGGCATCAGAGGGATACATAAATGGGGTATCACCGCGCTACTAAACCTCCTACAGATAACCCACATCAAGACATTTGATTATACGTTTCCAACACTTGAGCGCCAGGAAGAGGAATTTAGCCACTGAGAAGGTTATTTTCCCAGTGGGCTTGTTGAGCAAATATGCTGCCTGCTGTTCTCTTGGTCGGGAACTAAACTGAGATAAATACGGGTCTATAAGATATTGCCTTAAATCATTATAAAAGGGACAACTCAGTAGAATGTGTTCTGTGGACTCTACCTCACCCAAGGCACAATGGCACATTCTCTGACCGTATGGGACTCCTCCAAATCTTCCCCTCAAAACTGCTGAATCAAGGACATTCAGTCTAGCCGCAGTAATTAGTCTGCGGTATTCCACGTAGTGGATATCCGCCAGGTAACGGGCTGCTGCAGACCGATACACCTGCTCCCCTAAAAACATCCCAGATTTCACGCGGGCTATGTCCTCCTGTCTGGAGATATCCCCCAATCTCTGAGCGATCATCGCTTTAGCGCGGCTGTATGTCATGGACTCAATATAAAGGGAGGACAGACCACAATTTTGCACTTCCTCTACCACTTCCCTTTCCCATGGAGATTTAAAATTATCCCTCAGAATCAGGGGGGCCAAACCCATCGGTCTGAAACATAGTTTGAGCCATAGCCACAATTTCGCTTTCAGGGCCACATACGTAAAGGCTTGACAACCGGTCTCCAATCTCATGATCGCACCCGCAACAGAAGGAGGGATCCTGAGAATGGCCCTGAGGAATTGTGATTGGATAGATTCCAATCTTACAAAGTCCCTACGCGAACCCAAGGCAATGCCCACCAGAAGTAGTGGGAGAACTTTCATTTTAAAGAGTCGCAGGGCAACTCTTTAAATATGTCACGTCAGTGCTTCATCATCTTCGCACCTGATCTCTGTACTTGCCCAGGAAGGGAATGTGCCAGCCTTGAACATCCCCCTCAAGAACATCCCCCTCAACAACCCAAGAGAACAAGCATGTTTGTTTCTTCTGAAGTATAAAGGAGACTCCACCTTGTTCCACACCACAAATAAATTAATTCCCTTTAAAAATAACCCTGCTGTTACCACTCTGTTCTTCCCTCTTGCATAAGTTGATGAGTGGGATGTGCTTTGAAGACAGATATTTAAAATGGGCCGCTGCAACCCTGGACCATCATTCTCTCCCCCTGCACACGGTGTTCACGGTAAGAGCAGGAGAGAAGCAGCTCCAGGATGATTGCTGTGCTGCTGTTGGTGTTTGGAATGACCCCTGACTACATATTTCCTGTCAGTGCTGACATCCCTGTGGTCCCAAACTTTGACGCCCAAAAGGTAAGACGTTTACAGATGGGACTTTCAGATAGGGAAGCCTTACCTGGATAGGATACCCAAGCAGCTTTGCTCTTGAGTAAAGGCCCTGTTGCTTTTGGGTCCCCCTTTTCCTCTCCCCCAGGTCCAGAAGTTTGGCTATCAGCAGATTAATAGTTGCCTGATTTTGATATATACTCCTAGCTTTGGTAGGAAAATACTAGAGATGAGGTGGGTTGTGTTATATAACGAACCCTTGTCAACTTTCTCTGATCCCTAAAATGTCAATCAAAATTCTTCTGATTTAGACTGTCGGGAAGTGGCACCCCATCGGGATGGCTTCCAAGCTGCCTGAGTTGACTGAGTATGAGCAGAAAATATCACCGATGGACCACATGGTGGAGCTTACAGATGGAGATATGAAACTCACCACTAATTATATGTATGTCGTTAGTATCTTACAACTGATACCTCTCCTCCCATCATGCATAGGCTGAGAATTGAACCTGGGTCCTTGCACATGCAAAGCAAGTGCTCTGCCACGGAGCCAAAGCCCTGATTTCCCCTGAAATTGTTTTGAGATGGTTTGGAAAGGGCATAAAGTTTCTGGCACTGCCAGTCAGTGTAGGCAATATTGAGCTGGGTGGAGCAATGTCCAGATTTTGTGTAGAGCTGCTGCTTAGGGAAGACCACAGGTTTCCCATCCCCAATTATCTCTCTTTTTTGGGGGGGGTGTCTGGTTTTATCTTAAAGAGCTACTTAGGTTGGGCATAGTGATATAAATAAAACATTGCTGGAAAGTCAGTGGAGACATGAGTAATCCTGCAGAAACCTACATTTGATCATGTAGAGGCCTCCAAGAAGGCCTGTTCATTTTGAAGGCATTGGTCAGGGTGCCATTCCTCTTGACGCTCCAGCTATCCTTCCCTCTGGTAGACAGAAAGGCATTTTACTGGAACTGTATTTCTTCCATCAGTGGCTCTGACACCCTAAGAAATACAAGTGGGAGAGGCAAGGCAGAAGCAGGCTGGGTATCTGGTTTTGAAGTGCTTTCATTTAGCTCTCTTTTCCAGGGACGGTGTCTGCAAAGAAGCAACTGCTATGTTAAAGCACACAGACAAACCTGGTGTATTCAAATTTACCGGTGAGTACGACTGCCATCAGCCACCCTATTACCTGATGATAAAGTATGTTTTATGATCAGAAGATCCAGATGCTGTGATTTGGGCAAATGTTCAAACATCTGTTCTTTTCCCCATTTATATGCTTCTTTTGAGTGCAAAATCGAGTTTTGTGGGGGAGAGCAGTGCAATCACTTGCCCCCCAATAAAGATGTTTATTTTAGGAAATACATAACAAGGCTAGAAAAAGGTTTCTAAGTCTAGGCAGTGCTTTTTTCTGGCGGGACACAGGGGTACACATTCCCCTAAACATTTTTTTCAATCTAAGTTTGGCCTCATTGAGGGGCAGTATTTCAATATGAGTAGGAAAATGAGAGTGCCCTTAAACATTTATTTTAAAGAAAAAAACACTGGGTCTAGCTAAAGCTAAGTAGTCTGAGAAAACAAAGGCAGCCATGCTTGCTCCATAGTTCTTTCGGAAGATCGTTTCAAGCTGATCTCTCATCTTGAAATTAAAGAGAGAAGTGAAGGGAGGAGGAGGAGGTTGTAAAGAGGATTCAGCATAAGACTATCAGTCTAAATAACAAAGAGATAGGAAGGGCAAATGAGGAGTTAAAGACTCATGGCAGATGGTTAAACCAATGCCTCTACTTCCCAACTCAGAAATATATGGTTTGCCTTGTATGCCATTCAAAATTAATCTTGGGCCTTTCAAAATGGAAGACTCCTGTTTTCTCTTTAGATCTCCCCTCTGCTTAACCAGGAGGAACTGGAGTGTTTCACTCCAGGCTGCACAAGGGAGTTCTGGGTAACAGCTGGGATCTATGTTCTCAGACCTGGGGAGCAGCCTTTGCTTTTTTTATCGCAGAATCCCAGGTGGCCAGACAACTGATCTGTATTGGACTGGGAAGGGACTCTGTCATCCTACAATCTTTATCTCGCAACTGACCCTATACGCTGCCCTCATAGATACCAACCCAGTCTGATTGGTTTTTTGGGTGGGTGGGTGGATTAATCATTCTTTTGGTAATATTGTGCTCGGTGAAGAGTGCTGGAGAACTTAAAAGTTGGCCAGTCTTTCCTGACACTAGGGTTGGCTGAAATAAATGTAATGCTCACCTAGAGGGTTTTCTTATTTTTGAAATGGACCAAAACAGCTAGTTTTTGCTTTCCTAGTGAGGTTCTCCAAAGCCCTTGGGATGCCACAGGAAATGTTCTAGTTTAACAGAGCCAGGCAAATAACAACAACAAAAACAATAATTTTATTACTTACCGGTATATCCCATCCATCTGACCGGGTTACTCCAGCCACTGTGGGCGGCTCTCAACAAAGTTAAGGAGCTGCAGAAGGGGTAGCAAGTTCCCACCGTCTGGAGCCTCTCTGCCACCTGCTTGCTTTGCTACTCTCCAAACAAGACTTCTGCAGGGTCTAAGGATCCCCCCCTCCCTGCCACACATTGAGAAAAGGGACGGGAGGGGGGTCCTTCCTCAAAGCAAGGCCTTCTGGGACAGGGGTTGAGAGAATGTCCACATAAGGACAGGGAGCAAGACGACTGGGGGGGGGGGAGGAATGGTGGTTCCCACTGCCTGCTTTAGGTAGGGCAATCTGTGGCACTTAAAATTACTTCTGAAGACATATTAAATGAGGGGTTGGGAGAAAGAAGGAATAATTAAGATGACTAAGAGTGGCTGATCCCAATTTGCCTGCCCCCCCCCACTAACAGCCAAGATATGGGGAAACCGCTTCCTTCAACTGATGTCTTGTGTTGTTTCCTGTATAGGTGGTGAAATCCGCATGATGGATATTGATTATGAAAAGTATCTCATTATGTACATGAAGAAATCAACTTTTGAAGCCATGTATCTGTCTGGTATGTGTTATGGCCATGGATTTTGTTTTTATTTATTAAATAAAGCGCTTTACCCATAGATCTCAGAGCAGTTCACAACATAAAACAGGAAGATAAGAAAACACAAAATACACAATAGAAACAAAAACAAACCTATAACCTTCACTCCACTTGTTAGTTCTCTCTCTCTCTCTCTCTCTCTCTCTCTCTCTCTCTCTCTCTCTCTCTCTCTCTCTCTCTCTCTCTCTCTCACACACACACACACACACACACACACACACACACACAAACACCCTAAGATTCACAAAAGGAGAATGGGTTGGGAGGGGAGGAAAGACGCAACCTCTGTTTCAAGTCTGAGTTTCAAGTATTTCTATTGACCAGCCAGAGCAGAAAAAGTTCAAAGGTAGGAGGCAGAGCCAGTGCTGCTCATCACTCTGCTGTCCTGAAGGAGTTGGCCCTGCCCTGCCTGTCCCTCCTGTACTACACTTTGGTGGCTGGTGGAAGTTTTTGCCTAAAACATCTGGAAGGCATCTGTTTATGGAAGGATACCCTAAGTTCTCTTCAATCCAATTATGGATCTAGTTAACATACAAAAATAGAATGCAACATTATTGAATATCTTTATCTATACATATACATATATACATATATACATATACACACACACACACACACACACACACACACACACACACACATATGTTTTTGCACATATTTTTAAGCTTAACATCCGACTTATAGATAACATAGAAAACATTTGGCTACTACAGCCTGAGACTTCCACCCTCCTCGACTGATGGTTTTCCAACTTACTCTCCAATATTGCATTTTGTTGTTATACTTATTGCTATTAAGTCCTTATCATAAGTAAACAAATTATAGATTTTTCTATGAATTTGCCCAGTTAGTTTCGCCAACTCAGCATAGTCCATCTATTTCATCTGCCATTCTTCTTCCATTGGAATCTCTTCCTGCTTCCATCGTTGGGCTAATAATATTCTTGCTGCAGTTGTTGCATATAAAAACAGTCTCTTATCTTGCTTATGTACTTCAGTACCAACAATACCAATTAAGAAGACTTCTGGGTTTTTTTTTAAACAAATGTATATTTCAGCATTTTAAAAAGTTTATTATAAATCATTTCCCAGAAAGCCTTCAATTCCTTACAAACCCACCTCGTAGGTTAAAAAGTACATTAGTTTTCTTTACATTTCCAACATTAATTATTTGTTTTATACATTTTTGCTGATTTCGCTGGTGTTATATACCATCTATACATCAATAAGAGAACTGCAAACTGTAAAATATATTCCACATTTCCATAGTTTTCCCCCAGTCTTCTAACTGTATATTATAACCAATATATTTTGCCCAATGTATCATAATTGATTAACTTCTTTATCTTTTACATGCCATTCCAAAATTAATTTATACATTTTTATAATATTTTTACCTTATTGCTTAATAACTCTAATTCAAACCTCAATTTTGTATACCAAAACCAATTTTTCTTTTTGTCATCTTTAAAAATTTCATTTATTTGATGATAATGCAACCAATTATTCACCAAACCTTTAATTTCCTCATACAGTTTTATTTTCCTTTGGTTATCCATCTCCATCACCAATTGTTCATAGATGGTACAATTTTTGGCCATATTTAACTTTTTTACATTTATTGCCTCTAATGGCGACAGCCACCATGGTGTTTTGCATTCTAGTAAACTCTTGTATCAATTCCACACCTCATATAGAGATTTTCGAATTATGTGGTTCAAAAAGCCTTTATGAACTTTTAACTTTTTGTACCATTAATATGCGTACCACCCAAATTTGTTGTCAAAGCCTTCCAGATCTAATAGATCTGTATTTTTTAACAATATCCAATCCCTTAACCAACAAAGGCAAGAAGCTTCATAATACAATTTCAAATCAGGCAAGGAGAAGCCACCACTCTCTTTTGTATCTGTAAGTAATTTAAATTTAATTCTTGGTTTCTTCCCTCGGCAAACATATCTTGTATTTACCTTTTTTACCACCTCTATACCTTTTTGTTATTGCAATTTATCTTTTAGACCCTGATTCCTATTCTTAACAAGCATTTTCTTTTTCATTTTATTTAATTTAAAACCTGCTACCTGTCCGAATTGTTCAATTCTTTCCAGTGCTTCTTTAGCACTGGTTAATGGTTCTTCCATTGTTATAACTAAATCGTCCGCAAAGGCCTTTAATTTATATTCATTCTGACTGACACTGATTCCCTTTATTTTTTCTGCATTTCTCAAATTTCTTAGAAGGACTTCCATGACCGTAATGAATAATAATGGAGATAACGGACAACCCTGTCTGGTACCTTTCGTAATTTCAAAATTCTCTGTTAACACATTATTTACAATCAATTTAGCTTTTTGATCTGAATATATAGCTCTAATACCTTTTATCTTTTTAAAAAACTGTCCCACTTCCCTTAGTTCCAAATTCTTTATCATAAATTCCCAAGAAATATTGTCAAAGGCCTTTTCCGCATCAATAAATATTAATGCTGCTTGCTTATCATTCCTGACCGTCAAATACTCAGTTATGTCAACTACGGTATATTCCTTATGTTATCTTTCATTTGAGGTTATGTGGCTAATTTTTAAACACTTTTTTGTTGTTGTTGCTATCAGCAGCCATCTATACTGTAGAGTGGAACTTCTACTAACAGACATAATCAGTTCCAGAGGTCCGGCCGTATATTGATCTGGGTCGCTGGTAGAAAGTTGTGCGCAGGAGCATTTGACGGTAGCATGCTTCTGCGCATGTGCAGGTGGCGGTGGCTGCGAGTGCGCAAACAGCGGAAGCTGCTTCTGCACATGTTTGAATCGTGGCAAACCCGGAATTTTCTTCCAGGTTCGCCGCGGTCATGACTTGGATTGGGCCCGAAGTAGAGGGAGTCCTAAGTAGAGGTTCTACTGTACAGAGTTAAAATGAAGGAGGAAAACATATTTAAAATCTTGGCTACAATAATCTTCTAGAATAAAAGGTGGCTAATGGAATAATCAACCCTTCCTGGGATGAAGGGATATATTGGAAAAGGGAGCTGTACCCTAAAGAATGGCCACTTTAGCACATCACATGAAGAAAAAAATGTGTCCCCAAAATAAAAGGCAATAGGGGGCTGCAATATTAACAATGATCCAGCAGAAAGAGCAGCTACCATAAAGCCTCCCACTAGCAAATATGGACATCCAGCCCCTGTGTATGCTTTCAGTTCCTTTGCCATGGCCAGACTTGGCCCTCCAGATGTTTTGGGACTACAACTCCCATCATGCCTAGCTAACAGGACCAGTGGCCATGGACTATGGGAATTGTAGTACCAAAACTCTCTGGAGGGCCAGGTTTGGCCATGCCTGCTTAGATCCTCTTCTCTGGTTTCATGGGGGTTCTGTTCCTGACTGTCTAGTGGACAATCCAGAGAAGATGGTGGGAAGAAGAGACTTCGGGTGCTCTATAGCAGTGTTTTTCAACACTGGTGTGCCGTGGGAGAATTACTTCATATATAGTCAATATAGGCACAGAGTTAAATTTTTTAACATTTTCTAATGGTGATGTGCCTCATGATTTTTTTCATGAAACAAGTGTGCCTTTGCCCCCAAAAGGTCGAAAAACACTGCTCTATAGACATAAAACAGATATTTCAGCCTTTCTGAGAACAACAATTTACTCAACCTTTGCTTTTGTTTAAAGCTAGGGGGTCGGACGTGGGAGATGACATCAAAGAAAAATTCAAGAAATTAGTCTTGGAGCAAAATTTTCCTGAGGCACACATCAAATATTTTAATGCTGGTAAAGCAACCTGGTCTCAAGATTTTTTTTATTGTAGATAAAAAATGAATGTCTCTGTGTGAAACAGAATCTGAGGATCTATATTTAGTCCCAGAGAGATTCACTGATCTGGATCACAAGTACAGTTCAAGTACAGTGGTACCTCGGTTGTCAAACGTTTCAGAAGTCGAACATTTCGGTTTTCGCCGAAAAGCTGCAAATAAATGCTTCCATTCTGAACGCACCTCGGAAGTTGAACGGCTACTGAGGCGCGTTTCTCAATTTTCTCAATTGCCCATTGCACCTTGGTTGTCAAACGTTTCAGAAGTCAAACAGTCTTCCGGAATAGATTACGTTCGACAACCAAGGTACCACTGTAGTTAAATCATTGAAATTAACTGAGATCTGATTTCCATGCTTAATCAAGCTATCAGGAAATGAGCAAGGGGTTGATTGGCTAAGAGCAGCAGACAATTTGGACCTAGCTGTGGGGATGGATAGGAAGGAGTTTGTTCTACATCCCTCAGCTGGGGTGGTGGGACATTGTGGTTCCTGGGCAGGGTCTGGCTAGAGCCCAGCTGAGGGACACAGGTGCGCTGTGGTATACACCACTGAGCCTCTTAGGCTTGCCAATCAGAAGGCTGGCGGTTCGAATCCCCATGATGGGGTGAGCTCCCGTTGCTCTATCTGAGCTCCTGCCAACCTAGCATTTCGAAAGCATGCCAGTTCAAGTAGATAAATAGGTGAATGGCATTTCCATGCGCCCTGGCTTCCGCCATTGTGTTCCGTTGCACCAGAAGGTGTTTAGTCATGCTGGCCACATGACCCGGAAAGCTGTCTGTGGACAAACGCCGGCTCCCTTGGTCTAAAGCAAGATGAGCACATCAACCCAATAGTAACCTTTGACTGGATTTAACTGTCCAGGGGTCCTTTACCTTTACCTTTTTACCTAGATCCCAGCTCTAGATCGTGGCCTGGTTGGGACTAGCAACTCTGTCTTCGGCTGCCTTATGGGGCTCAGATTCCAGTTAATTATAATTAAAGTAGCTTCAGTCCCAGCTGCAATGAGTCAGCTTCCACTTGGCTGTAGACTGGAAAACCCCATCTCCGTGTTGCCCCTGTAGAACTCAATAGGTGAGGGCAAAACAAAAATGACTTCCCTCTGCCCTGGTGTTGCATCATTTGCCCTGGTGTTTGCATCTGCTGTTGGCCTCCCTGCCTCCCATGCCAGCAATCCCAATGGGCATCATCTGCCACTGATTCCGAATAAAGAAATAAATATGAGTTTTCTTCCTCCTTACCAGTTTTCCTGAAACACTTCTCTCCCTTTTCCCCTTAGAACAATGCACTCCAACAGCTGCTTAATAGCCAGATATTCATTCACAAACACAGAGAACCTTCGTTTGGCGTTGGTTTAATAGCCAGATATGGCATTTCTCCATATATATTCACACCATCGGTTAATAATTAGAAGCACCCAATCATTTCTTTTTCTGAATGGTGGAGACGATGATGAATACGGATCAATCAACTCACCACATTTCTAGCTTGTGTAAATTGATGCAATCAGAACAACAATGTCTTTGGGTTCCTCCCTCTCCTGAAATTATTTTAAAAATAAATACATTGCTTAGATCTTGAAAATGTTGTCAGATGCATTATTGAAGGTCAAAATGGGAGAAGATAAACATATATGAACCCATCAAGCAGCCAAAGCATCTGCCCAGTGAGTGCTCGGCTGTAGAGGTTGCCAATATGGTTCTCCAGCTTCAGCCATCCATGCCCATTGGCCAAGCTGACTGGGACTTATAGTACTGATGGATGGAGTTCAACAACCTATAAAGGTCACCATGTTGGCCACCCCTTGTCTACTCTGCATTGGCAGCAGGTCTCCAAGATCTTGGAATGAGAAAGGCTTTGCCCATGACATGCTCTTCCTTCAATTAAAGGAAGGCAGGCAACTCCTGCATGTAAGCCAGTGAGCTCCACCTGTTGCAAAAAGCCTTGGAATGAGAACTGTGGAAAGGGAAATGGGTACAGAAGGGTGAGAGAATATAAGTGAGATGCTGGTTGTAATTCAAAAAAGAAAGACTGATGGAGAAAGGTCAGAAGAGAAACTGAGAGGGACAAAATAGCAGGGCAGAGAAGATACAAATACAAAGCTTTCCATCAGCTCACCTGCTGACCCTACTTGGATAGGAACAGCTAGGCTTTGTTAGCTGCCTCATCAAATGAAAAACACAGGTGGCTATTAGTGAGAAGGACTTGTCAGTGGTGGCATTTCAGTTCTGGGACACCCTCTCCAGCAGAGCTAGCCTAGTGCTTGCAGTTTTCCCTTTTTGGCATCAGGCAAAGCCAGGCCTCTTAATACTTTCTGTATAGATTGTGTTCTCTTCTAGATTACCACACTTATCAGCCAATCACCCATTCCCACCACCCTTCTGAGTAATACCCCTCCCCACCCTCTCATTATATATAAAGGTCTGGTGAATTCTGTTTCAGTGTATCTGAAGAAGTGTGCATGCACACAAAAGCTCATACCAATGACAAATTTAGTTGGTCTCTAAGGTGCTGCTGGAAGGATTTTTTTATTTTGTTTCGACTATGTCAGACCAACACGGCTAGCTACCTGAATCTGTGTCACACGGGTTCTCTGTGTTCCACCAGATTTCTGATATGCCAACTATATCATAGAATCAAAGAATCAAAGAGTTGGAAGAGACCACAAGGGCAATCCAGTCCAACCCCCTGCCAAGCAGGAAACACCATCTAAGCATTCCAGACATATGGCAGTCAAACCTCCGCTTAAAGACCTCCAAAGAAGGAGACTCCACCACACTCCTTGGCAGCAAATTCCACTGCCGAACAGCTCTTACTGTCAGGAAGTTCTTCCTAATGTTTAGGTGGAATCTTCTTTCTTGTAGTTTGAATCCATTGCTCCGTGTCCGCTTATCAATGCTGTCTCCACCCAAAGTGCTACATAACAGTGCTACATATTTGTATAAAAAAGGGGAACTGGTTTATTTGTGGGCTGGCAATGCAGCCCATTCCCTGAGCAACTGAGAGGAGTGACCTTCAATGGCAGCCTATAGAGGAATAACATCGTTAGTTTTTATTTCCTTCCTTCCCACCTCTCACGTACAAAGATGTGGCTGGAGATTCATCTTGCCCAAGTGGCCATTTGGCTTCAGAAGAAGGGAACTAATATGTTTGTTCTCTTGGGATGTAGAGGGGGATGTTTTTGAAGGCTGGCACATTCCATTCCAGGGTGGGTGCAGAGATAACATGATCTCTGAGGCATTGCCTTCCTCCCCTCACCCAAGTTTGCCCAGAGCTTAAAGACTTACATCTGCCGCTGCCCCCCGCCCCACAAAAGAGGTATTGTAGAAGGCTTATCACAGAATGAAATGCTTAGGTTTAGCCAGGATACCAGACCATTGGATTATCGAACCTGAGTTTGGAGGGACTACCACTCCACAGACCGGATTCATCCCTAAACGGCCTCAGTCCTATATACCTGAAGGAGCATATCCACCCCCATTGTTCAGCCCGGACACTGAGATCCAGCGCCGAGGGCCTTCTGGCGGTACCCTCACTGCGAGAAGCAAAGCTACAGGGAACCAGGCAGAGGGCCTTCTTGGTAGTGGTGCCCGCCCTGTGGAACACCCTCCCATCGGAGGTCAGACAGATAAACAACTACCTGACATTTAGAAAACACCTAAAGGCAGCCCTGTTTAGGGAAGTTTGTGATATTTTAATGTATTTTCGTATTTGTTGGAAGCCGCCCAGAGTGGCGGGGAAAACCCAACCAGATGGGCGGGGTATAATTAACTAATTAATAAATAATAATAATCCCACCAAGCTTTCCTCAGTGGCAGTATTGTCATAGTGGGGTTGGGGGGTTAGGGTCTGTGCAGAAGACCAGCAAGGACAGAGTGATTATACTTACCCTGACTTGAAACTTGTCTTCTCAGCTCAGTGCCACAATGGGAATACAGATCAACTCTCCCCACAAACCCAGTTCAGAAAGATAGATAGATTTATTGCAGCTTTTAGCGCATATACACATAAAAATAGACACAATGAGACATACTTGCTTTACAATCAGTAAAAATAGATATAGAGCTAAAATTATAATTACAGAGGGTATAAAAATTAGGCAAAACAATATGGTAAAAGCTTTCTGGGTTCATGTAACAGTCCATTTCACCTCTTATAGAACACAACAGAAGTTAAAGATCTTGCCACTTGCAAGGTTACAAACGAGTCGGTGTCTCGCAGTAATAGGGCAAGATGAGTCTCTAATGGAAGTCCAGAGAATTTTTGGACTAATGGTCTCAGTAGGTTCATCCGGACAGCACTATACAGAGGGCAAGTAAAAACTATATGCTGATGGGATTCTGTCGACTGGTTATCACAGGAACATAGAACTGAGACTCGGCCCTTAGAGAATCTGTGAAGAAGGACGTTGGATGAAAAAGAATTGAACCTCGCTTTGATAAACGCAAAACGATGGCTGGCAATAGAGAGGGATGATAAATAAACTGGAACATGCTGTTCGGAAGTAATGCCCATGTGCCGAGGCAAACATTACCCCTCCCGCCCGGCCCAACATAAGATTACGTTGCAACTCTATATCATCCAATCTCTGATTGATAAATTCTTTACTGTGGTAAGATCAAAATTTAAAGATGTTAGGGGGGAGATTCCAAAAAGCAAAAGCTTGGCATGGATCTTACTGGCCCGGGGACTGATGAATTCGTCATGCCATAAACATTGGGCTAGATCTGTGCCAGATTGTTAGCCAGTAATTGAAAACCCGTTTCCACAGAAGTGTCTCTAGCAAGGGGATCTTCAGTTCCAGACGTATAGCCGCATTGCTCACACATGAGGGAAGTTTCAAAAGACGGCGTAAAAATTGATTTTGCAGGATCTCAAGAGGGCCAAAATTTGCCAAGGCAGCCCAAAGTGGTGCAGCATATGCAAGTACGGCGGCTACTTTCACATTAAACACCTTCAACCCCAAAGACACGCGGAGAGCCCCATCTGAGAAATAAAAGTGGAGAAGTGCGTGGGACACAGTTTTAGCCTTATTGAGTAGATATTGAATTTGTGCTTTCCATCTCAAGTTTTGTTGAAAAAAATATACCTAAATATTGGAATTTGGAAACTTGTTCTACTGATGCTCCATCGAGCTTCCACTTGCATAGTTTTCAGCTTCTGGAGAAAATCATTATTTTAGATTTAGAATGGTTGATGGTTAACTGATTGGTTTGACAATAGGTAGCAAAGATCTTCAGTGCTCTATTTAGGCTAGTTTGGGAATAGGAAAGAATTACTGCGTCATCTGCATACAGAAGCAGTGGGCAGCGGTAATCCGCAAGGCAGGGGGCATGAATATTGACGGGCGACTCAATTAGGGGTTTTCTCATATCACTTATATACAAATTAAAGAGATAGGGGGCTGGTATACAGCCTTGGCGGACTCCCTTGTTTATAGGCACCGAATTCGTGAGTTCGCCTGCTGGAGTTAGTCTCACTCTGGCAACTGATCCCTCGTGCAATTGGATCATAAGCCATAAGAGTCTTCTGTCAATGCCCCAGTTAGCAAGTTTCACCCATAAGATGTTTCTGGGGATGCTGTCAAAAGCTGCCCTCACGTCAATAAAGGCAGCGCATAAATAGCCTGACTAGGGGTAGAGTATTTCAATGCAAGGTGGTAAAGAATTATAGCATGGTCCGTTGTGGAATGCTTGGGTCTAAAACCTGCTTGTTCATGACCGATTAAGTTGGACTCTTCCGACCATTGAGCGAATTTGGACAGCAGAAAGCGGGCAAAATTTTTCTCTAGGATTGAAAGTAGGCTGATGTTACGATAGTGCCCCAGGTTAGCGGTGGATCCTTTTTTGTGGATTGGGATGATAATGGCCTGCTTCCACGACTTGGGAATGAGACCTGTGGAGTTTATAGCATCAAAAACTTTGGCCAGAATTCCAGCCCGCCACTCAGGACACGACTTAATGGCCTCCACTGGGACCAAATCAGGCCCAGGTGCCTTACCCACTTTCAGTTGACATATCAAGTCTTTTATTGATCCCGAGTCGGTAGGAGGCCAAATGGGTAAATGGCAAAACAGGTGCTCCAAGCAGGCAGATGGTGCGTCCACCTGTGAGAAGCACTTCCTCAAGAACTGCTCCCAAGTAGGAGCAGGGATAACGGCCAGGGGGTATTTTCTCACTCTTCTATTAATTAGTGACCAAAATTCACGTGACCTATGTGATTTGGATGCTGCAATTAAAGCCTGCCAGTGATTCGATTGCCAGGAGCGTTTAGCCTTTGTTAGGGCCTGTCTATAGGCCGTTTTGGCTTGGAAATATGTAATTGGCAGGTTAGTAGCACCTGAGGCCTTGTACTCATTGTAAATTGAGTACAAAAGGGTTCTAGCTTGTTTACACTGAGAGTCATAGTATCATAGAATCATAGAGTTGGAAGAGACCACAAGGGCCATCCAGTCCTACCCCCTGCCAGGCAGGAAACTCCATCAAAGCATTCTTGACATATGGCTGTCAAGCCTCTGCTTAAAGACCTCCAAAGAAGGAGACTCCACCACACTCCTTGCTAGCAAATTCCAGTGCCGAGCAGCTCCTACTGTCAGGAAGTTCTTCCTAATGTTTAGGTGGAATCTTCTTTCTTGAAGTTTGAATCCATTGCTCCGTGTCCGCTTCTCTGGAGCAGCAGAAAACAATCTTTCTCCCTCCTCCATAAGACATCCCTTCATATATTTGAACATGGCTATCATATCACCCCTTAACCTTCTCTTCTCCAGGCTAAACATACCCAGCTCCCTAAGCCGTTCCTCATAAGGCATCGTTTCCAGGCCTTTGACCATTTTGGTTGCCCTCTTCTGGACACGTTCCAGCTTGTCAGTATCCTTCTTGAACTGTGGTGCTCAGAACTGGACACAGTACTCCAGGTGAGGTCTGACCAGAGCAGAATACAGTGGTACTATTACTTCCCTAGATCTAGATGCTATACTCCTATTGATGCAGCCCAGAATTGCATTGGCTTTTTTAGCTGCTGCGTCATACCAGGGGGCATCAGAGGTATACTGGCTGCGATTTACCACTTGGGGAGGTATCGCAAAAAGGGCAGTAAGATCCACCATAAAATGATTAAACAGTCCCAATAGTACGTTGGGGTCATGGGAATCAGAAGCTGTGTCAGTTAGCTGCACACTGATTTCTTTTTGATAAAAGTCCAAGTACAAGGCTGCTGGTACAGTGGAACCTCGGTTTATGAACACCTCGGTTTACGAAGTTTCGGTTTATAAAAGCCGCAGACCCATCTGGAACGGATTAATTCACTTTCCATTACTTTCAATGGGAAAGTTCGCTTCAGTTTATGAACACTTCAGTTTATGAACAGACTTCCGGAACCAATTACACCCATGCTTCGGGTTAAGTACGCTTCAGGTTGAGTACTCAGGTTGAGTCGAGAGTGAATTTCATTCTCTGTATTCAGCTTGTAGTAGCAACAGAAAAAGAAGAGAAGAATGGCTCTTTCCCCAAAACGTCTGCTTATATACATTATTTACACAATGGGCCTTGCATGATTGTCTACTTCGGGGCTGCTCCTGCAGGCCAATCAGGTTGCTGACTTGCTTCGTCCAGGAGCCTGATTGGCTGCTCCTGCAGGCCAATCAGGTTACTGCTTCGCTTCCACCTGGAACTGGATTGGGTGGCTCCTGCGGACCAATCAGACTGCTGCATTCTGGATCCTATTGTTCTAGGATTCAGCTCAGTACATAACAATGACCATCTCCCCTCTGCTCATCAGATCTATTTTCTGAGGAGGGAGGGTGGGTGGCAAGGGGATGATCTATATTTTCATTTTGGCACTGGGCTGGGTGTACTAGTTTCAACCCATGGTTGGGATAATTGCTCTGCACCTGCTGGTCTTCTGCACATTCCCCTACCTGTGGGAGTGCTGCCGCCGGGGAAGGTTTGGTGGGCCAGATCAGGTCTTGAGGTGGCAGTTCCCACCACCAGCCCCCGGCATGTGTGATCCAGTGATCTAATATCCTGGATAAGCTTAAGCATTTCATTCTGTAATAGGTCTTCTATGTCTTTTGCTGAAAAGACCACAAGACATTAAGGGCTGGGCAAGCTTGTGGAGATGGCGTGGGGAGGGAGGAGGAGATGCCATGGAGCACCCCTGATCTCTGTACTTGCCCAGGAAGGGAATGTGCCAGCCTTGAACATCCTCCTCAACAACCCAAGAGAACAAGCATGTTTGTTCCCTTCTTCTGAAGCACAAAGGAGACTCCACCTTGTTCCACAACACAAATAAACCAATTCCCCCCCCCAAATAACCCTATTGCTCCCACTCTGTTCTTGCCTTTTGCATAAGTTGATGAGTGGGATGTGCTTTGAAGACAGATATTTAAACTGGGCTGCTGCAACCCTGGACCATCATTCTCTCCCCCTGCACACGGTGTTCACGGCAAGAGCAGGAGAGAACCAGCTCCAGGATGATTGCTGTGCTGCTGTTGGTGTTTGGTCTGACCCCTGACTACATATCTCCTGTCAGTGCTGTCATCCCTGTGGTCCCGAACTTTGACCCCCAAAAGGTAAGACGTTTGCAGATGGGACTTTCAGTTGGGGAAACCTTACCTGGATAGGATACCCAAGCAGCTTTGCTCTTGAGTAAAGGCCCTGTTGCTTTTGGGTCCCCCTTTTCCTCTCCCCCAGGTCCACAAGTTTGACTATCAGCAGATTAATAGTTGCCTGATTTTGATATATACTCCTAGCTTTGGTAGGAATATACTAGAGATGAGGTGGGTTGCATTATATAACGAAATGGAGAAAGAATATACATACTTCTCCAATTCTAAAAACACAGCAAGTAGAATTGATGCAATGTGGTCATCATCGGAATTAGTAGGAAGGATACAAGAAATTAAAATTATACCAAAAACACTATCAGATCATAACTAAATACTATTACATCTAAGACCCGAATTGAAAGTTGGAATGAAGAGGTGGAAATTAAACAATTCATTATTGTATGATGAGAAAATAATAGAGGGAGCTAAAGAAACCTTAAAAGAATTTTTCGAATTGAACAATAGCAAAGAAGTGGAAAATAGGACCATTTGGGACACCAGTAAAGCATTAATTAGGGGTTATTTTATAAAACAAAATGCCATATTGAAGAAAACAAAGGAAAAGGAAAAAAAGAAAATAGTAGAAGAATTAGAGAAAAAAGAAAAGGATTTGAACAAGAACCCGAAAAATGAAAAATTAAAGAAAGAAATTAATATATTAAGAACAGAGTATAAAATTAAAATAGAGCAGGAGATGGAATGGAGGATAAGATCATGGAGACAGAACACCTTCGAGTTTGCAAATAAACCAAGCAAGTATCTGGCCTGGCAGCTAAAGAAAAGAAAAAAATGAGAAAATGATAAATAGGATAAGAGAGGGGGGGAACAATAGACAAACCCCAGGAAATAATGAAAAAGTTTGTTAAATACTATGGAGAACTATATAAGAGAAAGGAGGAAAATAAGGAAGAAATAAAACAATATTTGGAAAAACATCGGTTGAAAGTTAATATTGAAGAAAAAACAAAAGAGATAGAAAATCCAATTACGATACAAGAAATAAGAGATGTAATGAAAAAAAGCAAACCAGGGAAATCACCAGGTCCAGACGGGCTTCCAACGGAGTATTATAAAAGAATGGAAGGTATACTCCTAAACCCGCTAAAAGAATTAATGAATCAGACACTAGAAAATGGAATAATTCCAGAATCATGGAAGGAGGCATATATCACATTATTACTGAAAACAGACACAGATCCAGAAATAATAGCAAATTACAGACCGATATCCCTTTTAAACAGTGACTATAAGATCTTTGCTGGGGTAATCGCGCAGAGGATAAAAAAATATACTTAAAGAAATAATACATCCAAACCAAGCAGGGTTCTTACCGGGGAGGCAGATAGCGAGTAACACCAGGAACATAATCGACATATTAGAATATTTGGAATTTAAAATAGATAAAAAAGCAGCATTATTGCTGTTAGACGCCGAAAAGGCATTTGATAATGTCTCTTGGGAGTTTCTCAGGAGACAAGTAGAAATGCTTGGGTTTAAAGAAAAGATGCAAAAAGCCATAGGAGCCATTTACAATCAACAAAAAGCCAGACTAATATTAAATGGAAAAGTGACGGATAGCTTTTCAATAACAAAGGGCACCAGACAAGGCTGCCCCCTCTCCCCTCTGCTATATTTAATGGTACTAGAAGTTCTCCTAAATAATATCAGGAATGAAAGCAAGTTGAAAGGTGTTACGGTCGGAAAGAGATCGTATAAAGTTCGTGCCTTCGCGGACGATATAATAATAACGACGCAAGATCCAAATGAAAGCCTTCCAAAAGCACTAAACATTATTAATGAATATGGGAAGGTGGCAGGTCTTAAAATAAATTATGGGAAAACCATGCTGTTAACTAAAAATATGGATAAGAAAGAAAAGGAGGACACAGGTCTAGAAATAAGAAAGAAGGTAAGGTATTTAGGGGTCTGGATAACAGCAAAGAGCCTAAACCTATATGAAGACAACTATAAAAAATCTTGGAACGAAATAAAAAGAGATATGGAACAGAGATATGGAACAGTGGAGCAAACTACATCTATCACAATGGGGTAGAATATCAGTGGTAAAAATGAACATACTTCCAAAATTAATGTATTTGTTTCAAGTTATATCAATATTGGGGGGAGTGAAATGCTTTGCCGAGTGGAAAAAAGATATAACCAAATTTATATGGAATGGTAAAAGACCACGCATTAAATACCAGCTTCTTACAGACAAAAAAGAAAGAGGGTTTTTTTCACTCCCTAATCTGGAGTTATACCATGCCGCAGCTGGACTGGTTTGGGTAAAAGAATGGATAACCTTGGAGAATCCAGAACTGCTAGACCTGGAAGGAGTAGGAAATCATTTTGGATGGCATTCTTATCTGCTACATGAGAAGGTTAAAGTCCACAGGGGATTCTTAAACCATCTAATAAAAAATCATTATATATAATTTGGTCAAAGTATAAAGGAATTCTAGAAACAAAGATTCCCCTGTGAAAATCACCGATAAATGTAATAACAGTGAAAAAATTAAACATGGAGGAGAAATTAGCCACGTACCATGACTTATTGAAATTCAAACAAAATGAACTAAAATTAAAAGAGTATGATGATATAAAAAATTACCTCTCGGATTGGCTTCAATTTTTCCAAATTAAGCAAAATTTTAATGAAGATAAAAAATTGGGAATTGCTAAAGAAAAATCTAAATTTGAAAAAGCATTGATGAATAAAGAAGGAAAACACATTTCCCGTATATATGATCTGTTGCTGGAGTGGGAGCTCATGGAAGAGCAAACTAAATCAGTAATGGTGAAATGGGCCCAGGATTTTGGCTATAACGTCCTCATGGAGCAGTGGGAAAGGCTGTGGAGAGTGGATCTAAAATTTACCGCCTGTTATAATTTGAAGGAAAACGTCTTAAAAATGATATACAGGTGGTAAATACCAGATAAATTATCTAAAATGTACAAAAACCAATCAGATAGATGCTGGAGGTGTGATACGGAAATAGGAACGCAAATACATATGTGGTGGAAATCTCCAAAGATGTGTAAATATTGGAGTGAGATCTATGAAGAACTAAAGAAAATGACAAAAACCACATTTTAAAAGAAATCAGAAGTGTTCCTCTTAAACATAATTGCAGAAAACATTAAAGGAGCCAACAGAATACTATTAATGTATGGAATAGTAGCAGCAAGAATATTAGTCGCAAGAAACTGGAAAAGTAGCAACACACCCAGCATACTTGAATGGCAATGTTTAATGAAAGAATATGCACAGCTAGCAAAATTCACTGGAAAAATAAGAGGGCAGACAAAACAAAAGATAAAAAAGGAATGGAGGATTTTTGATGATTATTTAACGAATAACAAGATATCTAAAATCCAGTTGGCAGAATACAAGTGAACCTAATGTAAATAAAGGAATAAACAATGATGTAAATAGGTTAAGAATTGTGCGATACAAGAAGACTAATATTTATAAATTGCAGAGAAGTAAACGAAGTCAAAATAGAAGATACATAAATGATGTTTATTTAATGACCTTTTTAGAGAGCTTTTTTTCTCCTCTTCTTTTTTCTTTTTTCTTTTTTTCTTTATCTTTTACTTACATTTGTGTGTCTTGCTTCCGTGTTTTCTGATCTTTCTTCTTATACATTTGTTCCCACAATGCCTTTTTTTTTGTAAAAGAAGCATGTGGATGAAGATTGTTTACTTTTTGTCACTATGTTGTTTGTTAATGTTTTTAACAAGAAAACCAATAAAATCCTTTTTTTTTAAAAAAAGGTAAGACGTTTGCAGATGGGACTTTCAGCTGGGGAAGCCTTACCTGGATAGGATACCCAAGCAGCTTTGCTCTTGAGTAAAGGCCCTGTTGCTTTTGGGTCCACCTTTTCTTCTCCCCCAGGTCCACAAGCTTGGCTATCAGCAGATTAATAGTTGCCTGATTTTGATATATGCTCCTAGCTTTGGTAGGAAAATACTAGAGATGAGGTGGGTTGCATTATATAATGAATCCTTGTCAAATTCTTCTGATTTAGACTGTCGGGAAGTGGCACCCCATCGGGATGGCTTCCAAACTGCCTGAGGTGCCTGAGTATGAGCAGAAAATATCACCGATGGACCACATTGTGGAGGTTACAGGTGGAAATATGAAACTCACCGCTAATTATATGTCGTTAGTATCTTACAACTGATACCTCTCCTCCCATCATGCATAGGCTGAGAATTGAACCTGGGTCCTTGCACATGCAAAGCAGGTGTTCTGCCACTGAGCCACAGCCCTGATTTCCCCTGAAATTGTTTTGAGATGGTTTGGAAAGGGCATAAAGTTTCTTCAGTGTAGACAATATTGAGCTGGATGGAGCAATGTCCAGATTTTGTGTAGAGCTGCTGCTTAGGGAAGACCACAGGTTTCTCTTTGGGGGGGGGGTCTTGTTTTATCTTAATATATCATAAAGAGCTACTTA
Organism: Zootoca vivipara; assembly: GCF_963506605.1. Classification (NCBI taxonomy): domain Eukaryota; kingdom Metazoa; phylum Chordata; class Lepidosauria; order Squamata; family Lacertidae; genus Zootoca; species Zootoca vivipara. The sequence continues at coordinate 65,266,172 of NC_083277.1, read as the reverse complement.
GGTTGGGCATAGTGATATAAATAAAACATTGCTGGAATGTCAATGGAGAGATGAGTAATCCTGTGGAAACCTACATTTGATAATGTAGAGGCCTCCAAGAAGGCCTGTCCATTTTTAAGGCATTGGTCAGGGTGCCGCTCCTCTTGACACTCCAGCTATCCTTCCCTCTGGCAGACAGAAAGGCATTTTACTGGAACTGTATTTCTTCCATCAGTGGCTCTGACACCCTGAGAAATACAAGTGGGGGAGGCAAGGCAGAAGCAGGCTGGGTATCTGGTTTTGAAGTGCTTTCATTCAGCTCTCTTTTCCAGGGACGGTGTCTGCAAAGAATCAACTGCTATGTTAAAGCGCACGAAGAAACCTGGTGTATTCAAATTTCCCGGTAAGTACGAGTGCCACGAGCCACCCTATTACCTGATGGAAAAGTATGTTTTATGATCAGAAGATCCAGATGCTGTGATTTGGGCAAATGTTCAAACATCTGTTCTTTTCCCCAGTTATATGCTTTCTTTTGAGTGCAAAATCGAGTTTTGTGGGGGAGAGCAGTGCAATCACTTGCCCCCCAATAAAGTTGTTTATTATAGGAAATACATAACAAGGCTAGAAAAAGGTTTTTAAGTCTAGCCAGTGCTTTTTTCTGGGGGGGGGGACACAGGGGTACACATTCCCCTAAACATTTTGTCAATCTAAGTTTGGCCTCATTGAGGGGCAATATTTCAATATGAGTAGGAAAATGAGAGTGCCCCTAAACATTTATTTTAAAGAAAAAAACACTGGGTCTAGCTAAAGCTAAGTAGTCTGAGAAAACAAAGGCAGCCATGCTTGCTCCATAGTTCTTTCGGAAGATCTTTTCAAGCTGATCTCTCATCTTGAAATTAAAGAGAGAAGTGAAAGGAGGAGGAGGAGGTTGTAAAGAGGATCCAGCATAAGACTATCAGTCTAAATAACAAAGATATAGGAAGGGCAAATGAGGAGTTAAAGACTCATGGCAGATGGTTAAACCAATGCCTCTACTTCCCAACTTAGGAGGATATGATTTGCCTTGTATGCCATTCAAAATTAATCTTGGGCCTTTCAAAATGGAAGACTCCTGTTTTCTCTTTAGATCTCCCCTCTGCTTAACCAGGAGGAACTGGAGTGTTTCACTCCAGGCTGCACAAGGGAGTTCTGGGTAACAGCTGGGATCTATGTTCTCAGACCTGGGGAGCAGCCTTTGCTTTTTTTATCGCAGAATCCCAGGTGGCCAGACAACTGATCTGTATTGGACTGGGAAGGGACTCTGTCATCCTACAATCTTTATCTCGCAACTGACCCTATACGCTGCCCTCATAGATACCAACCCAGTCTGATTGGTTTTTTGGGTGGGTGGGTGGATTAATCATTCTTTTGGTAATATTGTGCTCGGTGAAGAGTGCTGGAGAACTTAAAAGTTGGCCAGTCTTTCCTGACACTAGGATTGGCTGAAATAAATTTAATGCTCACCTAGAGGGTTTAATTATTTTTGAAATGGACCAAAACAGCTAGTTTTTGCTTTTCTAGTGAGGTTCTCCAAAGCCCTTGGGATGCCACAGGAAAAGTTCTAGTTTAACAGAGCAAGGCAAATAACAACAAAAACAATAATTTTATTACTTATATCCCATCCATCTGACCAGGTTACTCCAGCCACGGTGGGCGGCTCTCAACAAAGTTAAGGAGCTGCAAGTTCCCACCGTCTGGAGCCTCTCTGCCACCTGCTTGCTTTGCTGCTCTCCAAACAAGACTTCTGCAGGGTCTAAGGTTTTCCCCCTCCCTGCCACACATTGAGAAAAGGGACGGGAGGGGGGGGGGGTCCTTCCTCAAAGCAAGGCCTTCTGGGACAGGGGTTGAGAGAATGTTCACATAAGGACAGGGAGCAAGACGACCTGGGGGGGGGGGAGGAATGGTGGTCCCCACTGCCTGCTTTAGGTAGGGCAATCTGTGGCAGTGGACCTGCGCAGGACACTTATTAAGGCATGGAGATTCACCACACTTAAAATTACTTCTGAAGACATATTAAATGAGGGGTTGGGAGAAAGAATGAATAATTCAGACGACTAAGAGTGGCTGATCCCAATTTGCCTGCCCCCCCCCACTAACAGCCAAGATATGGGGAAACCGCTTCCTTCAGTTGATGTCTTGTGTTGTCTCCTGTATAGGTGGTAAAGTCCGCATGATGGATATTGATTATGAAAAGTATCTCATTATGTACATGAAGAAATCAACTTTTGAAGCCATGTATCTGTCTGGTATGTGTTATGGCCATGGATTTTGTTTTTATTTATTAAATAAAGTGCTTTACCCATAGATCTCAGAGCAGTTCACAATATAAAACAAGAAGATAAGAAAACACAAAATACACAATAGAAACAAAAACAAACCTATAACCTTCACTCCACCCTGTGGCATATATGTGGTTCAGCAAAAAGGATACTTGTTAGTTAGTTCTCTCTCTCTCTCTCTCTCTCTCTCTCTCACACACACACACACACACACACACAAACACACACACGGCCTAAGATTCACAAAAGGAGAATGGGTTGGGAGGGGAGGAAAGACGCAACCTCAGTTTCAAGTTCTGGGTAGCAAGTATTTCTATTGACCAGCCAGAGCAGAAAAATTTCAAAGGAAGGAGGCAGAGCCAGTGCTGCTCATCACTCTGCTGTCCTGAAGGAGTTGGCCCTGCCCTGTCTGTCCCTCTTGTAGTACAGTTTGGTGGCTGGTGGAAGGTTTTGCCTAAAACATCTGGAAGGCATCTGTTTATGGAAGGATACCCTAAATTCTCTTCAATCCAATTATGGATCTAGTTAAAATACAAAAATAGAATGCAACATTATTGAATATCTTTATCTACACACACACACACACACACACACACACACACACATGTTTTTGCACATATTTTTAAGCGTCACATCCGACTTATAGATAACATAGAAAACATTTGGCTACTACAGCCTGAGACTTCCACCCTCCTCGACTGATGGTTTTCCAACTTACTCTCCAATATTGCATTTTGTTGTTATACTTATTGCTATTAAGTCCTTATCATAAGTAAACAAATTATAGATTTTTCTTCGCAATAATTAATGAGATTAACCTTACAAAACTTCTTGAAACCCTACTAACCATGTCAATTGTTTACAATTGTCTTTCAAATACACCATAAATTTATTCCAGTCTTTCAGGAAAGTCTGGTCTTGCTGGTTCCGAATTTGCCCAGTTAGTTTCGCCAACTCAGCATAGTCCATCAATTTCATCTGCAATTCGTCTTCCATTGGAATCTCTTCCTGCTTCCATCGTTGGGCTAATAATATTCTTGCTGCAGTTGTTGCATATAAAAACAGTCTCTTATCTTGCTTATGTATTTCAGTACCAACAATACCAATTAAGAAGGCTTCTGGAGTTTTTTTAACAAATGTATATTTCAGCATTTTTAAAAGTTCATTATAAATCATTTCCCAGAAAGCCTTCAAGTCCTTACAAACCCACCACACCTTCGTTTTCTTTATATTTCCAACACTGATTATTTGTTTTATACATTTTTGCTGATTTCGCTGGTGTTATATACCATCTATACATCAATAAGAGAACTGCAAGCTGTAAAATTTATTCCATCTTTCCATTGTTTCCCCCCAGTCTTCTAACTGTATATTATAAACAATATATTTTGCCCAATGTATCATAATTGATTTAACTTCTTCATCTTTTACATGCCATTCCAAAATTAATTTATACATTTTTATAATATTTTTACCTTATTGCTTAATAACTCTAATTCAAACCTCAGTTTTGTATACCAAAACCGATTTTTCTTTTTGTCATCTTTAAACATTTCATTTATTTGATGATAATGCAACCAATTATTCACCAAACCTTTAATTTCCTCATACAGTTTTATTTTCCATTGGTTATCCATCTCCATCACCAATTGTTCATAGGTGGTCCAATTTTTGGCCATATTTAACTTTTTTACATTTATTGCCTCTAATGGCGACAGCCACCATGGTGTTTTGCATTCTAGTAAACTCTTGTATCTATTCCACACCTCATATAGAGATTTTTGAATTATGTGGTTCAAAAAACTTTTATGAACCTTTTACCTTTTTGTACCATAAATATGCGTACCAGCCAAATTTTTTGTCAAAGCCTTCCACATCTAATAGATCTGTCTTTTTTAACAATATCCAATCCCTTAACCAACAAAGGCAAGAAGCTTCATAATACAATTTCAAATCAGGGAAGGAGAAGCCACCACTCTCTTTTGTATCTGTAAGTAATTTAAATTTAATCATTGGTTTCTTCCCTTGGCAAATATATCTTGTAATTATTTTTTGCCACTCTCTAAAGTTACTTATACCATTGGGATTGACTGCAATAAAAATAACATTTTTAGTAGCACATTCATTTTGATAACAGAGATTCTACCCCATAGGAATAGTTTCATTCTTCCCCACACCTCTAAATCTCTTTTAATACCATTCCATACGGCTGTGTAATTGTCTTTAAACAAATTTAAATTTTTAGATGTTTACCAGACTCCTAAATTATTTACCTTTTTTTACCACCTCTATACCTTTTTGTTATTGCGATTTATCTTTTATACCCTGATTCCTACTCTTAACAAGCAGTTTCTTTTTCATTTTATTTAATTTAAAAACTGCTACCTGTCCGAATTGTTCAATTCTTTCCAGTGCTTCTTTAGCACTGGTTAATGGTTCTTCCATTGTTATAACTAAATCGTCCACAAAGGCCTTTAATTTATATTCATTCTGACTGACACTGATTCCCTTTATTTTTTCTGCATTTCTCAAATTTCTTAGAAGGACTTCCATGACCGTAATGAATAATAAGGGAGATAACGGACAACCCTGTCTGGTACCTTTCGTAATTTCAAAATTCTCTGTTAACACATTATTTACAATCAATTTAGCTTTAGGATCTGAATATATAGCTCTATTACCTTTTATATTTTTAAAAACCTGTCCCATTTCCATTTGTTCCAAATTCTTTATCATGAACTAGTGGATTTTAGCCCGTTTAAAAACGGGCGCTAGAGGAAGCGGCCTGCCGGGACTGGCTTGGCGGTGGCGGGTCTTCCCGCCACCACCAAGCCAGTCCGCAGCGGGGGTTTTTCGCCGTTTGCCTTCCCCTGGGGGAGGCAAACGGCGAAAAACCCCGCCGCGCCGCAAATCGGCTCCGGGACTGGCTTGGCGGTGGCGGGTCTTCCCGCCACCGCCAAGCCAGTCCGCAGCGGGGGTTTTTCGCCGTTTGCCTTCCCCTGGGGGAGGCAAACGGCGAAAAACCCCGCCGCGCCGCAAATCGGCTCCGGGACTGGCTTGGCGGTGGCGGGTCTTCCCGCCACCGCCAAGCCAGTCCGCAGCGGGGGGTTTTCGCCGTTTGCCTTCCCCTGGGGGAGGCAAACAGCGAAAAACCCCGCCGCGCCGCAATTCGGCTCCGGGACTGGCTTGGCGGTGGCGGGATGTTCCCGCCACCGCCAAGCCAGTCCGCAGCGGGGGCTTTTCGCCGTTTGCCTTCCCCTGGGGGAGGCAAACAGCGAAAAACCCCGCCGCGCCGCAATTCGGCTCCGGGACTGGCTTGGCGGTGGCGGGAAAAAGGGGAGGAATTCCTCCCCTTCTTCCCGCCGCTGCCAAGCCAAAGCGGGCCTCCCTCCGCGCCCGCTGCCGCTTCGGCTTCCTCGGGTTCCCCGAGGAAGCGCCGTCCCATGCCGGAGGTGTGCGGCAAGGCTGCCGGGGGGGAGCGCTTCTCTCCCCCGCCGCCTCACCGCGCACCTCCAGCATGAGACTGGGCTTCGGAGCGGCGGTTGGCGGAGCGGCAGTTGGCTGTTCCCTGTGTCCCGAGAGCGCGGGTCCAATCCCTGTGTCCCTGGTTGTCCCTCCGTCCAATCCCTGTGTCTCTGGGGGACATGCGCAGTGACCCAGGGACACACGGGACATCTGGACGCAGGGACAACATGGACATTATTATATAGGATTCCCAAGAAATATTGTCAAAGGCGTTTTCCGCATCAATAAATTTTAACGCTGCTTGCTTATCATTCCTGGCCGTCAAATACTCAGTTATGTCAACCATATTCCTTATGTTATCTTTCATTTGTCGTTATGTGGCCTTTGTTGTTGTTGTTGCTAACAACAGCCATCTATACTGTACAGTGGAACTTCTACTTACATACATAATCAGTTCCAGAGGTCCGTCCGTATATCGATCTGGGTCGCTGGTAGATAGTTGTGCGCAGGTGCATTTGACGATAGCATGCCTCTGCGCATGTGCAGGTGGCGGTGGCTGCTTCTGCGAGTGCCCAAACAGCAGAAGCCACTTCTGCACATGCGTGAATCATGGCAAACCCGGTATTTTCTTCCAGGTTTGCCGCGGTCATGACTTGGATTGGGCCCGAAGTAGAGGCAGTCCTAAGTAGAGGTTCTACTGTATAGAGTTAAAAGGTAGGAGGAAAACATATTTAAAATCTTGGCTACAATAATCTTCTAGAATAAAAGGTGGCTAATGGAATAATCAACCCTTCCTGGGATGAAGGGATATATTGGAAAAGGGTGCTGTACCCTAAAGAATGGCCACCCTAGCACTTCACATGAAGAAAAAATGTGTCCCCAAAATAAAAGGCAATAGGGGGCTGCAATATTAACAATGATCTAGCAGAAAGAGCAGCTACCATAAAGCCTCCCACTAGCAAATAGTAACAGTCAGCACCTGTGTAGGCTTTCAGTTCCTTTGGCATGGCCAGACTTGGCCCTCCAGATGTTTTGGGACTACAACTCCCATCATGCCTAGCTAACAGGACCAGTGGTCATGGACGATGGGAATTGTAGTCCCAAAACTCTCTGGGGGGTGAGGTTTGGCCATGCCTGCTTAGATCATCTTCTGTGGTTTCATGGGGGTTCTGTTCCTGACTGTCTAGTGGACAATCCAGAGAAGATGGCAGGAAGAAGAGACTTTGGGTGCTCTATAGACATAAAGCAGATATTTCAGCTTTTCTGAGAACAACAATTTACTCAACCTTTGCTTTTGTTTAAAGCTAGGGGGTCAGACGTGGAAGATGACATCAAAGAAAAATTCAAGAAATTAGTCTTGGAGCAAAAATATCCTGAGGCACACATCAAATACTTTAACGCTGGTAAAGCAACCTGGTCTCAATATTTTTTTTATTGTAGCTAAAAAGTGAATGTCTCTGTGTGAAACAGAATCTGAGGATCTATATTTAGTCCCAGAGAGATTCACTGATCTGTACAGTTAAAGTACAGTGGTACCTCGGATGTCAAACGTTTCAGAAGTCGAACATTTCGGTTTTCGCCGAAAAGTTGGAAATAAATGCTTCCATTTTGAACGCACCTCGGAAGTTGAACGCTGAGGCGCGTTTCTCAATTTTCTCAATTGAATTTGCCAGCTGCCCATTGCACCTTGGTTGTCAAACGTTTCAGAAGTCAAACAGTCTTCCGGAAAAGATTACGCTCGACAACCAAGGTACCACTGTAGTTAAATCATTGAAATTAACTGAGGTCTGATTTCCATGCTTAATCAAGCTATCAGGAAATGAGCAAGGGGTTGATTGGCTAAGAGCAGCAGACAATTTGGACCTAGCTGTGGGGATGGATAGGAAGGAGTTTGTTCTACATCCCTCAGCTGGGGTGGTGGGACATCAGCAATTGTAGTTCCTGGGCAGGGTCTGGCTAGAGCCCAGCTGAGTGACACAGGTGCGCTGCGGTATACACCACTGAGCCTCTTGGGCTTGCCAATCAGAAGGCTGGCGGTTCGAATCCCCATGATGGAGTGAGCTCCCATTGCTCTATCTGAGCTCCTGCCAACCTAGCATTTCGAAAGCATGCCAGTTCAAGTAGATAAATAGGTACCACTGTGGTGGGAAGGTGAATGGCATTTTCATGCGCCCTGGCTTCCGCCATTGTGTTCCGTTGCACCAGAAAGTGTTTAGTCATGCTGGCCACATGACCCGGAAAGCTGTCTGTGGACAAACGCCGGCTCCCTTGGTCCTTTACCTTTACCTTTTTACCTAGATCCCAGCTCTAGATCGTGGCCTGGTTGGGACTAGCAATTCTGTCTTCGGCTGCCTTATGGGGCTCAGATTCCAGTTAATTATAATTAAAGTAGCTTCAGTCCCAGCTGCAATGAGTCAGCTTCCACTTGGCTGTAGACTGGAAAAAACCCATCTCCATGTTGCCCCTGTAGAACTCAGTAGGTGAGGGCAAAACAAAAATGACTTGCCTCTGCCTCTCATTGGCTGTAGTTGCAGCTGTAATTTGCCCTGGTGTTGCATCATTTGCCGTGGTATTTGCATCTGCTGTTGGCCTCCCTGTCTCCCATGCCAGCAATCCCAATAGGCATCATCTGCCACTGATTCCAGATAAAGAAATGAATATGAGTTGCTCACATTTTCTTCCTCCTTACCAGTTTCCCTGACAAACTTCTCTCCCTTTTCCCCTTAGAGCAATGCACTCCAACAGCTGCTTAATAGCCAGATATTCATTCATAAACACAGAGAACCTTCGTTTGGCGTTGGTTTAATAGCCAGATATGGCATTTCTCCATATATATTCACACCATCGGTTAATAATTAGAAACACCCAATCATTTCCTTTTCTGAATGGTGGAGACGATGATGAATACGGATCAATGCCCCTATCAACTCACCACATTTAGAGCTTGTGTAAATTGATGCAATTAAAACAACAATGTCTTTGGGTTCCTCCCTCTCCTGAAATTATTTTAAAAATAAATACATTGCTTAGATCTTGAAAATGTTGTCAGATGCATTATTGGAGGTCAAAATGGGAGAAGATGAGCATATATGAACCCATCAAGCAGGCAAAGCATCTGCCCAGTGAGTGCTCGGCTGTAGAGGTTGCCAATATGGTTCTCCAGCTTCAGCCATCCATACCCATTGGCCAAGCTGACTGGGACTGATAGTACTGATGGATGGAGTTCAACAACCTATGAAGGTCACCATGTTGGCCACCCCTTGTCTACTCTGCATTGGGAGCAGGTCCCCAGGATCTTGGAATGAGAAAGGTTTTGCCCATGACATGCTCTTCCTTCAATTAAAGGAAGGCAGGCAACTCCTGCATGTAAGCCAGTGAGCTCCACCTGTTGCAAAAAGCCTTGGAATGAGAACTGTGGAAAGGGGAATGGGTACAGAAGGGTGAGAGAATATAAGTGAGATGCTGGTTGTAATTCAAAAAAGAAAGACTGATGGAGAAAGGTCAGAAGAGAAACTGAGAGGGACAAAATGGCAGGGCAGAGAAGATACAAATACAAAGCTTTCCATCAGCTCACCTGCTGACCCTACTTGGATAGGAACAGCTAGGCTTTGTTAGCTGCCTCATCAAATGAAAAACACAGGTGGCTATTAGTGAGAAGGACTTGTCAGTGGTGGCATTTCAGTTCTGGGACACCCTCTCCAGCAGAGCTAGCCTAGTGCTTGCAGTTTTCCCTTTTTGGCATCAGGCAAAGCCAGGCCTCTTAAGACTTTCTGTATAGATTGTAACACTGTTCTAGATTACCACACTTATCAGCCAATCACCCATTCCCACCACCCTTCTGAGTAATACCCCTCCCCACCCTCTCACTATATATAAAGGTCTGGTGAATTCTGATTCAGTGTATCTGAAGAAGTGTGCATGCACACAAAAGCTCATACCAATGACAAATTTAGTTGGTCTCTAAGGTGCTGCTGGAAGGATTTTTTTTTTTGTTTCAACTACGTCAGAGCAACACAGCTACCTACCTGAATCTGTATTACTCAGGTTCTCTGTGTTCCACCAAATTTCTGTTACGCCAACTATATCGATGCTATCTGCAACCAGAGAGCTACATACGGTAACAGGGTTATTTTTTAAAAAGGGAACTGGTTTATTTGGGGGCTGGCAATGCAGCCCATTCCCAATCAGGTTGCGGATTCACTTCTGCCAGCAGCCTGATTGGCTGCTCCTGCAGGCCAATCAGGTTGCTGCTTCACTTCCACCTGGAGCTGGATTGGGTGGCTCCTGTGGACCAATTAGACGGCTGCATTCTGGATCCTATTGTTCTAGGATTCAGCTCAGTACATAGCAATGACCATCTCCCATATTTTCATTTTGGCACTGGGATGGGGATTGGCGTCACAAGCCCCCCTGGTACCGGGGCGGCACCCTGCCCCTTGGCACACAGAACCTCTCCATTGTGACGTGCTTCATAGTGACTGTCACGGTCCGGTCGGCGGGCGTCAGGACCAGAGTCAAGATGGTGGTGAAGAAGCAGGGTCGAAGGCAGAGGCGAAGGTCCACGGGGCACGAAGCAAGGCGAAGGCAAAGCGAGGGTCCAGGAACAAGAAGCAAGGCGAAGGTCCACGGGGCAAGAGCAAGGCGAAGGCGAAGCAAAGGTCCAAGGAGCAAGGAGCAAGGCGAAGGATCCAGGAACAAGAAGTAAGGCAAAGGTCCACGGGGCAGGAGCAAGGCAAAGGCGAGGCAGGGGTCCAAGAAGCACGGCAGCAACAAGGCAAGGGTCCAAGGAACAGGAGGCCAGATGCAACCAGGCAGGGATAGCGTTACTGTGGCCAAAACCTCGTCCCGGCCAGGGTGCAAGATGGACGGAGCCCTGCCTATGGACCTCACCGCTGTGCTACAGAGCCTCCACACACAGGTAGCTACACTCCAGGGGGAGGTTCGAGCACTCCGAGCAGCCCCTGCTGCAGCCCCAGCCCGACGTGCTCCCCCCGTCCCATCGCCAGAGAGGTTCGGGGGAGAGCGTGGCGCCCTGCGGGGTTTTGAAATCAGTGCCGGTTGTTGTTCGCCACCTGTGCTGCGGACTTTCCAACTCAACAGAGCCAGGTGTGCTTTATGGTGGGTCTGCTCACGGGGCCGGCCCTTGCTTGGGTTACACCATACCTTGAGGCCGATGACCCTCTGCCGGGGCATTTGGACAATTTCATTGCCGCCCTGGAAGGCATGTTCGGGGAGCCGAATCGTGTCCAAACGGTTGAGATGGCCCTGCAGAAACTCCGGCAGGGGGCCCGCCCAGTTGCTGAATATGCCGCCGAGTTCCAGCGCTGGGCTGCGGACACTCAGTGGAACGAGGCAGCCCGCCGGTTTCATTTTCGTCAGGGACTGCGCTCCCGCATAAAGGACGAACTGGCACGGGTGACCTCCCCGGCAGCCTTGACAGACTTTATCACGTTGTGTATTAATATTGACACCCGCCTGTCGGAGAGGGATTCCGAACGCAGGTCAAGGGACCCTCCGGGGGCTAGCGCTGCGGTGGAGCTGGAAGAGGAGCCCATGCAACTAGGCGCAGCCCGCCGTTCCCTCTCTAGCCAAGAGAAGAGTCGGAGGCGGACCCTGGGACTATGCTTGTATTGTGGGGAAAGGGGCCATTTTGCTGCAGAATGCCCGGCAAAGAGGTCTGCGTTGGGAAACGCCAGGCCCCGGCTGAACTAGGAGGGGTTCAGCCGGGACCCAGTCTTCACGCCCCTCACTTCCTGCTCCCTGTTTGCTTCCTCCTCCCCCAGGGGGGCATGCTGACCCTGGAGGCAATGATCGATTCTGGGGCCTCTGGCGTTTTCATGGACATAAAGTTCGCCAAAAAATACCAAGTCCCGTCAGTGGCGAAAGCCTCGCCTGTTCCTGTGGTTGGGTTGGATGGAACTCCCCTCGCTTCCGGCCCCATTACCAATGAGACCTGCCCGCTGGCCATGTTAGTGGCGCCCCGACATCAGGAACTATTAGTCTTCGACCTGGTCCAGACGCCTCATTTCCCTGTGGTCCTGGGTAGTCCCTGGTTGATCCGGCATGATCCCACCATTTCATGGGCGCGACGGATGCTGTCTTTTTCGTCACCCTTCTGCCAAGACGTTTGCGCCCAACCTCCAGTGCTACCCCCATCGCCGCCACCAGCGCTGGCGACGTCTCACCAGCCGACCCTTACTTCTTCCACCTTACAGGGGACTGTCCCTGGGGGAACAGGGTCTCCGGATGTCCAGCTAGTCCCGGAGCCCTACCGGGACCTGGTGGATGTGTTTGAGAAGAAAGGGGCCGAAACTTTGCCTCCCCATCGGACTTATGATTGCCCTATTGATCTGCAGCCGGGAGCAGAGATCCCCTTTGGCCGCATTTATGCCTTGTCGGCTCCTGAACTTGGGGCCCTCCGAGAGTATCTCGACGATAATCTGGCCAGGGGGTTCATTCGCCCCTCTACTTCCCCTGCTGGGGCCCCCATCTTCTTCGTCAAGAAGAAGGATGGTGGGTTGCGTCCGTGCATCGATTACCAGAAGCTGAACGAGGTGACCACCAAGAATCGCTACCCTCTACCCTTAATTCCAGAATTGTTTGAGCGGCTGCAGGGCGCCAAGGTCTTTACGAAATTAGATTTACGTGGGGCATACAACCTTGTTAGGATCCGGAAAGGAGGCGAGTGGAAGACCGCGTTCCAGACTCGGTACGGTCATTTTGAGTACCGGGTCATGCCTTTCGGACTGTGTGACGCGCCAGCTACGTTCCAACACTTTGTGAATGACGTCCTGCGTGACTTGCTAGATTGGTTTGTAGTCGCATATTTGGATGACATCTTGATTTTCTCCGCATCCCTAGAGGAGCACCACCAGCATGTCCGCCTGGTCCTGCAGCGACTTCGGCAGCACAGGCTGTACGCCAAGCTGGAGAAGTGCGCCTTTCACCAGGAGCGCATGGAGTTCCTGGGATACATCATCTCTCCTACAGGTCTCCAGATGGATCCCAGAAAGGTGCAGGCAGTACTGGATTGGGGTCCTCCCAAAGACGTTAAGGGGGTCCAATGGTTCATTGGGTTTGCCAATTTCTTTCGCCGCTTCATTCGGGGCATTTCACACGTGGTTGCTCCCATTTGCGCCCTGGTCCGAAAGGATGCAACGTTCCAGTGGACACCGGCTGCACAAGAGGCTTTTGAATTCTTGAAGGAGGCTTTTACATCTGCTCCCATTCTGGCCCATCCAGACACCCAGCTCCCTTTTGTGCTCGAGGCAGATGCCTCAGATAGGGCAATTGGGGCCGTGTTATCGCAACGTCAGGGGGCACAGAAGTTGCTTCATCCCTGTGCCTTCTTTTCCCGTCAACACACGCCTGCGGAACGAAACTATGATATTTGGGATCGGGAACTCCTTGCAATTAAAGTGGCGTTCGAGGAATGGTGCCACCTGCTGGAAGGGGCTCTGCATCCAGTTCAGGTCCTCACAGATCTTCGGAACCTTGAGCATTTTCAGGCCATGAAATGCCTAAAGCCACGCCAAGCACGTTAGGCCTTGTTCTTCACCACCATCTTGCCTCTGGTCCTGACGCCCGCCGACCGGACCGTGACAGTGACGTAGGGACGCAGCATGTCCCTACATCACTACGGAGGGAAGCTGCGCGCATGGGCGCTACGGAACGGGTTTGGCTACAGCGGTGCTGGAGCTCCACCACTGTCAAACTGCGAGCAAGCCTTGGCGCAGAGTGAGTTTTACAGGGCCGCCCAAGCAGAAAGAATCAAAGCTCGAGCCGAGCAAGCTGCTGCTCTGAGCGAGTTTTACAGGACGGCAAGGAAACCTCGAGCGCTGGCGCGGTGAAGGAGGGGGGAGGTGCGAGAGCGCCGCGGACCCCCAAAAGAACCCCAGATTGAGATTTCTGGGGTTGTGGAGACTAAGTTGCGCCCAATAACAAACTTAGTTGGTCTCTAAGGTGCTGCTGGAAGGAATTTTTTTATTTTGACTACGTCAGACGAACACGGCTACCTACCTGAATCTGTGTCACACGGGTTTTCTGTGTTCCACCAGATTTCTGTTACGCCAACTATATCATAGAATCATAGAATCAAAGAGTTGGAAGGGACCACATGGGCAATCCAGTCCAACCCCCTGCCAAGCAGGAAACACCATCAAAGCATTCCTGACATATGGCCGTCAAACCTCCGCTTAAAGACCTCCAAAGAAGGAGACTCCACCACACTCCTTGGCAGCAAATTCCACTGCCGAACAGCTCTTACTGTCAGGAAGTTCTTCCTAATGCTTAGGTGGAATCTTCTTTCTTGTAGTTTGAATCCATTGCTCCGTGTCTGCTTATCAATGCTGTCTCCACCCAGAGTGCTACATAACAGGGGTATTTTTTTTTAAGGGAACTGGTTTATTTGTGGGCTGGCAATGCAGCCCATTCCCTGAGCAACTGAGAGGAATGACCTTCAATGGCAGCCTATAGAGGAATAACATCATTACGTTTGATTTCCTTCCTTCCCACCTCTCACGTACAAAGATGTGGCTGGAGATTCATCTTGCCCAAGTGGCCATTTGGCATTTGATCAAAGACTGTGGAGACTCCTTCAGAAGAAGGGAACTAATATGTTTGTTCTCTTGGGATGTAGAGGGGGATGTTTTTGAAGGCTGGCACATTCCATTCCAGGGTGGGTGCAGAGATAACATGATCTCTGAGGCATTGCCTTCCTCCCCTCACCCAAGTTTGCCTAGAGCTTAAAGACTTACATCTGCCACTGCCCCCCACCCCACAAAAGAGGTATTGTAGAAGGCTTATCACAGAATGAAATGCTTAGGTTTAGCCAGGATATCAGACCATTGGATTATCGAACCTGAGTTTGGAGGGACTACCACTCCACAGACCGGATTCATCCCTAAACGGCCTCGGTCCTATATACCTGAAGGAGTGTATCCACCCCCATTGTTCAGCCCGGACACTGAGATCCAGCGCCGAGGGCCTTCTGGCAGTACCCTCCCTGCAAGAAGCAAAGCTACAGGGAACCAGGCAGAGGGCCTTCTTGGTAGTGGTGCCCGCCCTGTGGAACACCCTCCCATCGGAGGTCAAGGAGATAAACAACTACCTGACATTTAGAAAACACCTAAAGGCAGCCCTGTTTAGGGAAGTTTTTAATCTGTGATATTTTAATGTATTTTGGTATTTGTTGGAAGCCGCCCAGAGTGGCGGGGGAAACCCAGCCAGATGGGCGGGGTATAAATAAATAAATAAATAAATAAATAATCCCACCAAGCTTTCCTCAGTGGCAGTATTGTCATAGTGGGGTTGGGGGGTTGGGTCCTGTGCAGAAGACCAGCAAGGACAGAGTGATTATACTTACCCTGACTTGAAACTTGTCTTCTCAGCTCAGTGCCACAATGGGAATACAGATCAACTCTCCCCACCAACCCAGTTCAGAAAGATAGATAGATAGATTGATTGCAGGTTTAAGCGCATATACACATAAAAATAGACACAACGAGACATACTTGCTTTACAATCAGTAAGAATAAATATAGAGCTAAAATTATAATAATTACAGATGGTGTAAAAATTAGGCAAAACAATATGGTAAAAGCTTTCGGGGTTCATGTAACAGTCCATTTCACCTCTTATAGAACACAACAGAAGTTAAAGATCTTGCCACTTGCAAGGTTACAAACGAGTCGGTGTCTCGCAGTAATAGGGCAAGATGAGTCTCTAATGGAAGTCCAGAGAATTTTTGGACTAATGGTCTCAGTAGGTTCATCCGGACAGCACTATACAGAGGGCAAGTAAAAACTATATGCTGAAGGGATTCTGTCGACTGGTTATCACAGGAACAAAGAACTGAGACTCGGCCCTTAGAGAATCTGTGAAGAAGGACGTTGGATGGGAAAGCATTGAACCTCGCTTTGATAAATGCAAAACGATAGCTGGCAATAGAGAGGGATGATAAATAAACTGGAACATGCTGTTCGGAAGTAATGCCCATGTGCCGAGGCAAACATTACCCCCCCCCCGTCCTGCCCAACATAAGATTACGTTGCAACTCTATATCATCCAATCTCTGTTTGATGAATTTTTTACTGTGGTAAGATCAAAATTTAAATATTTTAGGGGGGAGATTCCAAAAAGCAAAACCTTGGCATGGATCTTACTGGCCCGGGGACTGATGAATTCGTCATGCCATAAACATTGGGCTAGATAATAATTTGGTAATCTGTGCCAGAGTGTTAGCCAGTAATTGAAAACCCGTCTCTAGCAAGTGGATCTTCAGTTCCAGACGTATAGCCGCATTGCTCACACATGAGGGAAGTTTCAAAAGACGGCGTAAAAATTGATTTTGCAGGATCTCAAAAGGGGCAAAATTTGCCAAGGCAGCCCAAAGTGGTGCAGCATATGCAAGTACGGTAGCTACTTTCACATTAAACACCTTCAACCCAAAAGGCACGTGCAGAGCCCCATCTGAGAAATAAAACTGGAGAAGTGGGTGGGACACAGTTTTAGCCTAATTGAGTAGATATTGAATTTGTGCTTTCCATCTCAAGTTTTGGAATTTAAATATTGGAATTTGGAAACTTGTTCTACTGATACTCCACCGAGCTTCCACTTGCATAGTTTTCAGCTTCTGGAGAAAATCATTATTTTAGATTTAGAATGGTTGATGGTTAACTGATTGGTTTGACAATAGGAAGCAAAGATCTTCAGTGCTCTATTTAGGCTAGTTTGGGAATAGGAAAGAATTACTGCGTCATCTGCATACAGCAGCAGTGGGCAGCGGTAATCCGCAAGGCAGGGGGCATGAATATTGACGGGCGACTCAATTAGGGGTTTTCTCATATCACTTATATACAAATTAAAGAGATAGGGGGCTGGTATACAGCCTTGGCGGACTCCCTTGTTTATAGGCACCGGATTCGTGAGTTCGCCTGCTGGAGTTAGTCTCACTCTGGCAACTGATCCCTCGTGCAATTGGATCATAAGCCATAAGAGTCTTCTGTCAATACCCCAGTTAGCAAGTTTCACCCATAAGATGTTTCTGGGGATGCTGTCAAAAGCTGCCCTCACGTCAATAAAGGCAGCACATAAATAGCCCTGACTAGGGGTAGAGTATTTCAATGCAAGGTGGTGAAGAATTATAGTATGGTCCGTTGTGGAACGCTTGGGTCTAAAACCTGCTTGTTCATGACCGATTAAGTTGGACTCTTCCGACCATTGGGTGAATTTGGACAGCAGAAAGCAGGCAAAATTTTTCTCTAGGATTGAAAGTAGGCTGATGTTACGATAGTTCCCCACAATTCTAGATGACTGAAAAATACTCAGAGTCGAAAGTGAATTTCATTCTCTGTATTCAGCTTGTAGTAGCAACAGAAAAAGAAGAGAAGAATGGCTCTTTCCCCAAAACGTCTGCTTATATACATTATTTACACAATGGGCCTTGCATGATTGGCTACTTCGGGGCTGCTCCTGCAGGCCAATCAGGTTGCTGACTTGCTTCATCCAGGAGCCTGATTGGCTGCTCCTGCAGGCCAATCAGGTTACTGCTTCGCTTCCACCTGAAACTGGATTGGGTGGCTCCTGTGGACCAATCAGACTGCTGCCTCTGGATCCTATTGTTCTAGGATTCAGCTCAGTACATAACAATGACCATCTCCCCTCTGCTCATCAGATCTATTTTGT
Source organism: Zootoca vivipara (assembly GCF_963506605.1). Classification (NCBI taxonomy): domain Eukaryota; kingdom Metazoa; phylum Chordata; class Lepidosauria; order Squamata; family Lacertidae; genus Zootoca; species Zootoca vivipara. The sequence goes on along the minus strand of NC_083277.1, from coordinate 65,248,725 downwards.
GAGGAGGGTGGATGGCAAGAGATGATCTATATTTTCATTTTGGCACTGGACTGGGTGTACTAGTTTCAACCAATGGTTGGGATAATTGCTCTGCACCTGCTGGTCTTCTGCACATTCCCCTACCTGTGGGAGTGCTGCCGCCGGGGAAGGTTTGGTGGGCCAGATCAGGTCCTTGAGGTGGCAGTTCCCACCACCAGCCCCCGGGATGTGTGATCCAGTGATCTAATATCCTGGATAAGCTTAAGCATTTCATTCTGTGATAGGTCTTCTTTGCTGAAAAGACCACAAGACATTAAGGGCTGGGCAAGCTTGTGGAGATGGCGTGGGGAGGGAGGAGGAGATGCCACGGAGCACCCGTGATCTCTGTACTTGCCCAGGAAGGGAATGTGCCAGCCTTGAACATCCTCCTCAAGAACATCCCCCTCAACAACCCAAGAGAACAAGCATGGAGACTCCACCTTGTTCCAAACCACAAATAAAACAATTCCCTTTAAAAATATCCCTGCTGTTCCCACTCTGTTCTTCCAACACTGATTATTTGTTTTATACATTTTTGCTGATTTCGCTGGTGTTATGTACCATCTATACATCAATAAGAGAACTGCAAGCTGTAAAATTTATTCCATCTTTCAATAGTTTCCCCCCAATTTTCTAACTATATTATAACCAATATATTTTGCCCAATGTATCATAACTGATTTAACTTCTTCATCTTTTACATGCCATTCCAAAATTAATCCATACATTTTAATAATATTTTTACCTTATTGCTTAATAACTCTAATTCAAACCTCGATTTTGTATACCAAAACCGATTTTTCTTTTTGTCATCTTTAAACATTTCATTTATTTGATGATAATGCAACCAATTATTCACCAAACCTTTAATTTCCTCATACAGTTTTATTTTCCATTGGTTATCCATCTCCATCACCAATTGTTCATAGGTGACCCAATTTTTGGCCATATTTAACTTTTTTTTACATTTATTGCCTCTAATGGCGACAGCCACCATGGTGTTTTGCTTCTAGTAAACTGTTGTATCTATTCCACACCTCATATAGAGATTTTCGAAGTATGTGGTTCAAAAAACCTTTATGAACCTTTTACCTTTTTGTACCATGAATATGCGTACCACCCAATTTTTTTGCTGATGTTACGATAGTTCCCCAGGTTAGTGGTGCATCCTTTTTTGTGGATTGGGATGATAATAGCCTGCTTCCACGACGTGGGAATGAGACCTATGGAGTTTATAGCATCAAAAACTTTGGCCAGAATTCCAGCCCACCACTCAGGACATGTCTTAATGGCCTCCACTGGGACCAAATCAGGCCCAGGTGCCTTACTCACTTTCAGTTGACATATCAAGTCTTTTATTGACCCCGAGTCGGTAGGAGGCCAAATGGGTAAATGGCAAAACAGGTGCTCCAAGCAGGCAGATGGTGCGTCCACCTGTGAGAAGCACTTCCTCAAGAACTGCTCCCAAGTAGGAGCAGGGATAACGGCCAGGGGGTATTTTCTCACTCTTCTATTAATTAGTGAGCAAAATTCACGTGACCTATGCGATTTGGATGCTGTAATTAAAGCCTGCCAGCGATTCGATTGCCAGGAGCGTTTAGCCTTTGTTAGGGCCTGTCTATAGGCCGTTTTGGCTTGGAAATATGTTATTGGCAGGTTAGTAGCACCTGAGGCCTTGTACTCATTGTAAATTGAGCGCAAAAGGGTTCTAGCTTGTTTACACTGAAAGTCATACCAGGGGGCACCAGAGGTATACTGGCTGCGATTTACCACTTGGGGAGGTATCGTAAAAAAGGCAGTAAGATCCATCATAAAATGATTATACAGCCCCAATAGTACGTTGGGGTCATGGGAATCAGAAGCTGTGTCAGTTAGCTGCACACTGATTTCTTTTTGATAAAAGTCCAAGTACAAGGCTGCTGGTACAGTGGAACCTCGGTTTATGAACACCTCGGTTTACGGATTTTCGGTTTACAAAAGCCGCGGACCCATCTGGAATGGATTAATTCACTTTCGATTACTTTCAATGGGAAAGTTCGCTTTAGTTTATGAACACTTCAGTTTATGAACAGACTTCCGGAACCAATTACACCCATGCTTCGGGTTAAGTACGCTTCAGGTTGAGTACTCCGCGGACCCATCTGGAACGGATTAATCCACTTTCCATTACTTTCAATGGCATAGTGCGCTTCAGTTTATGAACGCTTCAGTTTAAGAACTCCGCGGACCGTCTGGAACAGATTAATCCACTTTCCAATACTTTCAATGGGAAAGTTCGCTTCAATTTATGAACGCTTCAGTTTATGAACAGACTTCCGGAACCAATTGTGTTCATAAACTGAGGTACCACTGTGGATTGCTCCCACAATTCTAGATGACTGAAAAATACTCAGAGTCGAAAGTGAATTTCATTCTCTGTATTCAGCTTGTAGTAGCAACAGAAAAAGAAGAGAAGAATGGCTCTTTCCCCAAAACGTCTGCTTATATACATTATTTACACAATGGGCCTTGCATGATTGGCTACTTCGGGGCTGCTCCTGCCGGCCAATCAGGTTACTGCTTCGCTTCCACCTGGAACTGGATTGGGTGGCTCCTGTGGACCAATCAGACTGCTGCATTCTGGATCCTATTGTTCTAGGATTCAGCTCAGTACATAACAATGACCATATCCCCTCTGCTCATCAGATCTATTTTGTGAGGAGGGTGGATGGCAAGAGATGATCTATATTTTCATTTTGGCACTGGGCTGGGTGTACTAGTTTCAACCCATGGTTGGGATAATTGCTCTGCACCTGCTGGTCTTCTGCACATTCCCCTACCTGTGGGAGTGCTGCCGCCGGGGAAGGTTTGGTGGGCCAGATCAGGTCCTTGAGGTGGCAGTTCCCACCACCAGCCCCCGGCATGTGTGATCCAGTGATCTAATATCCTGGATAAGCTTAAGCATTTCATTCTGTGATAGGTCTTCTATGTCTTTTGCTGAAAAGACCACAAGTCATTAAGGGCTGGGCAAGCTTGTGGAGATGGGCTGGGGCGGGAGGAGGAGATGCCACGGAGCACCCCTGATCTCTGTACTTGCCCAGGAAGGGAATGTGCCAGCCTTGAACATCCTCCTCAAGAACATCCCCCCAAAAAACCCAAGAGAACAAGCATGGAGACTCCACCTTGTTCCACACCACAAATAAAACAATTCCCTTTAAAAATAACCCTGCTGTTCCCACTCTGTTCTTCCCTCTTGCATAAGTTCATGAGTGGGATGTGCTTTGAAGACATTTGAAGACAGATATTTAAAATGGGCTGCTGCAACCCTGGACCATCATTCTCTGCCCCTGCACACGGTGTTCATGGTAAGAGCAGGAGAGAAGCAGCTCCAGGATGATTGCATTGCTGCTGTTGGTGTTTGGACTGATCTCTGACTACATTTCTCCTGTGGGTGCTGCCATCCCTGTGGTCCCAAACTTTGACCCCCAAAAGGTAAGACGTTTGCAGATGTAACTTTCAGATGGGGAAGCCTTACCTGGATAGGATACCCAAGCAGCTTTGCTCTTGAGTAAAGGCCCTGTTGCTTTTGGGTCCACCTTTTCCTCTCCCCCAGGTCCACAAGTTTGGCTATCAGCAGATTAATAGTTGCCTGGTTTTGATATATGCTCCTAGCTTTGGTAGGAAAATACTAGAGATGAGGTGGGTTGCGTTATATAATGAACCCTTGTCAACTTCTTCTGATCCCTAAAATGTCAATCAAAATTCTTCTAATTTAGACTGTCGGGATGTGGCACCCCATCGGGATGGCTTCCAAGCTGCCTCAGTTGGCTGAGTATGAGCAGAAAATATCACCGATGGACCACTTTGTGGAGGTTATAGATGGAGATCTTAAACTAACCGCTAATTATATGTTGTTAGTATCTTACAACTGATACGTCTCCTCCCATCATTCATAGGCTGGGAATTGAACCTGGGTCCTTGCACATGCAAAGCAGGTGCTCTGCCACTGAGCCACAGCCCTGATTTCCCCTGAAATTGTTTTGAGATGGTTTGGAAAGGGCATAAAGTTTCTTCAGTGTAGACAATATTGAGCTGGATGGAGCAATGTCCAGATTTTGTGTAGAGCTGCTGCTTAGGGAAGACCACAGGTTTCTCTTTTTGGGGGGGGGGTCTTGTTTTATCTTAATATATCATAAAGAGCTACTTAGGTTGGGCATAGTGATATGAATAAAACATTGCTGGAATGTCAATGGAGAGATGAGTAATCCTGTGGAAACCTACATTTCATAATGTAGAGGCCTCCAAGAAGGCCTGTTCATTTTGAAGGCATTGTTCAGGGTGCCGTTCCTCTTGACACTCCAGCTATCCTTCCCTCTGGTAGACAGAAAGGCATTTTACTGGAACTGTATTTCTTCCATCAGTGGCTCTGACACCCTGAGAAATACAAGTGGGGGAGGCAAGGCAGAAGCAGGCTGGGTATCTGCTTTTGAAGTGCTTTCATTTAGCTCTCTTTTCCAGGGACGGTGTCTGTAAAGAATCAACTGCTATGTTAAAGCGCACGAAGAAACCTGGTGTATTCAAATTTCCCGGTAAGTACGAGTGCCACGAGCCACCCTATTACCTGATGACAAAGTATGTTTTATGATCAGAAGATCCAGATGCTGTGATTTGGGCAAATGTTCAAACATCTGTTCTTTTCCCCAGTTATATGCTTTCTTTTGAGTGCAAAATCGAGTTTTGTGGGGGAGAGCAGTGCAATCACTTGCCCCCCAATGAAGTTTTTTATTTTAGGAAATACATAACAAGGCTAGAAAAAGGTTTCTAAGTCTAGCCAGTGCTTTTTTCTGGGGGTGGGGGGAAACACAGGGGTACACATTCCCCTAAACATTTTGTCAATCTAAGTTTGGCCTCATTGAGGGGCAGTATTTCAATATGAGTAGGAAAATGAGAGTGCCCTTAAACATTTATTTTAAAGAAAAAAACACTGGGTCTAGCTAAAGCTAAATAGTCTGAGAAAACAAAGGCAGCCATGCTTGCTCCATAGTTCTTTCGGAAGATCGTTTCAAGCTGATCTCTCATCTTGAAATTAAAGAGAGAAGTGAAAGGAGGAGGAGGAGGAGGTTGTAAAGAGGATCCAGCATAAGACTATCAGTCTAAATAACAAAGAGATAGGAAGGGCAAATGAGGAGTTAAAGACTCATGGCAGATGGTTAAACCAATGCCTCTACTTCCCAACTTAGGAGGATATGATTTGCCTTGTATGCCATTCAAAATTAATCTTGGGCCTTTCAAAATGGAAGACTCCTGTTTTCTCTTTAGATCTCCCCTCTGCTTAACCAGGAGGAACTGGAGTGTTTCACTCCAGGCTGCACAAGGGAGTTCTGGGTAACAGCTGGGATCTATGTTCTCAGACCTGGGGAGCAGCCTTTGCTTTTTTATTGCAGAATCCCAGGTGGCCAGACAACTGATCTGTATTGGACTGGGAAGGGACTCTGTCATCCAACAATCTTTATCTTGCAACTGACCCTATATGCTGCCCTCATAGATTCCAACCCAGTCTGATTGGTTTTTGGGATGGGTGGGTGGATTATTCATTCTTTTGGTAATATTGTGCTTGGTGAAGAGTGCTGGAGAACTTAAAAGTTGGCCAGTCTTTCCTGACACTAGGGTTGGCTGAAATTAATGTAATGCTCACCTAGAGGGTTTTCTTATTTTTGAAATGGACCAAAACGGCTAGTTTTTGCTTTCCTAGTGAGGTTCTCCAAAGCCCTTGGGATGCCACAGGAAAAGTTCTAGTTTAACAGAGCCAGGCAAATAACAACAACAAAAACAATAATTTTATTACTTACCGGTATATCCCATCCATCTGACCGGGTTACTCCAGCCACTGTGGGCGGCTCTCAACAAAGTTAAGGAGCTGCAAGAGGGGTAGCAAGTTCCCACCGTCTGGAGCCTCTCTGCCACCTGCTTGCTTTGCTACTCTCCAAACAAGACTTCTGCAGCGTCTAAGGTTCCCCCCTCCCTGCCACACATTGAGAAAAGGGACGGGAGGGGGGTCCTTCCTCAAAGCAAGGCCTTCTGGGACAGGGGTTGAGAGAATGTTCACATAAGGACAGGGAGCAAGACGACTGGGGGGGGGAGGAATGGTGGTTCCCACTGCCTGCTTTAGGTAGGGCAATCTGTGGCAGTGGACCTGGGCAGGACACTTAATAAGGCATGGAGATTCACCCCACTTAAAATTACTTCTGAGGGGTTGGGAGAAAGAAGGAATAATTAAGACAACTAAGAGTGGCTGATCCCACTTTGCCTCCCAACCCCCCACCCCCACTAACAGCCAATATATGGGGAAACCGCTTCCTTCAACTGATGTCTTGTGTTGTTTCCTGTATAGGTGGTAAAGTCCGCATGATGGATATTGATTATGAAAAGTATCTCATTATGCACAAGAAGAAATCAAATTATGAAGCCATGTATCTGTCTGGTATGTGTTATGGCCATGGATTTTGTTTTTATTTATTAAATCAAGCGCTTTACCCATAGATCTCAGAGCAGTTCACAACATAAAACGGGAAGATAAGAAAACACAAAATACACAATAGAAACAAAAACAAACCAGTAACCTTCACTCCACCCTGTGGCATATCTGTGGTTCAGCAAAAAGGGTACTTGTTAGTTAATTAGTTCTCTCTCTCTCTCTCTCTCTCTCTCTCTCTCACACACACACACACACACACACACACACACACACACACACAGGCCCTAAGATTCACAAAAGGGTTGGGAGGGAAGGAAAGACGCAACCTCTGTTTCAAGTCTGAGTTTCAAGTATTTCTATTGACCAGCCAGAGCAGGAAAAGTTCAAAGGAAGGAGGCAGAGCCAGTGCTGCTCATCACTCTGCTGTCCTGAAGGAGTTGGCCCTGCCCTGCCTGTCCCTCCTGTAGTACACTTTGGTGGCTGGTGGAAGGTTTTGCCTAAAACATCTGGAAGGCATCCGTTTATGGAAGGATACCCTAAGTTCTCTTCATTCCAATTATGGATCTAGTTAAAATACAAAAATAGAATGCAACATTATTGAATATCTTTATCTACACACACACACACACACACATATTTTTGCACATATTTTTGCACATATTTTTAAGCGTCACATCCGACTTACAGATAACATAGAAAACATTTGGCTACTACAGCCTGAGACTTCCACCCTCCTCGACTGATGGTTTTCCAACTTACTCTCCAATATTGCATTTTGTTGTTATACCTATTGCTATTAAGTCCTTATCATAAGTAAACAAATTATAGATTTTTCTTCGCAATAATTAATGAGATTAACCTTACAAAACTTCTTGTAGCCCTACTAACAATGTCTCTTATCTTGCTTATGTATTTCATTACCAACAATACCAATTAAGAAGGCTTCTGGGTTTTTTTTTAACAAATGTATATTTCAGCATTTTTAAAAGTTCATTATAAATCATTTCCCAGAAAGCCTTCAAGTCCTTACAAACCCACCACACCTTCGTTTTCTTTATATTTCCAACACTGATTATTTGTTTTATACATTTTTGCTGATTTCGCTGGTGTTATATACCATCTATACATCAATAAGAGAACTGCAAGCTGTAAAATTTATTCCATCTTTCAATAGTTTCCCCCCAATTTTCTAACTATATTATAACCAATATATTTTGCCCAATGTATCATAACTGATTTAACTTCTTCATCTTTTACATGCCATTCCAAAATTAATCTATACATTTTAATAATATTTTTACCTTATTGCTTAATAACTCTAATTCAAACCTCGATTTTGTATACCAAAACCGATTTTTCTTTTTGTCATCTTTAAACATTTCATTTATTTGATGATAATGCAACCAATTATTCACCAAACCTTTAATTTCCTCATACAGTTTTATTTTCCATTGGTTATCCATCTCCATCACCAATTGTTCATAGGTGACCCAATTTTTGGCCATATTTAACTTTTTTTTACATTTATTGCCTCTAATGGCGACAGCCACCATGGTGTTTTGCTTCTAGTAAACTGTTGTATCTATTCCACACCTCATATAGAGATTTTCGAAGTATGTGGTTCAAAAAACCTTTATGAACCTTTTACCTTTTTGTACCATGAATATGCGTACCACCCAATTTTTTTGTCAAATGCTTCCAGACCTAATAGATCTATATTTTTTAACAATATCCAATCCCTCAACCAACAAAGGCAAGAAGCTTCATAATACAATTTCAAATCAGGCAAGGAGAAGCCACTTTTGTATCTGTAAGTAATTTAAATTTAATACTTGGTTTCTTCCCTTGGCAAATATATCTTGTAATTATTTTTTGCCACTCTCTAAAGTTACTTATACCTTTGGGATTGACTGAAATAAAAATAACATATTCGGTAGCACATTCATTTTGATAACAGAAATTCTACCCCATAGGAAAAGTTTCATTCTTCCCCACACCTCTAAATCTCTTTTAATACCATTCCATATGGCTGTGTAATTGTCTTTAAACAAATTTAAATTTTTAGATGTTAACCAGACTCCTAAATTATTTACCTTTTTACCACCTCTATACCTTTTTGTTATTTACAATCAATTTAGCTTTTTGATCTGAATATATAGCTCTAATACCTTTTATATTTTAAAAAAACTGTCCCATTTCCATTTGTTCCAAATTCTTTATCATAAATTCTTTCATACGTACAGACATAATCAGTTCCAGAGGTCCGTCCGTATATCGATCTGGGTCGCTGGTAGATAGTTGTGCACAGGCACATTTGACGGTTGCATGCTTCTGCGCATGTGCAGATGGCAGTGGCTGCTTCTGCGAGTGTGCAAAGAGCAGAAGCGGCTTCTGCACATGTGTGAATCGTGGCAAACCCGGTATTTTCTTCCAGGTTTGCTGCGATCATGACTTGGATTGGGCCCGAAGTAGAGGGAGTCCTAAGTAGAGGTTCTACTGTACAGAGTTAAAAAGTAGGAGGAAAACATATTTAAAATCTTGGCTACAATAATCTTCTAGTATAAAAGGTGGCTAATGGAATAATCAACCCTTCCTGGGATGAAGGGATATATTGGAAAAGGGAGCTGTACCCTAAAGAATGGCCACTTTAGCACATCACATGAAGAAAAAAATGTGTCCCCAAAATAAAAGGCAATAGGGGGCTGCAATATTAACATTGATCCAGCAGAAAGAGCAGCTACCATAAAGCCCCCTACTAGAAAATAGGAACAGTCAGCACCTGTGTAGGCTTTCAGTTCCTTTGCCATGGCCACACTTGGCCCTCCAGATGTTTTGGGACTACAACTCCCATCATGCCTAGCTAACAGGGCCAGTGGTCATGGACGATGGGAATTGTAGTACCAAAACTCTCTGGAGGGCCAGGTTTGGCCATGCCTGCTTAGATCCTCTTCTCTGGTTTCATGGGGGTTCTGTTCCTGACTCTCTAGTGGACAATCCAGAGAAGATGGCGGGAAGAAGAGACTTTGGGTGCTCTATAGACATAAAACAGATAATTCAGCCTTTCTGAATATTTCAATAATTTACTCAACCTTTGCTTTTGTTTAAAGCTAGGGGGTCAGACGTGGAAGATGACATCAAAGAAAAATTCAAGAGATTAGTCTTGGAGCAAAATTATCCTGAGGCACACATCAAATACTTTAACGCTGGTAAAGCAACCTGGTCTCAAGTTTTTTTTATTGTAGATAAAAAATGAATGTCTCTGTGTGAAACAGAATCTGAGGATCTATATTTAGTCCCAGAGAGATTCACTGATCTGGATCACAAGTACAGTTCAAGTACAGTGGTACCTCGGTTGTCAAACGTTTCAAAAGTCGAACATTTCGGTTTTCGCCGAAAAGCTGGAAATAAATGCTTCCATTTTGAACGCACCTCGGAAGTTGAACGGCTACTGAGGCGCGTTTCTCAATTTTCTCAATTGAATTTGCCAACTGCCCATTGCACCTTGGTTGTCAAACGTTTCAGAAGTCAAACAGTCTTCCGGAAAAGATTACGTTCGACAACCAAGGTACCACTGTAGTTAAATAATTGAAATTAACTGAGGTCTGATTTCCATGCTTAATCAAGCTATCAGGAAATGAGCAAGGGGTTGATTGGCTAAGAGCAGCAGGCAATTTTACCTAGCTGTGGGGATGGATAGGAAGGAGTTTGTTCTACATCCCTCAGCTGGGGTGGTGGGACATCAGCAATTGTGGTTCCTGGGCAGGGTCTGGCTAGAGCCCAGCTGAGGGACACAGGTGCGCTGTGGTATACACCACTCAGCCTCTTGGGCTTGCCAATCAGAAGGCTGGCGGTTGGAATCCCCATGATGGGGTGAGCTCCCATTGCTCTATCTGAGCTCCTGCCAACCTAGCATTTCAATAGCATGCCAGTTCAAGTAGATAAATAGGTGAATGGCATTTCCATGCGCTCTGGCTTCCGCCATTGTGTTCCGTTGCACCAGAAGGTGTTTAGTCATGCTGGCCACATGACCCGGAAAGCTGTCTGTGGACAAACGCCGGCTCCTTCGGCCTGAAGCAAGATGAGCACACCAACCCCATAGTAACCTTTGACTGGATTTAACTGTCCAGTGGTCCTTTACCTTTACCTTTTTACCTAGATCCCAGCTCTAGATCTTGGCCTGGTTGGGACTAGCAACTCTGCCCATCTCCGTGTTGCCCCTGTAGAACTCAATAGGTGAGGGTAAAAAAAAATGACTCGCCTCTGCTTCTCATTGGCTGTAGTTGCAGCTGTCATTTGCCCTGGTGTTTGCATCTGCTGTTGGCCTCCCTGCCTGCCATGCCACCAATCCCAATGGGCATCATCTGCCACTGATTCCGAGTTGCTCACATTTTCTTCCTCATCAGTTTCCCTGACACACTTTTCTCCCTTTTCCCTTAGAACAATGCACTCCAACAGCTGCTTAATAGCCAGATATTCATTCACAAACACAGAATGGTGGAGACGATGATGACTACGGATCAATGGCTTGTAGAAATTGATGCAATCAGAACAACAATGTCTTTGGGTTCCTCCCTCTCCTGAAACTATTTTAAAAATAAATACATTGCTTAGATCTTGCAAACGTTGTCAGATGCATTATTGGAGGTCAAAATGGGAGATAAACATATATGAACCCATCAAGCAGTCAAAGCATCTGCCCAGTGAGTGCTCGGCTGTAGAGGTTGCCAATATGGTTCTCCAGCTTCGGCCATCCATGACCATTGGCCTAGCTGACTGGGACTGATAGTATTGATGGATGGAGTTCAACAACCCAAGAAGGTCACCATGTTGGCCACCCCTTGTCTACTCTGCATTGGGAGCAGGTCCCCAGGATCTTGGAATGAGAAAGGCCTTGCCCGTGATATGCTCTTCCTTCAATTAAAGGAAGGCAGGCACCTCCTGCATGTAAGCCAGTGCTCCACCTCTTCCAAAAAGCCTTGGAATGGGAACTGTGAAAAGGGAAATGGGTACAGAAGGGTGAGAGAATATAAGTGAGAGGCTGGTTGTAATTCAAAAAAGAGAGGGACAAAATAGCAGGGCAGAGAAGATACAAATACAAAGCTTTCCATCAGCTCACCTGCTGACCCTACTTGGATAGGAACAGCTAGGCTTTGTTAGCTGCCTCATCAAATGAAAACCACAGGTGGCTATTAGTGAAAAGGACTTGTCAGTGGTGGCATTTCAGTTCTGGGACACCCTCTCCAGCAGAGCTAGCCTAGTGCTTGCAGTTTTCCCTTTTTGGCATCAGGCAAAGCCAGGCCTCTTAAGACTTTCTGTATAGATTGTAACACTGTTCTAGATTACCACACCTATCAGCCAATCACCCATTCCCACCACCCTTCTGAGTAATACCCCTCCCCACCCTCTCACTATATATAAAGGCCTGGTGAATTCTGATTCAGTGTATCTGAAGAAGTGTGCATGCACACAAAAGCTCATACCAATGACAAATTTAGTTGGTCTCTAAGGTATTGCTGGAAGGAATTTTTTTATTTTGTTTCGACTACGTCAGACCAACACAGCTACCTACGTGTAACTATTATTGTGTCAGACCAACATGGCTACCTAATTGAATCTGTGTTACACAGGTTCTCTGTGTTCCACCAAATTTCTGTTCCGCCAACTATATCAATGCTTTCTCCACCCAGAGTGCTACATAACGGGGCTATTTTTAAAAAAGGGAACTGGTTTATTTGTGGGCTGGCAATGCACCCCTTCCCAATCAGGTTGCGGATTCACTTCTGCCAGCAGCCTGATTGGCTGCTCCTGCAGGCCAATCAGGTTGCTGCTTCACTTCCACCTGGAGCTGGAAGGAATTTTTTTATTTTGTTTCGACTACGTCAGACCAACACAGCTACCTACGTGTAACTATTATTGTGTCAGACCAACATGGCTACCTAATTGAATCTGTGTTACACAGGTTCTCTGTGTTCCACCAAATTTCTGTTCCGCCAACTATATCAATGCTTTCTCCACCCAGAGTGCTACATAACGGGGCTATTTTTAAAAAAGGGAACTGGTTTATTTGTGGGCTGGCAATGCACCCCTTCCCAATCAGGTTGCGGATTCACTTCTGCCAGCAGCCTGATTGGCTGCTCCTGCGGACCAATCAGACTGCTGCAAGCTGGATCCTATTGTTCTAGGATTCAGCTCAGTACATAACAATGACCATCTCCCCTCTGCTCATCAGATCTATTTTGTGAGCAGGGTGGGTGGCAAGGGATGATCTATATTTTCATTTTGGCACTGGGATGGGTGCAGCGGTGTCACCCCGCCCCTTGGCATGCAGCGCCCCTCCGTTGTGACGTGCTACATCGTCAGACTAACACGGCTACCTTCCTGTAAATATATATATTACTGTGTCAGACCAACACGGCTACCTACCTGAATCTGTGTCACACGGGTTCTCTGTGTTCCACCAGATTTCTGTTACGCCAAATATAACATAGAATCATGCAATCAAAGAGTTGGAAGGGACCACAAGGGCAATCCATTCCAACCCCCTGCCAAGCAGGAAACACCATCTAAGGATTCCTGACATATGGCCATCAAACCTCTGCTTAAAGACCTCCAAAGACGGAGACTCCACCACACTCCTTGGCAGCTAATTCCACTGCCGAACAGCTCTTACTGTCTGGAAGTTCTTCCTAATGTTTAGGTGGAATCTTCTTTCTTGTAGTTTGAATCCATTGCTCCGTGTCTGCTTATCAATGCTGTCTCCACCCAGAGTGCTACATAACAGGGCTATTTTTTTTTAAGGGAACTGGTTTATTTGTGGGCTGGCAATGCAGCCCATTCCCTGAGCAACTGAGAGGAGTGACCTTCAATGGCAGCCTATAGAGGAATAACATCATTACGTTTGATTTCCTTCCTTCCCACCTCTCACGTACAAAGATGTGGCTGGAGATTCATCTTGCCCAAGTGGCCATTTGGCATTTGATCAAAGACTGTGGAGAGTCCTTCAGAAGAAGGGAACTAATATGTTTGTTCTCTTGGGATGTAGAGGGGGATGTTTTTGAAGGCTGGCACATTCCATTCCAGGGTGGGTGCAGAGATAACATGATCTCTGAGGCATTGCCTTCTTCCCCTCACCCAAGTTTGCCCAGAGCTTAAAGACTTACATCTGCCGCTGCCCCCCGCCCCACAAAAGAAGTATTGTAGAAGGCTTATCACAGAATGAAATGCTTAGGTTTAGCCAGGATATCAGACCATTGGATTATCGAACCTGAGTTTGGAGGGACTACCACTCCACAGACCGGATTCATCCCTAAACGGCCTCGGTCCTATATACCTGAAGGAGTGTATCCACCCCCATTGTTCAACACCCTCCCATCGGAGGTCAAGGAGATAAACAACTACCTGACATTTAGAAAACACCTAAAGGCAGCCCTGTTTAGGGAAGTTTTTAATCTGTGATATTTTAATGTATTTTGGTATTTGTTGGAAGCCGCCCAGAGTGGCGGGGGAAACCCAGCCAGATGGGCGGGGTATAAATAAATAAATAAATAAATAATCCCACCAAGCTTTCCTCAGTGGCAGTATTGTCATAGTGGGGTTGGGGGGTTGGGTCCTGTGCAGAAGACCAGCAAGGACAGAGTGATTATACTTACCCTGACTTGAAACTTGTCTTCTCAGCTCAGTGCCACAATGGGAATACAGATCAACTCTCCCCACCAACCCAGTTCAGAAAGATAGATAGATAAATTTATTGCAGCTTTAAGCGCATATACACATAAAAATAGACACAACGAGACATACTTGCTTTACAATCATTAAAAATAAATATAAATATAGAGCTAAAATTATAATAATTACAGATGGTGTAAAAATTAGGCAAAACAATATGGTAAAAGCTTTCGGGGTTTATGTAACAGTCCATTTCACCTCTTATAGAACAGAACAGAAGTTAAAGATCTTGCCACTTGCAAGGTTACAAACGAGTCGGTGTCTCGCAGTAATAGGGCAAGATGAGTCTCTAATGGAAGTACAGAGAATTTTTGGACTAATGGTCTCAGTAGGTTCATCCGGACAGCACTATACAGAGGGCAAGTAAAAACTATATGCTGAAGGGATTCTGTCGACTGGTTATCACAGGAACAAAGAACTGAGCCTCGGCCCTTAGAGAATCTGTGAAGAAGGACGTTGGATGGGAAAGCATTGAACCTCGCTTTGATAAACGCAAAACGATGGCTGGCAATAGAGAGGGATGATAAATAAACTGGAACATGCTGTTCGGGATTAATGCCCATGTGCCGAGGCAAACATTACCGCCCCCCCTCCCCGGCCCAACATAAGATTACGTTGAAACTCTATATCATCCAATCTCTGATTGATAATTTTTTTTTACTGTGGTAAGATCAAAATTTAAAGATTTTAGGGGGGATTTTCCAAAAAGCAAAACCTTGGCATGGATCTTACTGGCCCAGGTACTGATGAATTCGTCATGCCATAAACATTGGGCTAGATAATAATTTGGTAATCTGTGCCAGAGTGTTAGCCAGTAATTGAAAACCCGTTTCCACAGAAGTGTCTCTAGCAAGGGGATCTTCAGTTCCAGACGTATAGCCGCATTGCTCACACATGAGGGAAGTTTCAAAAGACGGCGTAAAAATTGATTTTGCAGGATCTCAAAAGGGGCAAAATTTGCCAAGGCAGCCCAAAGTGGTGCAGCATATGCAAGTACGGCAGCTACTTTCACATTAAACACCTTCAACTCCGAAGGCATGTGCAGAGCCCCATCTGAGAAATAAAACTGGAGAAGTGGGTGGGACACAGTTTTAGCCTTATGGAGTAGATATTGAATTTGTGCTTTCCATCTCAAGTTTTGTTGAAAAAAATATACCTAAATATTGGAATTTGGAAACTTGTTCTACTGATGCTCCATCGAGCTTCCACTTGCATAGTTTTCGGCTTCTGGAGAAAATCATTATTTTAGATTTAGAATGGTTGATGGTTAACTAATTGGTTTGACAATAGGAAGCAAAGATCTTCAGGGCTCTATTTAGGCCAGTTTGGGAATAGGAAAGAATTACTGTGTCACCTGGGACCCAGGTGGTGCTGTGGGTTAAACCACTGAGCCTAGGGCTTGCTGATCAGAAGGTCGGCGGTTCAAATCCCTGTGACGGGGTGAGCTACCATTGCTTGGTCCCAGCTCCTGCCAACCTAGCAGTTTGAAAGCAGGTCAAAACGCAGGTAGATAAATAGGAACCGCTACAGCGGGAAGGTAAACGGCATTTCCATGTGCTGCTCTGGTTTGCCAGAAGCGGCTTTGTCATGCTGGCCACATGACCTGGAAGCTATACGCCGGCTCCCTCAGCCAATAATGCGAGATGAGCGCGCAAGCCCAGAGTCGGTAACGACTGGACCTAATGGTCAGGGGTCCCTTTACCGTTACCCTTTACAGCGTCATCTGCATACAGAAGCAGTAGGCAGGGATAATCCGCAAGGCAGAGGGCATGAATATTGATGGGCGACTCGATTAGGGGTTTTCTCATATCACTTATATACAAATTAAAGAGATAGGGGGCTGGTATACAGCCTTGGCAGACTCTCTTGTTTATAGGCACCGAATTCGTGAGTTCGCCTGCTGGAGTTAGTCTCACTCTGGCAACTGATCCCTCGTGCAATTGGATCATAAGCCATAAGAGTCTTCTGTCAATGCCCCAGTTAGCAAGTTTCACCCATAAGATGTCAAAAGCTGCCCCCAGAGCCAATAAAGGCAGCACATAAATAGCCCTGACTAGGGGTGGATTATTTCAATGCAAGGTGTTAAAGAATTATAGCATGGTCCGTTGTGGAATGCTTGGGTCTAAAACCTGCTTGTTCATGACCGATTAAGTTGGACTCTTCCGACCATTGGGTCAATTTGGACAGCAGAAAGCGGGCAAAAATTTTCTCTAGGATTGAAAGTAGGCTGATGTTATTATAGTTCCCCAGGTTAGCGGTGGATCCTTTTTTGTGGATTGGGATGATAATAGCCTGCTTCCACGACTTGGGAATGAGACCTGTGGAGTTTATAGCATCAAAAACTTTGACCAGAATTCCAGCCCGCCACTCAGGACATGACTTCATGGCCTCCGCTGGGACCAAATCAGGCCCAGGTGCCTTACCTACTTTCAGTTGACATATCAAGTCTTTTATTGACCCCGAGTCGGTAGGAGGCCAAATGGGTAAATGGCAAAACAGGTGCTCCAAGCAGGCAGATGGTGCGTCCACCTGTGAGAAGCACTTCCACAAGAACTGCTCCCAAGTAGGAGCAGGGATAACAGCCAGGGGGTATTTTCTCACTCTCCTATTAATTAGTGACCAAAATTCACGTGACCTATGCAATTTGGATGCTGCAATTAAAGCCTGCCAGCGATTCGATTGCCAGGAGCGTTTAGCCTTTGTTAGGGCCTGTCTATAGGCCGTTTTGGCTTGGAAATATGTAATTGGCAGGTTAGTAGCACCTGAGGCCTTGTACTCATTGTAAATTGAGCGCAAAAGGGTTCTAGCTTGTTTACACTGAGAGTCATACCAGGGGGCACCAGAGGTATACTGGCTGCGATTTACCACTTGGGGAGGTATCGCAAAAAAGGCAGTAAGATCCACCATAAAATGATTAAACAGCCTCAATAGTACGTTGGGGTCATGGGAATCAGAAGCTGTGTCAGTTAGCTGCACACTGATTTCTTTTTGATAAAAGTCCAAGTACAAGCCCTCTCCTGCCCCCCTGCCTACGCCCATGTTTCATTCTATTTATTCAGCTTGTAGTAGCAACAGAAAAAGAAGAGAAGAATGGCTCTTTCCCCAAAAACGTCTGCTTATATACATTATTTACACAATGGGCCTTGCGTGATTGGCTACTTCGGGGCTGTTCCTGCCGGCCAATCAGGTTACTGCTTTCCTTCCACCTGGAACTGAATTGGGTGGCTCCTGCGAACCAATCAGACTGCTGCATTCTGGATCCTATTGTTCTAGAATTCAGCTCACTACATAACAATGACCATCTCCCCTCTGCTCATCAGATCTATTTTGTGAGGAGGGTGGATGGCAAGAGATGATCTATATTTTCATTTTGGCACTGGGCTGGGTGTACTAGTTTCAACCCATGGTTGCTCTGCACCTGCTGGTCTTCTGCACATTCCCCTACCTGTGGGAGTGCTGCCGCCGGGGAAGATTTGGTGGGCCATATCAGGTCCTTGAGGTGGCAGTTCCCACCACCAGCCCCCGGCATGTGTGATCCAGTGATCTAATATCCTGGATAAGCTTAAGCATTTCATTCTGTGATAGGTCTTCTATGTCTTTTGCTGAAAAGACCACAAGTCATTAAGGGCTGGGCAAGCTTGTGGAGATGGGCTGGGGCGGGAGGAGGAGATGCCACGGAGCACCCCTGATCTCTGTACTTGCCCAGGAAGGGAATGTGCCAGCCTTGAACATCCTCCTCAAGAACATCCCCCCAAAAAACCCAAGAGAACAAGCATGTTTGTTTCTTCTGAAGTATAAAGGAGACTCCACCTTGCTCCACACCACAAATAAATTAATTCCCTTTAAAAATAACCCTGCTGTTCCCACTCTGTTCTTCCCTCTTGCATAAGTTCATGAGTGGGATGTGCTTTGAAGACCTTTGAAGACAGATATTTAAAATGGGCCTCTGCAACCCTGGACCATCATTCTCTGCCCCTGCACACGGTGTTCACGGCAAGAGCAGAAGAGAAGCAGCTCCAGGATGATTGCTGTGCTGCTGTTGGTGTTTGGACTGACCCCTGACTACATATTTCCTGTCAGTGCTGACATCCCTGTGGTCCCAAACTTTGACCCCCAAAAGGTAAGACGTTTGCAGATGGGACTTTCAGCTGGGGAAGCCTTACCTGGATAGGATACCCAAGCAGCTTTGCTCTTGAGTAAAGGCCCTGTTGCTTTTGGGTCCCCCTTTTCCTCTCCCCCAGGTCCACAAGCTTGGCTATCAGCAGATTAATAGTTGCCTGATTTTGATATATGCTCCTAGCTTTGGTAGGAAAATACTAGAGATGAGGTGGGTTGTGTTATATAATGAACCCTTGTCAACTTCTTCTGATCCCTAAAATGTCAATCAAAATCCTTCTGATTTAGACTGTCGGGAAGTGGCACCCCATCGGGATGGCTTCCAAGCTGCCTGAGTTGACTGAGTATGAGCAGAAAATATCACCGATGGACCACATTGTGGAGGTTACAGATGGAGATATGAAACTCACCGCTAATTATATGTCGTTAGTATCTTACAACTGATACCTCTCCTCCCATCATGCATAGGCTGAGAATTGAACCTGGGTCCTTGCACATGCAAAGCAGGTGCTCTGCCACGGAGCCACAGCCCTGATTTCCCCTGAAATCATTTTGAGATGGTTTGGAAAGGGCATAAAGTTTCTTCAGTGTAGACAATATTGAGCTGGATGGAGCAATGTCCAGATTTTGTGTAGAGCTGCTGCTTAGGGAAGACCACAGGTTTCCCATCCCCTATTATCTCTTTTTTTTGGTGGGGGGTCTTGTTTTATCTTAATGTATCATAAAGAGCTACTTAGGTTGGGCATAGTGATATAAATAAAACATTGCTGGAATGTCAATGGAGAGATGAGTAATCCTGTGGAAACCTACATTTGATAATGTAGAGGCCTCCAAGAAGGCCTGTCCATTTTGAAGGCATTGGTCAGGGTGCCGCTCCTCTTGACACTCCAGCTATCCTTCCCTCCGGCAGACAGAAAGGCATTTTACTGGAACTGTATTTCTTCCATCAGTGGCTCTGACACCCTGAGAAATACAAGTGGGGGAGGCAAGGCAGAAGCAGGCTGGGTATCTGGTTTTGAAGTGCTTTCATTTAGCTCTCTTTTCCAGGGACGGTGTCTGCAAAGAAGCAACTGCTATGTTAAAGCACACAGACAAACCTGGTGTATTCAAATTTACCGGTGAGTACGAGTGCCATGAGCCACCCTATTACCTGATGACAAAGTATGTTTTATGATCAAAAGATCCAGATGCTGTGATTTGGGCAAATGTTCAAACATCTGTTCTTTTCCCCATTTATATGCTTTCTTTTGAGTGCAAAATCGAGTTTTGTGGAGGAGAGCAGTGCAATCACTTGCCCCCCAATAAAGTTGTTTATTTTAGGAAATACATAACAAGGCTAGAAAAAGGTTTCTAAGTCTAGGCAGTGCTTTTTTCTGGGGGGGGGGCACAGGGGTACACATACCCCTAAACATTTTGTCAATCTAAGTTTGGCCTCATTGAGGGGCAGTATTTCAATATCAGTAGGAAAATGAGAGTACCCCTAAACTTTTTTTTGCAAAGAAAACACTGGGTCTAGCTAAAGCTTAGTAGTCTGAGAAAGCAAAGGCCGCCATGCTTGCTCCATAGTTCTTTCGGAAGATCGTTTCAAGCTGATCTCTCACCTTGAGATTAAAGAGCGAAGTGGAAGCAGGAGGAGGGGGTTGTAAAGAGGATCCAGCATGAGACTATCAGTCTAAATAACAAAGAGATAGGAAGGGCAAATGAGGAGTTAAAGGTATGGTTATGTAAGGTACGTAAAATCTGGTTATGTGGAAGTCCTTTGCCCGTCTTTACCTCGTGCAAACCCTTCTTTTGCAAGCTGATTTTCCCTCAGTTCAAACAAAACCTATAAATATTTTTAAATCCCAATCTGCGTTTTGTGATCTCAGGGCAAAAGAGCAGGATACAGAGGTTATTAAAGGAGACATCACAGTAACAGGAAACTCCCACAAACTATTTGTCTGTTTGTCTAAGATTGACCCACTTGGACTGACGGTGGCTCTTTGGAGTCAGGCGTCTCTTTCTACCCCAGTAACAGAATCCTTTTAAGTTGCACAACATCTGGGATTGAAGCACGGACATTCTACCTGCAAAGGAAGTGATTTACCCCCTGATTATGGGGTTCCTTCTTGATAAGGCAGACAGACCCATGGCAGATGGTTAAACCAATGCCTCTACTTCCCAACTTGGAAATATATGATTTGCCTTGTATGCCATCCAAAATCAATCTTGGGCTTTTCAAAATGGAAGACTCCTGTTTTCTCTTTAGATCTCCCCTCTGCTTAACCAGGAGGAACTGGAGTGTTTCACTCCAGGCTGCACAAGGGAGTTCTGGGTAACAGCTGGGATCTATGTTCTCAGACCTGGGGAGCAGCCTTTGCTTTTTTTATCGCAGAATCCCAGGTGGCCAGACAACTGATCTGTATTGCTCTGGGAAGGGACTCTGTCATCCTGCAATCTTTATCTTGCAACTGACCCTATACGCTGCCCTCATAGATACCAACCCAGTCTGATTGGTTTTTTGGGTGGGTGGGTGGATTATTCATTCTTTTGGTAATATTGTGCTCGGTGAAGAGTGCTGGAGAACTTAAAAGTTGGCCAGTCTTTCCTGACACTAGGGTTGGTTGAAATAAATGTAATGCACACCTAGAGAGTTTTATTATTTTGGAAATGGACCAAAACAGCTAGTTTTTGCTTTTCTAGTGAGGTTCTCCAAAGCCCTTGGGATGCCACAGGAAAAGTTCTAGTTTAACAGAGGCAGGCAAATAACAACAACAAAAACAATAATTTTATTACTTATATCCAGCGGCAGAGCTTCATGCTCCACCACCGGGGGCAGAGAGCAGGCGTGTTGCTCCCAGTGATGTGGCACACATTTTGGGGGCGGGGCGCACCATGCACAATGAGGTGGCGTGCTTTTTGGGGTGGGGTGCACCGTGCGCAGTGACGTGGCATGCCTTTTGGGGGCGGGGCAGGCAGCGGCGATGGCGCCCCTGGGATCGTGCCGCTCGGGGCGATCCGCCCCCACCGCCCCTATCTTCCTACGCCCCTGCTTATATCCCATCCATCTGACCGGGTTACCTCAGCCTCTGTGGGCAGCTCTCAACAAAGTTAAGTAGCAACAGAAGGGGTAGCAAGTTCCCAGCGTCTGGAGCCTCTCTGCCACCTATTTGCTTTACTGCTCTCCAAACAAGACTTCTGCAAGGTCTAGGGTTCCCCCTCCTCCCTGTCACACATTGAGAAAGGGACAGGGGGGGGTCCTTCCTCAAAGCAAGGCCATCTGGGACAGGGGTTGAGAGAATGTCCACATTATCATACATTTCCTATGGTAGCTAGTCAACATTTACATTTAACTTTAGATTTTCAGCATAGTACTTGTAGCCATGGCTACACGAACATCTTCCTTTTGGGAAGGATGCCGTCTTCTCTGACTGAGGAGCTGGAGGAGAGTCTGCCATGCCTAATACCATGGCTAAAAGAGGGGGAAAGTAAGAACAGGGAGCAAGACGACGGGGGGAGGAATGGTGGTTCCCACTGCCTGCTTTAGGTAGGGCAATCTGTGGCAGTGGACCTGGGCAGGACACTTATTAAGGCATGGAGATTCACCTCACTTAAAATTACATCTGAAGACATATTAAATGAGGGGTTGGGAGAAAGAATGAATAATTAAGACGACTAAGAGTGGCAGATCCCAATTTGCTTGCCCCCCCCCAACAGCCAATATATGGGGAAACCGCTTCCTTCAACTGATGTCTTGTGTTGTTTCCTGTATAGATGGTGAAGTTCATGTCATAGATGTTGATTTTGAAAAGTATATCATGCTTTACGTGAAGAAATCAAGTCATGAGGCCCTGTTCCTGTCTGGTATGTGTTATGGGGATGGCGGTTATTTTTATTCACCCATAGATCTCAGAGCAGTTCACAACATAAAACTAGATAAGAAAACACAAAATACACAATAGAAACAAAAACAAACCAATAACCCTCACTCCACCCTGTGGCATATATGTGGTTCAGCAAAAAGGATACAGTGGTGCCTGGCTTAACGAATGCCCTGCTTAACGAAATTTCCGCTTAACGAAAGGATTTTTTGAGCGGAGGTTGCCTCGCTAGATGAATTCGTTTTATGAAAAAAATGTCTAGCGAATCGTGGTTTCCCATAGGAATGCATTGAAATTCAATAAATGCGTTCCTATGGGAATAAAATAAAATAAAATTCAATGCATTCCTATGGGATTTGCTAGATGAATTTTTCGTTATAAGAAAAGACCCGTGGAACGAATTAAATTCATCTAGTGAGGCACCACTGTACTTGTTAGTTCTCTCTCTCTCTCTCTCTCTCTCTCTCTCTCTCTCTCTCTCTCCATCTCTCTCTCTCTCACACACACACACACGCCCTAAAATTCACAAAAGGAGAATGGGTTGGGAGGGGAGGAAAGACGCAACCTCAGTTTCAAGTTCTGGGTAGCAAGTATTTCTATTGACCAGCCAGAGCAGAAAAAGTTCAAAGGAAGGAGGCAGAGCCAGTGCTGCTCATCACTCTGCTGTCCTGAAGGAGTTGGCCCTGCCCTGCCTGTCCCTCCTGTACTACACTTTGGTGGCTGGTGGAAGGTTTTGCCTAAAACATCTGGAAGGCATCCGTTTATGGAAGGATACCCTAAGTTCTCTTCAATCCAATTATGGATCTAGTTAAAATACAAAAATAGAATGCAACATTATTGAATATCTTTATCTATACATATGTGTGTGTGTGTGTGTGTGTGTGTGTGTGTGTTTGCACATATTTTTAAGCATAACATCAGACTTATGAATATCATTACATACTGCTGTGTAATTGTCTTTAAACAAATTTAAATTTTTAGATGTTAACCAGACTCCTAAATTATTTACCCTTTTTAACCACCTCTATACCTTTTCATTATTGCAATTGATCTTTTAGACCCTGATTCCTACTCTTAACAAGCATTTTTCTTTTTTCTTTTTATTTAATTTAAAACCAGCTACCTGTCCGAATTCTTTCCAGTGCTGCTTTAGCACTGGTTAATGGTTCTTCCATTGTTATAACTAAAATCTTCCACAAAGGCCTTTAATTTATACTCATTCTGACTGACACCGATTCCCTTAATTTTTTCTGCATTTCTCAAATTTCTTAGAAGGACTTCCATGACCGTAATGAATAATAATGGAGATAACGGACAACCCTGTCTGGTACCTTTCGTAATTTCAAAATTCTCTGTTAACACATTATTTACAATCAATTTAGCTTTTTGATCTGAATATATAGCTCTAATACCTTTAATATTTTAAATAACTGTCCCATTTCCATTAGTTCCAAATTCTTTTTCATAAATTCCCAAGAAATATTGTCAAAGGCCTTTTCCGCATCAATAAATATTAATGCTGCTTGCTTATCATTCCTGGCCATCAAATACTCAGTTATGTCAACTATATTCCTTATGTTATCTTTCATTTGTCGTTATGCGGCTAATATTTAAACACTTTTTTTGCTATCCACAACTATCTATACTGTACAGTGGAACTTCTACTTACAGACCTAATTAGTTCCAAAGGTCCGTCCGTATATCGATCTGGGTCACTGGTAGAAACGCCGTTGTGCACAGGCGCATTTGACGGTAGCATGCCTCTGCGCATGTGCAGGTGGCAGTGGCTGCTTCTGCGAGTGTGCAAAGAGCAGAAGCTGCTTCTGCACATGTGTGAATCGTGGCAAACCCGGTATTTTCTTCCAGGTCTGCCGGAGTCACGACTTGGATTGGGCCCGAAGTAGAGGCAGTCCTAAGTAGAGGTTCTACTGTACAGAGTTAAAAAGAAGGAGGAAAACATATTTAAAATCTTGGCTACAATAATCTTCTAGAATAAAAAGTGGCTAATGGAATAATCAACCCTTCCTGGGATGAAGGGATATATTGGAAAAGGGAGCTGTACCCTAAAGAATGGCCACTTTAGAACTTCACATGAAGAAAAAAATGTGTCCCCAAAATAAAAGGCAATAGGGGGCTGCAATATTAACAATGATCCGGCAGAAAGAGCAGCTACCATGAAGCCTCCCACTAGCAAATAGGAACAGTCAGCACCTGTGTAGGCTTTCAGTTCCTTTGCAATGGCCACACTTGGCCCTCCAGATGTTTTGGGACTACAACTCCCATCATGCCTAGTTAACAGGACCAGTGGTCATGGACGATGGGAATTGCAGTCCCAAAACTCTCTGGAGGGCCAGGTTTGGCCATGCCTGCTTAGATCCTCTTCTCTGGTTTCATGGGGGTTCTGTTTCTGACTGTCTAGTGCACAATCCAGAGAAGATGGCGGGAAGAAGAGACTTTGGGTGCTCTATAGACATAAAACAGATATTTCAGCTTTTCTGAGAACAACAAATTACTCAACCTTTGCTTTTGTTTAAAGCTAGGGGGCCAGACGTGGAAGATGACATCAAAGAAAAATTCAAGAAATTAGTCTTGGAGCAAAGTTTTCCTGAGGCAAACATCAAATACTTTAACGCTGGTAAAGCAACCTGGACTCAAGATTTTTTTTATTGTAGATAAAAAATGAATGTATCTGTCTGAAACAGAATCTGAGGATCGATATTTAGTCCAGGGAGATTCACTGATCTGGATCACAAGTACAGTTCAAGTACAGTAGTACCTCGCTTGTCAAACGCTTCAGAAGTCGAACATTTCAGTTTTCGCCGAAAACCTGGAAATAAATGCTTCTGTTTTGAACGCACCTCGGAAGTTGAACGGCTACTGAGGCGTTTCAGAAGTCAAACTATCTTCTGGATGAGATTACGTTCAACAACCAAGGTACCACTGTAGTTAAATCATTGAAATTAACTGAGGTCTGATTTCCATGCTTAAACAAGCTATCAGGAAATGAGCAAGGGGTTGATTGGCTAAGAGCAGCAGACAATTTGGACCTAGCAGTGGGGATGGATAGGAAGGAGTTTGTTCTACATCCCTCAGCTGGGGTGGTGGGACATCAGCAATTGTGGTTCCTGGGCAGGGTCTGGCTAGAGCCCAGCTGAGGGACACAGGTGCGCTGCGGTATACACCACTGAGCCTCTTGGGCTTGCCAATCAGAAGGCTGGCGGTTCGAATCCCCATGATGGGGTGAGCTCCCATTGCTCTATCTTTGCTCCTGCCAACCTAGCATTTCGAAAGCATGCCAGTTCAAATAGGTACCGCTGTGGTGGGAAGGTGAATGGCATTTTCATGTGCCCTGGCTTCTGCCATTGTGTTCCGTTGCACCAGAAGGTGTTTAGTCATGCTGGCCACATGACCCGGAAAGCTGTCTGTGGACAAACGCCGGCTCCTTCGGCCTGAAGCAAGATGAGCACACCAACCCCATAGTAACCTTTGACTGGATTTAACTGTCCAGGGGTCCTTTACCTTTACCTTTTTACCTAGATCCCAGCTCTAGATGGTGGCCTGGTTGGGCCTAGCAACTCTGACTTCGGCTGCCTTATGGGGCTCAGATTCCAGTTAATTATAATTAAAGTATCTTCAGTCCCAGCTGCAATGAGGCAGCTTCCACTTGGCCGTAGACTGGAAAACCCCATCTCCGTGTTGCCCCTGTAGAACTCAATCGGTGAGGGCAAAACAAAAATGACTTGCCTCTGCTTCTCATTGGCTGTAGTTGCAGCTGTCATTTGCCCTGGTTTTTGCATCTACTGTTGGCCTACCTGCCTCCCATGACACCAATCGCAATGGGCATCATCTGCCACTGATTCCGAAAAAAATAAATATGAGTTGCTCACATTTTCTTCCTCATCAGTTTCCCTGACACACTTTTCTCCCCTTTTCCCTTAGAACAATGCACTCCAACAGCTGCTTGATAGCCAGATATTCATTCACAAACACAAAATGGTGGAGACGATGATGACTACGCATCAATGGCTTGTAGAAATTGATGCAATCAGAACAACAATGTCTTTGGGTTCCTCCCTCTCCTGAAACTATTTTAAAAATAAATACATTGCTTAGATCTTGCAAACGTTGTCAGATGCATTATTGGAGGTCAAAATGGGAGATAAACATATATGAACCCATCAAGCAGCCAAAGCATCTGCCCAGTGAGTGCTCGGCTGTAGAGGTTGCCAATATGGTTCTCCAGCTTCGGCCATCCATGCCCATTGGCCAACCTGACTGGGACTGATAGTATTGATGGATGGAGTTCAACAACCTATGAAGGTCACCATGTTGGCCACCCCTTGTCTACTCTGCATTGGGAGCAGGTCCCCAGAATCATGGAATTAGAAAGGTTTTGCCCATGACATGCTCTTCCTTCAATTAAAGGAAGGCAGGCACCTCCTGCATGTAAGCCAGTGAGCTCCACCTGTTCCAAAAAGCCTTGGAATGAGCACTGTGGAAAGGGAAATGGGTACAGAAGGGTGAGAGAATATAAGTGAGAGGCTGGTTGTAATTCAAAAAAGAGAGGGACAAAATAGCAGGGCAGAGAAGATACAAATACAAAGCTTTCCATCAGCTCACCTGCTGACCCTACTTGGATAGGAACAGCTAGGCTTTGTTAGCTGCCTCATCAAATGAAAACCACAGGTGGCTATTAGTGAAAAGGACTTGTCAGTGGTGGCATTTCAGTTCTGGGACACCCTCTCCAGCAGAGCTAGCCTAGTGCTTGCAGTTTTCCCTTTTTGGCATCAGGCAAAGCCAGGCCTCTTAAGACTTTCTGTATAGATTGTAACACTGTTCTAGATTACCACACTTATCAGCCAATCACCCATTCCCACCACCCTTCTGAGTATTATCCCTCCCCACCCTCTCACTATATATAAAGGTCTGGTGAATTCTCTTTCAGTGTATCTGAAGAAGTTACCTACCTGTGTCAGACCAACATGGCTATCTACCTGAATCTGTGTTACACAGGTTCTCTGTGTTCCACCAGATTTCTGTTACGCCAACTATATCAATGCTATCCCCACCCAGAGTGCTACATAACGGGGCTATTTTTTAAAAAGGGAACTGGTTTATTTGTGGGCTGGCAATGCAGCCCATTCCCAATCAGGTTGCAGATTCACTTCTGCCAGCAGCCTGATTGGCTGCTCCTGTAAGCCAATCAGGTTGCTGCTTCACTTCCACCTGGAGCTGGATTGGGTGGCTCCTGCGGACCAATCAGACTGCTGCATTCTGGATCCTATTGTTCTAGGATTCAGCTCAGTACATAACAATGACCATCTCCCCTCTGCTCATCAGATCTATTTTGTGAGGAGGGTGGATGGCAAGAGATGATCTATATTTTCATTTTGGCACTGGGCTGGGTGTACTAGTTTCAACCCATGGTTGGGACAATTGCTCTGCACCTGCTGGTCTTCTGCACATTCCCCTACCTGTGGGAGTGCTGCCGCCGGGGAAGGTTTGGTGGGCCAGATCAGGTCCTTGAGGTGGCAGTTCCCACCACCAGCACCCAGCATGTGTGATCCAGTGATCTAATATCCTGGATAAGCTTAAGCATTTCATTCTGTAATAGGTCTTCTATGTCTTTTGCTGAAAAGACCACAAGTCATTAAGGGCTGGGCAAGCTTGTGGAGATGGCGTGGGGAGGGAGGAGGAGATGCCACGGAGCACCCCTGATCTCTGTACTTGCCCAGGAAGGGAATGTGCCAGCCTTGAACATCCTCCTCAAGAACATCCCCCTCAACAACCCAAGAGAACAAGCATGTTTCTTCTGCAGCACAAAGGAGACTCCACCTTGTTCCACACCATAAATAAATTAATTCCCTTTAAAAATAACCCTGCTGTTCCCACTCTGTTCTTCCCTCTTGCATAAGTTCATGAGTGGGATGTGCTTTGAAGACATTTGAAGACTCTGTGGCCTGCCCCTCACCTCGCCCGAGAAGAAAGAATCAAAGCTCGAGCCGAGTGAGCTGCTGCGCTGATCGAGTTTTACAGGACGGCAAGGAAACCTTGAGCGCTGGCACTGTGAAGGAGGGGGAGGTGCGAGAGCGCCGCGGACCCCCAAAAGAACCCCAGATTGAGCTTTCTCGGGTCGTGGGGACTAAGCTGCGCCCAATGACAAACTTAGTTGGTCTCTAAGGTGCTGCTGGAAGGAATTTTTTTTATTTTGTTTTGACTACGTCAGACCAACACGGCTACCTAACTGTAACTATATATAACTGTGTCAGACCAACACGGCTACCTACCTGAATCTGTGTCACATGGGTTCTCTGTGTTCCACCAGATTTCTGTTATGCCAACCATAACATAGAATCATGGCATCAAAGAGTTGGAAGAGACCACAAGAGCAATCCATTCCAACCACCTGCCAAGCAGGAAACACCATCTAAGCATTCCTGACATATGGCCGTCAAACCTCCGCTTAAAGACCTCCAAAGAAGGAGTCTCCACCACACTCCTTGGCAGCAAATTCCACTGCCGAACAGCTCTTACTGTCAGGAAGTTCTTCCTAATGTTTAGGTGGAATCTTCTTTCTTGTAGTTTGAATCCATTGATCCGTGTCCACTTATCAATGCTGTCCCCACCCAGAGTGCTACATAACAGGGCTATTTTTTTTAAAGGGAACTGGTTTATTTGTGGGCTGGCAATGCAGCCCATTCCCTGAGCAACTGAGAGGAGTGACCTTCAATGGCAGCCTATAGAGGAATAACATCATTACTTTTGATTTCCTTCCTTCCCACCTCTCACGTACAAAGATGTGGCTGGAGATTCATCTTGCCCAAATGGCCATTTGGCATTTGATCAAAGATTGTGGAGACTCCTTTGTACTTCAGAAGAAGGAAACTAATATGTTTGTTCTCTTGGGATGTTGAGGGGGGTGTTTTTGAAGGCTGGCACATTCCATTCCTGGGTGGGTGCAGAGATAACATGATCTCTGAGGCATTGCCTTCCTCCCCTCACCCAAGTTTGCCCAGAGCTTAAAGGCTTACATCCGCCGCTGCCCCCCGCCCCAAAAAGAGGTAGAAGGCTTATCACAGAATGAAATGCTTAAATGTATCCAGGATATCAGACCATTGGATTATCTAACCTGAGTTTGGAGGGACTACCACTCCACAGACCGGATCCATCCCTAAACGGCCTCGGTCCTATATACCTGAAGGAGCGTCTCCACCCCCATCGTTCAGCCCGGACACTGAGATACAGCACTGAGGGCCTTCTGGCGGTTCCCTCACTGCGAGAAGCAAAGCTACAGGGAAGCAGGCAGAGGGCCTTCTCGGTAGTTGTGCCCGCCCTGTGGAACACCCTCCCATCAGAGGTCAGACAGATAAACAACTACCTGATATTTAGAAAACACCTAAAGGCAGCCCTGTTTAGGGAAGTTTTTAATCTGTGATATTTTAATGTATAATGTAATTGTTGGAAGCCGCCCTGAGTGGCGGGGGCAACCCAGCTAGATGGGTGGGGTACAAATAATTAATAATAATAATAATAATAATCCCACCAAGCTTTCCTCAGTGGCAGTATTGTCATAGTGGGGTTGGGAAGTTGGGGTCTGTGCAGAAGACCAGCAAGGACAGAGTGATTATACTTACCCTGACTTGAAACTTGTCTTCTCAGCTCAGTGCCACAATGGGAATACAGATCAACTCTCCCCACCAACCCAGTTCAGAAAGATAGATGGATAGATTTATTGCAGCTTTAAGCGCATATACACATAAAAATAGTAAAAGCTTTCGGGGTTCATGTAACAGTCCATTTCACCTCTTATAGAACAGAACAGAAGTTAAAGATCTTGCGACTTGCAAAGTTACAAACGAGTCGGTGTCTCGCAGTAATAGGGCAAGATGAGTCTCTAATGGAAGTCCAGAGAATTTTTGGACTAATGGTCTCAGTAGGTTCATCCAGACAGCACTATACAGAGGGCAAGTAAAAACTATATGCTGAAGGGATTCTGTCGACTGGTTATCACAGGAACAAAGAACTGAGACTCGGCCCTTAGAGAATCTGTGAAAAAGGACGTTGGAAGGGAAAGCATTGAACCTCGCTTTGATAAATGCAAAACGATGGCTGGCAATAGAGAGAGATGATAAATAAGCTGGAACATGCTGTTCGGGAGTAACGCCCATGTGCCGAGGCAAACATTACCCCCCCCCCCCCCGCCCAACATAAGATTACGTTGCAACTCTATATCATCCAATCTCTGATTGATAATTTTTTTACTGTGGTAAGATCAAAATTTAAAGATTTTAGGGGGGAGATTCCAAAAAGATAAAAGCTTGGCATGGATCTTACTGGCCCAGGGACTGATGAATTCGTCATGCCATAAACACTGGGCTAGATAATAATTTGGTAATCTGTGCCAGAGTGTTAGCCAGTAATTGAAAACCCGTCTCTAGCAAGGGCATCTTCAGTTCCAGATGTATAGCCGCATTGCTCACACATGAGGGAAGTTTCAAAAGACGGCGTAAAAATTGATTTTGCAGGATCTCAAGAGGGGCAAAATTTGCCAAGGCAGCCCAAAGTGGTGCAGCATATGCAAGTACGGCAGCTACTTTCACATTAAACATCTTCAACCCCGAAGGCACGTGCAGAGCCCCATCTGAGAAATAAAAATGAAGAAGTGCGTGGGACAGAGTTTTAGCCTAATTGAGTAGATATTGAATTTGTGCTTTCCATCTCAAGTTTTGTTGAAAAAATATACCTAAATATTGGAATTTGGAAACTTGTTCTACTGATGCTCCATCGAGCTTCCACTTGCATAGTTTTCGGCTTCTGGAGAAAATCATTATTTTAGATTTAGAATGGTTGATGGTTAACTGATTGGTTTGACAATAGGAAGCAAAGATCTTCAGTGCTCTATTTAGGCCAGTTTGGGAATAGGAAAGAATTACTGCGTCATCTGCATACAGAAGCAGTGGGCAGTGGTAATCCACAAGGCAGGGGGCATGAATATTGACGGGCGACTTGATTAGGGGTTTTCTCATATCACTTATATACAAATTAAAGAGATAGGGGGCTGGTATACAGCCTTGGCGGACTCCCTTGTTTATAGGCACCGAATTCGTGAGTTCGCCTGCTGGAGTTAGTCTCACTCTGGCAACTGATCCCTTGTGCAATTGGATCATAAGCCATAAGAGTCTTCTGTCAATGCCCCAGTTAGCAAGTTTCACCCATAAGATGTTTCTGGGGATGCTGTCAAAAGCTGCCCTCACGTCAATAAAGGCAGCACATAAATAGCCCTGACTAGGGGTAGAGTATTTCAATGCAAGGTGGTAAAGAATTATAGTGTGGTCTGTTGTGGAACACTTGGGTCTAAAACCTGCTTGTTCATGACCGATTAAGTTGGACTCTTCCGACCATTGGGTCAATTTGGACAGCAGAAAGCAGGCAAAACTTTTCTCTAGGATTGAAAGTAGGCTGATGTTATGATAGTTCCCCAGGTTAGCTCTGGATCCTTTTTTGTGGGTTGGGATGATAATAGCCTGCTTCCACGACTTGGGAATGAGACCTGTGGAGTTTATAGCATCAAAGACTTTGGCCAGAATTCCAGCCCACCACTCAGGACATGTCTTAATGGCCTCCACTGGGACCAAATCAGGCCCAGGTGCCTTACCCACTTTCAGTTGACATATCAAGTCTTTTATTGACCCTGGGTCGGTAGGAGGCTGTAGCGATCAGCTTAAAAGTTAGCCAGGTTGTAGAGGGTTAATCTTAGTAGAACTCTGAGAACCCAGGGGGGAGGGCTCTGGGAGAGTATAAAACCCCCACCCCTGGAGCCAGAGGGGTTGTTGAGTTGGTGATAAGTTAGGAGTTGGTTGGTTATTCGCAGAGAGAGAGCTGGTTTAATATTGAGGTGGATAATAGATAGTGATATATAGGCAGACAGGATACAGAGCTGTGTGATTCTTTACAAATATTTATTTAGTTGACTTTAGCGGTAATAGGCCGGTAATTTATATTTAGAGGTAATAGGCCGGTATAGGAACCACCTGTAATTTGGAACATCTAATATTTGTACTGCAACCATTAAGCTTATGAACACAATAAATCATCTTGTTTTATTTTACCTTATCCTGGTCTGAGGTGTGTGAGTGTCTGAAGGTATTTATTTTGTCTTTGGCACATCATCAATAGACCGTGAAACATCTGGGGGTGGTGTGCAGGTCAGAGTGACCGCGACACCAAATGGGTAAATGGCAAAACAGGTGCTCCAAGCAGGCAGATGGTGCGTCCACCTGTGAGAAGCACTTCCTCAAGAACTGCTCCCAAGTAGGAGCAGGGATAACGGCCAGGGGGTATTTTCTCACTCTTCTATTAATTAGTGACCAAAATTCACGTGACCTATGCGATTTGGATGCTGCAATTAAAGCCTGCCAGTGATTCGATTGCCAGGAGCGTTTAGCCTTTGTTAGGGCCTGTCTATAGGCCGTTTTGGCTTGGAAATATGTAATTGGCAGGTTAGTAGCACCTGAGGCCTTGTACTCATTGTAAATTGAGCGCAAAAGTGTTCTAGCTTGTTTACACTGAGAGTCATACCAGGGGGCACCAGAGGTATACTGGCTGCGATTTACCACTTGGGGAGGTATCGTAAAAAAGGCAGTAAGATCCATCATAAAATGATTATACAGCCCCAATAGTACGTTGGGGTCATGGGAATCAGAAGCTGTGTCAGTTAGCTGCACACTGATTTCTTTTTGATAAAAGTCCAAGTACAAGGGTGCTGGTACTCTGTGCCAGAGTGTACCTTCAGGAAACAAGAGCACTCTCTTTATATATAATGTGTGCATGTTAGAAAAAGAATCACGTTTGCTGTGGAGAGTTATGCTAAGGGTGGATTTCTCCCACAATTCTAGATGACTGAAAAATACTCGGAGTCAAGAGTGAATTTCATTCTCTTTATTCAGCTTGTAGTAGGAACAGGAAAAAAAGAAGAAGAATGGATGGGTTGGGGCGGGAGGAGGAGGTGCCACTGAGCACCCCTGATCTCTGTACTTGCCCAGGAAGGGAATGTACCAGCCTTGAACATCCTCCTCAAGAACATCCCCCTCAACAATCCAAGAGAACAAGCATGTTTGTTCCCTTCTTCTGAAGCACAAAGGAGACTCCACCTTGTTCCACGCCTTAAATGAACAAATTCCCTTTAAAATTAATCCTGTTGCTCCCACTCTGTTCTTCCCTTTTGCATAAGTTGATGAGTGGGATGTGCTTTGAAGACAGATATTTAAACTGGGCTGCTGCAACCCTGGACCATCATTCTCTCCCCCTGCACACGGTGTTCACGGCAAGAGCAGGAGAGAAGCAGCTCCAGGATGATTGCTGTGCTGCTGTTGGTGTTTGGACTGACCCCTGACTACATATTTCCTGTCAGTGCTGACATCCCTGTGGTCGCGAACTTTGACACCCCAAAGGTAAGACGTTTACAGATGGGACTTTCAGCTGGGGAAACCTTACCTGTATAGGATACCCAAGCAGCTTTGCTCTTGAGTAAAGGCCCTGTTGCTTTTGGGTCCACCTTTTCCTCTCCCCCAGGTCCACAAGCTTGGCTATCAGCAGATTAATAGTTGCCTGATTTTGATATATGCTCCTAGCTTTGGTAGGAAAATACTAGAGATTAGGTGGGTTGTGTTATATAATGAACCCTTGTCAACTTCTTCTGATCCCTAAAATGTCAATCAAAATTCTTCTGATTTAGACTGTCGGGAAGTGGCACCCCATCGGGATGGCTTCCAAGCTGCCTGAGTTGACTCCGTATGAGCAGAAAATATCACCGATGGACCACATTGTGGAGGTTACAGATGGAGATATGAAACTCACCGCTAATTATATGTCGTTAGTACCTTACAACTGATACCTCTCCTCCCATCATGCATAGGCTGAGAATTGAACCTGGGTCCTTGCACATGCAAAGCAAGTGCTCTGCCACGGAGCCACAGCCCTGATTTCCCCTGAAATCGTTTTGAGATGGTTTGGAAAGGGCATAAAGTTTCTGGCACTGCCAGTCAGTGTAGACAATATTGAGCTGGATGGAGCAATGTCCAGATTTTGTGTAGAGCTGCTGCTTAGGGAAGACCACAGGTTTCTCTTTTTGGGGGGGGGGGTCTTGTTTTATCTTAATATATCATAAAGAGCCAATTAGGTTGGGCATAGTGATATAAATAAAACATTGCTGGAATGTCAATGGAGACATGAGTAATCCTGCGGAAACCTACATTTCATAATGTAGAGGCCTCCAAGAAGGCCTGTTCATTTTGAAGGCATTGTTCAGGGTGCCGCTCCTCTTGACACTCCGGCTATCCTTTCCTCTGGTAGACAGAAAGGCATTTTACTGGAACTGTATTTCTTCCATCAGTGGCTATGACACCCTAAGAAATAGAAGTAGGAGAGGAAAGGCAGAAGCAGGCTGGGTATCTGGTTTTGAAGTGCTTTCATTTAGCTCTCTTTTCCAGGGACGGTGTCTGCAAAACATCAGTTCTTGTGTTAAAGCACACGGACAAACCTGGTGTATTCAAAGTTCCCGGTAAGTACGAGTGCCATAAGCCACCCTATTACCTGATGACAAAGTATGTTTTAGAAAAAGGTTTCTAAGTCTAGCCAGTGTTTTTTTTGGGGGGGTACACAGGGGTACACATACCCCTAAACATTTTGTCAATCTAAGTTTGCCTCATTGAGGGGCAGTATTTCAATATGAGTAGGAAAATGAGAGTGCCCTTAAACATTTATTTTTTTAGAAAAAACCACTGGGTCTAGCTAAAGCTAAGTAGCCTAGAGAAAACAAAGGCAGCCATGCTTGCTCCATAGTTCTTTCGGAAGATCGTTTCAAGCTGATCTCTCATCTTGAGATTAAAGAGAGAAGTGGAAGGAGCAGGAGGAGGTTGTAAAGAGGATCCAGCATGAGACTATCAGTCTAAATAACAAAGAGATAGGAAGGGCAAATGAGGAGTTAAAGGTACGTAAAAGTCTGGTTATGTGGAAGTCCTTTGCCCGTCTTTACCTCGTGCAAACCCTTCTTTTGCAAGCTGATTTTCCCTCAGTTCAAACAAAACATATAAATATTTTTAAATCCCAATCTGCGTTTTGTGATCTCAGGGCAAAAGAGCAGGATACAGAGGTTATTAAAGGAGACATCACAGTAACAGGAAACTCCCACAAACTATTTGTCTGTTTGTCTAAGATTGACCCACTCGGACTGACGGTGGCTCTTTGGAGTCAGGCGTCTCTTTCTACCCCAGTAACAGAATCCTTTTAAGTTGCACAACATCCGGGATTGAAGCACGGACATTCTACCTGCAAAGGAAGTGATTTACCCCCTGATTATGGGGTTCCTTCTTGATAAGGCAGACAGACCCATGGCAGATGGTTAAACCAATGCCTCTACTTCCCAACTTGGAAATATATGATTTGCCTTGTATGCCATCCAAAATCAATCTTGGGCTTTTCAAAATGGAAGACTCCTGTTTTCTCTTTAGATCTCCCCTCTGCTTAACCAGGAGGAACTGGAGTGTTTCACTCCAGGCTGCACAAGGGAGTTCTGGGTAACAGCTGGGATCTATGTTCTCAGACCTGGGGAGCAGCCTTTGCTTTTTTATTGCAGAATCCCAGGTGGCCAGACAACTGATCTGTATTGCTCTGGGAAGGGACTCTGTCATCCTGCAATCTTTATCTTGCAACTGACCCTATACGCTGCCCTCATAGATACCAACCCAGTCTGATTGGTTTTTGGGATGGGTGGATTAATCATTCTTTTGGTAATATTGTGCTCGGTGAAGAGTGCTGGAGAACTTAAAAGTTGGCCAGTCTTTCCTGACACTAGGGTTGGCTGAAATAAATGTAATGCACACCTAGAGGGTTTTCTTATTTTTGAAATGGACCAAAACAGCTAGTTTTGCTTTTCTAGTGAGGTTCTCCAAAGCCCTTGGGATGCCACAGGAAAAGTTCTAGTTTAACAGAGGCAGACAAATAACAACAACAAAAACAATAATTTTATTATTTATATCCAGCGGCAGAGCTTCATGCTCCACCACCGGGGGCAGAGAGCAGGCGTGCTGCTCCAAGTGACGTGGCACACATTCTGGGGGCGGGGCGCACCATGCACAATGAGGTGGCGTGCGTTTTGGGGTGGGAGGCACCGTGCGCAGTGACATGGCATGCCTTTTGGGGGCGGGGCAGGCAGCGGCGATGGCGCCCCTGGGATCGTGCCGCTCGGGGCGATCCGCCACCACCGCCCCTATCTTCCTACGCCCCTGCTTATATCCCATCCATCTGACTGGGTTACCCCAGCCACTGTGGGCAGCTCTCAACAAAGTTAAGGAGCAACAGAAGGGGTAGCAAGTTCCCACCGTCTGGAGCCTCTCTGCCACCTATTTGCTTTGCTGCTCTCCAAACAAGACTTCTGCAAGGTCTAGGGTTCCCCCTCCTCCCTGTCACACATTGAGAAAGGGACCGGGGGGGGGGTCCTTCCTCAAAGCAAGGCCATCTGGGACAGGGGTTGAGAGAATGTCCACATTATCATACATTTCCTATGGTAGCTAGTTAACATTTACATTTAACTTTAGATTTTCAGCATAGTACTTGTAGCCATGGCTACACGAACATCTTCCTTTTGGGAAGGACACCCTTTTCTCTGACTGAAGAGCTGGAGGAGAGTCTGCCATGCCTAATACCATGGCTAAAAGAGGGGGAAAGTAAGGACAGGGAGCAAGACGACGGGGGGAGGAATGGTGGTTCCCACTGCCTGCTTTAGGTAGGGCAATCTGTGGCAGTGGACCTGGGCAGGACACTTATTAAAGCATGGAGATTCACCTCACTTAAAATTACTTCTGAAGACATATTAAATGAGGGGTTGGGAGAAAGAATGAATAATTAAGACAACTAAGAGTGGCTGATCCCAATTTGCCTGCCCCCCCCAACAGCCAATATATGGGGAAACCGCTTCCTTCAACTGATGTCTTGTGTTGTTTCCTGTATAGATGGTGAAGTTCATGTCATAGATGTTGATTTTGAAAAGTATATCATTTTTTACTCGAAGAAACCAACTCATGAGGCTCTGTTTCTGTCTGGTATGTGTTATGGGGATGACTTTTATTTTTATTCACCCATAGATCTCAGAGCAGTTCACAACATAAAACTAGATAAGAAAACACAAAATACACAATAGAAACTAAAACAAACCAATAACCCTCACTCCACCCTGTGGCATATATGTGGTTCAGCAAAAAGGATACAGTGGTGCCTGGCTTAACGAATGCCCTGCTTAACGAAATTTCCGCTTAACGAAAGGATTTTTCGAGCGGACGTTGCCTCGCTAGATGAATTCGTTTTATGAAAAAATTGTCTAGCGAATCGCGGTTTCCCATAGGAATGCATTGAAATTCAATAAATGCGTTCCTATGGGCAAAAATAAAAAATAAAAAAATTCATTCCTATGGGATTTGCTAGATGAATTTTTCATTATAAGAAAAGACCCGTGGAACGAATTGAATTCATCTAGTGAGGCACCACTGTACTTGTTAGTTCTCTCTCTCTCTCTCTCTCTCTCTCTCTCTCTCTCACACACACACACACACACGCCCTAAAATTCACAAAAGGAGAATGGGTTGGGAGGGGAGGAAAGACGCAACCTCAGTTTCAAGTTCTGGGTAGCAAGTATTTCTATTGACCAGCCAGAGCAGAAAAAGTTCAAAGGAAGGAGGCAGAGCCAGTGCTGCTCATCACTCTGCTGTCCTGAAGGAGTTGGCCCTGCCCTGTCTGTCCCTCCTGTAGTACAGTTTGGTGGCTGGTGGAAGGTTTTGCCTAAAACATCTGGAAGGCATCCGTTTATGGAAGGATACCCTAAGTTCTCTTCAATCCAATTATGGATCTAGTTAACATACAAAAATAGAATGCAACATTATTGAATACTGTATCTTTATCTACACACACACACACACACACACACACACACACACACACACATATATATATATGATTTTGCACATATTTTTAAGCATAACATCCGACTTACAGATAAGATAGAAAACATTTGGCTACTACAGCCTGAGACTTCCATCCTCCTCGACTGATGGTTTTCCAACTAACTCTCCAATATTGCATTTTGTTGTTATACTTATTGCTATCAAGTCCTTATAATAAGGAAACAAATTATATATTTTTCTTCGCAATAATTACTGAGATTAACCTTACAAAATTTCTTGTAGCCCCACTAGCCATGTCAATTGTTTACAATTGTCTTTCAAATACACCATAAATTTATTCTAGTCTTTCAGGAATGTCTGGTCTTGCTGGTTCTGAATTTGCCCAGTTAGTTTCGCCAACTCAGCATAGTCCATCACTTTCATCTGCCATTCCTCTTCCATTGGAATCTCTTCCTGCTTCCATCGTTGGGCTAATAATATTCTTGCTGCAGTTGTTGCATATAAAAACAGTCTCTTATCTTGCTTATGTATTTCAGTACCAACAATACCAATTAAGAAGGCTTCTGGGTTTGTTTGTTTTTTAACAAATGTATATTTCAGCATTTTTAAAAGTACATTATAAATCATTTCCCAGAAAGCCTTCAATTCCTTACAAACCCACCACACCTTCGTTTTCTTTACATTTCCAACATTGATTATTTGTTTTATACATTTTTGCTGATTTCACTGGTGTTATATACTATCTATACATCAATAAGAGAACTGCAAGCTGTAAAATTTATTCCATCTTTCAATAGTTTCCCCCCAATTTCAAACTTTGCCCAATGTATCATAACTGATTTAACTTCCTCATCTTTTACATGCCATTCCAAAATTAATTTATACATTTTAATAATATTTTTACCTTATTGCTTAATAACTCTGATTCAAACCTCAATTTTGTATACCAAAACCGATTTTTCTTTTTGTCATCTTTAAACATTTCATTTATTTGATGATAATGCAACCAATTATTCACCAAACCTTTAATTTCCTCATACAGTTTTATTTTCCATTGGTTATCCATCTCCATCACCAATTGTTCATAGGTGACCCCATTTTTGGCCATATTTAACTTTTTTTACATTTATTGCCTCTAATGGCGACAGCCACCATAGTGTTTTGCATTCTAGTAAACTCTTGTATCTATTCCACACCTCATGTAGAGATTTTTGAATTATGTGGTTCAAAAAGCCTTTATGAACCTTTTACCTTTATGTACCATAAATATGCGTACCACCCAAATTTGTTGTCAAATCCTTCCAGATCTAATAGATCTGTATTTTTTAACAATATCCAATCCCTTAACCAACAAAGGCAAGAAGCTTCATAATACAATTTCAAATCAGGCAAGGAGAAGCCACCACTCTCTTTTGTATCTGTAAGTAATTTAAATTTAATTCTTGGTTTCTTCCCTTGGCAAATATATCTTGTAATTACTTTTTGCCACTCACTTATACTTATACCATTAGGATTGACTGCAATAAAAATAAAATATTCAGTAGCGCATTCATTTTCATAACAGAAATTCTACCCCATAGGAATAGTTTTATTCTTCCCCACACCTCTAAATCTCTTTTAATACCATTCCATGCTGCTGTGTAATTGTCCTTAAACAAATTTAAATTTTTAGATGTTAACCAGACTCCTAAATATTTTACCTTTTTTACCACCTCTATACCATTTTGTAATTTAATTTTAGACCCTGATTCCTATTCTTAACAAGCATTTTCTTTTTCATTTTATTTAATTTAAAACCTGCTACCTGTCCGAATTGTTCAATTCTTTCCAGTGCTTCTTTAGCACTGGTTAATGGTTCTTCGATTGTTATAACTAAATCGTCCGCAAAGGCCATTAATTTATATTCATTCTGACCGACACCGATTCCCTTAATTTTTTCTGCATTTCTCAAATTTCTTAGAAGGACTTCCATGACCGTAATGAATAATAATGGAGATAACGGACAACCCTGTCTGGTACCTTTCATAATTTCAAAATTCTCTGTTAACACATTATTTACAATTAATTTAGCTTTTTGATCTGAATATATAGCTCTAATACCTTTTATTTTAAAAAACTGTCCCATTTCCATTAGTTCCAAATTCTTTTTCATAAATTCCCAAGAAATATTATCAAAGGCCTTTTCCGCATCAATAAATATTAACGCTGCTTGCTTATCATTCCTGGCTGTCAGATACTCAGTTATGTAAACTATATTCCTTATGTTATCTTTCATTTGTCGTTATGTGACTAATTTTTAAACACTTTTTGTTGTTGTTGCAATCAACAGCCATCTATACTATACAGTGGAACTTCTACTTACAGACATAATCAGTTCCGGAGGTCAGTCCATATATCGATCCGGGTCGCTGGAAGAAGCGCCATTGTGCGCAGGCGCATTGGATGGCAGCGCGCTCCTGCGCATGTGCAGGTGGCGGTGGAT
The DNA here is from genome assembly GCF_963506605.1 of Zootoca vivipara. Classification (NCBI taxonomy): domain Eukaryota; kingdom Metazoa; phylum Chordata; class Lepidosauria; order Squamata; family Lacertidae; genus Zootoca; species Zootoca vivipara. Next base: position 65,208,117 of record NC_083277.1, on the reverse strand, counting down.
TCTTCTGCGAGTGTGCAAACAGCAGAAGTCGCTTCTGCACATGTGTGAATCGTGGCAAACCCGGTATTTACTTCCAGGTTTGCCGCAGTCACGACTTGGATTGGGCCCAAAAAGAGGCAGTCCTAAGTAGAGGTTCTACTGTATAGAGTTAAAAAGGAGGAAAACCTATTTAAAATCTTGGCTACAATAATCTTCTAGAATAAAAAGTGGCTAATGGAATAATCAACCCTTCTGAAGGAATTTTTTTTTTAAAAGGGAGCTGAGCCCTAAAGAATGGCCACTTTAGCACTTCACATGAAGAAAAAAATGTGTCCCCAAAATAAAAGGCAATAGGGGGCTGCAATATTAACAATTATCCAGCAGAAAGAGCAGCTACCATAAAGCCTCCCACTAGCAAATAGGGACAATCAGCACCTGTGTAGGCTTTCAGTTCCTTTGGCATGGCCAAACTTGGCCCTCCAGATGTTTTGGGACTACAACTCACATCATCCCTAGCTAACAGGACCAGTGGTCATGGACGATGGGAATTGCAGTCCCTAAACTCTCTGGAGGGCCAGGTTTGGCCATGCCTGCTTAGATCCTCTTCTCTGGTTTCATGGGGGTTCTGTTTCTGACTGTCTAATGGACAATCCAGAGAAGATTGCGGGAAGAATAGACTTTGTGTGCTCTATAGACATAAAACAGATATTTCAGCTTTTCTGAGAACAACAATTTACTCAACCTTTGCTTGTGTTTAAAGCTAGGGGATCAGACGTGGGAGATGATATCAAAGCAAAATTCAAGAAATTAGTCTTGGAGCAAAATTATCCTGAGGCACACATCAAATACTTTAACGTCGGTAAGGCAAACTGGTCTCAAGATATTTTTTAAATGTCGATAAAAAATGAATGTCTCTGTGTGAAACAGAATCTGAGGATCTATATTTAGTCCCAGAGAGATTCACTGATCTGGATCACAAGTACAGTTCAAGTACAGTGGTACCTTGGTTGTCAAACGCTTCAGAAGTCGAACATTTCAGTTTTTGCCGAAAACCTGGAAATAGATGCTTCTGTTTTGAACACACCTCGGAAGTTGAACGGCTACTGAGGCGCGTTTCTCAATTTTCTCAATTGAATTTGCCAACTGCCCATTGCGCCTTCGTTGTTGAAAGTTTCAGAAGTCAAACGGTCCTCTGGATGAGATTACGTTCAACAACCAAGGTACCACTGTAGTTAAATCATTGAAATTAAATGAGGTCTGATTTCCATGCTTAATCAAGCTATCAGGAAATGAGCGAGGGGGTGATTGGCTAAGAGCAGCAGACAATTTTACCTAGCTGTGGGGATGGATAGGAAGGAGTTTGTTCTACATCCCTCAGCTGGGGTGGTGGGACATCAGAAATTGTGGTTCCTGGGCAGGGTCTGGCTAGAGCCCAGCTGAGGGACACAGGTGCGCTGTGGTATACACCACTCAGCCTCTTGGGCTTGCCAATCAGAAGGCTGGCGGTTCGAATCCCCATGATGGGGTGAGCTACCATTGCTCTATCTGAGCTCCTGCCAACCTAGCATTTCGAAAGCATGCCAGTTAAAGTAGATAAATAGGTACCGCTGTGGTGGAAAGGTGAATAGCATTTCCATGCACCCTGGCTTCCGCCATTGTGTTCCGTTGCACCAGAAAGTGTTTATTCATGCTGGCCACATGACCTGGAAAGCTGTCTGTGGACAAACGCCAGCTCCTTTGGCCTGAAGCAAGATGAGCACATCAACCCCATAGTAACCTTTGACTGGATTTAACTGTCCAGGGGTCCTTTACCTTTACCTTTTTACCTAGATCCCAGCTCTAGATCAGGCATCCCCAAACTTTGGCCCTCCAGATGTTTTGGACTACAATTCCCATCTTCCCCGACCACTGGTCCTGTTAGCTAGGGATCATGGGAGTTGTAGGCCAAAACATCTGGAGGGCCGCAGTTTGGGGATGCCTGCTCTAGATCATGGCCTGTTTGGGACTAGCAATTCTGTCTTCAGCTGCCTTATGGGGCTCAGATTCCAGTTAATTATAATTAAAGTATCTTCAGTCCCAGCTGCAATGTGGCAGCTTCCACTTGGCTGTAGACTGGGAAAAAACCCATCTCTGTGTTGCCCCTGTAGAACTCAATAAGTGGGGGCAAAACAAAAATGAGTTGGCTCTGCCTCTCATTGGCTGTAGTTGCAGCTGTCATGTGCCCTGGCTCCATCTGCTGTTGGCCTCCCTGCCTCCCATACCACCAATCCCAATGGGCATCATCTGCCACTGATTCCGAATAAAGAGATAAATATGAGTTGCTCACATTTTCTTCCTCCTTACCAGTTTCCCTGACACTCTTCTCTCCCTTTCTCCCATAGAACAATGCACTCCAAAAGCTGGTTAATAGGCATTTCTCCATATATATTCACACCATTGGTTAATAATCAGAAATACCCAATAAGCATTACTTTTTCTAAATGGTGGAGACGATGATGACTACAGATCAATGCCCCTGTCCACACACCACATTGATGCAGTTAGAAGAACAACGTCTTTGGGTTCCTGCCTCTCCTGAAACTATTTGAAAAATAAATACATTGCTTAGATCTTGCAAACGTTGTCAGATGCATTATTGGAGGTCAAAATGGGAGAAGATGAGCATATATGAACCCATCAAGCAGCCAAAGCATCTGCCCAGTGAGTGCTCGGCTGTAGAGGTTGCCAATATGGTTCTCCAGCTTCGGCCATCCATGCCCATTGGCCAAGCTGACTGGGACTGATAGTACTGATGGATGGAGTTCAACAACCTATGAAGGTCACCATGTTGGCCACCCCTTGTCTACTTTGCATTGGGAGCAGGTCCCCAGGATCTTGGAATGAGAAAGGCTTTGCCCATGACATGCTCTTCCTTCAATTAAAGGAAGGTAGGCACCTCCTGCATGTAAGCCAGTGAGCTCCACTTGTTCCAAAAAGCCTTGGAATGAGCACTGTGGAAGGGGAAATGGTTACAGAAGGGTGAGAGAATATAAGTGAGAGGCTGGTTGTAATTCAAAAAAGAGAGGGACAAAATAGCAGGGCAGAGAAGATACAAATACAAAGCTTTCCATCAGCTTTGGCTGGTGGCTCACCTGCTGACCCTACTTGGATAGGATCATCGCTTAATAATTAGAAACACCCAATAATCATTACTTTTTCTGAATGGTGGAGACGATGATGACTACGGATCAATGCCCCTATCAACTCACCACTTTTCTGGCTTGTAGAAATTGATGCAATTTGAACAACAATGCCTTTGGGTTCCTCCCTCTCCTGAAACTATTTGAAAAATAAATACATTGCTTAGATCTTGCAAACGTTGTCAGATGCATCATTGCAGGTCAAAATGGGAGAAGATAAACATATATGAACCCATCAAGCAGCCAAAGCATCTGCCCAGTGAGTGCTCAGCTGTAGAGGTTGCCAATATAGTTCTCCAACTTCGGCCATCCATGCCCATTGGCCAAGCTGACTGGGACTGATGGATGGAGTTCAACAACCTATGAAGGTCACCATGTTGGCCTCCCCATGTCTATTCTTCATTGGGAGTAGCTCTCCAGAATCATGGAATGAGAAAGGTTTTGCCCATGACATGCTCTTCCTTCAATTAAAGGAAGGCAGGCACCTCCTGCATGTAAGCCAGTGCTCCACCTCTTCCAAAAAGCCTTGGAATGGGAACTGTGGAAAGGGAAATGGGTACAGAAGGGTGAGAGAATATAAGTGAGAGGCTGGTTGTAATTCAAAAAAGAAAGACTGATGGAGAAATGTGAGAAGAGAAACTGAGAGGGACAAAATAGCAGGGCAGAGAAGAAAAAGGAGAAGAGGAACTATAATATTAAAGGAATAATTTAATGTTCAACGGCTTAAGGCCTGGGAAAATATATATGTTTCAACCCCAGTTCCTCTGTGGAGAGAAGGTTTTTGCAAATGACATAGCCAATTGCCTGTGTTGCAACCCTTCATACCTGGCTGGCTGCGGAAGCATTGCAATTAAATAATTTAAAGTGGATTGGTTACATCTTACTATTAATGCCAGTTTCACCATTCCTTTCATTTGGTGCAGGGATTTTATTTTATGTAGAAGCAGGAGTCAGCTTTTGCAGCTGCACATAAAAACGCACCACTTTTATTTGTTCTCCAATATATGGAGGGGAGGAAAAAGGAGAAGCAGGACATTCTGGGATAAAATCAGAAACAGGGATCGCTTCTGTAATTCCAGGACTGTCCCTGTAAAATTGGGACACATGGAGAGTATGCCATAATGGACAGTTCTTACTTTGTGTAAAGATTTATGCCCCTTCATGGATCTCTGCCTTGTGTGGTGAAGGGGCTTGAATAACTCAGAGAACCTATGAGCTATTCTGTGCAGGGCCACCCAAGACAGACAGGTCATAGTGGAGTGTTTTGACTAAACATGATCCACCCGGAGCAGGAAGCAGCAAGCCACTCCAGTATCCCTGCCAAGAAAACTCCATGGACAGGCATATAAAAGTTATGATGCTGGAAGATGAGTCCTTCAGGTCGGAAGGAGTCCAACATACTACTGAGGAAGAGCGGAGGACAAGTACAAGTACCTGTATATACAGAGCTGATGAAGTGGCTGGGCCAAAGCCCAAAGGTCACTCAGTTGCAGATATGCATGGAAGTGAAAGGAAAGTCCAATGATGTAAAGAAAAATATTGCATAGAATGTAAGATCCATGAATCATGGTAAGTTGGATGTGGTCAAGCATGAGATGGCAAGAATAAATATTGACATCTTGGGCATGAGTAAACTAAAATGGACGGGAATGGGCAAATTCAGTTTGGACGATCATCATATCTACTACTGTGGGCAAAAATCCCGTAGAAGAAATGGAGTGGCCCTCATAGTCAACAAAAGAGTGGTGAAAGCTGTCCTGGGAAGCAATCTCAAAAATGATAGAATGATATCGATATGAATCTAAGGCAGACCTTTTAACATCACAGTAATCCACAGAAATCAGCCCTGAGTGCTCACTGGAAGGACAGATCATGAAGCTGAGACTCCAATACTTTTGTCACCTCAGGAGAAGAGAAGACTCCCTGGAAAAGACCCTGATGTTGGGAAAGATTGAGGGCATGAGGAGAAAAGGACAACAGAGGACGAGATGGTTGGACAGTGTTCTCGAAGCTACCAACATGAATTTAACCAAACTGCGGGAGGCAGTGGAAGACAGGAGTGCCTGGCGTGCTATGGTCCGTGGGGTAACGAAGAGTCAGAGACGTCTAAACAACTAAACAACAACAAAGATTTATGGCAGAAACTAATCCTTCCAGTTGCATAAATGAACACTGGATTCTATAATTAAAGAGGTAAACTTTAAACATAATTCAACTACTGCATTGCTCTTGAGATTCATCAGTGCTGAGAGTAATATGAAAACTAAATACATTTCCTAACCACAATAAGTCCCCTGCCCTTTTTAAAGCGGGTTTGTTGTACTAAGGTGACAGAGCACTATATTCCACTTTAATTGCACAAACTTAAATTTCCAGTATGCACTTGAATCCCTCCTATGGAATAGTGGCAAACTAGAGGCACCCTAAGAGAAAGAAGGGCAGTTGGGACAGGGTACTTTTCCATTTCTCCAATCATTTTCTAACTCAAAACCACCCTCCCCAAGGCCTTTTCACCTCTGGGAAGAAATATATGGGCTCCCCTATATTTCCTACCTGCAGGTGACAAAGCAGCCATGGGAGAGTGATACTTCACTGGAAAATGTAGCAGAAGAAAGAGGCTTTTTAAAAGCCTTTCTTCTGGGGATCAATCACAGTGTACTGGTTTGGGTTTTAAAAAATGTGGAAAAAATAATCACAGAACTCTCTTTAACATGCTGTTTGAGCACTGGTATTCTTTATTTTGCGCTTAACAAGATCAGTTTCTCTTCTCATGTACTGATACATTCTGTCCGTTTTGTAATACTAAATAGTGCTTGAGCTCATTCACGAAGATTGTTGCACGCCACCCCAATCTCCTAGCGGTTTGAGATTCCAGGAGTTCCAGGCACTCACCCAGCGTTCATATTTCCTCGGAATGAGGTACAGACGAGACTGTGGTGTCTTTAGGTTGTATGGTTTTTTAATACATCTATACAACTTGACCCTATGATGGAGGGGCTCACCGCATTATCACCCCAAGAGGGTCTTGCTTCACCCATAGCCACAGTCTTGGATTCAAGCAAAATTCAAACATGTTTCTCCCTCACAGGCTTCAGCCTGCTTTTCCCTCCAGCTTCTAGCTTGCGCACAACGAAAAAACACCCTCAGCTCTGGCCCTTTTCTTATCTAAGTATTAGCGAGTTGGGGGACGGCCCCCCCACTCATTTATCATAAGGCACACAACCACTTCCTTTTTCACCTTAACAACCCATATTTAGAGTGCCAATATCAAGAAGCTGGTCTGGCTATTTCAACAATTTGAATCCTTCCTTAGATTATTGTGGGATCTAGAAATTAGAAGGGTCTCGGCATACAACCCACTCCCAATAATAATAATAATAATAATAATAATAATAATAATATATTTAAATGTAGCATTCTTCTATAGTATTTATCTTCTCCTAATAGTTCTTCATTCAAACATGTGGGCAACCTGTCTGGATTGAGTCACATTGAGACATCAATTTGGCAGCTTACAGGTATTTCTGGATCTATCATTGCCACTAGAGATACAGAGAGTCTCCATGGCATGGGGTGCTTTTCATCAGCTTTGGCTGGTGGCTCACCTGCTGACCCTACTTGGATAGGAACAGCTAGGCTTTGTTAGCTGCCTCATCAAATGAAAAACACAGGTGGCTATTAGTGAAAAGGACTTGTCAGTGGTGGCATTTCAGTTCTGGGACACCCTCTCCAGCAGAGCTAGCCTAGTGCTTGCAGTTTTCCCTTTTTGGAAAAGATACTTTATTTGGAAAAGTATCTAAGATGCTACTGGATACTATATATATATATATATATATATATATATATATATATATATATATATATATATATATATATATATATAGTATCCAGTAGCATCTTAGAGAGTTTGTATATAGAAGGCTTCTGCGCATTTTCCACAGGTAAGGCTTCCCCATCTTGTTAATTTGGATGATAGTCCCATCTATATCTATTACTGTGTGAGACCAACACGGCTACCTACCTGAATTTGTGTCACACAGGTTCTCTGTGTTCCACCAGATTTCTGTTATGCCAACTATATCAATGCTGTCTCCACCCAGACTGCTACATAACAGGACTATTTCTTAAAAAGGGAACTGGTTCATTTGTGAGCTGGCAATGCCGCCCATTCCCAATCAGGTTGCGGATTCACTTCTGGCAGCAGCCTGATTGGCTGCTCCTGTAGGCCAGTCAGGTTGCTGCTTCACTTCCACCTGGAGCTGGATTGGGTGGCTCCTGCGGACCAATCAGACTGCTGCATTCTGGATCCTATTGTTCTAGGATTCAGCTCAGTACATAACAATGACCATCTCCCCTCTGCTCATCAGATCTATTTTGTGAGCAGGGTGGGTGGCAAGGGGGTGATCTATATTTTCATTTTGGCACTGGGCTGGGTGTACTAGTTTCAACCCATGGTTGCTCTGCACCTGCTGGTCTTCTGCACATTCCCCTACCTGTGGGAGTGCTGCTGCTGGGGAAGGTTTGGTGGGCCAGATCAGGTCCTTGAGGTGGCAGTTCCCACCACCAGCCCCCGGCATGTGTGATCCAGTGATCTAATATCCTGGATAAGCTTAAGCATTTCATTCTGTGATAGGTCTTCTATGTCTTTTGCTGAAAAGACCACAAGACATTAAGGGCTGGGCAAGTTTGTGGAGATGGGGCAGGGCGGGAGGAGGAGATGCCATGGAGCACCTGTGATCTCTGTACTTGCCCAGGAAGGGAATGTGCCAGCCTTGAACATCCCCCTCAAGAACCCAAGAGAACAAGCATGTTTGTTCCCTTCTTCTGAAGCACAAAGGAGACTCCACCTTGTTCCACGACACAAATAAACCAATTCCCTTTAAAAATTAACCCTGTTGCTCCCACTCTGTTCTTCCCTTTTGCATAAGTTGACGAGTGGGATGTGCTTTGAAGACATTTGGAGGTAGTTATTGAAACTGGGCTGCTGCAACCCTGGGCCATCATTCTCTCCCCCTGCACACAGTGTTTGTGGTAAGAGCAGAAGAGAACCAGCTCCAGGATGATTGCTGTGCTGCTGGTGGTGTTTGGACTGACCCCTGACTACATATCTCCTGTCAGTGCTGGCATCCCTATCTACCTGGACTATGACCCCCAAAAGGTAAGATGTTTACAGATGGGACTTTCTGCCAAATTAACAAGATGGGGAAACCTTACCTGTGGAAATGGGTGATGTTTCCCCTCTGGCCTTGCTTCTCTTAGCACCCTGGATAGGACACCTGAGCAGCTTTGCTCTTGAGTAATAATAAACAAACAAACAAACAACAACAACAACTTTTATTTATACCCCGCCCTCCCTGGCCAAGGACCGGGCTCAGAGCGGCTAACAAGACGAATATAAAACATTAATATAATATCAAGCAGGGAATTAAAATACATTCTAAAATCAATGAGTCAAAGTAAATCCATTCAGATGGCAAGCGGCAGATTAGGGTTGGGGACCTTGAATGCTCACAGTAAAGACATCGCTGCTTTATATAATTACCGGTAATCCTGTCAACTTTATCTGCCCCCTAAAATGTCAATCAAAATTCTTCTGTTTTAGACGGCTGGGAAGTGGCACCCCATCGGGATGGCTTCCACGCTGCCTGAGTTGACTGATTATGAGCAGAAAATATCATCGATGGACCACACGGTGAAGGTTACAGGTGGTGGAAATTTGAAATTCACCACTAATTATATGTCGTTAGTACCTTACAACTGATACGTCTCCTCCCATCATTCATAGGCTGGGAATTGAACCTGGGTCCTTGCACATGCAAAGCAGGTGCTCTGCCACTGAGCCACAGCCCTGATTTCCCCTGAAATCGTTTTGAGATGGTTTGGAAAGGGCATAAAGTTTCTGGCACTGCCAGTCAGTGTAGACAATATTGAGCTGGATGGAGCAATGTCCAGATTTTGTATAGAGCTGCTGCTTAGGGAAGACCACAGGTTTCCCATCCCCAATTATCTCTCTTTTTTGGTCTTGTTTTATCTTGTTTAGTCGTGTCCGACTCTTCCTGACCCCATGGACCACGCCAGGCACTTCTGTCTTCCATTGCCTCCTGCAGTTTGGTCAAACCCATGTTCGTAGCTTCGAGAACACTGCCCAACCATCTCGTCCTCTATCGTCCCCTTCTCCTAGTGCCTCAATCTTTCCCAACATCAGGGTCTTTTCCAGGGAGGTGGCCAAAGTATTGGAGCCTTAGCTTCACGATCTGTCCTTCCAGTGAGCACTCTGGGCTGATTTCCTTCAGAATGGATAGGTTTGATCTTCTTGCAGTCCATGGGTCTCTCAAGAGTCTCATCCAGCACCACAATTCAAAAGCATCAATTCTTCGGCAATCAGCCTGATCTTAATATATCGTAAAGAGCCACTTAGGTTGGGCATAATGGTATAATTAAAAAATAGCTGGAATGCCAATGGCGACATTGAGTAATCCTGTGGAAACCCTTCCTGTAGCTATTGAGAAGGCCATTTGATAATGTAGAGGCCTCCAAGAAGGCCTGTTCATTTTGAAGGCATTGTTCAGGGTGCCGCTCCTCTTGACACTCCGGCTATCCTTCCCTCTGGGAGACAGTAAGGCATTTTACTGGAACTGTATTTCTTCCGTCAGTGGTTCTGACACCCTGAGAAATACAAGTGGGGGAGGCAAGCAGAAGCAGGCTGGGTATCTGGTTTTGAAGTGCTTTCATTTAGCTCTCTTTCCAGGAATGGTGTCTGCAAAGTAGCAGCCCATAAGTTAAAGCGCACGAAAACACCTGGTGTATTCAAATTTCCGAGTAAGTACGAGTGCCACGAGCCACCCTATTACCTAATGACAAAGTATGTTTTACAACCAGAAGATCCAGATGCAAATGTTCAAACATCTGTTCTTTTTCCCATTTGCAAAATCAAGTTATGTGGGAGAGAGCAACCACTCGCCCACCAATGCTCATAGTATAAGAAACTAATAAGGTTGTTTATTTTAGGAAATGCATAACTTGGCTAGAAAAAGGTTTCTATGTCTAGCCAGTTCTTTTTTTCTGGGGGGACACAGGGGTACACATACCCCTAAACATTTTGTCAATCTAGGATGCCCTTTTCTCCATGTGAAGAGCTGCAGGAGAGTCTGCCATGCCTAATACCATGGCTAAAAGAGGGGGAAAGTAAGGACAGGGAGGAAGACAAAATATGTGGGGGTGAAGGAATGGTAGTTCCCACTGCTTGCTTTAGGTAGGGCAATCTGTGACAGTGGACCTGGGCAGGACACTTTTTAAGGCATGGAGATTCACCTAACTTAAAATTACTTCTGAAGACATATTAAATGAGGGGGTGGAGAACAGAAATTGAATTCATTGCATGCTACAACCTCAGGGAAAACACTATGAAGATGATTTACAGATGGCACCACACCCCTTTAAAACTCGCTAAAATGTATAAAGGCAGGTCGCCAACATGCTGGCGATGCTAAAAGTACATAGGCTCATATTTTCATATGTGGTGGAACTGTGTAGTTATCCGTGAATTTTGGAATAACATCTATAGTGAACTTTAAAAACTATTTTAATTTCAGAGATTAGACCAGAGATTTTCCTATTAGGTATACAACATACACAGTGCAGGTGGCACTGTGGGTTAAACCACAGAGTCTAGGGCTTGCTGATCAGAAGGTCGGCGGTTCAAATCCCTGCGACAGAGTGAGCTCTCATTGCTCGGTCCCTGCTCCTGCCAACCTAGCAGTTCGAAAGCACGTCAAAGTGCAAGTAGATAAATAGGTACTGCTCTGATGGGAAGGTAAACGGCGTTTCCGTGCGCTGCTCTGGTTCGCTAGCCACATGACCTGGAAGCTGTCTATGGACAAGTGTCAGCCCGCTCGGCCTATAGAGCAAGATGAGCACGCAATCCCAGAGTCGTCCGCGACTGGACCTAATGGTCAGGGGTCCCTTTACCTTTATACTACCAATAGAATTTTTTAAAAATAAGGCCATTGTTTATGTATTCAATCACGGCAGCCAGAATAATAGTGGCAAGAAGCTGGAAAAATGAAACTCTACCAATGATAAGAGAGTGGCAGACTCTTATGATAGAATACCTGCAACTAGCAAAACTGATGGGAAGAATCAGGAGTGTCAAACCAGAAAGTATATGGAGAATGGAAAATATATTTAAAATTGTATTGTACAAACAACAATATACTTGCAGAACTAGTTTGATACTTGTAAAGTAAAAAGTGTATTAGATACCATATCGGATAATATATACAGTGGTACCTCGGGTGAAGTACTTAATTGGTTACAGGGTGCCATTCGCTGTAAGGGCACTGAGTGGCTTCTCGCAAGTAAGAGGCTTCAAACTCCGTAGCTGTTTTTTACAGAGTTTTATTATATACATATATACAAGACAGAACTCAAACGTTCATGACCGTTCATTCTGAGTCAGAATCCGGAAGTGCTGCTTAGCAGGAACGCCTCCAGCAAAGGAACCTTGGCGCCCTGAGCCTAGCCGTTTGCTCCCGGCGCTTATCCCTCCTGCGTACTTGGGGCGAAGGGGCGGGCACATCCCCCTTTCCCCCTCAACTGCTCAACTGTCTGGCGGCTTCTCTAGTTTCTGACACCTCCCCTTCCACAGCCCTCAGGTCCGTCACTTCAGACATTCCCCCCTCCTCCTGTGAACCATCAGCATCCCCAGAACCTTCCTCCATTGCGAGAGACTCAGCACCCCCTCCTGAGTGATGCTCTGAATCCCCAGTATACTGAAGCCCTGAGACCACCCCACTGGGCTCCCTGTGAACCTCTGGTAGACCCCTGACATTCGCACCCTGAAAAGTCCTTAACCTGAGTGGCGCTATAGCACATGCGCGAAGCGCTGATAGATTGCTTCTGCGCGTGTGTGCGCGGTGGAACCTGGAAGTAAACACTTCCGGGTCCGCGGAGTACTTAACTTGAAAGTACTCAACCTGAACCATACTTAACCCGAGGTATGACTGTGTGTGTGTGTGTGTGTGTATGTATGTATAAAATGAAATAACAGAAATCTGTGCAAGAAAATATAGACAATACAGGTATAAGCAGTATAATGAGAATGATTGGAAGTTTTACATTTTAACTTGTTATTTAATATATTGAAATAATTACATAATATATTTAATATATTGTATTTTCTTTCTTTTACTCTACTCTTTTCTTTACTTTTATTGCTTTTGCTTTGTATGATTCATTATCTATGTATATATGTCTGTGTGGGAAATTAATAAAGATTATTTTTTAAAAAATGAGGATTTGGGAGAAAGAATGAATAATTAAGATGACTAAGAGTGGCTGATCCCAATTTGCCTGCCCCCGCCCCCACTAACAGCCAAGATATGGGGAAACCGCTTCCTTCAGTTGATGTCTTGTGTTGTTTTCTGTATAGAAGGTTTTGTCCACATGATTGATATGGATTATGGAAAGTATCTCATTATGCACGTGAAGTTTTCAACACATGAAGCCATGTTTCTGTCTGGTATGTGTTATGGCCATGGATTTTATTTTTATTTATTAAATACAGCTCTTTACCCATAGATCTCAGAGCAGTTCACAACATAAAACAAGAAGATAAGAAAACACAAAATACACAATAGAAACAAAAACAAACCAATAACCTTCACTCCACCCTGTGGCATATATGTGGTTCGGTTCAGCAAAAAGGGTACTTGTTAGTTCTCTCTCTCTCTCTCTCTCTCTCTCTCTCTCTCTCTCTCTCTCTCTCTCTCTCTCTCTCTCTCACACACACACACACACACACACAGGCACACACACTAGCCCTAAAAGGCACAAAAGGAGGATGGGTTGGGAGGGGAGGAAAGAAGCAAGCTGAGTTAAAGGCTGAGTTGCAAGTTTTTCTATTGACCAGCCAGAGTAGAAAAAGTTCAAAGGAAGGAGGCAGAGCCGGTGCTGCTCATCACTCTGCTGTGCTGAAGGAGTTGGCCCTGCCCTGCCTGTCCCTCCAGTAGTAGAGTTTGGTGGAATGAAGGACTGTTTCCAGGGGACAGCTGATGGAGGGAGCAGCCTGTCATTATCCAGTTGTGCTGGCTGTGCCTGGTGGAAGGTTTTGCCTAAAACATCTGGAAGGCATCTGTTTATGGAAGGATACCCTAAGTTCTCTTCAATCCAATTATGGATCTAGTTAACATACAAAAATAGAATGCAACATTATTGAATATCTTTATCTATACTTATCTCGCTAATTTCTAAACACTTTCTTTTTGCTGTCAACAGTCATCTATACTGCATAGATTTAAAAAGGAGGAAAAACTATTTAAAATTTTGACTACAATAACCTTCTAGAATAAAAAGTGGCTAATGGAATAAACCCTTCTGAAGGAATTTTTTTTAAGGGAGCTGAACCCTAAAGAATGGCCACCTTAGCACTTCACATGAAGAAAAAAATGTGTCCCCAAAATAAAAGGCAATAGGGGGCTGCAATATTAACAATGATCCAGCAGAAAGAGCAGCTACCATAAAGCCTCCCACTAGCAAATAGGAACAGCCAGCACCTGTGTAGGCTTTCAATTCCTTTGGCATGGCCAGACTTGGCCCTCCAGATGTTTTGGGACTACAAACCCCTCATCCCTAGCTAACAGGACCAGTGGTCATGGACGATGGGAATTGTAGTCCCAAAACCTCTGGAGGGCCAAGTTTGGCCATGCCTGCTTAGATCCTCTTCTCTGGTTTCATGGGGGTTCTGTTTCTGACTGTCTAATGGACAATCCAGAGAAGATGGCGGGAAGAAGAGACTTTGGGTGCTCTATAGACATAAAACAGATATTTCAGCCTTTCTGAGAACAACAATTTACTCAACCTTTGCTTGTGTTTAAAGCTAGGGGATCGGACGTGGGAGATGACATCAAAGCAAAATTCAGGAAATTAGTCTTGGAACAAAAATATCCTAAGGAATACTTCACATACTTTAAGAACGCCGGTAAGGCAACCTGATCTCAAGATTTTTTTAAAATTGTAGGTGTGTATGAATGTCTCTGTGTGAAACAGAATCTGAGGATCTATATTTAGTCCCAGAGAGATTCACTAATCTGGATCACAACTACAGTTTGAGTACAGCGGTACCTCAGTTGTCGAATGCTTCAGAAGGTGAACATTTCGGTTTTCGCCAAAAACCTGAAAATAAATGCTTTCGCTTCGAATGCGCCTCAGAAGTTGAACGGCTACTGAGGCTCATTTCTCAATTGTCTCAATTGAATTTGCCGACTGCCCATTGAGCCTTGGTTGTCGAATGTTTCAGAAGTCAAACGGTCTTCTGGGACAGATTACGTTCGACAACCGAGGTACCACTGTAGTTATATCTCTAAAATTAACTGAGGTCTGATTTCCATGCTTAATCAAGCTATCAGGAAATGAGCAAGGGGTTGATTGGCTAAGAGCAGCAGACAATTTGGACCTAGCTGTGGGGATGGATAGGAAGGAGTTTGTTCTACATCCCTCAGCTGGGGTGGTGGGACATCAGCAATTGTGGTTCCTGGGCAGGGTCTGGCTAGAGCCGAGCTCAGGGACACAGGTTGCGCTGTGGTATACACCACTGAGCCTCTTGGGCTTGCCAATCAGAAGGCTGGTGGTTCGAATCCCCATGATGGGGTGAGCTCCCGTTGCTCTATCTGAGCTCCTGCCAACCTAGCATTTCGAAAGCATGCCAGTTCAAGTAGATAAATAGGTACCACTGTGGTGGGAAGGTGAATGGCATTTTCATGCGCCCTGGCATGAAGGTCTGATTTCCATGCTTAATCAAGCTATCAGGAAATGAGCAAGGGGTTGATTGGCTAAGAGCAGCAGACAATTTGGACCTAGCAGTGGGGATGGATAGGAAGAAGTTTGTTCTACATCCCTCAGGTAGGGTGGTGTGGGTGGTGGGACCTTTGTGGCTCCTAGCCAGGGTCTGGCTAGAGCCCAACTGCGGTACACGGGTGGCACTGTGGTCTTAACCACTGAGCCTCTTGGGCTTGCCAATCAGAAGGCTGGCATTTCGAATCCCCACGATGGCGTGAGCTCCCGTTGCTAGTCAACCTAGCAGTTCAAAAGCGCAGTTCAAAATAAATAGCGCTGTGGCAGGAAAGTGAACAGTGTTTCTGTGCGCTCTGGTTTCCGTCACAGTGTTCTCTTGCACCAGAAGCGGTATAGTCATGCTGGCCACTTGACCCGGAAAGCTGTCTGTGGACAAACGATGGCTTCCCTGGCCTGAAGTGACATGAGCACCACAACTCCACAGTCACCTTTGACTGGATTTAACCATCCAGGGGTCCTTTACCTTTACCTTTTAACCTAGATCCCAGCTCTAGATCATGACCTGGTTGGGACTAGCAATTCCGTCTTCGGCTGCATTATGGGGCTCAGATTCCAGTTAATTATAATTAAAGTAGCTTCAGTCTCAGCCTCAGTGAGGCCGATTCCACTTGGCTGGGGACTGGAAAAAAAAAGTTATGCATGGAATGCTGGTCTAGGTGGCTATTGTATTTGAAGGTTCAAATTCCCCCAAAGTCCTTAGTGAGGACCCATCCTTCCTGGCCACATATGAAAACCTTTTCTTGCTGTGGCAATATACTTGTTTCTGCTCTTTCGTTTTTACACCTCAGTGTTGCTTATTTTATCTGCCCTTCCTTCATTGGCATAAATTTTTACATGCTCTGTTCCCCACCCCAAAAATGTCTACATTTATTAACTGTGTTGAGTGGCTCAGTTTTGAACTAGAATGGTGAGATGCAACTATTCTTCACAGTGGAGGCTGACCCATTAAGGCAAATAGGACAGGGCCCCACCAGCCTTAGTCTGCCCCTAGGGAGTCTTCACATGGCACCTTCTTACTGACCACCAGCCAAGGAGTGGAACTGCTTGAGAGCTTCCTCCTCCATCTCAGTGTTGCCCCTATAGAACTCAGTAGGCGGGGGCCTCTCACTGGCTGTAGTTGCAGCTGTCATTTGCTCTGGCTCCATCTGCTGTTAGCCTCCCTCCCTCCCATGCCACCAATCCCAATGGGCATCATCTGCCACTGATTCCGAATAAAGAAATAAATATGAGTTGCTCACATTTTCTTCCTCCTTACCAGTTTCCCTGACACTCTTCTCTCCCTTTCTCCCATAGAACAATGCACTCCAAAAGCTGGTTAATAGCCAGATATGGCATTTCTCCATATATATTCACACCATCGCTTAGTAATTAGAAACACCCAATAATCATTACTTTTTCTGAATGGTGGAGACGATGATGACTACGGATCAATGAACCTATCAACTCACCACATTTCTGGCTTGTAGAAATTGATGCAATTTGAACAACAATGCCTTTGGGTTCCTCCCTCTCCTGAAACTATTTGAAAAATAAATACATTGCTTAGATCTTGCAAACGTTGTCAGATGCATTATTGGAGGTCAAAATGGGAGAAGATGAGCATATATGAACCCATCAAGCAGCCAAAGCATCTGCCCAGTGAGTGCTCAGCTGTAGAGGTTGCCAATATGGTTCTCCAACTTTGGCCATCTATGCCCATTGGCCAAGCTGACTGGGACTGATTGCACTGATGGACAGAGTTCAACAACCTACGAAGTTCACCATGTTGGTTATCCCTTGTCTACTCTTCATTGGGAGTAGCTCTCCAGAATCTTGGAATGAGAAAGGCTTTGCCCATGACATGCTCTTCCTTCAATTAAAGGAAGGCAGGCAGTTCCTGCATGTAAGCCAGAGATGGAGAAAGGTGAGAAGAGAAACTGAGAGGGACAAAATAGCAGGGCAGAGAAGAAAAAGGGGAAGAGGAACTATAATAATAAAAGAATAATGTAATGTTCAACTGCTTAAGGCCTGGGCAAATATACATGTTTCAACCCTAGTTCCTCTGTGGAGAGAAGGTTTTGGCAAATGATCCAGCCAATTGCCTGTGTTGCAACCCTCCCTACCTGGCTGGCTGCGGAAGCATTGCAATTAGATACCAGTAATTTAAAGTGGATTAGTTACATTTTACTATGAATGCCAGTTTCACCATTCTTTTCATTTGGTGCAGGGATTTTTTTTTATGTAGAAACAGGATTCGAATTTTGCAGCTGCACATAAAAACACACCACTTTTATTTGTTCTCCAAAACATGGAGGGGAGGAAAAAGGGGAAAGCAGGACATTCTGGGATAAAATAAGAAACTGGGATGGCTTCTGTAATTCCAGGACTGTCCCTGTAAATTTGGGACATTATCCTTCAAAATTCAAGACTTTCGGTTGATCGCGGAGCCGCCATCACTCAAAGATCCGCTCAGCGGAGCAGACCTTGACGTGAAAACCGCTCTAGCACAGCGTACCCCCTCAAGAACCCCAAATCGAGCTTTTGGGGGGCATCGTCTTCCGGCGGGTGCAAAAAGTGGCCTCTTCCCTCCCTGGTAAGGTTCTGTTTTGAGCCCCCGAGAGCGAGGGAGTTGGAGCCCCAGCGCATTGGATTAAGACGCTTCCCCTGAAGCGAAGCTGCAAGACTGAGTGGAATCAGCGGTCAATTCTTCCAAAGCAATCTTTAAATTCAAGGACTACACCGTGAGTAATTTATATTGGCTTGAAAAATTGGAGGAATTGGCTACGGGTGGAAATTTAAATACAGAAGTCGAACTCCCCCATTGAGAGAAGTAAGAAGCTGTTACCTTTCCCAAAGCTGGAAAGATTTTTAGGAAGTTTTAAATTTCCAAAGATTGGACTTACATTCTTCCCTTGAGGCAGGGTAAAGGGGAGAAAGGCTGAATTTAAGTAAAAGCCCTGTAAAAGCTTATTTGGGACTGGGGAAAGTCCCCTTGTATGCTGGAGTCGGCACCCTGGAGGGATCAGTGAGCCACCATTATGACGTCACAAAAGAAAAGAATTTGTTTACCTCTTTGAGGCTGTGAACTGTCAGTAGTGAAGAGAACACAAATTACATGATAGTGAACAATAAGATTGCTAAATGTTTTCTCCACAAATGGCTATAAGACTATTAAGGTATGAAGAAGAATAGAGAATGTTAATTTGCAACCAGTTTGGATATAACTTTTGTTTCTGAAGTTTGAAGATTTAAACTGCGCCATTTCCTGTTTTGCAACCTTGGCTGTGCTCGTGAAATTTGAGACGTGCAAGATGCCACTAGACAAAATAACACCTGACTTTCCTGATTTCCAAGAGGAACTCTTTAAATTGTTATGGGAAATTAGAAACGAGGTACAACAGAATACAATACAGATTGAAGGGATAAACCAGAAGTGCGTGGAAATCGAAAAAAAGAATGGACATATCAGGGAGTCCAGAGAAAGAAAAGAAAGTTGAACATTTAGCTGTGTTGGACAATGAAAATGATCTCAAAGAAGAAATGGAAGGGAAATATCAATCTGTTGAAAAAAATAATCGAGATTCAGCATGGAACACTGTTCTCTCAGTGGGGGGGGGGACAAGACCCATGTCTGGGTCAAAAGGTTTTTTAAAAAGAATTGGGAAAAGATCAACTTGATGTAAAACAGCATCGAAAACCAGTATGGAACATTGCTCTCCCAGTGTGAGAGAGAAAACAGGATCCATACTGGGGCCAGAATCTAAGGGGAATAAAAATTGTCAAAGGATGGGAAAATAGTAATGTTAGTGGTTGGCATCGTGGTGCATTTAGAGAATTAGGGGGGCAGCAGGGGGGAAAGAAGGAAGTGTGGCAGTTAAGTTGTGACAGAGTGGGAGTGGGGTGAGAAGGAAAAATGGATCATATTTTCTGATTGGTAAAGATGGACCGAAACTGGATTGCTCTTTGGAACTTGCTGAACCATCTGGGAGACTCCGAGTACAGGGGAGGGGGGGGGCAGAATTAGATGTAAGTGCTTAAAGGTTATTAGGATAGAAGAAGTAATATTTGAATTTATGTATTTTTTTGGGAATTAGTTCTAGGCTAAGGGGTGAAATAGAAGATAGATGGTTGGGAAAATAATTATAGGTTAGGAATAACTGATGAAATGTTGAGGGATAATGAAGAGGAAAATGTTAATGAAACAGAGGAAGATGAAAATGTATAGGTTTTGGAAAACGATTTAAGATATAATATGAAAATTGCTAAAGATAGATTAAAAATGGACCCAATGAGGGGGGAATCATGGAAGTCCATATAACAATGTTAAGTTAGATAATAATAAATTTTGTTGTTATTGTTATTCTTTTTTCTTTTTGGTTTTTGTCTTTTCTTGTTTCTTTCTTGTTTTGCTTTTTGTATTCTGTACTTTGTTATTCTTATAAAATGAATAAATATTATTTGGGGGGGGGAATTCACACTCCTCTGAATTTTGCAGTGCAGTTCTCTAGCCAAGCAATATGTATAGAAATGCATATATATTGGGTGAAAGAGTGCATAAAAATGCATATATTCATGAAAATAGCATGCAAAAATACACTATATCAGGGGAAATTGCTTGTAAAAATGTGTATATTAGGGGAAATTGTGTTCACAAGCTCAAATTATTCCCTTCAGTTGTTGCTGATAACAAGTTCCGCCTTCATCAAGGATAACTGAAATCGCATGTGACCTAAACCATTTATCTTGGTTTCAGGTGAGATCTTCTTGTCTCATGTTTCCACAGTCTATCAAGTTTGGCAAGTGTTCCTACTGCAAAGCCACATCTCCTGCTTTGGCTTTTCCATCATTTTATGTTGGCTTTAAGGTACGGTAAATGAAAGACTAGACTTGTTTCAGTTCCACCTTTGAAACACATTTCTTGTTGAGCCTAACTTTCCCAATGCTTTCCTCCTCCTTTTTGCCAGTTGATTCTCATTAGGGTTGTGAAATGTCAATAAAACAGAAAGAAGAAAACACTACACAACATGAATGACAGCAATCAACCATAACAACTATTACACATTAATGAAATAATGATAATACAGACTCTCAGCACAGGGTGCTTTTGCAGCTGACAGCTCTGCCCCTTCTCCCTGCATAATGATGTTTTTGCTAGTAAGAACCCCGAGGGTTTGGACTTAGTTTCATAATGCATAATTATTTTTAAAGTTTCATCTAGCTGTTTATCAAACACCTTTTAAAAAGCCTTGCCTCTTCCAGAAGAGAGTGACACACATGTCGGGAACAGGAAGAAGAGAGCAGAGCTGTAGAACAGGAGCTGACAACAACCTGCCATTTTTGTTGTAAATCAGATGTTGCTGGCCTACCTCTGGCCATGCTGGTTTGCAGCCAATGCGAGTTGGAGTCCAGCAACATAGAGAGGGCGACAAGTTAGCCACTCTTGTTGTAAATGTCCAGTTTTTTGCCACAGATTATAGCAGTAGGGAAATGGTGGTGGCCAGCTTAACTGAGGGGTTAAAAGAAGGAGGAGAAGAATGCTTGTAGAAGAGGGGGGAAGTCATGGGAAGGGATTCAGCTTTGTGCTAAGGTTATTGTTTTGTCAGGGTAAGCTTCTTGACTTGCTAGACAAAGCGACCCCTCCTCTCCTCCCTCCTGCACATTGTCCCTGGGGGTTCTCCTGACCTGTTTCAGCCTGACCAATTTCAGGGGGCATATTGGGGGGAGAACAGGGGAAAGCTTCTTTGCAAAAGTGGAAGGGCATGCACAGATTATTTTCCCACTCATGGAACTAACTAGGCAAATCCTGCGCCGAGAATCCCTGCATCGGGTAAAGACAGATTAAAGTTGAATGGCATAGCCCTCTTTTCTCTAGTTGTCAGGTTGATCTGGATGTTGGGAAACTATTATACCTCTTAAACAGGTGGTAAGAATCTGTGGAGTCTTAAAGGGCTGGTGTTTGCCCCTCCCCGTTAGTGCCCATTTCTTGCTTCTGTCTTATTTTCTAGTTGTCTTCGGAATCTCCATAGTTTGCCCTTCTACTACACAACATGTGCTGGTGGGTGCTAAATAATCTCCCCCACAAACTGGCAAATGCGAAAATTTTGCAAAGTGGCTTAGGCATGTATGCATAGCTGCCAAGTTATCCCTTTTTAAAAGGGATTTTCCCTTATGCTGAATAGGCTTCCTCGCGAGAAAAGGGAAAACTTGGCAGCTATGATCATGTATGTCTACTGAGAAGTGTTAATGGGGCTTACTGCTAGGATGGTAGCCTAGGCTTTGGTTTTGGAAAAGCATGGTTCTTGTGTCTTTACCAGCTGTGCAGCAGGCAGAAATTCAACAGGTTAGTATGGAAATGCAATCATTTGAAAACCTTCACCCATTCACATTCTGTTTGTCAGACATTTTATTACATGCGTGACCACTGATTTATTTGGGGGGCCCTCCAGTCCACCTACAAAAGAGACAAATCTGCATATGATGCATGGCATATGCAAATTGTATGCACATCTATGGTCTCTTTTTTGTGAGCAGGTCAGAGGGTCCAGTCAACATATACTGGACATATACTAGACCCAGACAATCCTGTTGGATTTTCTGAGGATGGAGGAAGAGATATAAAAGTTCTATTTAAATCACATTTGCTTTGCTGGGTTCAGATTAGCAAAGGGCTCCTTCTCCACAGCAGCACCTTCAGAGTAAAGGCAGGTCTGCAATAAAGCAATGTTTGCTTTAATAACCCACTTCAGGGGAAATTCTCGCCCATCGTGCATGTAATTGCATACAGTTCCTGTTTGAACAAAGAGGAAGGGTGCTTATGATGTGCACACAGCCCTTGACACATATGGAAATTTGCCAAATCATGCCCCAAATTTTCTGTGTATAACGCTTTCCTTTTGATATGTATGGTAACAACAGAGCAAGCAAACTACACATGGATGTACCTAACAGAAGGTGGCACACTGTGGAAAATGCAACCATACATCTGAAGATAGGAGAAGAAAATCAACAGCTGTGGTTTCATGTTAAATTTCACACACACACCAGCTATGAAACAGTGAAATGACACAAAACACAATACTGTATATAAAAACAAGCAAATTATTTGCAGCCACAGGGGGATCTTACAATGGTAATAAAAGACTTAGAAAGATCTTACATGAATACAATACCTACAATAATTAATATATTTTTATATTTTGCCTAAGCCTTTCCTACCGCAAAAGACGGTTAGCATCAGGCTATTGGATTTGGCCTAACTTGGCAAATAAAGCCATAAGCAAGTAATTCTTAATCCTTTACACATTATTGCCCCAGCCAGAGCAAACACACAACACACACACACCATCCCTTCAACTTGAATTTATTAACTCTGGGTTAAATGAAATCTGGGGGTCAATTTTATGTGTGTTAATGTCGTGAGTGTGATTTCAGCTCTTCGTGAAGTCAACTCAGAATAGTGATTCAGCATACTAGCAAGGAACTGCTAGGAGTCAAGTATAACAAGAACAGTCTTCTTTATTGCAGTAGGAATCTTGACTGACTGGAGGGAAAGGGTGAGCTCCTTTTATACTCTCAGGAGCAGGGGTTGGGGAAAGGATACATTTAGATTGTGGCGGAAACCTATCAGAGTGAGGATCCAAATTGTGCTAACAAGTTAACCAATAGCAACTGTCACTGCACCCATTTGAATCGCCCAGGAGCGGGAAAGGTAGTTACAAGACTAGCAGAGAAACTCATGTACACAAATTAAACCAATACATAACAATGTGTTTACATACAAGCACAGCTAACACAACCTATGAAGGCAGCAATGTAGCGGTACCTATCTTTCAGTCTTCTAGAGAGGAGGAGTGGGGATCCTGAGGCCCTCCAGATGTTTTTGGACTATAGCTCCCATCGTTCCTGATGTCTGGCCATGCTAGCTGGGGCTGGTGGGAGTTGCAGCCCACACCTGGGGGGCCATAGGTTCCACATCACAGTTGTATTTTCTAGATTTGTCCCAGGTATTTTGAAGCACTGTGCAGTTTTTTCCTGGACCTCTGTGTATGGACCCACATGTTGACTGTGATATTCTATTTTGCCACCACATTCCCTACCCCTGCTCTAGAGATCTGGAGAGCAGCAGCTGGAGTAAAGACCCAGGAGAAGCTGGTGCACAAAAATGTCACAAAAGCGTCACAAAAAGAGGTGGGGCAGGGCAGGAGTGGAACAGGGGACTTGCAGGTTTTTTCAATGGTGTTTCAAACATACTTAAATGTCTGGTGCCTCAGAATGTAATCCCTGCATAAGTGTGGAGTTGCCTCATTTATAGCAAGCACTTAATAATGGTAATCAAGAATTAGGCAAAATGTCAATTTAGCTCAGCAGCACCCCATTTCTGATTGATTGTAGCTTTTATCAGGTACAAGTTATCTGTTGGAAACACACACCCTTCTGCCAAGGGGGGAAAGAAAAAAACCTGCCACGGGCAAGGAGCTTTCCCTGACATGATACTTAAAGCAGCAGGGGCGGGGGGGGGGGATGAATAGTTGAAAGAACACTCTGAGGCTCAGTCTCAAGGTAAGAGAGGCTCTGATTTTCAAAGGCTGCGGAAGCCAAGGGAGTGTAAAGCGAGAAGCCGTCCAACCAAAGGTGCACTTCAAATGTGACATTTAGAGACACAATCTTCCCCATCCCCAGCAGGTGAGCAGGAGCACGCACACACACACACACACACACACACACGGATAGCTCATAACCTTAAGATTCTTATCCTGATTCTATTACAGTCAATACACTGAAATCATAAATAAGCTGGGAAATGTTGCTTCCCCATCTTTTATCATGAAGAAAGGCTGTCAAGCTCAACTTTTTCCTCTTATGTTTTATGGCAGGATATGAAGCATACGTTTCCCACATCCTCCAAAGTGTGTAGCCACATTTCTGCCTTAACTGGATTCATAGATAAGGACAGGATAATTCTGTACTGGGGGTGGGAAATCCTCTCCTCCCCCCCCCCAACTCTGGGGCTAGTGAGGTGGGGCTGTGTACTAACACTGCGAAGGAGGAAGTTCCCAATTCTTTTTTAAAAAAATAATTTTTATTAAGTTTTTTCAAATAAACAAACAAAACAAAACAATTTTTTATACAATTCATCTTAAATTCACCCATCTCAGTTCATTTTGCTCTGCCGAGCTGTGACTTCCCTCCCTCCCCTCATCCGGTTTTCTTGTTCGCTCCTATCTTTGTTTCCCTTACTTTAGTCGGTTCGTAGGATTTATTTCAATCCTGCAAGTGTCTTTAAACTTCTACAGTTCTTCTTCATATAATCCACAAATTTACTCCAGTCTTTTTGGAACCTTGTCTCTCCCTGGTTTCGGATCTTGCTAGTCAGTCTTGCTAATTCCGCATAGTCCATCATTTTCATCTGCCACTCATCAATCGTTGGTAACTCCTGGGTTTGGAGGAAGTTCCCAATTCCAGTATGGCTTCTTACTACTAGCTACTGTAGCCATAATCTTTCAGCCTCAACTTCCCTGCCCCCCTCCCCCCGTGGCAATCTCTAAGATGTGGATAATAAAATTGATCTAACTTAGAAAGCTGTTGTAAGGATTGTTGTTGTTGTTTAGTCGTGTCCGACTCTTCGTGACTCCATGGACCAGAGCACACCAGGCACTGTTGTAAGGATTACTGAGTAGTAAATATGAAGTGTTTTGAACAATTAGCCTGAGTCAGGGATAAGTGAATATGTCATTTTTGGTTCCTCTCAGTTTCTCATTTTGCGTGTTCAGACCTTTAAACCTCCCCCTTAAATAAATTCACACAAGACTCATGATTTTGGTTTGGTTTTTGGAAGAATTTAGGCCACAACTTTATTGATTACAGCAAGTGAGTGGTTGCATAGGCTCTGGTTTGACTAGCTCCCTGCCATGCAGCAGCACTGACCCAGGGTTCCAGCATAGGTTAGCCAAGAGTGAACACCTGGATAGGCAGAAAGCCGGGGACATGCTATCTCCGCCACCCAGATGTCCCCCTGGACTCAGGCACGGGCACAACCCCTCACAGGGTTGACCAAACCATTAAGTCCCTGGATTCCTTTAACAGAATACCCTTCACATAGGGATGGCGAGAGTGTTCCCCCATCACTATCACCTGAACCAGAGCCTATCCGCAACCTTACAAGTTGTGACGATTTGCTACATGGTAGGTGAAACCCAAATGGCAACAGCCAATTAGGCAAGTGAGGAAAATTCCTGCCATGCCCCTGTCCCAACGACACACAGCAGCATAGCAAGGTGAAGCGCACAAGCCCTAAAAGTGGGAAGCGGTGGGTGGGTGTTCCGATGCACGCACCAAAAGAGGAAGCTCTGGGTCACATGCATGGGCATATATAGGTCCCTTGATCCGTTAAGCTCACGTCCCATTGGCCTGATTGAACCCAGCATCAAGGGACCTACCAACAGGGTGTTGTGGCTGTCCAACCTTCCCACCCACAACACAAGGGTTTGGTTGTCAGGTCTCAACTTTAAGGAAGGACACGATTTTCCAGTATTCAGTTCTCAACATTTCCACATCAGGAAGCTAACTTTTCATCCGTGCTCTTTGTGCTTCTCCTGGTTCTGGGAGACCGGGGGGGGGGGGGAGCTTGTCGCAGCATGAGGGGAGACACTCGTGCTTCTTCACCAACCAGACTTATCTCTGCCTCTTGGCCCCTCTTCTCTCCCAATTTGGGTTCTGCCTCTGATTCTGGACTTCCATCTGCCACAGATTCCCCTCGCTCACTAAACCCTGTTCCCTCTTTAGCTTCTGAAGCTTCCTCCCAGCCTTCTCCCTCTTCTCCCTCTGACCACCAATCCCCAGGCTCTAGGCCTTCATTCCTTGAGGGATCCCTTGGTTCCTTCCACCATTCCTCTGCATTCAACCTGTCTGTGGCACTCCTCCAGTCAGAGCCAACAGTACTGGGTTAGATGAACAAATAATCTAACCTGATTTAAGGTAGCTTCCTATGTTCCTCCTGCAGGTGATGTACACATGAAGTACCAGTCACACTTTGGAGAGGAACTGATTTGATGTACTCTCTCACCCCTTTTTCTGCAAAGCTGAGAGTGCTTGGGGGCTTTTATGCGGAGTAGCATATACAGTATGCTGCATTTTGTTACTGTGCATAAGGATGTCTGGGCTAAGCTACTGGGATTTTTAATTGCTTAGTCCCACACACTGATATGTTTTCAAATGAATGTTTGGTCTTGTGACATGCACCACATTTGGATCCATACACTCTTTAAAGGTTATTGAGCAGAACCATAAATCTCATCAAATTCCTGGAGGCCCATTAACCCCAATTTCTAAGTAGTATTGCTGCCTGTTGCAGTGGGCATAATGAATGGAAATGAGGTTGCTAGTGCCGTAGGTGATGTTGTACTAGAAAGCTCATATAAAACCCTGACAAAGTCAACGTGCTCTTCAAGAATAACTTCCCAGCCAATCTATTGTGATAAGCCCTTTGTCATACGCAACATGATCTTTTAGCTGAATCAAAGGCTCTGGGAGAGAAAGTTAGTTTACATTGCTGCAGTATTTCCCTCCCCTCAAAATGAAATGCCTATTAAACTATGTTACTAAATCAAGTTGAGGTTAGAAATGAATAAAATGTAGGCTGTTTCCAAGGGATGTATAAAATACATGTCAGAGTCTGAAAGCTTGCATAACTCAGGCAGGAATTCTTGAATGAAGTTATTTAATTATGTTGGGAACCTGACCAGGCAAACACAGAGTGATTCATTTCCTTTTAACTAAGCAAAAGGTGCTTGGAGGGGATTAAAGATGCATGTAAATTGTAGAAATGGCACCAAGCATTAATAATAAAAATGAACTACTGTAACTGTATTGAAGTATATTCATTCTGCAATTATCTGAGAAAACAGCACCCAAACTGAGGCTGCTCCAATACAAATTTACTTTCTTGAAAGCACAGTGTTATGATCTGTGGGATGCTGTCTGTGGACTGCTTCATGTTTTATATATTATTCATAAACAAATGAAAACTGCATATACTGATGTATGAAGAGTGGGGAAGCCTCTCTTTGTTTTGCAGCATATGTCCATATTGTGGAGTTGCTACACATTTTCTTAATACAGTGACCAGGTTTGCACATAATTCCAAGCCATGGTTTATTAAACTGTGACTTAGCATTTTATGTATGAGCCCTGTCTAGTGACTTGGCTATGGTTTGTTTTCTGCTAACAAACCATGATCTGAAGCCATGGTTTGCTGTTGGCTTATGAACATTGGTTTGTTTTAACTATGGCTTGGTGTTATGTGCAAACCAATACCGTTCCTTAACCATGGTTTGGCCGCTGCACCCAGGATGCTCACATAGTTGCAAAGGCATGAGGCAAGCGCAGTTAAGGGAAAACCCAAACTTTGGAAAAACAAGCCAGAATTTTATTGTCTGTTGTGATTAGTTGAGGTCAGCTTGTGATTTGTTAAATTTGTTAAATTGTGGGATACCTGTGGCCCTCCAGTGTTGTTAGTCTACAACTCTACCATCCCTGATCACTGGCCGTCCTGGCTAGTGACCCATGAATGAGGTCATATTCTCAAAAAATAAAGCTGAGTAGAAAATGTGTTTGGTTTTTTCAGGCAGTTGATAAGACAACTACAAAACAGGGGATACCCCAAAGAAGTCTGAAGCAAGCCATGGGCAAAGCCAAAAGATGGAAAAGAATAACTCGAAGTTAAAAGAGAGAGAAGTGAAATTAGGATAGTGGTTTCACTCACATTGGATGGATATAATAGGCATATCTAGCAGGTATTGAAACATTGGTATTGCTTTCAGGAATTTGTAGGCGTAAGAAAGAGCTCCTTTTTATGATTAAGTATGCCTCTTAAGTATGCCTCTTAAGGACCCAGGTGGCGCTGTGGATTAAACCACAGAGCCTAGGGCTTGCCGATCAGAAGGTCGGCGGTTCGAATCCCTGTGACGGGGTGAGCTCCCGTTGCTTGGTCCCAGCTCCTGCCAACCTAGCAGTTCGAAAGCACGTCAAAGTACAAGTAGATAAATAGGGACCGCTACAGCGGGAAGGTAAACGTCATTTCCGTATGCTGCTCTGGTTCGCCAGAAGCGGCTTTGTCATGCTGGCCACATGACCTGGAAGCTATACGCCGGCTCCCTCGGCCAATAATGCGAGATGAGCGCGCAACCCCAGAGTTGGTCACGACTGAACCTAATGGTCAGGGGTCCCTTTACCTTTACCTTTATGCCTCCTATTTAAGAGAGATATTTCTTTAAACTACTGTGTAACAGTTCAGTACCAGATATGAGTTTGTTTAAAAAAGGAAGCTCAGAACATATTTTACCTCATACCAACTCAGACCATTTTTCCATGTAGCTCAGTATTGTGTGCTGATTTCCCCTGAAACCATTGCAGCGGATTTATTAACTGAGTTGAATTAAAAGAATGTGTACATACTGCAGACAGACGGACATATGTATTGAAGCGGTTTTTCAGCTGTAAAATAAAGGGTGTAATCTGTGCTGTACAATGTCCCTGCAATCTCTTTTATTGTGATAACTATGGGCGTGGACTGCCCTGTATTGCTGAGAGGGGGAAAGGTTGAGAACGTGACAATGTGGCGCTTTGCAAGATATAGCAGTGGGAGTGCCAGATTGGTGTGTCTGTGCTGCCTCACCCCTCCTGGTAACTGGTAGTGGTTCTGCTACCGGGAAGCTATAGGTGCAGCTCCACTCCCTGGGCAAGCTGCTCCTGGGTGACTATGAGAAAGGTCAGAATAAGAATCTGCAAGCATAAAAACTGCTTTAAGAGCAGAAGACTGACAGCCTTTTTAAATTTGTGGTACTGCTGCAGTAGTTGGCTCTCCTCCTCTCTCTCTTTTTAATAGAAGAATAAAGAAATGCTTTGCTGGATAGGCTCAAAAGCCCATCCTTCTGACTCTTAACAGTGGACAGTCAGATGCTTCCGGGAAACCTCTTTAAGTTTAGCATTTGCATTCTTCAGTACAATATATGAGTTTGGGGGGGGGGGTCCATCAGAAAGGTGCAGTTCTGAGTTTCAGTGGCCACAGATGTTGCCATGACATTATTCATCAGTGCCTGCCTCTCACATTACACTGCTGGCAAGAGTGCATCACTCTTGCAAGTACTGTAAAGATAATAGGGAAGAATAACATCTGAAGTTACCAGACCTTTGGTAGAGTACATTGTGGCTCTTGTCCAACACAGACACACTTAAGCCCACTAATTTCAAGCGCATAAGAGTGTCTAACTGTGCTGGATTGTAGCCAGGGTCTTCACTAGCACAAATCTATAGCTGCTCCGTGCATATAAAGATCAAATGTGCTTTCAGTATCAATCACCATGCTTAGGGGGGACGTTGCAAACATTTACAAGACAATCTTTGCTCTCTTTTTTAGGGGTTTCAGCCTTAGGGATCGGTGGATCTGCCAATTTTGTTTTTTTCTCAGTTTTTTCTCAGTTTCCCCCCTAGTCTTCTGGTTCAGTTTGCCACATTTGTGAATCAGTTAGTGCATATCTCATGAAAACCCACCAACATTCTGGTGTGCATTTCTTCTAATAAACACATTGTGCATGATATTGCCTAATATTTTTAAAAGACATTCTTGCTAATGTAATGTATGTTTGTATGCCATTTTCTCCAATATATTAATATCTGTTACACATTACTTGGTTGGGTTGGGATTATTTGTTTTGTTCTTGTTTTTATCATGTATTTTGTGTTTTTATCTTGTATTTTTATGCTGTGAACTGCCCTAAGATCTACAGATGACAAGTGTTATACAAATGTAAATAAATAAATGGCAGGGCTTGAAAGCAAGAGGTCATCTGTTAAAATTACATGTGCTGGCATTGTTTTCACGACATAAATAGCAATATGAAACCTAAATCCGTTATATACAGATAATAGCAGGTTTCCCACTAAATGTATACAGTACAGCCAATAAACAACAACTGAATGTTGAATGCAGCTGGATGATACATGTTTGTACACTTTTCTGCCCCATTGATGCTATATATCAGGCCCGGCCCACTGATGAAGCAAGGTGAGTTACCTGCCTCAAACGGAAGCAAGGTGAGTTACCTGCCTCAAGTGGTAGAAGCCCAAGAAGCAGCGCTCACCTCACCTCTGCCACCCCTGCTATGGCAGATATTAATATTCTGCAGCCTGAAGTGACTGGTTGCATAGAAACTGACTCCTTTTGGAATGAAGCATTGTCCGGACCAATTAGATATCATTCAAACACTTTACTTGCAGAAATTTCTTCAAAACAGTACAAAAACATCAAAGATCATAGAGTTGGAAGAGGCCACAAGGGCCATCCAGTCCAACCCCCTGCCAAGCAGGAAACACCATCAAATATGGCTTGACATATGGCTGTCAAGCCTCTGCTTAAAGACCTCCAAAGAAGGAGACTCCACCACACTCCTTGGCAGCAAATTCCACTGTCGAATAGCTCCAAATAATTCCATACAACATCATGTGCAAGTCCAGCGCAGGTTCATCTTCTTAGAAATGTAATAAACTTATAATCAGAGCTGACAAACATAGTTCTCTCACACACAGGCTCAATTAGGCCAATCCCTTAGGCTATGCAGTTCCTGGAGAGGCATCTTATTCTCACAGAGCCTGAGAACAAATACTCAAAGGCAACTCCCCTTCCCAATGGAGATTTGCAACTCAATACCTTTGTCACAAGGAGCACAAGGAGAAGGGGACGACAGAGGACGAGATGGTTGGACAGTGTTCTCGAAGCTACGAACATGAGTTTGACCAAACTGCAGGAGGCAGTGGAAGACAGGAGTGCCTCGCGTGCTCTGGTCCATGGGGTCACAAAGAGTCGGACACGACTAAACAACAACACCTTTGTCATCTGATCTAAGGTTAAACACTCATGTGTTAGTTCATAAAACAACAATAGTTAATTATCAAGGAGCTCAAAGACCACTTCCGGTAGTATACTTTAATGGAATCTTCAAGGTTAAAACTTTTCAGCAATACACACAGGCATTTTCCATTCTAGTGTCAATTCAACAATTATACTTAACACCCGCCACCAGTGGCACTGGTTTCTGGCAAGATCTCACCAGGATCTCATAAGATCTCAGGCAGCACACAAGATCTCATGAGATTTCAGTGAGATATCATGAGATCTCACCAGCAACCAAGGCCACTGTTGGCACTTCACAGTCACTGCCACACAACAAATGAGAGGCAGCGGTTATGGGTGTGGGTGGAAACGGCCCATTCCCATTTTGCCTCAAGCAATGAAACAGAACATGACACCCCTGATATAGGGGTGTGTGTGTGTGCGCGCGCGCACACACACACACACACACATTTGCCCCATCCATGCTATGAATGCAAAAACATCTTAGGCCTCGTCTCCAAAAATGTAAGATGTGAAGAAGTCCTACATTGCCTCTGCATGCAAGTGAGATATAATTAATCACAATGAATTCATGATACATTTCATCAGGCCATGCTGTCTTGCTTGCTTAAACTGTGAATACTGACTTACTCATTTTAATGACAGTGTCAAGATAACAGCAGTCGGGATCCAAGGAATCCTGTGCAGAAACAAAAATGTATTCTGTACATTGAGGAGTTGAGGAAAAGGAAAAGATTGGGACTGACCAATTTTCCTTTCAAGATGCGTTCCTTTGTACCTCATTGGATTTCACTTAGGACAGTCCTCTAACTTTCAAGCGCAAATTTTCAGGGTGTGCGAGAGGCTGCAGTGGAAACTGCATACAAAGAAGTAGCCTTTGGGCTGCTCTTCAATGCCTCTAACATAATAAAAAGGAGGGTATAATTTTATCCAAACAAATTAACATGAACATGTTTGCATCTCTGCATTTTTTGCAGAAGGTTCATTGAAGGTTGATAAACCATTGGTTTGGGTTGGAAGAAAACTTGTCACACTGCACATGATTGCATAAATGCAGTGAGTAAAAACCCACAGAATAGATTTTCTTTCCTCCTCCTCTTCCTATGACCTACAGAGAATTAGTTCTGTCGCTGCTACGGCCCTTGTGATATATTGCTGCTCAATCATGCATGCACCTTTGAAAGAGCATCACAGGCTCTCCCTGACAGGAAGAAATGCACTCACCCCTCCAAGGTTACCTTTGTTGAAAACATACAGTGGAAAACAGATGCTAATGAGAAAATAAATGCATGGCACAATCTTTAGAAAGCGTTTGCCAACGCCATCCTGCATTCTCAGGCAATGAATTCCAACTAGAAACTCACCTTGGTTTCCAATATCGCACCCTCCTACATGAGCAAGCATTGATTATATGTTTTGTCGTGAGGTATGCTCAGTGCTATCAGTTTGGGAGAGGGAAGTAGCCAAGAAATTTTCAACTAAAATATATGATTGCTTTGCTTATAGACAAAATCATACAAAGGACAGGAAACAGAGAGCTATGGACATCCAACCTCTTTTCAGTTGTTCAGCTAGAGATGCCTACATGGTGCGCATGATTTCATTAAACTCAGCAACCCTCTTGAATCTGGACTTTTCTGTGCATGACCTTATTCTCTCCTCTTGTCTTCCCATCCACCCTATCATACCTTTGTGTGATTTAGTTCTTCCATTCCTAAATTTCCATAATCTAAATTTATTTTTATGTATACTTCCTCCTAATAGCCAATATATACTGGGGCTGGGATGCCAGTGGTCCTGCTGTTTGGTTGTGGAGGAAGCACTGCATGAAAGGGAAGCTTCTGGGCCCATTTGAGCTCTTGCTTTCTATTCGCCTTGATAGCTTTCGTCTTCAGTTATGAATATCAGATGATAGGGACAAGCAGTAGGGGAGGGTTGCCATCTTTTTGGCCAACTTGGCCAGTAGAAGCTTCCAGATTTCTGCTTGTTCGATAGAAAGATTACACTTGATTACAGAAAGTGAGTGGTTGCATAGGCTCTCGTTCGACTAGCTCCCTACACCGTTGCAGGTAGCGCTGACCCAGGGCACCAGCATAGGTCAGCCTAGGGTGAACACCTGGATAGGCGGAAAGCCGGGGACATGCTATGTCCACCACCCAGATGTCCCCCTGGACTCAAACACGGGCACAAACCCTCTCAGGGTTGACCAAACCATCAAGTCCCTGGATTCCTTTAATGGAATACCCTTCACATAGGGATGACAATAGCGGTCTCCCATCCCTGTCACCTGAACCAGAGCCTATCCGCAACCTTACAAGTTGTGACGATTTGCTACGCGGCAGGCGGAACCCAAATGGCACCAGTCAATCAGCCAAGTGGGGAAAATTCCTGCCATGCCCCTGTCCCAACGACAGACGACACATGACGGCATAGCAAGGTCAAGCGCCCAAGCCCTATAAATAGGGAGAGGTGGGCGAGTGTTCCGATGCACTGACCAAAAGAGAAAGCTCTGGGTTACGTGCATGGGCATATATAGGTCCCTTGATCCGTTTGGCTAGCATCCCATTGGCCTGATTAAACCCAGCATCAAGGGACCTACAGTATCAATAGGGTGTTGTGGCTATCCAATCGTACCCACCCACAACACAGGGTTTGGTTGCCGGGTCCCACTGCAATGCGTGCCCTCTTTGAGGGAGGACACGATATATAACTTTGGCAATATCGAGAGCAGTTAGATCTGATACTAGCATAACAGCTCTTGACTGCTCTGTCAGTTCATTTAATGTCTTACTTGTGCATACAATTCTGTTCACAATGGATGAACTTTTTTATAAACACCAATGGAGCTATGGAGCTCAGACCAGCAGAAAATGTACTTTGACAGGTGCGTCAAAGTTAATAAGAAAAGCAAACCACCCTTGTAGAAAGACTGGGCTTATATTTGAGAAGCTTGATCACAACACAGGAGCTTCTGGATGCTTAGTTCTTATTAAAAATCTAAGCCCTTCCTTAATCTTATTGGACATTAACTTGCATCAGAAATAGTGTCCAAAATTCTGCTAAGACAAATATTTAAAAGAACCTCAAATTTGCACCACAAATAAAACAAACCACTTATTTGCTCCCATTTCTAGTCTGCCTTCATTACACATGGTTGTGTTTATTTCAAGCTGCAGCTGTTCAATTGATGCATTTGTTTAATTAACACAATCTATATACCACTTGACGGTAAGAAAAGCTCTCAAGAACAATTTTAAATTACTGCTTCGGCCCATTGGCAGAAAAAAAAGTCTTCAAGAGACGCCTGAAAGTCAAAAGTGAGGATGCCTGCCGAATCATTGCTGGGAAACATTCCACAGCATAGAACTGGCACTTCTGGTTGAAGCCAGTTGGGCCTCTGTAACAAAGGAGACAATAGTGTTCCTTCAGATTTAGAAGCAGTTGAGAAACATAGAATAGTGATGGGAAAATAAAGGAGAATGCTAATTGTGTGCTTCACAATGCTAATTGGTAGAGCATGAGGCTCTTAATTGTGGGTTCAAGTCCCAAATTGGGCAAAAGATTACTGCACTGCAGGGTGCTGGGCTACAATTTTATGATCCTATGATCCTATGACAACTGTAATGCACGGAGCCATTTAAAGCCCCCACCCTGTCAAATCCCACCAGCATCATATCTAGGGTCTAAAAGGCAACTGCGCCATCATTCTAAACTCTTGTATCACTGGTTTCATTCCAGTTGCAAGCCTGGTAGATTAAGCTCTGAGCTTCAATGCTACTGTCTAGGTTGCAGGATTAGCCTAAACACCAGCCAGCTGATCCCAAGGGCCAATCTCAGTGCACCCACCGGCCCTATAAAGCTCAGGCCTCAAGGCTAGACCTTTAGCATGAGCAACTCACCATGTCTAGTTCATCCTTCCCACACCACCCACAACTTCCTAATTCCTAACTGCTTCCTTGGATTTTGATTTTGACCCTACTCTCCCCACATTCACTCCTAGCTCCTTTGAAGGAACAGCCAGTACCTGGCAGTTATGCATGAAATTAGAAGGAAAGATCAATTTCCTGCAAATCAGTAAAGCCTAGTTCATAAAGAGTGAATTATCCTCTTGATTTAAGATGCAATTTTTGGCATTATCTTCACTGTGGCATTATATAGCTATATTAGCATCCGTATATTGTTTTAGTAAGCCACTATGGAAGCTTTGCTGAAAGGTAGTATATAAAAATCATAAACATTTCAGTTCCTAAAAATGCACTTCTTTGAAAAGAATTAGTCATAGGTAGGCAAGAGAGCTTTTAAGAAGCTCAGAGAGCATTAGATACACAAACTGCACATTTTATTTTGAAAGTATGGAGGCTAATTGCTTAAATGTGGAACTTTCAATCACCATTTACCCTACCAACTTCTCCCCATGGACTTGTATCTGAGTAATGCAGTTGTGACAGCATTACAGCTTGTAACAGGCAAAATCATTACAGCATCATTAGCAAGAAATTGCTCGAGCAATTAGTAATAATTCCCAGATTCACAGTCAAATATTAATGTTCTCCTCATTAAATTAATCTGCTTCTGTCAAGAACATGGAGGTGGTGGTAATTCCACATTTGAGCAAACCTCTCTGCCTCTCTCGGCTTATGTGTTTTCTAACACATTGGTCTCAAAGACTAAATTGTCTAGCTGGATATTTCACAGGAATTGAGCTATATGAGCTGTCAGATTAGCCAGTTAGGTACAAAACTGATTCTCTCATGTTTGACCTGGTTCTACATGTCGTCTAAATGGAAATCATGCCCTTCAGAAGATATTACAGGAGATGAATGATAACAATAGATGGGGCAGAATTTTTCCTATCTAGCCTAAAGGCCTTCATTTGGTATGGTGGACAAGTAACTCACATCATGAGTCCCTATAAAGACTCTAGGACTTCTCAGTGTTTAATCTCATGACGCTGGGCCAGAGAATACTTGGTAGCAACAGAACCAGTAGTGTAGTGGCAAATTCAGAAGTGCAACATCCCTTCATGATAGTCAAAGCCACACCTCTTTTAATATTATAAAACATTCTAAGATTATACAACAATGATATAATTATACAATAATTATAATAACTAGGGATGCATTGCCATGGTCAACACAGATCTCCATGCCTTTCAGCTAGATCTACTATTTCCTGTGCATATACATGGGCAAATGATTTGAAATTCTCTAATAACCTTCTTTCAGATTGATGTGTGTACCATGAATTACCATTATACATCATAGAACTTGCACAACATTCCTTTGAAACTGAAGCAAATTGTTTTTTCAGTGTTCCTAAATCCTTAGCTTTGGAGCTTCTTCTTTTTTGGCGATCACTCATAGCCATGAAAGATTGTCCTCCATAAACACAGTTTTAACAAAATAAAAAAATTCCTTCAGTAGCACCTTAAAGACCAACTAAGTTTATATTTTGGTATGAGCTTTCGTGTGCATGCACACTTCTTCAGATGTGTATCTGAAGAAGTGTGCATGCACACGAAAGCTCATACCAAAATATAAACTTAGTTGGTCTTTAAGGTGCTACTGAAGGAATTTTTTTATTTTGCTTCGACTCAGACCAACACGGCTACCTACCTGTAACTAGAACAGTTTTAACAGTGAGTCCATAAGTGACTGTGGAGGCCAATTCTGGATCCACACGTCCTTCCCAGTGGAGACATAAGCTTCCGGGCAGGAGTTGATGATGGTGAGGGTTTGCCAAGCATGCCTTCCTCTTAGCACATTTCTCCCTTTCATCCTGAGTTCGAGCGTCTTCAAAGCCCGTGACACCTTTGGTAAAGGCTGCTCTCCAACTGGAGCACTCGCAGGCAAGTGTTTCCCAGTTGTCAGTGTCTATACTACATTTTTTAACGTTTGCCTTGAGAGAGTCTTTAAACATCTTTTGTTGATCTCCAGTATTACGCTTTCCATTTTTAAGTTCGGAATAGACTACTTGCTTTGGAAGACGATAATCAGGCATCCGCACAACATGACCAATCCAACAAAGTTGATGTTGAAGAATAATTGTTTTGACACTGGTGATCTTTGCTTCTTCCAGTACACTGGCATTAGTTCGCCTGTCTTCCCACGTGCTATGTAAAAAAATTCAGAGACACCATTGATGGAATTTTCCGAGGAGTTGGGGATGGCGTTTATGAATGGTCCATGTTTCACAAGCATACAGTAAGGTTGGTAGTACAATAGGTTTGTAAATAAGTATTCTGGTTTCCCTGTGAATGTCCTGGTCCTCAAACACTCTGCACTTCAACCAGGAGAAAGCTGCACTTACAGAGCTCAGGCAATGCTGGATTTCGGCATCAATGTCAGTCTTTGTGGAAAGATACTGCTTTGGGTAACCCTGCTGGGAGTAAGAGACTCCCAACTGCTTCACTCACAAGGGTCATAGGAATGTGCAAGCCCACTCACTACAACAAGGTGATGATCCAGCGAGTGAGAGCTTTGGAGCATACACTGTCTAAAACATGGGTGGCTCTAAGACACGGAGGACAGGGCCCCTGCCTGCACCCTGCTGCAAAAAAATAAAAAAAATAGATGCTCCCTATGATCAATACAAAACTGAACAAAACAAAGCCAGTCTCCACACATTACAGAAGATGTGGACCTCTGTGTTTTCAGATGCAGCTCATCCATATGCACTGAATCCATTCCCCTCCCCCTCCCCCCTCCCCCCGGGATACAAGGCTGCATGAAGACTTATTCCAAGAAATCTGTAAGTTGCATTGTTCTGGAAGGCTCCTAATTCAATGTGGTTTTGGCCACTAACTCAGAGGTCAGATCCAATTTTGTGAATGAAAAATTCTGGCATACATTTAACGATACAGTAAAACACAAAGTAAAAGCTGTTGCTTTGGCAAAGGATGGCTGCCACTCGCAGCATACAAAAGCCCTAATCAACACCCCACAGACTCATTGATGTGTGTGCTTGTAAAAACCTCCTTGACAGAGTGGCAAGAGTCTGCTAAATAATTTAGAGCTTGACTGTACAAAAATACGGGTGTGATATGTCATCATTACCGCCAATACTCCAATTGTTTCGTTGCTACAAAACTTGGCTAGGGAGCTCTTACCATCAGCTCCCGGAGAGACTACCAATGGCCTGAGAGAATCCTGAGAGAATCGATTTATCTTTTCCATTTTATTTATTTATATTTGTTTCTGTAGTTAAAATCGCAAACTGCCACAAAATGCCTTGGCAGGAAAGCCGTATATCTCTGTATATGTCGTGAAGAAGTACATAATTCAACATTACACATGTGGATATCTTTTTCAGAGCATTTCAGTACACTAATTTAGGATGGTTGGAGGAGAGGCACAGACACCATATCCTTCAAACGCTCAGCCTGGGAGGAAAAGGGGGGGAAACACACCACCCCCAAGCGCAGACACCCCCTCAGTGTCCCTGGAGATACTGC
Organism: Zootoca vivipara; assembly: GCF_963506605.1. Lineage (NCBI taxonomy): Eukaryota > Metazoa > Chordata > Lepidosauria > Squamata > Lacertidae > Zootoca > Zootoca vivipara. The sequence goes on along the minus strand of NC_083277.1, from coordinate 65,169,770 downwards.
TACTGTCCTATCAGGATGTACTGTCAGCGTTACTCACACTCAATCCCTGGCATCTCTAGGTAGGACTGGGAGAAAGCCTCTATCTGAAACCCTAGAGACCATCTGACTGTCGCTGTCTGTACATGAAACAGCCAGATAGACTGATGGTCTGACTTGGTAGGAGGCCACTTCCTAAGAGCGGGGTCGGCAAAAGGCTTACAATTAAATAACTGGTTCCTTACCTCTCTGTTAGTACTGGAGACTTTCAGAAACCCACCTCTGAAGCCAAGTGCTCCAGTTTCTCTATCATCCACATGTCCTTCTTTCATTTATACTCTCTTCAAAAGCTTGAAGCCCAGGAACCTGGTCTTGGTATAGCTTTTTCACAAAGTAGCCAAAATAGCTAGCAGCTTTGATAATGGAAGAATTCTTTCATTTATGAGGGAAACCTCTATGGTACCTATGTCCGTTTGTTTCTTATTGTATTTTAATGTTTATCCGAAAGGCCGGTGTAACATATTTTGGTACCTATACAGACCTCAGATCACACACAAAAGGGAGCGTGTCAGTGATAACGTATTTACTTCTTCAGTCCAAAATATGTTTTTCTTTTAAGTAATAATGACACTGACTGCCATTGCATGGCCAATGTGGGGAATGTAATGGGATTTTGAGGAATGGGGCAAGTTTCGGAATGCTGTAATCCTGTCAGCTGTTCTCCTCAACGATCTCTGGATCCAAATGGCCACTAGTTATTATCAGGTAACTGAAAATAGATCACTGGTGAATCTAAGTGAAGTAACAGAAACAGTTAAAAAGAAGGTGGCACAATTTGGGGTATGTCTGTTGAAGCAAAGGAGAAGAACAGTTTTCTCAGTGTATGGGCATAAACAAATATATCTCCAGAGTAGGGATGGGTGAAGCTGTTGATTTCAGCTTCACCTACTTTCTCATTTTTCCACATTTAATGTTCAGTTCTCCATGTTTCAGCATCAGTATATGGGTTGTTTGCTTTTTTTTTTTTTTACAAAAAATCGGCATTTTAGTGCAAATGCCTCCTAATATACACATTTTTCTCTATTAAACACATTTAGCAAAGCAGTGTTCCCTCATATAATGCACGTTTGCATGCTGTTTTCACTAATTTTATATCCATTTTTTTGTACACATTACTTGACTGGAGAACTACACTGCAAAATTCAGAGAAGTGCAAATGTCAAAGTATGGATGTGCTTAGATTCATATATTGTTTAAGAAAGTGGCTTGAGAAAGTGCAAGTTATATAGATTCACCTTTAAATGTGAACTGAATCAGATTTCTTCCTCATCGCTCCTCTGGAGTGACGACTAGTTTCTGTCTTGCATGAAGACTCTATAAACATATTCTCTATAATATTTCATTCAGTAGGTTGGGGGGGAGAGGGGGAGGAAGAAAATCTTAGTCAAACAAGCTATTCATTAACACAAAGCTTTTCTGGCATTTCACTCTACTTAATACGTGCTTGCCTCATGTCCCAGTACGTGCCCAGAGCAGTTCCGGCTTATAAATATAATTGGTATGGATTGATGCACTCGCAAGAGTTCTATTTTAAGTGTTACAGTTTCAGATGCCTTCGTTTTAGGCAGGAAGCCAAACTTCAAGACACAAGCCCAGGAACATCTTGTGTCAAACCTGGAAGAAAAAGGCAGCTGCATCACATAAATTGTGATGGGACCTTGGGAAAAAGTAGACATTTGTGAAGCATTGCCAAAGAGAGGAGCGATGGAATGGATAATTCTGACTTTAAAATAGTACGCCCAGCGTATTCAGACACAAAACGTGCCTGTTCAAATAGAGCACTTGGACAGCAGGTCAAATTTAAAAGGCAGATTCTTTCATTGTAGGGTGTATATGAGAGTCACATATCAAAAATTATGCAGGTTTGAGGTTCAGTTTGCAGAACTTTGAGGTTCCTGCTCAGCAAATTTAAATGGAAACAAGAAAAAGCAAACACAAGAGCTACAGAGCTCTGCATTTTAAAAGTCAACTCCTGAAACAGAAACCACCATAGACTGTATAATTGCATACTGGGAATGAAAATATTTTAAGCTTTCTGTATTACTATCTGCAGTGATGATGAGCACTTTTAGTGGGACTGATTTATTGGTATAGACACTGAGATCCAGCTCCGAGGGCCTTCTGGCGGTTCCCTCACCGCGAGAAGTGAGGTTGCAGGGAACCAGGCAGAGGGCCTTCTCGGTAGTGGCACCCTCCCATCAGATGTCAAGGAAATAAACAACTATCTGACTTTTAGAAGACATCTGAAGGCAGCCCTGTTTAGGGAAGTTTTTGTTTTTTTAATGTTTAATGCTGTATTGTTTTTTTAATATCCAATTGGGAGCTGCCCAGAGTGCCTAGGGAAACCCAGCCGGATGGGCGAGGTATAATTAATAAATTATATTATTATTTCTACTATTGCTGAAGAAAGCTTTAGGACAGGAGTGAAAAACCTTTTTCAGTCCAGGGGCCAGATCTTTCTCGCACCCCACTCCACCCATTAAAATGCCCTGTTTCAGGGCCTCACACTAGCTACTTCCAGTGGAAACCTGCCAATGGTAGCTTCTCTGCCACCCAATGCTTTTAGCAGATACAAAAGAGATAATTCGCTTGATCCTAACCACCTTCTGCTGCACTGATCAGGGAGGAAGGACTGTTGTCTCCACCTCCATCATTCTGCCCAGACACTGAGATCCAGCACCGAGGGCCTTCTGGCGGTTCCCTCGCTGCGAGAAGCCAAGTTACAAGGAACCAGGCAGAGGGCCTTCTTGGTAGTGGCACCCGCCCTGTGGAACCCCCTCCCACCAGATGTCAAAGAGAAAAACACCTACCAGACTTTTAGAGGACATCTGAAGGCAGCCCTGTTTAGGGAAGCTTTTAATGTTTAATAAATTATTGTATTTTAACATTTCTGTCGGAAGCTGCCCAGAGTGGCTGGGTAGGCCCGGCCAGATGGGTGGGGTATAAATAATAAATTATTATTATTATATATTATATATTATTATTCTGGCAGCACTTGTAAGATGCAAATGACTGACACCATGCTTTATTTCAATGCAGCTCAAGAATGCAATAAAACCCATTGAAACCAACCAAACGTTAAGTAAATCCCACTGATTTTAACTGAAATTGCTCTAAAGTAGTTACACTGAGGCCTGTGTGTGTGTGTGTTTTTAACTGCATAGTTTCTCCTGATATTTCTGTCTTCGCAAATCTTAGCACTGACTAAGGAACAAAGCGCCTCACTGACAGCCTCGCAGCTGAAATGTTGGCACTTTGTTGGCAAAGGTAACGGAGTGACATTTCATCTCTCTATGAATAGATTAAAGGCTTTGCTCTGAACATCATTATTTGGAGATCAAATTATATAGAAAACTACCTGGGGGTTGAAGGCCAGTTCAGTTTTCTGCCCTTTCTGAAGAGGGCTTTTCTAGACATGCGCAGAAGCGATTTTCGGTGCCCAGACATGTGGACATGGGCAGCCGCCACCGGAAGTCATTTCTGCACTTGTCTAGACATGCAGAAGCGACTTCCGGTGCCGCGCTGCTGGGTGAGTCTGCTGGTCCCTTGTTTTTCAATACGGAAGTTGACAGCTATGCATTTTGTACAACTGCTGACACCACCCATCCTCGAGGTAAGGAATGGGGGTAGCCTTGGAGGACATAGGAGGTGGCAATTCATTTTTTTCTAGCCCCTGGACTGTTGTGGTGGTGCTGGTGCTGGTGCTGGTGTGTGTGTGTGTGTGTGTGTGTGTGTGTGTGTGTGTGTAGATTTTGGATAATTTCTAATTTAATCTGAGGCAAGCGTTACATGATTTACACATTTCTAGTAAAGACCATTTCACATCTTATTTCATTGTTGTTGTTGTTGTTGTTGTTTAGTCGTTTAGTCGTGTCCGACTCTTCGTGACCCCATGGACCAGAGCACGCCAGGCACTCCTGTCTTGCACTGCCTCCCGCAGTTTGGCCAAACTCATGTTCGTAGCTTCGAGAACACTGTCCAACCATCTTGTCCTCTGTCATCCCCTTCTCCTAGTGCCCTCCATCTTTCCCAACATCAAGGTCTTTTCCAAGGATTCATCTCTTCTCATGAGGTGGCCAAAGTATTGGAGCCTCAGCTGCACGATCTGTCCTTCCAGGGACCACTCAGGGCTGATTTCCTTAAGAATGGATAGGTTTGATCTTCTTGCATAGTTACCCACTCAAAAGCCATGAACAAGCAATCTGCTTTTACTGCTTGTTTAGCAACTGAAATCTGAATGCCCTTTTCTTTTCCTATGGTGCCATTGTGCTTCCAGCGGTGCAATATTTTTGGACAGCCAGCTCTCTTCAAACATTAAAAAAAAGTATTCAATATATTGGATAGTGGAATTTTCATTGGAGACATAGTATAAATCAATGGGCATTGGGTAACAATTATTGATTTTTCCCTGAGGGTTGTTTCGCTGTGTGGCTGACAGGTCTGATATTAAGAGACAATAAATGCACTCATCTTACAGCTCAGTACCTATTAGGTAGCAGTATGAATGTGCAGGGGAAGAACAAGCACACACACAATTTGTCACTGGAATGAACTGTAGATACAACCAGTAAATGCTTGGGGAAAGGACATGAGGGAAACAGTCTGCTTTCCCTCCCTTTCCAGAAGCAAATGAGGGAGGGGGAGGAGTGATTTCAGTGGGGATGAGACAAGAAAATAAATTCAAATGGAAACAAAAACATATTTTAAGAGCAGCTAGCATAGTGACTATTTTCTGGTTTTCAACACAGGACAACCTTCTTTTGAGGGGGAAAACACACCCCTTTTCTTGAAGCAAAGGGGCTTAAGGCTTTGGCATGTGTGCTTTGAAAATAGACCTGCTTCATTATTAGAAGACTATTTATTTATTTAAAGCCCAAAAGGTTCCCAAAGCAGCTTACAAAGATAGCTCCTGCCCCAAGGCTTACAATCTAATAAATAAATAAATTCGTGGCACACAAGGAAAAGGAGAGGATGAGCGAGAAGGGGAAAAGCAAGCTCATGTGCCAGTTCTTAAAGTTATGAGGTGAAAATCAAAGTTGTGTTAAAGAGATTGTGCCATCAATGCAGACATTTCTGCTTGCCTGGTGGAATGTTCTCCCCTCTCCTCCCAACTCTATGCTGTTGTGGGGGGTTCTCTCCACCCCACCCCACCTGAGCTGATGGGTGGGGCAGGAAGAGGAGGGGTAAAGTCCCATTGTGTTAGTGAGACTTGATGGGCTGGGTCCTGCTGGCACAACTATTTAGTCAAATCCAGCCCAAAGTTTCTATAATACCGTTCCATAGATCTCTCTATGCAGATTTTGAATATCTAGGAGAGCTGTCCTTATTCTGGACAAAACATTCCCCCCAATCAGAGCTGGGAGTAGAACAGGTGACACTGCCCAGGCCAAGAGGACAGGTCTGCTCCTGTTGCATAGCTATTCAGATCTCTGACTTAATAGCAGCTGGAATCCTCAAAGGAGAGACTTGTTGGAGTTGTCCTTCTCCCTCACTGATGTACATAGTTACTTGGTGTAGAATCATCATCAACATTTGAAACAGGGCAGAGAACTTCTCCCACTACCTTCCCTAAAGAAAGTTCTGAAGTGAAGCCCAAAAGTGGGAGGTTAAAGACAATAAACATTGGCTGTCAGCTTGGAACAAATTTGTGCCATTCTTTCCCATGTCCCCACTGACACACCTCCATCTTGGTTTGTCCAACCAGAGACGATACTGAGCAAAGCTGCAACTCCCCTCCACAAATCTCATACAGCCCTAGTGATGGGTCTGAAGGCTGCCTCAAGCTTTTCTTCCTCAGGAGCGAATGTCTGGAGTCTGGCAGTGCTTTGGTGTTCCGCCTGCTGGCATTTCAAGCGAATGTTGGCACTGCCTTGGGGTGGCTCGGATAACTTGGGCTGTCCATTGGGGAGCTCAGAACGGCTGGCGACTGTTATTTTGAGCTGTGCCTTAACAAAGGCTTCCTTCTTCATCACTAGAACAGGTCAGATTGCATCAGCCACAACTGTCTTGGACCCTTCACCTTTTGGGTCAGTATAATCCAGAGGCAGAGCTGTGGCACCAAAGCCGAGGCCTTGAGAGTAACTTAATTACCAAACCCTAGATCACACGTTAACTGTTGATCTATGCTGCCTCTTATGCTATGGCTGAATGAGACCCATTTTAACTCCTTTTCCTGAACTCTGGTGCAGGTGATTCTTTGTTTCAGTTAGCTGGAATGCCCATGAATTGTGAAAAGGGAAGACCTTTCAGATGCAAGTGCAAAAATATATTTGAGCATGTTTCATGAGTTAGGCAGCACTGCAGCTGACTTTAACGGATTAAGCCTCATGGATGAATGCTTTATTCATTTATTTCAGCAAATTAATTTCCACTGGATTTTGTGCTTTCTTCTCCTGTTGTCTGGGCCCCATGGTCATTCATCAGAATTGTACTGCCAACATCTTCAGGCAAAATGCGCTTTTTAGGAGCCCAATGAGGCATTTGACAAGCTCTTCTGTTAAGGATGAAGCATCTCACTATGTCACCCAGTGTACACATATTTCCTCTTGGAGGTATAGTAGGTAGCTGCAGAGTGATAACTTCTGGTTACTGCTGCAGTCCAGGACAAAGAAGAAGACGAAGCCAGGATGCAATCCAGCTCTACTAAAAATGCTGGGAATTCACACATCAATTTTTATGGGATGTGAGCCTTCTCCATTGGTCACAATGCCAAGTTACTCATCCTTAAATTTATTGATTTCCATGGTTGACATCTTTTCATCATTATCCACACACAATTCAACCAAGCAAGCTTTGAGCAAACACTGAGCATGATCCAACCAAACTTAAGTCCTCTTAAACCCCACTTATTTCATTGAAAAACACACATACACTTTAAACTCTCGCAATGAAATGGATGGGATTTAAATGTGCCTGGCTAATGAATTGTGTCCACAGTCAGTTAACTAAAGTTATAGCATGTTCTAATATGTGACCACATTCTAATTCAGAATGTTACAGACAGAAAATACTAATACGTATAATTAAAATAAGGCACGTTTTCCTAAGTGCAGAACCCCAAGGTCCTTCTCCAGCCATATCTTATTATACTCCTGAAGTATGCTTGGACTACAGGTGGCTAACCACGAGTGAAAGGAGTTCCATAAATGCTGAGTAGCCATAATAATAAAATAATAATAATATTTTATTTATACTCCGCCCATCTGGCCGGGTTCCCCCAGCCACTCTGGGCGGCTTCCAACAAAACATTAAAATACAGAAATCCATCAAACATTAAAAGCTTCCCTAAACAGGGCTGCCTTGAGATGCCATCAAGAATACAGGCAACCCCCATCGATGCACATTCAATATAGGGAGCAGCCGGCCTTCCTTAAGTAGCCAGCTCATCACCACGCCTCTTACGAGCTGCAGCTGCCTCCAATTGTTCCCTCCATTTCTCAGCTCTACACTCTACAGCTGAGAAGGGAGTGGGGGGGCCGCCGGCTCCTCTCCTCACAAGGGCCTGATTCTGACTCGACTCCTTCCTCCTCCTGTTCTGAGGAGTGCCACCACCAGTCTTCTCCAGGTATGAATTCCTCCATTCCCCCAGACTCTTCCTTGGTTGTCGCTTCGCCTAGGGGGGCTTGCCACCACTCCTGCTCATCTGGCGCAACCCTGACACTTTGTAATTGTGATCCCAAGAGCCCTTGCACTGACCATTGAAACCTGTGGAGAGTTGGAGTTTGAGGAAGGAGGGAGCAATAGTGATGGAGTCTTGCATCTGGTATGTGCTGCTAGTTTTTAAAGGGGGTTTCCAAGGGTTTCCAGAGGTTTAGAGGGTATTTGCAGGCTTTTCCAATGGGTGCTTTTATTATACTCAATTTCACATATGTATAAAGGGGGCTTGCTTGTATTCACTTTCTCTTCACAGAAGAGAACAGGAAACCCTGTGTGTGCAGAGCTTTGGGTTATACTTGGTGGTAAGACTTAGAATAGTCCAATATTTCATAACTGGGGACCAAGAACATTTGCAAACGATTTGGAGATTTGTGAATGTTCTGGTGTCTAAGGTAAAAAGTTCATATTTTCTTTGTATTTCTCCAGCATCTTCCACAATCATGAGGTCTTTCTTTCATTGAAAACTGGGATGCTTAGGATAGGAGGCTGTAGACTGCATACGGTACGTTGTTCTCTACTCTGGTATTGGTACCAATAATTAATAAATAGATCAAGCTGTCATATATATTAGTTTGCCTGTTTTGTTCAAAGGGCAAATTTTTGTCTGCATAAATCAGTTTCATTATTTATAGTGGGGGTTTTTTGTTTTTGCTTTGTGGGCAAGAGGTGTCAAACCATAGAAAGTTCATTTCTCACTGTGAAATTGCTATAAAATAAGAAGGAAATCCTTTGTAATAAAAAACAAGCAGTCACTTATTTCTTGGCAAGTCATTTATCTTGGAGTGGAGTGGCAAGGTAATAACTAGGATTAAAGATAAAGCAGTCAAGATAAAATAAAGGTGAATCAATCACTACATTGGAGTATTTAAGAATCATTTGCATGTACTTAAAAAACAGCCATATTTGCTATTAAACCTGATTGCAGCCACAAGGCCCCCAAATAATAAATATTCATTGTCTAACCTTTTAGCAAAACTCAGAGGCTGTGAGGACAGCCAGCTCCCAAACCCAACCTAATTGAAAACCTGTGAAATAATAAAAACAATTGTGTGGCTATGTCTTGATTAAATCAATGTTCAAATTTGCATAGTTGGTTTTGCAGCCAAGGAACACATTCAGTCTTGCCTTATAAGCAAAACAACAAGTGATCAATATTTGGCTTCAGTTCAGGGCTGGAGTTCATATATTCAGAATTTCACAGTGGTTTTGGCATAGAAATACACAGCTAATTAAAGGTACAAAGCTTCCATGGCTGCTAATTAGGGTGCAAAGCTAATCGAACGTATAAAAAAAAATAACATTTCAAAATGTTTATAAAAAACCTTCCAAAATCCAATGTTGGTCAATGCCTTTCTTATTGTAAATCAAAACTCTAAACCAGGCACCCCAAACTGCGGCCCTCCAGATGTTTTGGGACTACAACTCCCATGATCCCTAGCTAACAGGACCAGTGGTCAGGGATGATGGGAATTGTAGTCCAAAACATCTGGAGGGCCGAAGTTTGCTCTAAACCATTTAGATTTTTTATTTTACAGTTACATGGTATACAAATCCTGTTAAACTAAAAATGAAACAAATCCTAGGAGCAACTAAAATATCACAAAATAGTGAACTTGCTTTACAGTTCTTCAGAACTCTTCATCAGAACATCAGAATAGCCCTGGTCAGGAAAGTGTTCCATATGGTCCAGCATCCTGTTCTCACAGTGGCCAACCAGTTGCCTGTGGGAAACCAGCAAGCAGGACCTGAGAACGTGAGCCCTCTCCTCATTTACCGTTTTCAATAGCTGCTATCCAGAAACATACTGCCTCCAACAGTGGAATACTGGCGCCACAGAGACTGGGGAGATGGGGAACACAAAAGTACAAAAATTAGGCTGGATATGGAAGCTATGAAGTCTGCATTTAGACCCTGACGATGGAGGTTTTAGAATGAATTAATCTCTGCTGGTGTTTGCAGAGATAATTTTATTGTGCGCCTTCTTCCCACAGTTCAAACCACGCTCATGGCAGCTTTACAACATGAAAAACTACATAACTACAACATAACAAAAGTAGTAGTAAAAAAAAAAAGTTTTAAAAAATACAAAACCAAACTGAACAATTTCCACTTAATTCACAACAAAATCTAAAATAAAGATACAAAAAAACCAACCAACTCACCCAAACAACTGCCCCTGCAAACAGCACCCAATCCCATTGAACTGAGCCCTTTTTGCTTATTTATTAGGGTATTGCTAAACTGCCAGCTTATGATTCGTATGATCAGCAGGGGAGGTTCTGTTGGCAGTGCCACCTCTGGTTGATGCCCAGTTGGCATTCCCCTGTGGCAAGGCCTTCTCGGTAGTTCCCCATTTGTGGAATGGCTGGATCCCTGCTGAGATGCATCTGTCTCCCTCATCAGTGACTTTTCAGAGAAACAGAGTTCTGTTTATGCAGGCATTTGATGGCTCGTATATACTGTGACATAACTGTGTGGGTATGTGATTGCTATTATGTTATGTTTTTGATGTTCTAGATGTTCTAAATTGTTTTCAAATGTTTTAAATGTGTCTTTATTTTATTTAAATTGTACTGTTTTAACACCCTGAGCTCCTTAGGGAGGAAAGGAGGGATGCAATTTTAATAACCAAATAACTGAATAAGAAAAACATCATGGTGGTATGCACAAAAAAATATCAGCAGTTTTTCTGATCAGGAGAATTGTGTGTGTGTGTGTGTGTGTGTGTGTGTGTGTGTGTGTGTGTGCACTTGAAGAATGATGGACTTGAGACAGGCTTGTTGGCACATATTTACAAGCCCCTCCTACAATGTGACTAATGCAACATGTTCTTGTTGGGCTTGGGCGGCGGCAATTTTTTAAAAAGAAATAAATAAAAAATAGGGGTATCGGAATTTATCCAAAATGAGTTTTCTCCACCAACAGGAAAATAGGCTTCATTTTCAAACCTATAACCTACTTTTGTGTTGTTGTTGTTGTTGTTGCATATTTTCGTTTAATTCATGACATTTGACTAAACAAACCATGAGCATCTGCTCCAGCTGTGCCGCCTGCTGATCCGAACCCCCTTGGGTCAGGAGCATGCTGTGGAGTGGAGCTGTCGACTCATATGGACTCTCCCTCTGTTGGTTTGTTTGTTTAATGTCTGCTCTCTCTACTTGATGTTCATTGTTTTCCCCATTACCCTGTGAAAGTACATGATAAAGCCAAAAAGAATAGGAAAAAAAGAGTTCACATTCAAAGGCAAGGTGATAACAGTAGATAAGAAATGAATATTACGTAGCTCAAAACTGTTTTGTTCATTAAAGAAAATACATGCACTTTTAGAAACCATTTCAGCCTAAAAACAGATGGCTCAAAATTGAAGATGTCAGTGTTGCAATTATGTATTTCCCCCCCAAACATAGGCTACAATCCAAAATTATGTATCCAATGGCTTTTTTTAGCCAGAACTCAATGGAATTCAGTTCTGGCACCTCTCAGGTGGGTGTCATTGTCATTCTAAGACAGTGATTGGCAACCTTTTGAGCTTGGTGTGTCAAAATTCGCCAAAAAACCGAGCATAACTCGGGTGGTGTGTCACTTCGAGAAAAAAACCACTATTTCACAATATTTATAGTTTAAATAACAAAAATGTATAATTGTAATATATAACTGTAATTAATAAACCAAAAACTAATTATTTAACCTAACCATACAAAAAAACCCTTATTTATCACAAAGTGCCCAGAGTTGTTGAGCTTTTGGGGGGGGGAGCTGCTGATCAAAGTTTTGGAGGTTTTTTTGGGGGGTGCAAAAGTTGCTTTGCTTTTTGGGGGGGGATGCCCCAAAGCTGCTGCGCTTTTTGGGGGGGGGGAGAACAGAAATAAATGACAAATAATACCTTCGCTGGAACTAACACGCAGCACCGACATAGTCTTCCAAAGCGCAAAAAAAAACCCAGCACAGAACGGGTTAAAAAATGAACGCTGTTACACCAAATCATCATCTGACAAAGCGCCAGAAAGAACAGCACAGGAAGGGTTAAAAAACCAATCTCTGGCTACCAGCAGCAACAACCAAAAAACGGGTTTTAACAGCGGAGACAAGCTGTAGCGTGAGGAGGAGCGGGAGAACAAATGGGGGGGGGGAACAACAACAACAGCGCGAATGGGCCCATGGGGCGCGTGCCAGCAGTGAGGGCTCTGCGTGTCATGTCTGACACGCCTGTCATAGGTTCGCCATCACTGTTCTAAGAGAACCTGGGAGGTGTTCATGGCGAGTTCTGGCACCTCTTTTTCTAGAAAAATAGCACCGAGTATCACTGAGTCTCCAGGAAGTAAACAGATCCAAACCTGTTTAGCTTCAGCAAGTTAGATGCATCATCACCTTCAGGTGATGCTTTGCAAGCATGTAAGGCAGCAGTTTTGTCCTCTTCCTCCCCAATCCCATGCTGTTGAGCTGGGACGCAGTTTTGCATGGGAAATATTTCATTCCACTGTTTCCCTGATTAAAATGGCATTTAATTGTAAGGTAAACAAAAGCACTGAGCCTGCTTTGAGCTCTGATTTTAAAAAGTGCCCATGAGCAGCGCTGAGCTACCAACGACAAGAGGAGGCAACACCAGCCTGATTCACAATGCTGGCATCTCCACTCCTCATTTTCAAAGGGTCTTTAATAATACATGCGTTATGTTAAACGTACCCTTGCTGTCATGACCTTTGAGCATTTTCTGGTGAACTATAAGCAGGCAATTTAAATTTTGCATTTTCCCATTTAGTCATTCCATTTAGGGCTCACTGGAGGAAAACAGGAAAGTGAGAGCTGCTCAATTCAGCTTTTATTGGGAATCTGTTTTTCTCTAAGCCTCATCTCAGTCTGTGGGAATAGGGACATTTTACCTGAAGGAGTGTCTCTACCCTCACCATACAGCCCGGACACTGAGGTCCAGTTTTGAGGGCCTTTGGTCAGTTCCCTCAATGTGAGATGTGAAGTTACAGGGAACCAGGCAGGCAGAGAGACCCTTCTTGGTAGTGGCGCCTGCCCACCCTGTGGAACGACCTCCTCAAAGAAATGAACAACTTTCCATAGACATCTGATGGTATCCCTGTATTGAGAAGTTTTAAATGTCAGGTGGTTTCTTGTGTTCTTTTGGAAGTTGCCCAGAGTGACAGGGCCCACTCAGTCAGATGGATAGTGTACAAGCATCATCAGACATTGCAATCTGAACTCTAACTCCTCCTGCTGTGTGATGATTCATATTTTACTTATCTTACTTACTCATATTGCAACAAGTTTATTTTCAACACTAGAACAAATTCCGAGCAAAACCCAAAACAAGTCATTGTGTTCTTGTGTCCCCACTCTTGGAATTCATTCAGGAAGGGAGAACATGTGGGAGATCTCTGCTAGCTGCACCTTGCTGTATTCATTTGTTGAGGAATATCTGTATGAGCTTCTACAGTTGATCTAGTCCATGTGGCTTATTACATCACACGAATGAGATGGAGTCATATTCCATCCAATGCAGATTTCATGTGTGGAATGTACAGCTGATGCATCCCATACATGGGGTAAAGGTAAAGGTAAAGGGACCCCTGACCATTAGGTCCAGTCATGACCGACTCTCAGGTTGCAGTGCTCATCTCGCGTTATTGGCCGAGGGAGCCGGCGTACAGCTTCCAGGTCATGTGGCCAGCATGACTAAGCCGCTTCTGGCGAAACCAGAGCAGTGCACAGAAACGCCGTTTACCTTCCCGCTGGAGCGGTACCTATTTATCTACTTGCACTTTGACGTGCTTTTGAACTGCTAGGTTGGCAGGAGCTGGAACCGAGCAACGGGAGCTCACCCTATCGTGGGGATTTGAACCGCCGACCTACTGATCAGCAAGCCCTAGGCTCTGTGGTTTAACCCATAGCGCCACCCGCGTACCAATATGGGATAGTGTGCAGTCAAATCCCATCTGGTACAGATTTTATTTTCTGCAGAATGTAAGTAGGGGAAAAGGCAGAACCTCACTATGCAATGGATAATCACAACAGGTAGACCAATAGGCATAAAGATTATGGAGGCCTGGTGGAAATTTTCACATTGTTGGTGAAGTTGTTGATCATGAAGTAAGTGCATTTAAGGAAAAGGATCACTCCACATCTCCCTTGGTGTGGGAGCCCAACTGCACAAGCTTATGCATGCCTAGTCATGTAAGTAAGACCTACTGTCTTTAATATGGAAAACGTGGTTTTCACTGTGTAGTTTTGGTTTACCAATGACAGGAATGCACTATAGACAGTGCTTGAGAGAGGATGTGTTACTGCAGACAAGGAGCCCAGCAGTAGATATTTTTTCATTAACACCCTGTAATAGGAATGCACAATTGGAGATGCTAAATTATAATAGACCCTGGAATTCCTTATGGAATTATCACGCCAAATGCAGTTGCAGTATCTGCAGGAGGAGACAAAAAGGCCTCTAAGTATATCAGCCACACACATTTTATTCTTAGCAACTAGACACTAAAATATTTTCCTATCTGGTTCATTCAGTTTTAAATCACAGAGATAATTTTAATGGGCAAAGGAAGAGTAGAGAAAAGGAAAAGGTCACTGGAGTTGAGAATAACAATCCCAAATGCATTCAAGTTAGATTGGCACACTGCTGTCTCATTCACACACACGTACAATAAAATAAGGATTTATGTTGTCAGTTTTTCATTAGTTGCCTGCAAGTTTATTTCCATTTCAAATCAATAACAGGCTTGAAACAAATACATGATTATCAATCCCTTGTTGATCTTTGGCTCCAATTAATTAACTACATCAGATTTTAATTTCAGCGCAGGCTAGCAATATTTTCCTCCAATGTTTGTTTAGTTGGTTATTTGGAATCCTTCTTTGGACCTCTTTGTATTTAAGCCCCAGAAGTAATAATAATTACAGGTTACAGTGAATTATGTTTCAGGTGTGTGAACTGTCCCACACCTATCTATCTTTAGAAGCTCTGGGAATTTATCACTGGGTTCTTGGACACTTCATGTCCAATGTAGAGGATGCTGCTTGGATTTATTGAAACAGAACCTTTGGATGTTATTACCACAATCACTGATTTGGTAACCTAACTTTCAGAGAACAAACCTGAGGGAGCTACAGAGCCCAAGACTCATGGATTATCAGCCACTGGAAGAAAGCATTTTATAGATTCCTTCACAAAAACCAGACATAAACAACCAGGACATAAGCTTTGTAGCATATTAAAGAGGTGTGTGGAATCAGCTCTTAGTGGGCAATTTTCAAATATCTTTGAAAAACAGAAACAGTTTTACGTGAAACATGTAATTTGTTACTCAAATGGTCTTGAAAATTAGTCTGCAGTTAATACCTTGAGCAAATGGAAGTATTATCAACACCAGCTATTTTTTTTTAATTAAGGAGCATATTTGTTATAGCATTAAGTAAAATCATAATTTCTAGGTGAAGATGGATCAAAATTGTGAGCCTATGAGTTAAGGAACAGTAGGCTGCCAGACTTTATTTTAGAAAACTTGTCCCTATGTCTACCTTGGCAGCACAGTTACATAGCTTAATCTTCAGACCCACAACATCTTGGCTGGGTATCCTGGAGAACCTGCTGCCTGGCTTACAGGCCTTTTTCTACCTGGCATGGGAGGGGAGGGCCCTGACTGACTCCAGCTACAAAAGCTGCTGAACACATGCCTAGGCTTTGGTATTGTTTAAGATGATTAGTTGGTTTGTTTTTGGTAAGTTAATGATATTGATTTCTGTAGCCTTTATTTTTAGATCTTATCATTTATGAGGAAATTGTTTAAATTTGGTTGTGTACATTTTGATGTGTTTTATGTATTGTTTATTACTTTTGTTATGTTTGTGATTGTGTAAATCTTGTCATGTTGTAAGCCACCTTGAGCAGTTTTAACTATGGAAAGGCGGCATACAGATAAAATGATGGCAATGACAACATTGCCTGCTCACCTTCCAATGTGATACAGGGCATCATCTGCCAGCAGAACACTTCTGCTTTCTGTGTATGCCAAACAAACCATCTCTATGCAAAAGAATAAACAGAAACAAATCTGACACCAGAAATGGTATTTTAAAATATATATTTTTCATATATTAAAAAAACAGCTAGCAGAGAGATACATTTCAGCTGCCCAGGACACTTCAGCTTCCAAGAAATAAGGTACTGTAAAACTGCTTAATTGCAATTCATCAAGAGGTCTAATGCTATCACTTGTGAAGTGAATCATGACTGTGGGGCTGCCCTGTGAAAAAGGCATGTTAAATGTTTTGTGGTCCATCCACCCTGTGGGGAGAATAACTTCAAAACCAAGTTCCAGTTGAGGACAAGATAAGCAAAGTGCAGCTACACATGGTCTATGGCGGCTCAGCATTAAGTATGGGACTAAACCCACAACTACACATGTCATTTCCAGGCAGTATAATCATAGTTTCCCAGCTGGTGCATCCCAAGACACCCCAACAGCCCCTTATCCAAGGCTTCACTGTTTGGAGAGTTAAAGGCACTGGGGCTTTGCTGCTGGCCGCCATTTAGAACCACTGAAGACAAGCCCAGATGGCCAGGTCCTCCCGAATCATTCAACCGGGAAGCAGGATAGGCCTTCCATCCGATGGGGGGGGGGGGGTTTGCGTGGGCAGAGGTTGATGGAGGACAGAGAGAGGGGGGGGTTGCAGCAGCACAGGCCTGCTCTTGTGCTGGTGGAGAGAGATTCCTTTCTCCGCTCGCAGAGGCGGTGGGTGGGTCAGATTCAGAAAGCAAGAGAGTTTGCAGTGCACATGGAGCAAAGAAAGGTGGGCAGCCAAAGATCAGAAGAAAAAGAATTCACGGAGCACAGGGGAGCAGCTAAAACATGAGTTCGCTTGCCCCGAAAACTCCTTCCTTGCAATGGTGGTGGTGAGTCAGTTCAAACTCTTGCTCTTTGACAGTATTTATGATATTTATTTTGGAAAATGAGATTTATGTAGGGTGTAATAATAGTTTCATTTCTAGCGCGGGCCATTGTAATGGATTGTTCTGAAGTCATTTCTGCACCAGGTAAAGTAATTTTTAGTCCCTTCCCCCCAAAAAAATTCCCCTTGTGACCTGTCCTGTATTTTGCCTGACCAAAGTTGGCAACCCTAAATGAAACTTAAAAGGACATAGCAGAGAGACCAAGGCTGGGATGGGAGTGAAAAGCAAAACCACAAACCTAATATCAGGTAGGAAAGAAATTAGAAGAGAAGAGGGGTGTGAATGGTATCAAAGACAGGGATTATGGAGGGGGAAATCAATATTGCTGCCTAGAAAGTAAAGGACAAAAGAAAGAAAGAAAGAAAGAAAGAAAGAAAGAAAGAAAGAAAGAAAGAAAGAAAGAAAGAAAGAAAGAGTGAGCAAAAAGAATGCAATGCCAGAAGACAGAAGAGGAAAAAATCCAGCTGAAAGAGTGGGTTGTTTTTTGTTTTGTTTTTTTAAAGTAGAAAGGCAAGACATTGGAGCAAGTCACTTTACACAGTAGGTATGAACGCATGAAGAGAGGGAATGGGATGGTGCATTCATGTGAAGGTTTAGACAAATCTATTCAAATAATGGGACGCGGGTCGCACTGTGGTCTAAACCACTGAGCCTAGGGCTTCCCGATTAGAAGCTCGGCGGTTCGAATCCCTGCGACAGGGTGAGCTTCTGTTGCTCGGTCCCTGCTCCTGCCAACCTAGCAGTTCAAAAGCACGTCAAAGTGCAAGTAGATAAATAGGTACTGCTCCGGCGGGAAGGTAAACAGTGTTTCCGTGCACTGCTCTGGTTTCACCAGGAGCGGATTAGTCATGCTGGCCACATGACCCAGAAAAACTGTCTGCAGACAAACGTTGGCTCCCTCGGCCAGTAAAGTGAGATGAGCGCCGCAACCCCAGAGTCGTTCGCGGCTGGACTTAACTGTCAGGGGTCCTTTTACCTTTACCTTTTTATGCATATAATATTGCACACACAGCTGAGGACCCTGCAAAATGCAGGGTCAAATGGAGAGGGCAATAGTGAAAGAGAAAACAGACACTGCTATGAATGAATGGATAAGTGTTGGATCTAGAGTGTGTGCTGACAGTTTTGTTGATAATGATCGGTTTGTGTTTGCTTAGCGGTCATCTTGCTGTATTTTCTGCTTGCTGCACTTCCAGAGTGAATAAACGAAGCATCGGTTTAATGAAGAAACTTACAGACTTATACAAATATTAAACTTCCAATTACTCTTAAAACAGCGCAGTCTGTAATGAAGCTATTGATTTCTTATAAGGACAGGCAGGTTATTCAGCCAAATGTAATTGCAGAGCAGCAAGGAATACATTTCACCTCACTTTTCTGAGTTGGTCTGGGGGGGAAATGTACCATTTGTGAGATAGAAGCTTTTTACACATTGATCCATAATTACTGAAAATACATGGGTGTAAGAAGAAAATGTAAAAGGCCAAATTTAAAAATGGAGGACCTTTATTAAAGTTACTGTAGCTCTCAGCAGTGTCACTTTGGGTGAAGAAGGAACCACATCTGGAAAGTGTACTTTTCCACCACACACAGAGGATCTTCCTTTCTCACCCCCCCCCAAACTGTCTGGACTAGATGGATCAGCATCTCATCCTTGGGCACCATTCCTCTGGATGAGTCCAGACAACCCTACCTTGGCTTTTATAACCTGAGTCTTTTGGCCAACCATGGAAACCCTTTTCTCTTCTCCTCCCTGCAAGCTGGTAACAAACCAGGAAGTTTTCCATTAACTATAGTTTCCCACTTCACCTGAATCAGAAAACGTCACAACAAGACAGAATCCTGAACCTGCTTCAAACAATGACTTAAAATACTGGCTTCTTCCAAAGCTGTTAAGGATAGTTTCCCAGCTTAGACAAAAATTATGCTTCCCAATTCAGATGTTCATTTGGGACATGCTGGGTGCGTTTGTGTTGAGGTGCATTATATAGCTCCAATTCAGGGACTTAAAGCAGAAGCATATTGAACATCAGCTATGGAGGAGGCAAAATAGGTTGTTGTTTTTTTAAAGAAAGTTTCTTTAAAGGAGCAATTATATTTTGAGCAATGTTAGCCTTTTCAATAACAGCTTATGAGAACTAATGGGCACCAAGTGCATCAGCTAATCCACTGTGGTCCCTTGTGCTGTTTGAGTTTTATATACTGGCATAATAAATAATAATGTGGAATAAATTAGATCCAATAAAGCATTTCCTGAATACATTTCTGTAACCGTTTATGATTATTTATTCGCTGATGGGTTCAGTGCATAACAGCCTGCCAAAGGCATGTGGGCTTTGTGACTAGAATATGAGAAATGGGTGAAAACACTATGAAAGCACAAAGGCTGCAAAACATTAATGAAGCAGTTTGTTTTTGGAAACAGAAGCTACTCAAAAAAAACATGCAACCAAGATGGTACACATATCAATTTTTATACCAGTTCAGGTTGAAGGAGGCATAATTTCACAAGGGCTACAATCCTAAACCCATTTACTTGGGAGAAGAGGCAGTTGGTGGTTACTGGACCTGGCAGGGCTGCTAGGAGGTCATGGAGGTGTGGTCAAATTGTTCTGGCTTTCTTCCCATCCTCCTTCTGGATACTGTGGACATGCAAGCAGGGCCGGTGCTAGGGTTTTTTGTGCCCTAGGCGAGATCACCTTCTGGCGCCCCCCCCGCCATCTGCCTCCTCCCTGCAGGCCTGGCCCAGCCTTCACCCCCTTCCCTTCCCAGCGCCCCTCCTGCTTACCTGCGACGTTGACAGCTGGGTTGCTCTGGCCGCCCTCGGGCTTCAGCCACGGACCCCCGGGTGCAACAGCAGCTGCTCCCGCCTGTCCAAGAAGTAGAGCGCGGCAACAGCGCCTGGAGCCAAAGGCCCGGCTCTGGTGCAGGCGTGCCGCGGGAAGGGGCTGCTCTCGCCCCACATGTCCTCCACATGCTGCTGCCCTCGGCGCTCCAGGCACACCTGGGCTGCACCGGCGCCGCTGCTGCCGCCCACCCTGGACGTGGGTAGGTGGCATTGGGGCACAGCGGCCGCGCAGCAGAGCGAGTCCTGTGAAGCCAGCAGCGCTCCCCGTCGTGCCAGCACCCCCTCCATTTTGGCGCCCTAGGCCAGTGTTTTTCAACCTTTTTTGGGCAAGGGCACACTTGTTTCATGGAAAAAATCACGAGGCACACCACCATTAGAAAATGTTAAAAAAATTAACTCTGTGCCTATATTGACTATATATAAATCGAATTTTTCAATTTTTCCCACGGCACACCAGGCAACATCTCGCGGCACACTAGTGTGCCGCGGAACAGTGGTTGAAAAACACTGCCCTAGGCAACTGCCTAGTTCGCCTTAATGAATGCATGCAAGCATTGCAATTGTACAAATACTTAGCACCTAACTAAACTGAAAAGTGTCTTGCTTTGCTTCAGGGACCTTGTGAAATGTGTTCAGGGACCAACACATTTTCACATTTTGGTTCAGGGACCAACACATTTCTGGGGCATAGCTCTTTAGGAAACATGGAAACATGCTCTAGGAAACAGCTCTGAACATGCTCAGAACAGATGTATGTTTATCAGTGCTGTGATACTGCATAGGGCAGGGGAATGTGCAATTGAGAACACTAATCTGTTGAGGTGAGAGCTACTCTATTGCAGTGGTCTCAATAGTCTTAACCAGCCCTTCTCAACCTTGGGTCCTCAGCTGTTGTTCCCATAATTCCTAGCTACCTGGACCAGTGGTCAGGGATGATGGGAGCTGTAATCCAACAACATCTGTGGACCAAAGGTTGGGAAAGGTTCCTCTAAGCAATCAGCAGTCTAAACTGAAGCTGGCAGTGAATTTAGGATATCCTCACTTTCCAATCTAGCAGCATTGTGATACCACTGTTCCTAGTCTACAGGAATGCAAGCGTTTTCACATACCAACACATTTATCACGGCCCATAATTCTTTACTGGTTAATATGTTTTGTGTGTTTAGACCTTTAAACCTCCCCCTTAAATAAATTCACACAAGACTCAAATTTTTGGTTTGGTTTTTGGCAGAAATGAGGCCACAACTTTTTTAATTACATTAGGTTAGTGGTTGCATAGGCTCTGGTTCAACTAGCTCCCTGCACCGTTGCAGGTAGCGCTGACCCAGGGCACTACCATAGGTCAGCCTAGGGTGAACATCTGGAATGGCGGAAAGCTGGGGACATGCTACGTCCACCACCCAGATGTCCCCCTGGATTCAGGCACGGGCACAACCCCTCACAGGGTTGACCAAACCATTGAGTCCCTGGATTCCTTTAATGGAATACCCTTTCACATCCCTATCATCTGAACCAGAGCCTATCCACAACCTTACAAATTGTGGCGATTTGCTATGTGGCAGACGAAACCCAAATGGCACCAGCCAATCAGCCATGTGGGGAAAATTCCTGCTGTGCACCTGTCCCAACGACAGACGACACACAACGGCATAGCAAGGTCAATCGCACAAGGCCTAAATATAGCGAGAGGCACTGACCAAGAGAGAAAGCTCAAGGTCATGTGAATTGGCATATATAGATCCCTTGATCTATTTGGCTAGCATCCCATTGGTCAGATTGAACCCAGCATCAAGGGACCTACCAATAGGGTGTTGTGGCTATCCATTCATACCCACCCACAACACAAGGGTTTGGTTGCCAGGTCTCACCGCAACACGTGCCCTCTTTGAGGGAGGACACGATTCATGCTCTTAAAGTGATTTACAGATTCACAAATTTACAGATATTAAGTGCAATGGAGATATTTACTACTGGCTTTAATGGGATGTAGATAGTACCATTAATCATGCTGAAACTTGCTCTGCTCTGTTATCTCAGGCCTTGACCTAGAGAAAGTTCCCTGATTAGACCAGTTGGAATCAGGGAGACCTACACATGTTCTGTAAGTTGTCCCATTGATTTCAACAACATTTTCTGGCTCTGGGCTTTTTCATTAAGGATTATTGTTGAAATGGTCTGTGCATTACAAAAGTTTGGCTGTCTAAAAGAGATATTTCCTTGTTTCTTATGCAACATACATACATTTTTCTCTGAGAACAACTGAATCGGGTCAAACCAAATTAGAATTATTAAAAGATATAATTGTATATAAAGATACAGTGGTACCTCGGTTTATGAACACAATTGGTTCCGGAAGTCTGTTCATAAACTGAAGCGTTCATAAACTGAAGCGAACTTTCCCATTGAAAGTAATGGAAAGTGGATTAATCCGTTCCAGACAGTCCGCGGAGTAACCGTTCATAAACTGAAGCGAACTTTTCCATTGAAAGTAATGGAAATTGGATTAATCCGTTCCAGACGGGTCCGCGAAGTACTTAAACTGAAGCGTTCATAAACTGAAACATGGGTGTAATTGGTTCCGGAAGTCTGTTCATAAACTGAAGCGTTCATAAACTGAAGCGAACTTTCCCATTAAAAGTAATGGAAAGTGATTTAATCCGTTCCAGATGGGTCCGCGGCGTTCATAAACCGAAAATTCATAAACCGAGGTGTTCATAAACCGAGGTTCCACTGTATATGAACCTGCATCATAGCTGTCAACTTCCGAATTAGAAAATAAGGGATTAGCAGTGGCGCGGCACCGGAAGTCACTTCTGCACATGTCCAGACATGCGTAGAAGAGACTTTCGGTGCCGGGCTGCCCGTGTCTGCATGTCTGGGCACCAGAAATCGCTTCTGTGCATGCCTGGGTATGCACAGGGGTGATTTTTGGCAGCACTCGGCAATCTCGGGGGATTTACGGGATATTTTTCAATTTGGGATAACAGCAGGAAACAGTTTTAAATACGGGGGTTTCCCCGTGAAAAACGGGAGACTTGACAGCTATGACCTGCATGTTTTTAAAATAATAATGTTAAAGAAGCAATCATGCAATTACAAATATTTTAAACCTGGGTATTTAAAGCCATTAGATACCAAATACATTTTAAAATATTTTTTATTAAGGTTTATAGAGAAAAATACAAAACTTTTATCTAAATGGAATAAAAACACAGGGGGGTAGAGAAATAAATAGAAATAAATAAATAAGTAGAAAAGAGGTTAAATGATATAGAAAAATAAGATTAATAAAATAAAGAACTGCCATTTCTTCATCTGCCTGATATATAAAAAGTCACTGGATCCCAAATATTGACTGACGGCAATAAATATTGCTTTTCAGTAAACAGCAAAATTGTAGGCAGAAAACAAAAGGTCAAAATCAACATTTGCCTTGTGGAGTCCATATAGAAACCAAGAGATGCATTTACTTTTCTATTTCTATTTAACCTACATATTTGCAGACAGAGGGGTTGTGTTGTATAATAATCCTTTTTTATATGGACAGAGTCAACAGAAGATTATTTGGGTTTCATTTAAAATATGGATTTTAGAATCAGCAATAAATCCCCTTTTGGCTGAGACAAATGAAAGGCAAAGAAATAACGTGGCATTTAATCTTTTGGCTCCTCAAGTTCTGCGCGATTATTTCGACAGTTAATTCAATGTATTTAATGTAAGCTCCCAAGTCGTTCAAAGAAAATCTTGTTTTGAGCCTGCCACACTGAAGGAATGGCGTGGTCGGGCTTTGCTGTCTTTGGAAGAATTACCTATGTGAGAGGAAAAGAAAGCGAGTATTATGCATGTTACAAGAGCATTGATGTTCGAGTTTAAATTTCTCAAACTCATCAGCCTTCTTGCTTCCCTCCTTTGAAGTTAATAACATTTCTCTCTTTGGAAATAAAGTGCTTGCTCATGTATTGGTGCTGGGAAGAACTGAAGCTGTGCTACAAAGTCCATTTGAAAGCTGATTCCTGACACTTGCAAGGTGCTTGAGAAGGTCACAGATGCAGCAATTTTTGTGCCATTTCCCACTGAGCCAACCCAGCTCTCCTTATGTGAAGTTCAGACCTATTAAACAACAGCTGACATAGTGTTTGACCTTTGGCACGGAACATGGAACCAGGTCAATCCTCTTCTCCAAAACTGGCTGCTACAAATTGAAGGCTGCCAGTGTTGTTGACCCCAATCTTCATACAAAGCAACATTGTGGTGTTGCAGCCACTGGGACCCTCGTTCTTAATTCTGTGTGCTCTCCATCACTAGACTAGATCACAAGGACAAGCCTTCTTGTTCTTCTAGAAGGTTCTGGGTCTGAGCATCTTCCAAACCATTGAGAAAGGCTTCTGGAAATGCCTCGGCAAAGAACTTTAAAATACAGCTTTTCTTCAGGAAGGTGGAACTGTTTGGACAGGGGTACTTTATTTATCCAAATTTATATATGGCTTGATCATAGTACAGTGGTATCTCTGGATGCGAACGGGATCCATTCCAGAGCCCCGTTCGCAACCAGAGCAGTCCACAACCGGAAGCCCCAAATCTGTGCATGCTCGCCGCACAATTCGGCACTTCTGCGCATGCGCGAGACGTCATTCAGTGCTTCTGCGCATGCGCAAATCGCCAAACCCGGAACTAACCCGTTCTGGTACTTCCGGGTTCAGCGCGTTCGTATCCCATGATGTACGCAACCCGCAGCGAACGTAACCAGAGGTATGACTGTAAAACCCTCTAAGCGGCTTACAAACAATAAAAATAAAACCTGAAAAATATCAATAAAAGACTGTTAAAAACAGGTGTTTTAAAAACATTCAAAAGATAAGTAACAATTGGCAAAAGAGACGGGTTTTAATCTCCACTTCAATGTGGCTGGAAAAGCTTGCCGAAGCAAAAATATTTTAAGCACGTGCTGAATAGAGGACCATGAGGGTGCCTGCCTGATATCAAGAAGTATGAGGCAAGTTGACTGTCTCCATCTTTGCTCCTCGTGACATTCCATCACCTCACATTCCTCTGGCAGGTCTCAGAGGACTTGGGCCCATTATCCTATTTCACCCAAGGCGTTCTGGACAGCAGCAGCAGCTACAGATGTTTCCTTTGCTATCACTCATCAAGGAGGCGTGTGCGCGGAGATCAAGAAGCCCTCGTTCATGTTTTGGGGAGCCTGGACAGCAGCTTCTTACATTCTCTAAGCCTATGGCATCAACACTCGCAAATGCATTTTGAGTCTGTGGGGATATGTGGGACACAGGTGGGCAGAGGTCACCCGCTCCCTCTCCCCCAGATGCTTTTGTTCATAGTTGGGTACCGGCTAGTACATGTGTGCTATCCTTGACTGAGGGGAGAATTCTGGTAGCATGTGGATACTATGCACATACTGCCTATGGGAAATTTGTCTGGGGTGAGTGAGATCACTTTGTGGCCTTTTGCCTTCCTTTTGCTTTTTGCAATAAAAGAAAATAAAATCTCTGCCATATGCTACCCAGACACTTTAGCCATCAGCATAAACAGCCAAGGTTGCTGTTGGTAGTTGGATCACTGGGGCAATAAGAATTTAATGTTAGCTCCCCTATGTGTTGAATTCATCTTTCTTGAAATAGATAACATCCATTCAGAGAAGAAGGAAGAAGAAGAAGAAGAAGAAGAAGAAGAAGAAGAAGAAGAAGAAGAAGAAGAAGAAGAAGAAGAAGAAGAAGAAGAAGAAGAAGAAGAAGAAGAAGAAGAAGAAGAAGAAGAAGAAGAAGAAGAAGAAACAGTTTTGGTTATATTTTAAAATACAAAATCAGCTTATACATTCTATAAAAGTTCCCTTTTGAGAACCTGCACACATAAATAATTTCATCAGAAATTGCAGCCTGTCAACAATCCCAAACAATCCAGAACACCATTTAAAGAACCAGGGAACTGAAATGTAAATAGTATGGACTGAGAGATAAAAAAATGACACAGGATACAAAGTGAGTAGTATTTTTTCTTTGTGAAGTAAAACATGCTAAGATGTAAATAAGTGCTTATGAGTAGCAATACAGAGTAATCATATCGGACATATAATCCTTTTTCCAGAGAGTAAAGTCCTGGTATGAAAATTTCCTAAGCTCCAAAGTAATGAACATTGTGATAATCTCATCATACAATGCTGCATCTGTGACTGTCTTTTTAAAGTCTTTTCTTGAATTATGTGTCTAAGCATTGCCATCAGCTGCAAGGTGGTATTCTTTTGTGTACAGCAGAGAATAATGTTGCTGAATGTGATGCTTTCAGGTGCACTTTGATAAGACAGGACAAAAATAAACCACACTGAGCTCAATAGGGAGAGGTCAGGGCCTTCATTTATTTCAACAAAGCTCTTGCCTTAGATATGATATTTAATGATGTACCCCTGTGCTTCCGCAGCGCATAAAACTCAGCAAAAACCAAGGGGAAATGTAAGCCATCTCCTTCTGGCAGTATTATAAGCAACACTGACTGCATGTGGCTCATTACAATTGCCAACAGATTTGATTAAACCTTAGTACTATTCTCACTGGCCTAGCTGTGTGGAATTTAGGGCCAGAGGGAGCTCATTTAACACCGTATCTTTAGGGCTATCTAGTTACCTTGAAGGCCTATTTCTTTGTGAAATAAGATGCGTCACTACAATCCAGCCAGCCGTCGTCTTGATCCTTGTGTAAGTTCAGAGAGTCAGCATCTATTTATCCTCAATGACAACTTTTTCATCAAAAACATGCAAAGAGGGCTATGTGCATGCAGGATAGTCAGGAAACAGAGGAGACGCATCCTTAATCCATGCCTCTGTACCTTATTATTATTATTATTATTATTATTATTATTATTATTATTATTATTTGAATTTATATACCGCCCTATAACTGGAGGTCTCAGAGCAGTTATGAATGTTGACAATATGTTTGCAGTTATGCATCCAACCATGTGTTCTCTTCATCCCTGTACCTCGTACTTGATAAAATCTAGCTGGCATGGCATGACTTGGTAGGTCCAGGGTGTGGGTCAACGTCATGGGATAGGATGATGCCCACTGCTTTGAAAGAGGCAGTGATGGGCCTGCTCCTACAAAAGCCCACCCTGTACCCACCAGTCAACTAATGCATCTTTTTGGGGGGAAGGCAATGGAGAGAATTGTGGCAGAGCACCTGTAGGCATTCTTGGACACAACACTGATTCTATATAGTCTATAATCTTGGGGGCCAGCCAGATGTCTCTGGGAAATTCAGAAGCAGAACATGAGCTGCTGCTTCTTCTTCTTCTTCTTCTTCTTCTTCTTCTTCTTCTTCTTCTTCTTCTTCTTCTTTTTCTGCGATCAGTCGTATCCGAGTAAGATTGTCTTCCATAAACACGGTTTTAACGATGGGTCCGTAAGTGACTGTGGAGGCCAATTCTGGATCCACATGTCCTTCCACAGTGGGAACATTGGTTTCCGGGCAGGAGTTGATCACGGTGTGGATTTGCCAAGTGTGCCTTCCTCTTAGCACGTTTCTCCCTTGTGTCCTGAGATCAAGTGTCTTCAAAGCCCATGGCACCTTTGGTAAAGGCTGTTCTCCAACTGAAGCGCTCACAGGCCAGTGTTTCCCAGTTGTCAGTGTTTATACTACTTTTTTTTTAGATTTGCCTTGAGATAGTCTTTAAACCACCAGCATTACACTTTCCATTTTTAAGTTACCTAACTAACATGAGCATCACAGCACCCTCCCCATGCTTGCTCTTCAGCAACTGCTATTCAGTGGCATACTGCCTCTGCCACCGGAGGTACTATATAGCCATCATGAGCAGTCACCACTGATAGCCCTATCCTCCAGGTCGATTCTTGCATAACCACATGAGATCAGGAATCCCTGACGTTTACTCACAAAATACTGGGCGGGATCACCCAGGCAATACTCACCCAGGATCACTGTAGTCCCCCTTCTCCAGATGCTACTGATACTTTTCCTGTTCTTGGTTTTCACAATGGATGGATTTAGAGGTATTAAAGCCAACAGTTTCCTGACCTAAGTTAAACACTGCAGGACAGTTTAATTAAAAGCTTAATTAAATTGCACTCCCATCTTTCCACAGCCTGTAGCTCAGGAACACTTATCTGTAACTTCATTATAGATTCCAACAGTACAGTTTAATTACTGCATTTCATTCATTTGCAGACAAATGCTAATATGGGTTTAGAACCATTTACAAAGCCTCTGACCAGATGAGCAGCAAAGGTGTTTTCTTTTTGCTCTGCAGAAAAGGCCAGACCTTCTTGTACAGGAATAGACCCAAAACTAAAAGGACTTCATGGAATAAAATGATGAATTATGAGGTGCTGTATTCAGGTTTCCAATTCTCCAAAGCAGAGTCTTTATGATGGGCTTAAGAGCCAGCATGAAAAGATCCTAAAAATATAAATGGTTGAGAAAGGAATTTGTAAAAATGCCATCTCCTGAAGCTTTTATGAACAAATTTATACTAACGCTGCCACTTTTTTATTGTTCTGTTCATGAGCTTCTCAGTTAATTTCAGTGAAGCTGGCAAAGTTTCTTTTGCAGCTCTGGTGTGTTCTCAACACAACATTAGTGTTGCATCTGGGTCTGCATGTCTGCACTGTAGGGGTTGTTTGGCTCCTATTTTCTGTAACTTTAGTCTAGATCTCATAAACATAGCTTACTTTGCATAGTCTGTGTTCTTCTTACCATATGTTCACACTCTTACCATGTGAAGGAATCTCTCTACATGATGGAGGGGCAATGGGGTTGTGGGGACCTTGCTTGGCTTCTCAATCTATCTATTACAGTGTGGGTCGAATTGCAATGCTTGGATCACTTTATTTATTATTATTATTATTATTATTATTATTATTATTATTATTATTATTATTTTATTCCATTTGTATACTGTAGATCTCAGGGCGGTTCACAATATAAAAACACAAAATTCATGATGAAAACAAGAACAAAAACCGTAAACCAATAAACCTGGAGTTCCCTTCACTCAAGTAGCAGACTTGGCTCATAGTGGCACATTTCAGGTACCCGTAAAATTGCAGATGCTTGTCTTATCAACATTTCATTTCTATATCAATATGAAAATAAAAAGCTTTAACAACATGCCAATGAGGCAAAGCAAACAATTGGCTCTGCTCATGGGTGATAATTACTGTGACTAATCTGCCAGGATTTCCATCTTCACTCTCAGTAGCATCATAAGGTAAAGCAAAGAAATCTGCTGCTCTTAAAGAAATGCAGTCTTTGCTCAGTAACCCTATATTTTCACCGTTTTCTGTGGAGTTTAAGCGCAGATAACACCAGTCAGATTGTGTTGCGGTTGGGGAGGGAGACACTTCCTAAGTGAAGAATTGTTCTCCCATCAGCACTGCTGTGTGGTAAGCATCTAAGCAGAGAGGCTGCACTTTTAAACCAATTGCTTCCTCAGCGGGCGTAGAGATTATTTTCCAACTCCCTCTGAATCCTTTAATAAACATATATCTCCTCACGTTTAATCTTCATCTCTCTAGTCTGGGCATACTCAGCTTCTTTGGCTTCTCCTTCTCTTCTAACCCATATTTCATTCACCCATAACATTTTCTCCATTTTGTCAATGTTTTATTGAGCTGTGGAGATCAAACCAAAACACAGCACAGCTCTTGAGACTCTAGGCATTGCTACTTAGAGCAGAGGAAATAGGTTTTTATTTTTTAAAAAAAACGTTGGACAGTCAGTAAAATGACTTTCTGACTTGAAGTGCTGAATACCGTAGAATAAAATAGCAAAATCAGGGCTGCCTTAAGCATATGTGGTGCTGGGGTGCAAAGATCCGCCTGGCGCCCCCAGGTTGCCCAGAGTCATCGACCTTTTTTTAGGGAACTGACACCATGTTTATCTCTACTCAAGAAAAGAAGACAGGGAAAAACAGGAGCCCAGTGCAACAAACCGCAACTGAGCAAAGCCGGGCACCTCAGGCCCTACACCAGGCATCCCCAAACTTCGGCCCTCCAGATGTTTTGGACTACAATTCCCATCTTCCCCGACCACTGGTCCTGTTAGCTAGGGATCATGGGAGTTGTAGGCCAAAACATCTGGAGGGCCGCAGTTTGGGGATGCCTGCCCTACACCAATCCCAGATGCACAGGAGGGTGAAGCCAGCCGGCTGCCTCAGAGCCTCGCTGCCTCACTCGCTCCCAAACTCACGGGCTCCAATTCTCGGGCCCCGGACTCTCAGCCTGGCGCCCCTGAGAGCCCAGCCCCTGGGTGCCCCGCACCCCTGGCGCCTATGGTTAAGATGGTCCTAACCAAAATGGTTCATTGTTAAAAGTTCATGTACAGTCTACCTAAATACACATTCTCTAGACAAATAGCTTGCTTAAGCTGTTGCTATGATAGCAATAGAGGTAGATGGAGCATGGAGAGTGGCCATCTATGGAGTGAGTTGGTGCTAGGGGACCAGCAGGGTTGCATTGTGGAAATCTAGATATGGCCAGGATGACTGGGTTTGGATGATGCAAGGATTGGAAGGCAGTGAGATTTGGAACCAAGGAAAGATCAGAGATGAAGAGGGAGTGAAAGAGAGTCGTTTCCTGAGTTCCACCATGACCTATGGATTTGACGTTTCAGTCACCTACAGATCTTTAGCAGCAGTTCAATAACTGGGTGGCTGGCCCAATCTTCTAAGTTAAAACAGGATCTAGTTCTGGGGCGTGTGCAGAGGTCCAACACAACCAAGCTACCACTCTCCCCTTGCTTTCATCATTCATGTTTGAGTCTGCAAGTAGTGTGCTTCTCACCAATGGTGTTGTGAGGAGGTGGCAATACATTCTAGGCAATGTAAGCAGCATTGCCCACGTTATACAGTGTTGCTCCCAGCAGCCAACTAGAACACGGCAGCCTGTCCACAGTTTGCTTTCTGCAGCCTTGCTGCATAGTCCACTGCCAGCCTGCTGAGCTTGGCAGGGTGTGAATGGAGAGGGAGCTCCATTATTCTCCCTTTGTCAGTTTCCCTCTTCTCTCCTGCTCCTGCAGAAGTGAGAGGTATTACAAATCAATAATAATACAAATAATTCAATATCTCATCCAGGATATGTATGGAATTGCTAAATGGCAACCAAAAAAAGAAGAAGAAGAAGTAAGAAACCAATTCCATCTAAGACCTATTTAGGACTAGGTCTCTTCAATTTAATCCACAATCTCAAAGTACAAAGGTTATACTCATTGCCTTTGTCTGGACCTGCCAGTAAGCTTTAGTGCTCTGTGACAGGCCAGGGAGGAGGGAACTCCACCAAGATCAATTCCAATTGAATGCTCGTATCACAGAGGTCTTGTAATGCCTCCGTGTATCAGTAAGGGAACGAGGGTGTCTAAATTGAGTTCAGTGGGAATTTGAAAGTGGGCCATAAGGTTTTAAAAAATGTCAATCAAATATTTTTATAACTTGCTCATGATGCCATGTCCCTCCACCAGAGAGTAACCCTAGATTTCCAGGGAGTAATAGCTTTGCCCAAGTAATTTGTTGGGGCAATTGGGGGGGGGATTGTTTGTTTTTAGAAGGCCAGAGTTTGCAGTATCTACAGACCATGGAGGAAAGTAAATTAGCTAATAGGTCTATTATATAAAGATGTAAGCATCTGATGAGCAACACTGCTCTAAAAAGGGAACGAAACAGAAGGAAAACAAAAGCCATATGGGTGTGTGGGTTGTTACAGGAGATGCAAGAGGCTGCAATGTATACCTCGAATGAGGTAAACCCAGATTTATATGCCCATTCACCCACAAAGCTCTTTAAATGGCCTTGGGCAAGTCATGTTGTTGCCACCAAACCAGAAAAAAGAAACAGAATACTTAAGCAGGAGATGGGCATTAACACTTGTACACAAGGCAACCATTAAAGTAGGGTTGTCATACATCTGGAATTTCCCTGACATATACAGAATACTGCAGTTGGAAGCAATGTCTGCGCAGAAATCAGCAAAATGTCCAGGAAAATCCGGTCATATGGCAACCACTGTTGGTAGTGTCGTTTTTGCTGATTTCCCTTAAAATATGTCAATTTTGGGGGCAGTTTTTCAGAAAAAAAGCTCAGTATAGGTACTGCTATAGAGAACAGCTGAATATTGTAGTCTAGGCAGTAAGCAGGGTAATTATGGGATAATCACATGTAAGCCCCCCCCCAAAAAAAAATTCTTGGGGGAAGGAATGGATGTGATAAATAGGCCACAAACTGGACAGAGATATGATATTTCTATTTCATTGTGATTTGGGAAAGCCAGGTGGATGCTCAAAATGGAAGGAGAACTGTGTATTCTTAAGCTTTAATAGCTAGCCATGCACATAAAGTAATAAGAGACTCATTATCAGCAAACTCAGCCCTCCAGATGTTTTGGGACTACAATTCCCATCATCCCTGACCACTGGTCCTGTTAGCTAGGGATCATGGGAGTTGTAGTCCCAAAACATCTGGAGGGCCGAGCTTGCCTATGCCTGCTTTAACCACTACACAAACCACTTGCTCTTTCCCTGTCCTTCCTGGTAATATACATCACTGTGTTATACTGTTGTGCTTTGCCTTTCGCTGCCCTTTCTGGTCAATAACATCTATCAGGAACAGGAGAAATTATTGCATCCCATGTGACCAACCCTTTGGTGGGCCACTTTGACACCGAGCGAGGCAGTTCCCCTGTCAATCGCTCAATGTCAGGTCATTGAAAGTTCAAGCTGGGAAAAGAATATTTTCCCCATGTGTTGTGCCATGGGGACATCAGGCCTAAGAAAGGTGGGTACGCCACACCCAAAACAACCCGATGGGCAACTTCTGAGGCTCTCAATCCCTCGTCTTCCGCATTCATCGTTGACATCCGTCTGTCTCGAGAGACAATGGAGAAGTGTGCCTTTGTGGATGAAGTCAAATCGTTGGAAGGTTAAAGCGCCTGCTGTGACTGTAGAGACCAATATGGGAGAGAAATGTTTTGCTGCAGCTAAGGCCAGAGGAGGAAGAGGAGTGGGGGGAGCGCAACACAATCCCGGTGGGGTGCCATCATGGCTGCCCCCCGTCTGCGCTGGGCGCCACGCCCATGCAGGCAGCGTGCCCCGCCCCCAGAACACGCCCCAGCCCTGCCCCTGCCTGCTCTCCGCCCCCCGGTGCCGGAGCGTGAAGCTCCGCCACTGGCTAAGGCTGCAGATGTACTTAAACGACAGTTCTTGCCAACAGATTTTAAGTGGGCTAGATGCAGTATACTGGGCCCCAAAATCCTATTGACACCCCCAGAGCTCAGAGTAAGCTCTGACAGCCAAAGTTTGTATTTTCCCTCTGAAATCAGACAATTAATATTAGTCTATGCAAATTTGCATAACATTTGCACATACTAATTTATATGTATAGATTCATGAGCCTCCGCCCCAACTTTTCAAAGTCCCCTGCAGTGCCCCTTCCTGTATTCCTTCACTGCTTTTTATTAGGTTTTTGGTGTTAGTACTGTTATTTAGAAATACTTTTCTCTATGCAGTCAGAAGTTCTGGCAATAGAATTTAAAATTCCCTGTGCCCCTCAGCTTCGCCTAATTAAAACTGACAACTCTTGTTTTGAACTACAAACATAATTACCTGGTTGCTTCCATGAACCTGGAGAGCTTCAACTGTCTATTGATAATTTATGAGCATCAGATAAGCCACATAAGAAAAATATCAGGTACGGGGGGGGGGGGTGGAAACCTTGCAGCAACTTCCCTTTGAAGTTGATATGTATGCGAACGGAAGATGAACCCTCTCCGAGAACGTTAAGAAATGTGCTCTGCTTTAAAAGAAACTCTGCCACGTTTTTAAAGTGATATCATGACAGGCACATTGCTTTGCATTTTCACATTTCCCTCAAGCTTCAGGGATAGCTGTTCACCAAAGGACTTTTAAAACCCGTTTAAAAGCCTGTGATTTCCTCCAGTGCTACCCTAGCAGCTAGCCTCAATGTAGTGGAAGGAGCGTGTTGTGTCCTAAGCCATCCCCATGGAATGGATGGGTGTAAAGTCCTGCCTTGCTGCAGGAGGGTATCATTAATTAGCTGGCAACACTTTAAACAAAAGGGGGGAGGAGAAATCAGGACATGATACAGTGATAACAGTCAGAACCTTTATTGAACTACATAACTGGGAAACAGAGGCAAAGCAACTGCTTATATACATTCCTGAAAGCCTGGGCCACTCTCACGCCCAAAGTGATTGGCTGTCTAAACTTCCAAACTGTGAATCACGTCTCAGAGTTCAAGGGCCAGTGGCAGAGGCCCAATTCCTGAAATGTTCTGTGACTGGACATCATGTATCGATCAGAACACAGGAGCATAGCTGCCAAGTTTTCCCTTTTCTCGTGAGGAAGCCTATTCAGCATAAGGGAATTTCCCTTTAAAAAAGGGAAAACTTGGCAGCTATGCACAGGAGCTCAGAATCCTTAGTCCAGACTCAAGCTCAGGCAAACAAATACCACTGAATACATAACAATAGCTACATTGCACACAGCAGTGGGTTTGGGGTGTTGTTAGGGATGGGTCTATGGAGCATGGCCCAAAATCTTTTTCAAAGTGCCTTGTTTCTGAGTGGGTAATGAATCTGGGGGCGATTGATTGATTGATTGATTGATTGATTGAGTGTGTGTACATTTGATCTAGCCTACTGGGTATGAAATCAATTTGGATAAATAAATTTATATGAGATGGCTTTATTTAAATATGATATGAGGGTGATGAATGGGGACAACTGGAAGGGAACGGAATGTATCTGTTGATAAATTAATTGGAAGTAAAGGAACTGAAGAACTGGTATTGGGGTGAACCAAGATAGGAAGCAAAATAGTTGAAGTTAGCTGGCTATCTATCATCTATCTATCTAACCAACCGCATTCACCTTGAATCTATCAGGTTTCTGTTTACTGAAAGAACCATTTGAAGAAACAAAAATAATATCCATAACTGTTTCAAGATTTCAGGATCACAGAGACGGCACAAGATGATCTTGCAAATAAACCTGGCTCTAATCTAGCTTTAATTATTTTCAAGCCATTATTGTAATTAAAAATGGTATTTAATAACTTATAATGAAAACACCTTAATGTCATGACAGAGTGCTTTATTTAATTTGTTGGAGTGAAACCAGAACCCTTTTTATTCTCACCTGCATTTCCATGTAGTACTAGTGTTAATTTTATATATTTATGATTCTAGAATATTATAGAAATCTTTCCAGCTCTTCATAGTTCTGTTATACACTCATCATGGCTCAGAACATTCCCCCTGAATGTTGGTTTATAACAATCTACACAAAGTTGGTTTAGTTGGTTAGTTGGTTTATAACAATCTACACAAAGCAGCACACTACAAACTGATTTACCTGATCAAAATGCTTTTCTACCTGAATAAACACAACTGTATACCTACTTGGGAGTCAATCCTATTGAATTAACTGGAACTAACTTCTGAGCAAACACACATAGGGTTGAGCAGTGTATCTTACAGCTGGTAAATGGTTCTGGTGGCTTCTTTTAGGTTCTCCATGGACAAGTGCCTGCCTGTCTAGAAGCAAATAAGGACCCTGAAACTGAAGCACTGAAGCACCAAGGACTATTTTGAATTATTCAGATAATCCAGGCATCCAAAGAGGGAGACTGTTACCATATGATTAGAAACAGGTTGTTAGAGCTCAGAGATTGAGGTTAAAGAATGTCATCAGTGAAGAAGATCTTAAAAATTTAAACAGGAGGATTAAATACTCCATTTGATTAATTGAATAACCTGCTGTCGACAAAATGTGGATTTTAATTGCAGCTGGCACTGAGCTCAGAACTGGTGACACTGTTGCAAATAATGAAGATGTACTTCAGTCTGGTAACAGAAAACAATGGAAGGGGTCTTTTATTCCCTTTGTAACCCACCACACATCCTTGCCTTTAGTAAGTTTGCACTGGTGGATTTCACCAGGAACTCTTGCCTCGATGAAGATTGCTCCCAGCAGGGTTCATTGGCGGACATCTGAACTACTGGCTTGAATATTTCTAGTTTTGCAGGAATATTCTAATGGTAGTGCCATCTGGTCTTCTACTAACAATCACTAACAAAGGCATAGGAACCATAGTAGCCAGATGAGAAAAGGACAGGCCTCCCTCACCTTTAATAGGTGTGTAGGTGAGGAAATTTCAACAGGTACAGCTTGTGATGAAAAATCAGTCCAGACATGTTGGTCCTAAAGCCATGGCTTTGTAATCAGTCCTATGCAACACTGTGAAATCCATGGACACCATGGACTGCATAGGATTGCTACTTTAGGGTGTCAAGATCACTCTTGCGCCTTCAGTAGAATAGATGTGTGGAAGATGGAATTTCAGTATGGCATTCCAGTTTTGTAAGGGACCTGTGCTTTCACAAGGACCAAGTTTTGCTGGAGAGAGAGGTTTAGAAGAGAAAATTTTACTCTCTCATAGCAGAGTCAGCACAATGGTGAACACGACCATCCTTTGAAATTTGAGCTTCTCTGAATTTTGTTCTCCAGCCAGTAGTAGGGTAAAATGTGCATTAAAAGGCGAACTAATGAAAGCAATAGACAAAAAAAACACATTACTTTAGGGGGAAATTGCTTTGCAAAAATATGTATATTAG
The DNA here is from genome assembly GCF_963506605.1 of Zootoca vivipara. Lineage (NCBI taxonomy): Eukaryota > Metazoa > Chordata > Lepidosauria > Squamata > Lacertidae > Zootoca > Zootoca vivipara. Next base: position 65,133,618 of record NC_083277.1, on the reverse strand, counting down.
TCAAACTTGCATACAAAAATGTGTATATTTAAAGTTCACACTAAAATGCCGAAGAGTTTTCATGAGATTTTTTAAAATATAAAAACCATAATGTGGAAATGTGGAGAACTGAACTTAAGCTTGGGGAAATGAGAATCTGAGAGAAACCAAAATGGGCAGATTTACCCGCACCTAGTTGCAGTACAAGCTTCTTTGCAAGTAGGGATCATTATGAATCTTTGAAGATCAGGTGTGGTGAACTTGACTGACAGCCATACATGTTCAGGTTTGGCTAGCTTAACATTACTGGCCTTGATTTGAGAACTGCCCCAACTCCATTTTGCTTAAAGAGGCAACATCAGTGATGCTTCAGACTGCATTGCATGAGAGAGGCAAGCTCTTCGCTGAGACTGGAAAATAGAGTTAATAGCCTCTGTCAGTGCTTGGAATTATAATTGGCTGTGTGATTGGAATTCAGAGCCAGGTGCCACTCTGAATTAGTACTAACATGAGTGGTTTAAAGAGATATTTGCTAGTTAATCTTTAGGTTGGTAAAAGAAGACCATCACTTAATTTATTGCCTGTGGAAAGTCAATGTTTTCCTAAGGAGATAAAATGTGTGGGTGGGTGTGTTTGTGTGTGTGTGTGTGTGTGTGTGTTCAGCAAAATCACCAAAGAATAAATCTTCCCATTGCCAAAAATAACCACAGTTCTCTGGCAGTAGTTTCATGTCTTGAGGACTCCTATAGAGCAAAAGCAGTGAGCAAAAGCAAATGCTATTTTTAAAAATCATGACTGATTATAGAGAGGGAAATGTAATAGCAACTGAGCACCCAAAATGTGCTAAGCAAAGAGTAGAAGAACCACAGCTGCCAAGTTTTCCATTTTCTCGCGAGGAAGCCTATTCAGCATAAGGGAATTTCCCTTAAAAAAGGGAGAACTTGGCAGCTATGAGAAGAACCACTATCCCCTTTCTGCAATAAGCATCCTAAAAGCATAATACAGACATATATATGGGTTTGGAGCGATCCAAACCCAGCGGATCCATTCCATCAACATCGGACTGTGGAATGATGAACTGATCCTGGGACCCAATGCCATGCCAACCCTTGCCCTGCCTGCTGCTGTCAATAAAGATTTGGCCTGGTTTTATCCCATCACTGTTGCACAGTCTGGTTATTTTGCTGCTCTCATGGGTCACATAATGCACCTGCCTGGGCAAAGGAATTCAGGTAATAGTGCAGAATTCTGAATTACCTGGAAAGTCTTGACAAGTGTTACATGCCTATCAGATTGTATCCTATTACAGGTAGGTAGCCATGTTGGACTGACGAAACAACAACAACAACAACAAAATTCCTTCCAGTAGCACTTTAGAGACCAACTAAGTTTGTCATAGGTATGAGCTTTCGTGTGCATGCACACTTCTTCAGATTGTATCCTATTAACTGTAGTAATTAAGTTTCATAGAACAGGTTAGGCTATCTGATATTTTTGCATGAGTCTGTTTAAGACTCTCCGACTGAAATCAGTGAGACCTAACTTTGGCCTGATCATCCCCTTTTAGTTTAACATGATATAATCAATGTTTAACATTTATTATTTAGCTGACCCCTCTACCATAGCTGTCAAGTGCTCCCTTTTTTTAAAGGGAAATTCCCTTATGCTGAATAGGCTTCCTCGCGAGAAAAGGGAAAACTTGACAGCTATGCCCTCTACAGATGCCCCACTGAAATGGGTTGCTGATGCACGCAGTCTTCAAATCCCTGCAGCTCATTAGATGCAACTGCTTGCTGTATGATGAATGGAAGTGTCTCTTTCTGGGTAAATGCATTTGTGTGCTTTAGCTCTGACAAGATCTTATCTTCAGCTTATAAAGTAGGGATGCTAAACTCCTGCTCTCCAGTAGCTGTTCAAATACTCCTGTCCCTTGGGATGCTTGTGCAGAGCTTTCCCTTGCCCCGCAGTCAATATCTCTTCCATGAACATTTGCTTTTGAGACCCTCAGGGTTTGGGAAGGCTACTTGTTCATAACAGGAGCTCATCAGACCACGATTGTAGTATCTGCTAAATACTCTGCACATGATCCAAAAGAAAGGCGCTTTCCCTTGAGAGTTAATATCTTCCACTACATTTTGAAAGGGCTTAACTGTGGCTGGACTCTGTCCTTTGACTTCAGGGACTGGGATCGCATCAATCTGTTGCTCTGTGATGGAATCACACATGGTGGAGATGAGCCAATTGGGCAGCCCAAGTGCATGGACTATAAGTGCCAACTCCGAGGGGCCAAGCTCTTTTGGCCCCCTCAGTAATTGGGGGGTACCCCAATCTTCAGAAAAATCATGGGGTGGTGGAGGCCAAGCATGGAGCTGAGTGCTGGCTTCAGTGGCCAGCTCCTTTTCCTCCTCCTCATGCCACGGAGGGGATGGAGGAGGAAAGCAACCCCCAGCCAATGGCAGCCGCAGGAGGAGGTGGCCAAGTGCCGGAGAGGAAGAGCCACCGGCCATTGAAGCCACAATGCTGCCACATTCGGCTCCGCCTCTTGGCTCCTCCCAACAACCTGACATTGTGCGTGTGGCGTCTCACGTGTGTCATTGCCCCACCCCCACCCACCCCCAAAGGTCCTTCGCAAGTTGGCACCTCTGGCATGGACCCAGTGAGCTGACAGGCAGTATAAAATAGTTGCAATCTTGTGCACTCCAAACAACAATGCAGAAGACCAAAAAATACAACTAGAAACAACCACTCTGCTGCCATTTTCATTCACAGCACTGAGTAGTGATGATGACATAATCCCATTTTGCATACTAGGAAAGCAGCAGTCAGTGCCCAGTGAAGTCAGAATGACTCCTGTTGTAACGGTCTAGCCGCAATACACAAGCCTCTTACTATTCTTTCCCCCTCACAACCTTCCTAGAAACAATCCACCCTCCACCCCAAATTATGAAGATGCCTGTGATCCCAGCCTTGCTTGCTTAATGTTTATTGCAAGGAGTTGGCTCTCCATAGGCTTCTACAACTGGCAGAGATAGGTATAGCAAATACCGTATGATCACATCAATTGCATGCATTTAAAGCACTCTTATGCCACTCATAAGAGTCACGGGAATCTGAGAACTCTTGTTTGTTAAGGGGCTGACCTCACATAACTACAGTTCCAGGCACCCTTAACAATCCGTAGTTCCCAGAATTCTCTATGCTTTAATGTGTGGTGTGGATATGGCCTTGGTGGTTAAGCAGCTAAAGATGTTTGCAGCCTTTTATAGACATAACTGGTTCCTTTGGAACAAACAGGTTCATTTTAAAACATACACTCTTTTCTGTCAGTTTAAGCTTTCAACTTTGTTAAGCCCAAAGGACAGTTGGAAATATTTTCCTTATCATTTGTCATTATTTGAACCATTGACCTGGAGCGGAAAAAATCCATATCTGCCTAGCAATTTCTCTAGCTCACCATTCCCGCAGGTTGCCTTTGTATTGCTGATGGGAGTATTGCTGTTTTCCTGGGCAACTTGCTTATTCTTAGGAAAACCAAGGTGGATGTCAGTGTATTTAAGCACCAGCTTAAAGTACTTTCCAAAAAAAACCCTAACTGCCAAAGTGACAAATGAGAGTAATCTTGAGTTCAAAACTGCTTATACACCTAGACATACTGTAAGACTATGGGCAAATTATGTTAGACATAGGCAATCTGCTGCAGAATGCCACCATTCATAGCTGTCTTCTGGGGGTTGGGCAATGCACATCCCGTATATTGTTAAACCATGGTTTAGCGTTACATGCACAAGCCGAAAGGAGCTTTGTGTTTGCATGCTCGCCTTCCTCTCTTCTTGCATGGCTGAGAGGAGAACTTTGCCAAAGTAACTTACATTTTCTGTTATTCCTGGATTGACATCACATGTGAACCAAATACCAAGTTTTATCATACTTTCTGGTTAAACAAGTCAGCTTCATAGCGCATGGTTTGAAGATGGATTGTTTTTGACATTGTTTTAAGTCATGTATGAGGAGAGGAAGTGGTGGCAGAAGGAGTAGCAGCCTCCCCAAGCTGATAATCCACCAGAAAGTGAGAGGAACAGGCCTGAAGCTGGGCACCAGGAGTTGGAAGGGACCCTGAGGATCATCTAGCCCAACCCCCTGCAATGCAGGAATATGCAGCTGTCCCTTACAGGGAGCGAACCTGCAACCTTGGTGGTATCAGCACCATGCTTTAACCAACTGAGCTACCACAGGAGAGAGACAAAGAGAAATTTCCAGAGTTTGACATAAACCAGCCATAGCAGCACACCCCACCCCCACCCTGTGTCACATAGTCTCCCTGAATTGTCCTCATAACAACAGGAGGGAGTGGGAACCTGCACAGTCAGGGCTGGTTAGCTGGAGGTCCTTTTAATATACAAATATAGCCTATTTTTTTCTGTCCGAAGATCCTGGGAGGGACCTCTTTGCCATAGCAATTCTTTAGGATTGACTGAGTGTTGCAGAGGGTTGGCTGGCTTGAGAACAAGAAATTGACAGAAGTGTCTGCAGGAGCCTCTGTAATTTCAAATGTGCAGGGGTGCCATCTATAGGGGGCTCTGGGTGCCTGAGCATCCACAAAAATTTTGTTGTGGGTGCTCAGCACCCACACTGCAGACCCCCGACACAACTTCTGGTGCCTCACGAAGCACCAGAAATCACATCCAAGGCCTCGCGAGACCTCAGATATGCTTTCCAAGGTCTCATGAGGTCTTAGAACCTGACTTCCGGTGCCGCTGGAAGTCAGGTTCCAAGACTGGGGGCGCACATGATGTTAAGATGTCACATGCACTGGGCGCCCATAACCTGGGCCCCAAATTGGCTCCCCTGGCGTGTGGCTCCAGAATGCTTGGCAGGGCTGTGCCCTGGCAGAAGAGCCTCCACTGCCTGCTTTTACAGTACACTACACTATGTTTCCGTGCGCTGGTCCGGTTCGCCAGAAGTGGCTTAATCATGCTGGCCACATGACCTGGAAGCTGTATGCCGGCTCCCTCGGCCAATAGAGCGAGATGAGCGCCGCAACACCAGAGTCGGTCACAACTGGACCTAATGGTCAGGGGTCCCTTTACCTTTACACCCTGAACTAAGGTTACCAGACGTCCCCGTTTCCCAGGATCGTCCCCAGATTTACAAATCAGTCCCCATACAAAAATCCATTGAAGTTGAACAGTGTCCCTGGATTCATTGAAAAAAATCTGGTAAACTTACCCTGAACATAGATATTGAAATGACCCTGGAAGAAAAAAAAAATCCACAGGAAAAAGGAGAGCGAAAGTAACCATCTAATTGTTCAGTGACATTGGCTTCACTGCTTTCAGAGTTATCAGCCCAAGGCATTTAAATATATCACTTATCTGCAATGCAAGAGAAAACAATCTCCCCCCCACCCCCAAGTTAATGCTGAAATCATTATGGATTGTGTGGGTAGAAATCATCTGGGGACAAATTATCTGTGGACAGAACTGAGCTGTGACCCAGTTAGAACTATGGGAAGAGCAAAAAGTTAGAAGAAACGCTTAAAAATGTTGTTCTTTTCATCACCTAAAGGCTATTTGGAAGCAAACTCTGACTTTTTAAAAACATGCTTACCTTGTAATTCCAAGGGCTGTGATGAAAAGCATGCCGTGCACAAAACAAGATTTATTATGCCTAGCACTCCACATTATAGCTGCTCCAAGGGCGTACCCACCATTCGGCAAGTTAGGGCAGCTGCCCTACTCTAGAAGCAGGGCTGGTGGGCAGAGGCGGAGCACAGCCCAGCGGAGCGCGAGTTCGCCATTCCCGCCGCACCGCGCTGCGCCCTCCCTCCAGCTCCCCGGCGCGCCCTCAGGCAAGGCCAAGCGCGGCGGGGAACCAGGGAGCGCGGCGGGCGGGAACGCTGAACTTGCGCTCCGCTGGGCTGGGCTCCGCCTCCGCCCACCAGCCCTGCTTCTAGGGAGGGGCACAGCCCGGCGGAGCGCGAGTTCGCTGTTCCCGCCCACTTTGTGGCCCCTCCCCTTCCGTGCCTTGGCCCCTCCCCTTGCCCCCCCCTAGTTTTGATCCTGGGTACGCCCATGAGCTGCTCCACTAACCATAATAAACAAGATACGAAAAGCGATCGTGTAGATAATGTTAGGGAGGAGGGGCGTACGCAAGATTTTTTTAACCATTGCATGTGGCTTGATCTTCACAGAACACTCCATTTGAAATAGGCTCTAGGTTTAGGCCCCTTGTTTTTAAATGACCTGCACACAATTCATAAACAGTTACTCTCTTCCAAAGCTCTTATTTGTTAAGCAATAACCATTTCTCCTTATTTAACAGCAGTTAACTCCTTTTGTCCCCTTCATGGATCAATGCCTTGTCGTGGCGAAGGGGCTTGAATAACTCAGAGAAGCTATGAGCTATGCCATGCAGGGCCACCCAAGATGGACAGGTCATAGTGGAGAGTTTTGACTAAACGTGATCCACCTGGAGAAGGAACTGGCAAGCCACTCCAGTATCCCTGCCAAGAAAACTCCATGGACAAAGACAACAGGCATATAAAAGTTATGACGCTGGAAGATGAGCCCCTCAGGTCGGAAGGCGTCCAACATGCTACTGAGGAAGAGCGGAGGACAAGTACAAGTAGATTCAGAGCTGATGAAGCGGCTGGGCCAAAGCCGAAAGGACGCTCAGTTGCAGATATGCCTGGAAGCGAAAGGAAAGTCCGATGCTGTAAAGAAAAATATTGCATAGGAACCTGGAATGTAAGAACCATGAGTGGAGGTAAGCTGGATGTGGTCAAAAATGAGATGACAAGAATAAATATAGACATCCTGGGCATCAGTGAACTAAAATGGAAGGGAATGGGCGAATTCAGTTCGGGTGACTATCGTATCTACTACTGTGGGCAAGAATCCTGTAGTAGAAATGGAGTGGCCCTCATAGTCAACAAAAGAGTGGCAAAAGCTGTAATGGGATGCAATCTCAAAAATGACAGAATGATCTCGATACGAATCCAAGGCAGACCTTTTAACATCACAGTAATCCAAGTTTATGCACCAACTACCGGAGCTGAAGAAAGTGAAATTGACCAATTCTATGAAGACCTACAACACCTTCTAGAAATGACACCAAAGAAGGATGTTCTTCTCATTACAGGGGATTGGAATGCTAAAGTAGGGAATCAAGAGATAAAAGGAACAACTGGCAAGTTTGGCCTTGGAGTTCAAAATGAAGCAGGGCAAAGGCTAATAGAGTTCTGTCAAGAGAACAAGCTGGTCATCACAAACACTCTCTTCCAACAACACAAGAGACGACTCTACACATGGATATCACCAAATGGGCAGCATCGAAATCAGATTGATTATATTCTCTGCAGCCAAAGATGGAGAAGCTCTATACAATCAGCAAAAACAAGACCTGGAGCTGACTGTAACTCAGATCATCAGCTTCTTATAGCAAAATTCCAGCTTAAACTGAAGAAAGTAGGAAAAACCACTGGGCCAGTAAGATACAATCTGAATCAAATCCCTTATGAATACACAGTGGAAGTGAGGAACAGGTTTAAGGATTTAGATTTGGTGGACAGAGTGCCTGAAGAACTATGGATGGAGGCTCGTAACATTATACATGAGGCAGCAACGAAAACCATCCCAAGGAAAAGGAAATGCAAGAAAGCAAAATGGCTGTCCAACGAGGCCTTACAAATAGCGGAGGAGAGGAGGCAAGCAAAATGCAACGGAGATAGGGAAAGATACAGGAAACTGAATGCAGATTTCCAAAAAACAGCAAGGAGAGACAAGAGGGTCTTCTTAAATGAGCAATGCAAAGAAATAGAGGAAAACAATAGAATGGGGAAAACCAGAGATCTGTTCAAGAAAATTGGAGATATGAAAGGAACATTTCGTACAAAGATTACCATAATCAAGGACAAAAGTGGTAAGGACCTAACAGAAGCAGAAGACATCAAGAAGAGGTGGCAAGAATACACAGAGGAATTATACCAGAAAGACATGGAGGTTTCGTACACCTCAGGTAGTGTGGTTGCTGACCTTGAGCCAGACATCTTGGAGAGTGAAGTCAAATGGGCCTTAGAAAGCACTGCTAATAACAAGGCCAGTGGAAGTGATGATATTCCAGCTGAACTATTTAAAATTTTAAAAGATGATGCTGTTAAGGTGCTACACCCAATATGCCAGCAAGTTTGGAAAACTCAGCAATGGCCAGAGGATTGGAGAAGATCAGTCTACATCCCAATTCCAAAGAAGGGCAGTGCCAAAGAATGCTCCAACTACCGCACAATTGCGCTCATTTCACACGCTAGTAAGGTTATGCTTAAAATTCTACAAGGCAGGCTTAGGCAGTATGTGGACCGAGAACTCCCAGAAGTGCAAGCTGGATTTCAAAAGGGCAGAGGAACCAGAGACCAAATAGCAAACATGCGCTGGATTATGGAGAAAGCTAGAGAGTTCCAGAAAAACGTCTACTTCTGCTTCATTGACTATGCAAAAGCCTTTGACTGTGTCGACCACAGCAAACTATGGCAAGTTCTTAAAGAAATGGGAGTGCCTAATCACCTCATCTGTCTCCTGAGAAATCTCTATGTGGGACAAGAAGCTACAGTTAGAACTGGATATGGAACAACTGAGTGGTTCAAAATTGGGAAAGGAGTACGACAAGGTTGTATATTGTCTCCCTGCTTATTTAACTTATATGCAGAATTCATCATGCGAAAGGCTGGACTAGATGAATCCCAAGCCGGAATTAAGATTGCCGGAAGAAATATCAACAACCTCAGATATGCAGATGACACAACCTTGATGGCAGAAAGCGAGGAGGAATTAAAGAACCTTTTAATGAGGGTGAAAGAGGAGAGCGCAAATTATGGTCTGAAGCTCAACATCAAAAAAACCAAGATCATGGCCACTGGTCCCATCACCTCCTGGCAAATAGAAGGGGAAGAAATGGAGGCAGTGAGAGATTTTACCTTCTTGGGCTCCTTGATCACTGCAGATGGTGACAGCAGTCACGAAATTAAAAGACGCCTGCTTCTTGGGAGAAAAGCAATGACAAACCTAGACAGCATCATAAAAAGCAGAGACATCACCTTGCCGACAAAGGTCCGTATAGTTAAAGCTATGGTTTTCCCAGTAGTGATGTATGGAAGTGAGAGCTGGACCATAAAGAAGGCTGATCGCCGAAGAATTGATGCTTTTGAATTATGGTGCTGGAGGAGACTCTTGAGAGTCCCATGGACTGCTAGAAGATCAAACCTATCCATTCTTAAAGAAATCAGCCCTGAGTGCTCCCTGGAAGGACAGATCGTGAAGCTGAGGCTCCAATACTTTGGCCACCTCATGAGAAGAGAAGAATCCTTGGAAAAGACCCTGATGTTGGGAAAGATTGAGGGCACTAGGAGAAGGGGACGTCAGAGGACAAGATGGTTGGACAGTGTTCTCGAAGCTACCAACATGAGTTTGACCAAACTGCGGGAGGCAGTGCAAGACAGGAGTGCCTGGCGTGCTATGGTCCATGGGGTCACGAAGAGTCGGACACGACTAAACGACTAAACAACAACAACAACTCCTTTTGTGCTATCAATGTACATGACCTGTGGCAAGGGAAGGAATGAAATAATGGATGGTACTTAGCCTGGAAAGAGTCACCAGAGAGCACTGCAAGAATGGCAGACATGATTTCCTCCCTATCAAAGTTGACCTTTGCCGTGGTCCCAGTGGGATGTTTGTTTGCAGAGCATTTGCTCATGAACCAATCACAAACATCTGGCTCACCTCCATGAAGAGGTGAGTGAAAAGGGTTAAGAGTGAAAAACACACACACAGTTGTTGTTGTTGTTGTGTGTTAGGCTAATTTCTTTTGCTCCTACTTCTGATGTTTTTTCAACATCTGCCCCTGCACCTCACTTTCCATGTGATCTGTACCTCTTTTTATAACTCCTCAGCAACCACTATCTTGATTCAATAACTCCTACTGTTTCATCTCTTGCTATACTGGCCTGGCCTTACAATCGTGACTGGGGAAGGTGAAAAATATGACCTGTCAGGGGTGGTGGGCAAGATATGGTTGTCTCTCCCGGCTTCTCACTCTCTACTGAGTACTCCCCACTTTTATTTAAGAGGCTTCTGCTATTGGACTTTATTTTGAAGCTTGTAGGTCTGAGCACATTTGAGGATTCTTTTGCACTCAAACAAATCTCATCTGAAGAGCTGCATCAGCAACACCATTGAAATAATTTTTTAAAAAATCTCAATTTGCTTCCTATGGGCCTCGCCTACTTTCTAGAATAAAAGATATTTAACAGCACCAAAGGAAGGACTATGCACTTTAGTGGCTGCCGCTCTCCACTGCTCACGTCACTTTTTTCAGGATTAAATGTGATGGTGGTCTACCTTAGCTGCACCTTGTCTGGGCACCTGAAAGTCACAGCAGTGTGATATGAATGGGGAAAAGCTGAGAATTTGTGGACAGGATACATGGCAGATGAATTGAGGTGAGGGGGCAGGCTGTGCTAGGTAGGAATGGCAAGAATGAATGTAGGGATGAATGGGCCCATTAAAGCCCAGTCCACCCCATCCTCGTTCTAGGTAGTTTTTATTGGAGAAATTTATAAAATCCACTTGGTAATGCTCATTTAAAGCGGGGGGGGGGGAGGGTCTTGAGATGATCCAAGAATTGTGTGCTGCCTGTAGAAGCCCACTTTCTTCTACAGGCAGCCCCGCTTGTGTGAGTGACTCCTGAGTCACAGTTTTGGACTGTAAGTTTGATGGTGGGAGAAAGGAGCAGATTAGAATTTTGTTAATGATATTCTCCAGTGAGGGTTCCCTGTCCCTTTGGTTCTTCCTTTAAATGGGCCAGAAATCATTAGAAATAATTATGCAATCATCAAAGAAAGAAAACCTAGTGACTGCTGGCTGCAACCTCCTTGCAGAACCAATGAGTTGCCTTTATTGGTTGCCGTGTGCCTATCAGAGCATTCTTCTTGGACGCTAAAGTACCAGTCATTCGCACCAGGTAATTTTCTTTCTTTCTTTATTAACATCTTTTTGCAACATAATTGAATAGCTTCATAGAGATTTCTGTGATATCGATTTCACCTAATGGAACGTGTTCATTTCCTTGGGGCATTATGTCTTAATGTAGAAAAAGGGCAAGAAGCAGCTTACCCAGCCTGCATGTTGCTGACTTGTCAGCATTTAATTAATCTGAGACCTGCAGAGCAGATTATTTTCGTACAACCCCAAATAATAATAATAATAATAATGTAGAGACAAAACATTAATTTGTGCCATGAATGCTCTAGTGCGCTCCAGGGCTGCAGCAAATGTAGCGAACACAGACTGAATGCTTGTCACATCTTGTTCCCTTCAGGGCTTTATTCCAGCAACATTTTAACTTGCAGTTTGACGCTGTCGTGTGTTTCCCCCCCCCTCCGCCCGCCCAGCTGCCCATAAAATGGGAGGAGGCTTGTAAGGTGAAACAGTGTGATTTTACACCTTAAGTTCTGCTTATTACTGCTAAGGCTTGGAAGATGACAATTTTCTTCAGACTGGAAAAATAATACTTTTTAAAGAAAATACACACTACAAAATAAATATTTAAAAGGCTGTGCTTTAAAAAAAAGGTGTGTTTGCCTTGACTATGTATTAAACTCTTTAATACTTTGGGAATAATGTCACACATTTTTGCTGAGCTCATGCAATACTAGAGAATTTCTAGTATGCAGTCGACCAATTCAAGTCTTGTTTGTTCATTTTTATTTATATCCCACTTTTATGCATTTATATCCATAGCCGGGTACAAGGTTTCTCTCTTTCTTTCTTTCTTTCTTTCTCTCTCTCTCTCTCTCTCTCTCTCTCACACACACACACACACACACACACACCTGCCTCATGACAACTGTGTGAGATAAGTGAGGCTGAGGCAGTATGGTTGGCCCAAGGTCACCCTGTGAGTTTCACAACTAAATGAGGATTTGAACCCTGCTCTGTCAAAGCCGAATCCAATACTTAACTGCTTTGCTCTCCCTCACCATTGGTCATGCTGGCTTGGGCTAATGGGAGGAGTCTAAGAATATATGGAGCACCATAGTTTAGCCACCCCTGGCCTAGAGCAGGGGCGGAGCAAGCAGGGAGTGGGGGTGGTCCGCCCCGAGCGACGCCCTGGGGGGGTGACAGACACTCGGCCTCCCTGGCCTGCCCCTCGCCTCCACCCGCAAATGTGCAGTCCGTTCAGGGTGCCTCTGGCGTGCAGCGGCTCCACGGTGTTCCGCATGCGCTCGGCACCCCTTAACGGATCACCGTGCATGAGCGGCGCTCCGTGGAGCCGCCGCAGGCCAGTGGCATTCCGATCAGACTGCGCAAGCACCAGATCTAGTGTGTGCGTAGTCAGCATGGGGTCACCGTGACGTCACCGTGACCCCGTGCTGACTGCGCACGTGCTGGATCCGGCGCTATGTAACACGCACATGTCGTTACGTAGCGACGCCGCGCCCCCGGGTGCATGGCAAGTTGCCGCCCCGGGTGTCGCGGCATATCCCTACGCCGCTGGCCTAGAGAATATACTGTGTGTAGGCCAGTAGTATAATCTTTATTCTGTGACTAACTAAGCATTCTTCAGTTTCATTAATGATAAAGGGAAAGAAGTGTGGGTGCACATGCACCTCCAGCCTGCACATTTCTTCTACACAGGGACAGAAGCAACACTTGGAGAAACATTTGTGAAGTGGACCTCATTTCTCAGATTTCCTTCCACACACACACACACAACCCCCCAGCTCTTCATGCCTCTCAAACACTCCAGTGTGTCAGGCAGTTTCTTTCAAATAAGGAAAGCGAACACTAAGGAATAGTTGAGAAGTATAATCTTAACCTGTCAAAGAGCGGATGAATAATAATTTCCCATTATATCTCTGTATGGCACTCTTTTTCATTATTCCATAGGGATCAATTACCCGTCTTTCTGTATAAGAAATGGACTAGAGGCGCATAGGAAGAAGCTGCCTCCAACTAAGCTGGGGTGTTTGTCCTTCTTGTCCAGGGTTACTTCCTGTATTTGACTGGCAGCAGTGCTCCAGGGTCTCAGGCGGGGGGGGCAGGGGGGACAGTCTTTCCTCTCACCTGCTGCCTGATGCTTTTCACTGGAAATGCCAGTTAGTTAACCTGGGACCATCCACATCGAAAGTGGGGGCCCCTCTGTATATGACTTCACTCACAAAAAACATTCCTCATGTGCTTGCAGAGCAAGTCTTGCTGCAGATAAAGAACCATACGATATAAAACCCAATTCACCAAAGACACAGAAATTCCTCCCCAAATCCATTTTTCTAGAGCCATTTATTAACTATGTCTATTGTTTAGCAATGCAAGCAGGCCATGCCTGATATAAGAAGGTAGAACTATTGCAGTCCCTAACACAAAGCAGTGTGGTTCAGATTCCCTAAGCAGCAATTTTGTGAGCTATTAAAACATGGCAAAATACCCCTGTTTTTAAGCTGGGGGACAGGCCTGCCATGTAGAGGATACAGATGAACCTGCTCTACTGGGACCAGACTCTGCGGTTTGTTCATTTATTGGTATATTTTCAAAGCTTTTGCAGGACAAGAGATACAAAGCAAAATATGCAGATGCTACTCTAGCAAATCACTAAATGTGAGAAATGATCCTCCTCCAGCTTTTCAGTTTTTAGTCAATGGGTGAAGTGACAGCTGTGATTGACAGGGAAGGTTGTTGAGCTGTAGAGAAAAATCCAGTCACACCCTCCCAGTGTCTGAAGAAGAGACTTCCCGATTCATTCCAAAGGCCGCCCCCTCCAGAAAATCCTGCTGACAGGTGGGGGTAGGTGTGGAAATGACACAGTAAAAGCTCATAGGTGAACCTTGCACAAACCTGTGCATAACTGGGATTGAAACAACACCTTCAGGTGACAAACACTAGCCCAATCATTTCCAGAAACAGTTAAACCCAGGGCTCACTGTTGGTTTATTTGGACTAAAGTTACCTCCAGGAAATTGCTTGTGCCAATCAGCTCTACATTCCATCATTTCATGACATAGTCCAAAATTAGACCACTTTCAGGGAACACACACAAACCAATTTACTCAATTACATGGGTGCCAATCACCATTGTAGCCTTTTAACTGTGGACTTAGCAGCTGCATTTATGGGAGTTTCTATAACTCAGTGCGTTAGACTGGCAAGCTTGTAAAATAAATTAGAATCAGCAATCTCTACTGTGGCCTACTTCTTGTCGTAGTGAGTGGGTCGGGTGGCACCATTTTAGACTGTAGATGGGAGCTTGCCTGCCTCCATATAAATACAGCCCCCCATATATAAGATAAGCCCTCCTACATGAAAACCTGCTCAGGAGTGGAGGAAGAGAAACAAAATGAACGAGAAAAGGAGAGAGAAGGGGGTATTAGAGGGAGGGCAAAGAAAGGAGTCTTTTGGCTCTGGCCCAATCCACTACTGACTTTAGCTTCACCCACTGCCATCATGTGGCCCCTGACAGATTAGTTCCAAGGGAATGTGGCCCTCAACAGAAAAAGTTCCCAACTCCTGCAATGCCACCACTATGAAGAAGAAGAAGAGGAAGAGGAAGAAGAAGAAGAAGGAGGAGGAGGAGGAGGAGGAGGAGGAGGAGGAGGAGGAGGAGGAGGAGGAGGAGGAGGAGGAGATTAAATGACTTGCTCCCTACTACCGGTAATTATGTTTTTTCCCCTACTTTGTAATATTTAACTTTGGGGTGTTATGGGAGGGTAGAACCTCTGGTGGGGGACACATCATGCTCCTTCTGGGGTAGCTTGTCCACCTTTGGTCTCCATCCTGCACTCAGCTCTCATCTGTCGCTCCTAGAAGCTGTCAGCATGCAACAGTGGCCACATCCCAGGAAGCGGCTTTGACTGGCTAGTTAAACCCAGTGAGAGTAGCCAATGAGTCTCAAATCCTTGGTGATTTAGGGACTTCTCCTGCATACAATGACAGGCTCCAGTGTGTTGAACAGACAGGATGAACAGTGGGTCCAATGGTCAAGAAGACAGTTTCTACATGTGCTGTAGAAGGGAGTGAGGTGAGGGGCAGGTGGGGCTTGTTAACCTCGGAAGGTAGCCCATCTTGGAGAAGGAAAACTCTGATCCTAAACCTCTGCTGCCTTGTGGTATATCTTCAGGAAAAGAAAACCCTACAGAAATCCAGAGTGAAGTCCCTAAGATGGTTGGATGGCACCTTATACGTCTCCTTCTGGCAACTCCTGTAGCCAAGCTGATGCCAAATGTATTGCTCTGTTTTCCTTTGGACCACATCAGCGAGGCTGAAGGGTGTGTGTCTTGTCATGGACCTCCATACACGCTGCCCAAACCGGCACCCCAGAAAGGTCACTTCAGTGCTACTAACACAGCAAAAACAACATAAGAGGCTGATCTCTGCAGCCACAGCAGGCACTGTGATTCTCCCCCAGAGGCACACCCCATTGTCTCTCAAGACAGATGGATGCCAATAAAACTATATTTAACTTTGCTCTCCTCATTCATTCCCAGCTGTTTCCTTCCATGGCCTTTATCCAGATTTTTTAAGAACATTTCAGATTAACTCTGCTTTCATGCTACTGAAGATAAGGGCTACAAATCCCCAGGTTTCTTCCCTTACATCTTGCATGCATATTAATAAGGGATTTGCTGGAGGAGGAAGTTTTCATATTCTGAGAGCAGCCTGTGCTGCAGATGCAGCTGGCTTACCATGGTTGGATCTTGCTGGGGCTTCTGGCTCCCCGACTTCATTACCAGCTAAAGAAGGTAGGGAGCACCTGATATATGAGTGCATGGCTTTAGAGAGCAGTTCTGTAGCACCCTTAAGCCTATCTGGATCTGTGAATTTCCCAACAGGCAGGAAGCATAAGAAGAGACCAAAGATCTATCTCATTCACCATCTGGTTTCCAGCTGTGACAAGGAAGATGCCTCCAGCAAGGCTTTGAACATGGCAGCTTGTATTCAGCAGCTGGAATACTGCTTAAGTGTCTCTCAACGCAGAGGTTTCAACCAGCCCTCGTGGCTTATGGTCATATAAAGCCCTCTCCTCCATAGATGTGTCCTTTTAAAACAGGGATGGGGAAATCTGGTGCCCTCCAATTGCTGATGGGACAACAACTCCCATCAGCCCAAGCCAGCATGGTCAGGGGGTGAGGGAAGTGGTAGTTTAACAAAATTTGGGGGAAACACAGGCCCTCCACCCCCCCTTAAAAGCCATCTAATTTGTCCTAAAATGACCTACATTTGTGGGGATCAATGAGAGTCTAGGTGTGATGGCTGGAGTGGGAAACTAGGGTTCCCCTTGTACACAAATAGAAAAGTCTCCCTAAGGAGTTCTGAAGATGGCAACAAAGGGTAGAGCGATCACATTTGTCCTCCCTCCCTTGCCCACCGTGTTTATTTAACACTGAAGTGGAACGCTTGAACTAATAATATGTTCGTTTTTCAGCAATAACACTGTGATCAAAGCACTAGCATTGACAGCCAATTTATCTTGAGCTGATTTTCCAGGCAGCAGTCCTGAGTTAACAACAGATTAATTGAGCAAGTATTTGATTAAAACAACATGACAAAAATCTTAGTATATCCTCAAGGTGAGCTTCCCACACCTTTGACAGCAATTGAAGAGTTCCTCTTCCTTTCCTGGCATGCATAAAAAAATAAAAAAATCTGTTGGTTCGAATTCCTTCCTTGCTGTAGCCTTGCTAGCTGAGCCTTAACACTCTGGTTCCAGCAGCCGATAGATTTATTGCAAATCAGGTAGTCATAAAGCAGAGATGGGGAACATCTGTGGTTCTCCAGATGTTGCTGGACTGCAATTCCCATCAGCCCTGACCATTGGCCATGCTGCCTGGGGCTGATGGGAGTTGGAGTCCAGCAACATCTGGCAGGTCACTGGGTTGTCATCCCTCTGCTATCAGAGAGGCGGCAGAGAATGCAGTTGCTGGTCAGGACCTGGGAATACTTCCTCATCCCCCTTCTAGTTTTTGGTTGTAATGCCATCATAATTTGAAAATGCTTGACTCAAAATACAAAGTTACCCAGAGTGCAATGCATTATGGTTTTTTGAAGTGAGCTCCCTTGCTCCTTCTCATGATTTAAATCAGGAATATATTAAAGGTTTATGGGCTGGTTTTGTGCCAGCACGGTTTTTATTTCTCAGGCTAGCTGCTCAAAAAGGCAGCTGCTCTGCTGGCACAAGTTTGTCAATTGCTGAGGTCGACCTGAACTTTTAAATATACCATATTTTTCCATCTATAAGATGCCTCCATGTATAAGATGCCTCCTATTTGGGGGGACTCAGATTTAAGAAAATCCACTCTCGGCACTATACGTGTATAAGACGCCCCCTAATTTGGACATTATTTTTAAGGGGGAAACCTAGTCTTATACATGGGAAAATATGGTGTGTGTGTGTGTGTGTGTGTGTGTGTGTGTGTGTGTGTGTGTGTGTGTGTAATAATGGGTAGGCACCTTACACAACCATATCCCCAAAGTCAAGCCAGGAGGGCAATCAATTTGGCTGGAAATTTCCAATTCAGGAAGTTGGGGGGGGAGGGGGGAAGAAGAAGATGAAGAAGATGAAGAAGATGAAGATGAAGAGGAAGAGGAGGAGGAGGAGGAGGAGGAGTTTGGATTTGATATCCTGCTTTATCACATTCTGCAGATGTGACCTTCAAAGGAAGCTGGTAGAGTATGGCTGGTAGAAATAGGGTGAGGCAAACACCTCAGAGTCCTTATGTTGGAGAGTTTGAAGGGGGAGGTTTTTGTGAATAAAATACTTGGTTTTAGAATTGCCAACAAAACCGGCAAACATTTTTCAAACAGACATGTAGGAAAGGGAGTATCACACTGTTGCATACATGATGTAGTGCTTCCCGTCCATCTCCTCTACCATCCAAGCACCATTTAAAGACTGTGCATACACCTCGGAAAGAAACTGCACATGTACCCCAAAATATGGGGGGAGGGGCATTTTTAAAAATGATTCACAGATGCCAATTCTCAACCCTTTTCGTTACTGAGCTGGGGGAGGTTTGCCCATTTCCAATTTTAGTATATGTTTAAATCACTGATTGATTAGTCATCTAGCCCTCCGTAAAATACAACAGTAGCGTGAATAATCTTCAATGTCTTCATTAATCTTCAATGGAGCACAACAAGCCGTGTAGTCAGGGACTCCATCTACCCTGCGAGTACATTCTTTGTTCTTATATCATTCTTCCCAAATGTGATGTTTGGGAGTCGCCCCTAGAAGAGAGATAACTGGCTCTCGGATGCCAGCCAGGCACATGCAAGCAGAGGCATGTTCAGATCCGTGTTTCTTGGCATTGCTAGGAAGCTCATTCTCTGTTCTAATAAAAAAGAAAAAGCCCGGGGTGGGGTATTACAAGCATGAGTTTATTTGAAACAATCGCTGAAAGGTTTGATATTTCCCCCCTTTTAGTGCTAGGAAGAGGGATGCAATTATCAGAATGTATTTTGGAACACATCCACCATGCCCAGGGTCAGGCGGGGGCGGGGGGGGGGGAGAACGGAGAAAGCTGGGAATGCCATCAGAAAGACGTGAAATTCATAGCACGTGTTGAGACTAGTGGAGTCTCGCTCATTATTCGATGTTAATACAAGCTATTTGACCCTTCCAATGAGCTTTCACATCCCAGGGAAAATAACCATCTGTCATGTACCAAGTGGTGATGGTTATTTAAACTGAGACTCTTATTCCCTTATGCCACTCTGCTGCCTTTTCAGTGTAATAAAATGCTTGTAACAGCCCCTTAGCCCAAATATAAGTAATTGGACAGCACTAGTTACCTCACACTTAAAAACAACTGTATTCTTCCTTCATTGCATTGAAAGTTGAGCTTACGTTTTCTTCGTTCAAACTACCTAGCAAAATGAGAACTGAAATTATGCAGACTCGCCACAGAACTCTGAAAGCAAAAGTCTTCCTGAACATGGTGCCTTTCCAGCAATGTTGGTGGGCGCAAATGGGAATTGTAGTCCCAAAACATCTGGAGGGCACCAGGTTAGGGAAGGCTGTTAAAGGTAAATCCTGAATCCTTAGATCAGGCATCCCCAAACTTCGGCTCTCCAGATGATTTGGACTACAATTCGCAGCATCCCTGACCACTGGTCCTCTTAGGTAGGGATCATGAGAGTTGTAGGCCAAAACATCTGGAGGGCCGCAGTTTGGAGGTGCCTGCCTTAGATTAATTTTTTTTCCCATTTCCCTTTTGTACCTTTGGTAGTTAAAATGGGCTTCTAAAATGTAAGTGAGGTCAGGAATAAGAAAAACAGCATTATTCACAATATTTGGTGACTGAGGGGAAATAAGCAATAGGCTTAACTGCAAAGCAGTTCTAGGTTGTACAATACATTGCTTCTGAGGTCCAGCTGAGAGATGGAATATATCAGAAAAGTTCAAATTATATTATATTCAACCACAATTATATTCAACTGAATTTTGTACATTCTCTGGCCTTTATGTGTAATACACAAGCGACCTCAGGGATTGTGCGCATAGTGACTGAATTGTGTACATTGTCCCATCATTTTGCATAATCTCCAATAGGCTTTGGGGGATGTAGATAGCTCCACTGCATTCTCTGGTCAATATGCATTATTATTTTTCTGGTCAGTATGTATAATAGTCAGATAATTTACAAAATTCAGCCGAGATATTCACATTCCCTAAGGCATGTTGGGGATTGTGCATATTGACCAGGAAATGTGCACAATTGCCTCTTCATGGAAGATTTATGTTGTGAATCACCCCGAGATCTATGGGTATAGGGTGGTATACAAATTTTTAAAAATAAATAAATAAATAAATACATGCACATTCTCCATGAGACTAGTGAATGTGCCCAGTGCCCAGTTCTTATGCACATTAACTACTCAACTCACCTTAGAAATGGACCTTCTGAATTTTATATTGCTATCTCTACTTCTCTTTCTAAAGGAATAGAGAGATTCTGAAGTGCTGTAATGTTGTCTGGTATCTAAAAGAATAAAATCTGCAGTGCTTTCTGACTTGTGCAGAATATGTTACTTGCATGCTTAATGCTATAGAAGTGTGCCTATTGTATCCTGTGATTGATTAAACCCAGCTTTTGACAGCTTACAGAGATCATCATGCTGAAAAGTTGGGGAAATGACACTGCTTGATTAATTCCCTCTCTTATCTGAATATTCATTTGATCCTCCAGATGTGATAAAGTTCAAAAAACCAACCCCTCCTTCCCTTTATCTTAAAATCAAATGTGAAGAGCCATACTTCATCTAAGAAGGAAAAAATTAATTGTCATACTGCCAGCGTTATTTCACAGGAATCTATTAAAATTACATTTGCATACCACATTATGAGGTTGAGATATAAACCTAGCTTCCAGTGGGGGGAAAACATGTTTACTCATTACAGAAAAGAATTGTTTATTTATATGAGACACAAAATGCTAAGTGAAAAATGATGTCCTGGCCTATTAAAGCAAATAGCTTTGTTTGGGCAATGTTGGACAAAATGTACATGGCATTTTTAAGGGAAGAACTACTATATGTAAACATTTCTTCCTAAGTTTTGTGAGACTCATCATGTGTAGTATTGGTCTGGTTATGGATGGGAGGAGAGATTCAAGCCAAATTTATCAAATTCACACTTCCCGAAACAATATGAGAACTGACTTGCAGCCATCCTTTGCAATTTGCAGTTAATTGGATTTTGAGGTGCAGTTCTCCAGCTAAACCATGTTTACAAAAATGTCTACATTGGGGGGGAAGTGTGTCTAAAAATTACATATATTAGTAAAAATAACGTAGTACAATGCATTATATTGGAATAAATTGTTTGCAAAAATGCATACTGTACACCAGTCAAAACTAAAGACAGAAAGGTGCTTTTTAGGAGAAATTCCCACTATAATAATGAATAAATCTCATGAGGGTTTTTAAAATAAATTAAATAGCAGATCACTGCAGAAATTTGGAAAACTGGATTTCGGATTGGAAAAAATGAGAAAGTGAGGTAACCCAAATTAGCAGATTGTTTAACCCTTACTCTGGATGCAATGCCATTTTTTTTAAAAAAGTCTGTTACATTGTCTTTTCTCTATCTGTTAGCTTCTTCTTCAAATGCTTGAAAACATTCAGAGCACCATCCTGAGTGCTGGGAACTTTCCCCCAATAGTCCACCATTTGTTTGTTTGTTTGTTTGTTTGTTTAGTTGGTTAGTTAGTTCCATTTATATCCCACATTTCTTCCACCATAGCATACATGTGGTGACATACCTATGGTTCCCAGGAGGCACTGACCAGACCAAGGCCTGCTTAGCTCCAGCAGAATGGTGGCTCATGTGCCTTCAGATGATAATAATAATAATAATAATAATAATAATAATAATAATAATAATAAATTTATTATTTATACCCCACCCATCTGGCTGGGTTTCCCCAGCCACTCTGGGCGGCTTCCAACAAAATATTAAAATACAACGGTCTGTTAAACATTAAAAGCTTCCCTAAACAGGGCTGCCTTCAGACGTCTTCTAAAAGTCTGGTAGATGTTTTTTCTCTTTGACATCTGGTGGGAGGGCGTTCCACAGGGCGGGTGCCACTACTGAGAAGGCCCTCTGCCTGGCTCCCTGTAACTTGGCTTCTCGCAACGAGGGAACCGCCAAAAGGCCCTCAGCGCTGGACCTCAGTGTCCGGGCAGAACGATGGGGGTGGAGATGCTCCTTCAGGTATACTGGACAGATGATAGCATGGGAGGACATGGGTTTCAAGGAGATGCTCTGCACATCTCAAATTGAAGCGTTCAGCTGACTGCTTCCTTAGGTTTTCACATAGAGCAATATGTTCTGTCAACCCTATCATTTTAAACTCAGGTCAGCATAGTATTTGAATGCATCAGTGAATAATATAAATAATCACTTTGGTCCAAAGGTCCTGGTGATCTGCTGTGCTTTGTTCACAACCTTCCTGCTGTGAGTCATGTCTTTATTGTCTTGCTTGCTTAGGACATGTGTTTCTATACATGTCTGAACTCTACATGTCCATTTTAAAGGAATTTAACTCGAGGCTTGGAAATCAAGCCTTATGAGGAACAGTTTAAGGAGCTGGGTATGTTTAGCCTGGGTAAGAGGAGACAGAGGAGATATGATAGCCATCTTTAGAAATATCTCAAAGGCTGTCACATGGAAGATGGCACAAGCTTGTTTTCTCCTGCTCTGGAGGGTAGGACTCACACTAATGGCTTCATCGTGGTGCCTCGGTTTATGAACACAATTGGTTCCAGAAGTCTGTTCATAAACTGAAGCGTTCATAAACTGAAGCGAGCTTTCCCATTGAAAGTAATGGAAAGTGGATTAATCTGTTCCAGACGGTCCGCGGAGTACTTAAACTGAAGCGTTCATAAACTGAAGCGAACTTTCCCATTGAAAGTAATGGAAAGTGGATTAATCCGTTCCAGATGGGTCCGCGGAGTACTCAACCTGAAGCGTACTTAACCTGAAGCATGGGTGTAATTGGTTCCGGAAGTCTGTTCATAAACTGAAGCGTTCATAAACTGAAGCAAACTTTCCCATTGAAAGTAATGGAAAGTGAATTAATCCGTTCCAGATGGGTCAGCGGCGTTCTTAAAGCGAAAATTCATAAACCGAGGTGTTCATAAACCGAGGTTCCACTGTACAAGAAAGGAGATTCTGACTAAACATCAGGAAGAACTTTTTCACAGTGAGAGCTGTTCAACAGGGGGCCAAACTCCCTCGGGAGGTGGTGGACTCTCCTCCCTTAGAGGTTTTTAAGCAGAGGTTGGGTGGCCATCTGCCTTGGATGTTTTAGATGACCCTTGAAATCCCTTCCAACTCTATGAGATCACTGAACAAAGGGGTGCAGAGAAAGTGAATGAAAGCCAGGAGTTCCAGACACCCATCAGGCAGAACATTTGCCAGCAAGACTATCCTTGAAATCACACGTGACGTGAGTTCCATGGTCTGGGACAATCATAGTTCTTTGAAAGCAAACAACACAGAAGATGAGGGTGGTCCCCCTGCTTATGAAAACATATGCCTTTTAAGACCAATTAGCACTGATACACATTCCTTGCTTCCTTGAGCGATGAGAGGGTTTGGTGGCAAAGAATACGGTTTATTATCCTTTGGTGATTTTGGATTATTTGATTAATTCACAGATACAAAAGGTAGGAAGGAGGCTTCTAAAAACAGGCAGCAAAATAGCTAAATCTGCAAATTGTGCAGCCCCCCCCCCCAATTGTCTCAAGGCTGTGCTCCAGTTTTGGATAGTTCTACTTAGAAACTCATTTCTCTGTTTAATACAAACTGCAGACTCCAAACCATTTCCTACTAGCTGGAAGGCATCAGCTTCCCAAACCCTGCTGGGTATTATTTTCCAAAAAAACATTAGCTTCCCTTGATGGACTGTTGGCTGATCATTTCTGACCATTGGAAATCTACTTATTGAAGGATGGTGATCCTCAGCCACCATCCCTTTCTAATGATGCCATTTTATTACTGTCAAGTTTCCTTTAAAAATAGTAATCCATTTCAAAGAGAGGTTCATCATTCACACAGCCATCATTCAATATATTTAACAGCTAGTTAAATGAGAATTCAAAAGCAATATTTTTAAATGAACACCACTTGAGCATATTTCTCTGGATTTGATTTCAAACCAGACATGTGACATGCCATTTTTTGGCAAGGGTATATATTGCTTTTCTTGCTGTTTGCATCCTTTTTAGAAAGCTTTGTGTAAGCATATGCCTGCAATCCTCATTAAGGGAAACACATTTTAAAAACTATCTTCTGAATCACAGTATGAATATCTGGGGTTGATAACAACAAATGCACTCTGATTGCCAGAGCAGGTGCTCAATTTATGCATCATGGCTGAAAAGACATATTAATACCTTACCAAAGGAGAAACCTTTCTAGCAGTCTCCAAATTGCAAATAAAATGACAGTCTGTTTCATTAGTTTAATCTCCTTTTGTTGTGATTAAATCTGTCTATCCTAAGGAAGATTTTACATTTGAAATCGAATCAATTCTATCAGCTCCAAGGAGAGAGAGAGAGAGAGAGAGAGAGAGAGAGAGAGAGAGAGAGAGATTAAGGATTATCTATTTGGGCTTCAAAAATGATCAGAAGCCCACTGAGTGGCTTTGAGTCACTAGCATCCGTCAGCTAATTCCAAAGGTCTGGTATCAAACATCTGCGCCATGTTACTGCTGCAGCACTGAGGGATTAAAACAGCTTGGGAGACGGATGTGGGAGATTCATTAAAATGGACAATATTATTATTTATTATTAAATTTGTATAGACAACACTGTGGACAAAGGAATCCTTGCACACTGAGTCTGAGTGGTACTGAGATATTTTTCATTTCAGCTGCATTTCTACCTGGGAGAAAGCTCCATAGAAAACAGTGTGTCTTATTTCGGAGTTGACACATACCAGATTTCTTTACATGATTTAGCTCCCTTGTATAGTTTACTCTTTGTGAAACATCTTTTTGTACTTGAGATGTACCATGTATCATAAATGGCAGCTTATCTGGACTACTGGTGTCTGACTACGCAACTTGTGCTATACCAAGCCAAACAAACACAGCTTCCTAGCCATGTTTTATGGTCTGTCAAATGCTTGATCACCTCCCATTAATGCAACCTCATGCAGTCAGCAAATACAGAAGCTTGATCAATCCCCTTTTGAACTGCCATCAATTGGCTGGCAGGCTACATTCAGCCTGGTGGGTCACCAGTTTAGCAAATCTGCCCTACTGTAAAAACTTGTAGAAGAGCAGAAGAATACTGCACATCTGGGCAATAAAAAAAGCATACATGGGGTCGTTGTCCCCATTGTATTTTTTATCATTACTTAGATACCTAACTTTCTTTTTTCAATGAGAGCTCAAATTGGTTTGCAAAGCAAAAGTTACAATAGATTATCAAAACCAGTAAAAAAAAAATTCGAAATACTACAAGAACATGTCCTGAATTTCTGTCTCGCTGACATCAAAGGTGAGCTGGAAGAGCTCAGGAAGTGGCAGCTCTTCTGCCACTAGATCTCCCCCACCCCACCCCACCTCCCCTCCATTTCTTTAGGATTTATTGCTAAACCATGGAGACCTCTCAGCCAAATCCTTTCCCCCCACTGCCTCTGCTATTTCAACATTTGCTTAGATAGAGCAATACGCACTGCTGGTCCAAAATGATAATAAAGTAATTCCATTATTTTCTCACTTTTTATTCCCAGTATAAGAAGTCATCTTTGAGCTTTATTCTTCTGTCTGTTGCAGAAACGTGACGGAAGGTCAAATGCATAATTTCCCTCAAGTGATTGACACTTTAATCAGCTATTCTTCCCTTTTTCATATGTGTTTGATACTTCCTTTCAGTGTCAGCAAGATACCCAGGCTTTGCATTGTCTGGGCTGTTAATTATTCCACATACTCCCGTGCATGGGTGGAACAAGAGCCACCCTAATTACTGATAAAAGAAAACACTTTGTTAATGTTTGGTAAGTCTATAAAAGTAATTAACATCTTCACCTTACCCTAGCCTCTCCCTGGCATTAGGAATATCAGGTTGTGCTTCAGTATTACTGAGAGCTCCTCGGTAACAACATCAGAAGAAGTTCAATACTCTCTGTCCAAATTAATTAACCCCACTAGCCCAGAAGGAAAATAAAGGATTCTGCATGTGTACGTTTCATGAAGGGAAACTGAATGATCGAACAAAATTTATTACCGAAGTCATAGCTTTCTTTCCTTTGACGTGTTTCTTTCTGCCTCGTTGTTAATTGCTTTCCTTAATGTCTGTTCCTTGATGGTGAACACTAACTAAACTGGCTTGCTATGAGGACAATAGGTTGTGTCCACAAGAAATAGACAGAGGGATGTCTTCCAACACCTGTCCAACCCCACTTCCCATCATCCCCAGCCAGGAAGACCAACAGTCATGGAAGGGTGACATGAGTTATAGCCCAATGCCATCTGCAGGGACACCACTTTGACTAACCTTGATGTGTAGGCTTCTGTTATTTATCACTGACAGGTCTCACAGATTTACAGCAAGTTTTATAAACCAGAAGTAACTCCTATTGAGTTCAATGGTACTTATTCCCAGATTGAGGACAGGAGTACAGATTTAATTGCTTGAATATCTGCTGTTTGAGAGAAAGTTTTGCTTAAATGTAACCTATATACTAACCTATCTTATCAAAACCTTTACAAACTTAGTTGGTTTCTAAGGTGCTACTGGAAGGATTTTTTTTATTTTGTTTCATTTACAAATTCATTCTGTCTTTCCGGGCATTGTTCCATCCTAAAGCATTTCTAGTCCATTCTTCAGGCAAAAAGGATCCCCAGAATGACTGACAAATGTTAACGATAAAACAGCCCCTTTTCTCAGGCTTAAATTTGCAACACAAAAGGGAAAGGGATTAGGAGACAGGAGGAAAAAAGCAAACCCACACAGTACTTCTTAGCTACATGATTGTTGCAGTGTTCTGGGAGCCCATGATTTCCTCCCCTTACTGAAGCTAAGCAGGTGTGGGTCTCCTCAGCTCCTGAATGAGAGACCAATAAGGAACCCCACTGATCTCTGCCTTGAGTTCAATCATGGAATTAAGATGAGATTTAAATGTAGTATAGCAGGCATCCCCAAACTGCGGCCCTCCAGATGTTTTGGCCTACAACTCCCATGATCCCTAGCTAACAGGATCAGTGGTCAGGGAAGATGGGAATTGTAGTCCAAAACATCTGAAGGGCTGAAGTTTGGGGATGCCTGTAGTATAGAGACAACCAGTCAGGTTGTGTATCCACAGCAATGGCCAGAGGAATGACCACTGGGAGGAAGCCAGAAAGAAGGAATGCCATGGTACGCCTGCATCAGCACAACTAGACACCTTCATCTACCCTACGTAGCTACAACAAAACATGTCTCTCCCATATCAGTCTCTACAGCCACAGCAGGTGCTGTAACTTTCCAGCAGTTTGACTTCACCTCCAAAGGCACACTCCTCCATTGTCTTCCAAGACAGGCAAATGCCAACCATAAATGTAGTAAATAATAATAATAATAATAATAATAATAATAATAATAATAATAATAAGTTGGATTTTTTGAATAGTCAAGTTACTTTAGAGCCGGTCTAATGTAAATACTGTCTGTTTAAGAGAAACAGGTGCCGATGTTTCTGTTAATTGCTCACAGGCGTGGGCCCTGCTTCTTGTATATAAGGCTCTGCCAGAAAGCCTTCTGTATCTCTTAGTTAGATCTTTCAGTTTGATTCATCTCATAGTAGATCACTCTCTCAGTTGTTCTCAGTTTAAGAGATTCCTTAGTTGAATCTTAGTATGAGAGTTGCTTAGTTATAATGCTAGTTTGGTGTTAATTCTTGGGTAGTTTTGTGGGAGTTTTGGAAAGTGGGTAGATAACATTGCTAAGAGAGAAAGCATTTATCTTTAGTTTAAAGTCTCTTTAGATTTAGTTTGTTTTTCAGTTAAAGAAACCCAACCGTTTGCATTTTCATCTGCATACTTTTACAAGTGTGCAGCTAGTAAGGGGTTTCATATAAGGGAAATAATACCCTACGTTCTTGGTGGTGTTTTCTTAGCCAGGTCAACTTCTGACTGCGTATACTCTGCGTGAAGCGTACTTTAAAGGGCCGCTGTAAAACTGGGATATATGATTTAGGTTAAGCAGGTTTCAACATCCAGTTTTCTCCAATATTATCATATATATATTATTCTTCAATATAATAATCAGATAGAGTCAAGCTCTAACTCATTTCTTGACTATTTCCAGTCAGGCTTGCATCTAATTATCCTCTATAGATGGCATTTTGCAACACAAGAAAAATCTGTCAAGTAAAAGATATTTAAGCACCAGAATAGCAGAAGCAGAAAGTTTACATAATCCAAAGTCATGCTCTGAGATATTTCCCTTTTAAATACTTCTATTCTTAATGGAATGCTTCTGCAGGGTTTATCTTGGTTTATGACCTCTTCATACACCACATTTTCATACGCAGAGAAAAGAAAGTGTATTTTCTTGCTTGTGGAAGTTGATGCAAATATTTATTTTGCTGCAAGTAAAGGTAAAGGGACCCCTGAACATTAGGTCCAGTCGCGGACGACTCTGGGGTTGCAGCGCTCATCTCGCTTTACTGGTTGAGGGAGCTGGTGTACAACTTCTGGGTCATGTGGCCAGCATGACTAAGCAGCTTCTAGTGAACCAGAGCAGCACACGGAAACACCGTTTACCTTCCCGCCGGAGCAGTACCTATTTATCTACTTGCACTTTGACATGCTTTCGAATTGCTAGGTGGGCAGGAGCTGGGACCGAGCAATGGGAGCTCACCCCATCGTGGGGATTAGAACCGCTGACCTTCTGATCGGCAAGCCCTAGGCTCAGTGGTTTAGACCACAGCGCCACCCCCCATCCTTTTTTTGCTGCAAGTAAGCGGATTCCAAGGCACTGGGCTTCCTGCCCTATGTGCTCAAGGAATAATAAACATTTAAGCCAAGCTTCACAAATGATAGGGTTCTCTTTTCTTTTTTAGCAAGTGAAACTATTTCAGGAAATGTCATGTGACACAACCTTTAGAAGAGGGATGGGAACATGTGGGCCTCCAGGTGTTGTTGCTGAACTCCAACTCCCATCATTCCTGACCGCTGGCCATGCTGTCTGAGGCTGTTTTAGAATAACTGAAACCAGTGCTATTTTTCTAGAAAAAGAGATGCTGGCACTCATCACGAACACCTCTTTCTCTTAGAAAGGCAATGGCGCCCACCTGAGAGGTGCTGGAAGTGAGTTCCAGTGAGTTCCCCCTGAAAAAAGCCCTGACTGAAACATCCTTTTCATATATTCTCCTTTTTTTATATATAGGAGTGCCTGGCGTGCTCTGGTCCATGGGGTCACGTAGAGTCGGACACGACTAAACGACTAAACAACAACAAATATATATAGGTAAATTTTCATAAAAGCAAATCACCCAAATGCAGTGGAGAGACAGCAGAGCTGAAGTTAATAATCCCTTTGAGTTTTAGGTTGCCCTGTTCACATTCATTTATGCATAGCAAATTCAAGCACATTGTTCTGGTTCCTTTCAAAATATACAGAGTGGGTTTTATCAAACCTAAATTTCACTAGCTATTCAGCAAGCAGCTGAAGCCAGAGGTCTGCATGATTTTGCGCAGCCACCTGCAAGGTTTAGTTTACCATTTATTTTTTGGAAGCATCACCCTGCTTTCCAGGTTTTGTGATTGTGAATTTACATACTGCTGTCTCTTTGTAAGATAAATCATATTTTCATTTCAATCAGCATCTGCTTGGAAGAATATTCTGGTGGGCTTCCACTTGCCTGTGAGATCCAGCTTCCATTCTGTTGACTGTGTGTCATTGGCAGAGTCCCAGGGTTTCATTCACACGCTGCTCATTCTTGCCATTATCAGCTCCATAGGCAGAAGGGCAGAATCGCAGCCTTGAATCGGTATTTGGCAGTTGTAATCAATTGAACAGAGGCTGTGGTTGACCCATAGGAACAGTGATGGGTCTTGCATCATCTGAAGTGGGGTTGGGGGTTACCCATTGTCAACACCATCCTTCTACCTATGCTGGAGCAAATGTGCCATCTAGAATACTCAAGTTCCCTTTACCAACACCACTTTATTTGCAGTTTGCTTTGGCTAGAGTCCAGGGAAATCTGTCAACCATCACAGTGTTGACTATCACAATGTTTGCTCCTACCTCCCATTCCACTGAGACAACTGGCAGATTGCAATTCACATACACTTACAAATAATGGCTGCATGCGTAGCTATTGTATAAAACAAAATCCACATCCATGTAGCTGCTGTGTTCCAACTGTCATGTATTTTATAGCATAGCTGCCAAGTTTTCCCTTTTCTCGTGAGGAAGCCTATTCAGCATAAGGGAAAATCCCTTTAAAAAAGGGATAACTTGGCAGCTATGTTTTATAGACAAAAGCAAGAGGTGTAGATGATCAATATATTTAATCAAATGTAGCCTCGCTTTATAAAACGTCAGTGATGTATTGTCCACTTCATGTAAACAATTTTTCTCCAACTGAATAAATGGTCCCTACAATTATGTATTAACTTGAAGCCTAGCAGAAATGCTAAGATAATTTCACTAATTAAATATGGGACTCTCAAACACTCCAGTCCATAGACTAAGTATGTAGGGACATAACTGAGGGCCCCCCCTCCAAATCTTGAGCGACCAGGCCTCATCAGGCCTCCTTGCAGTGGTGGAGGGCTTCATTGGGCTTACCCGCGGTGGCGGCAGGCCTCCCTGGACCTTGTGCCCTCCTCCCAACATGTGTGGCATCACATGAGTCTCTCCTGAAACTCCCAACATCTATTAAAGCTAGAACTACAAGACTGAGCTGCAGGGTAGTCTTTGTGGAGAAAAGGAAATGGTTCCTGCAGATATCCTAGCCGTTATGAATGGACAGCAAACAGATAAGATTTGCCTTTTGAGAGTCCCTAAGCCCAATATACCTTAAAATATATTAACTAGATAGCGGAGATAAACTCTGTTCAATGCTCGCTATTGAGCTTACGTCTCAGGGGTAGTTTGTGGTGATTTTTCTCTCTCGCCACTAAAAATAATTACATGGGATACAAGCAGAGAATAGCAATGATAAAGATTTAAGCCTGACTAGCCTTCTTCTGAATGCCTGAATGTTAAGAAATAGCAAATGCTACAGTCTTCATTCTCAAACCATAATGCATACAATAGATGTAAAGGGATTACAGGGAGTGGGAAGAATTTGTGAATTGTGTTATTTGCAGGGCAAATCTGTTCATCTAATGAGAAGCACCCAGAACGGCAGCTTATTTATCAGCCGTGCTGCAGAACCTTTATACAGATAACAATTATTTCCCTCTGCTCCTGTAAGAACCTAGAGCTGCAGGACTCACTTGCTGTTTTAAGCCTGTCAAAACTTAGGGAAAGCAGATTTGGGATCGTAAACTATTACACAGTTCAACACAAACTGCCACATCTTCCAGGGAAGTATTTCTTTAAATTTCATGTTTAGCTGAGAAAGTGAGTATTAAGCACATGCAGGAATATGCTATGCTTGAGTCTGGACTCAGATCAGTGCTTTTTATATAGAACCTGGCGAGTCTGTGCATTCAGTCCTAAATAATGAATGAAACAGCTGCTGATGGTCCTCTGAAAACAAAGTGAGTGGCATCTAAGAAAATGTTGGTTCTGGAACTGGTTATTTCTTTTAGTTTTTCTGTGTGCTTAGGGATGGCAAAAGCACACACTGACTTCCCTGAGCAGCCTTCCTCAGCTTAATAAACAGAACAATAACAAGAGTCGAGGACAGGAAGAAACACTAGGTATTCAGGCATGACTTTTCTTAAAAGTATGTTTTGCATCTGTCTTTGCTAAATGGCGAATCACAGTATCAAAGAACTAGATAGAAGGAGCCAAAAGCCGTCCGGCCCAGTTCTCCTGTTGTTAGCTGGGACTCACCATCTTCTTCTTCTTCTTCTTCTTTTAATATAATTTTTATTAAATTTTCATATTTTTCCTTTGTCACATTCATAACAATTCATATCATCACATACAACTTTGCTCATA
Organism: Zootoca vivipara; assembly: GCF_963506605.1. Classification (NCBI taxonomy): domain Eukaryota; kingdom Metazoa; phylum Chordata; class Lepidosauria; order Squamata; family Lacertidae; genus Zootoca; species Zootoca vivipara. Next base: position 65,101,978 of record NC_083277.1, on the reverse strand, counting down.
CTGAGCATCGACTCCCCCCCCCCACTCCCTGGCTTTCTTAAGCAATCACAATCATCTTAGCATTTCTATACCACCCTATTTACCTTCTTTAAGGTAAAGGTACCCTTGACCATTAGGTCCAGTTGTGACCGACTCTGGGGTTGCACGCTCATCTCGCATTATTGGCCGAGGGAGCCGGCGTATAGCTTCCAGGTCATGTGGCCAGCATGACAAAGCCGCTTCTGGCAAACCAGAGCAGTGCACGGAAACGTTGTTTACCTTCCTGCTGTAGCGGTCCCTATTTATCTACTTGCATTTTGACGTGCTTTCGAACTGCTAGGTTGGCAGGAGCTGGGACGAAGCAACGGGAGCTCACCCCATCACAGGGATTCGAACCGCCGACCTTCTGATCAGCAAGCCCTAGGCTCAGTGGTTTAGCCCACAGCGCCACCTGGGTCCTATTTACCTTCTTACTATAAATAAAAAAATACTTTAGTATTTGTAAATCAGTTTCAAAAATTATCATTAAAAAACATTTTAAATCAAACCTGCAAATGTTCTCAAATGTTTACAATGTTCTTTCATATACTCACCGCCTTCTAATCAACTCGCACAGACTCCAGAAGACTGCCAGACTCAAGGCATACACTAAAGGAGAAGGCAACCACATTCCTGGAGTAGCCAATAGCCAAAAATGACCTGGGGAAGAAATGCTTTCCCGGATCAAAATATGGGGAATGGTTGGCACTTGTTCACACAGGATGCAACCCCCTGTGATCAGTTCAGGAGCATACAGAGTTGCGTTTACATGGAGGCACCACTTATGTGAAGCACTAGATGAATCCAAACATGAGCACTTATATACTGTCATGAACTGGCAGGACGATGGGGAGGAGGAAGAGGATCCTGACAAGGGGTGTAGCTGGGTCTGGAACACACTGGGGCAAGCAGACGATGGGGAAGGAAGTACTCACGGGGTGACAGAGGGTGGCAAGGGACTGGAGGTGCACAGAAACTGGCGCAGGATCCATCACCAGAGCCAGTGGGGTCCCTGTTCCCATCAACACAGTAGGATCTTATGCTTAAGGAGCAGCAGAAGTGGCGCTCTAGGAGGCTGAGGCAGGCAAGGGCCCACAGCCCACCTCCCAAGTTGACCAGGTGGGGCCACTTGCTCTTGGAGGAGGGGTGTGATTCCTCAGCTGGAGTAGGGTTGGAACAAAGTCACATGCCTCATCAAGCCCAGATGCTGCAATCGGCATGCAGAGTACAAAAGGGAAGCAGAGTTTAGGTGCTGTGTCCGCTCAACCTTGGCTTGGATACTCCTGGACCTCCACGGTACTGTTCTTTGGATTTGAGACTGGACTGTATTCTGACTGCTAGACTTTTGACTTGACTACTTGGATTGAGCTATAGCCCATGGGGTCACAAAGAGTCGGACACGACTAAACGACTAAACAACAACAACTTGGATTGACCCTGGACTGTATTTCCTGACCTTTGGACTTTGCTTGTCTGACTTGACCCACCCCACCTGGACTTGGATTTGACTTACTGACTTGCTGCCAGTTAGGCCAGGGATTCAGGAGATATACACTTTTCTGTTGGTGCAGGGGGGGAGGGGAAAGAAGTATAAAAAGGAGAATTCCTGGATACTAAGATCCAAGTTTTGGGCAGGTACTCTTTGGTAAGGGAAACCCACCAGAGATTTTAAAAACAATATATGCAGCTAATACATATGCCCTTCTGCATTCCAGAACTTCCCTCTTCCCCCAGCATAAGAAAAGACCATGTCTGGTAAGTTAAATTTTGGTTTACTTACCAACTCTTCAAAAGTCAGGTTCATGTGGTTTTCTATACATCAGTCAGAAAAGCTGCACAGGCATTAAAACATGGCTTAGTGGCAAAGTGGTGAAGGTTCCTAAATTCGTATAGGAATGGAAGAGAAGCTTGTTAGAGACATGTGGCTAAGATGGAGCAACCAGCGTTGCCTTTTCACATGCTGGCCTTCTTAGGTAGACGGAGGGAAAACAAAGTCTTGATTACCTAGTCCTTCCCCCAGTGAGCTAAGCCTGGTAGGACAGCTTACTTTATGGTATTAACCCCTTTGTGCATTACTTAGACTTACGTATGTTGGTTATATGGGGCTGGTTATCCCAAATTTCCATTATAGGGAAATAATAGATCAGGTCCTTTTGCACTAGTTCTTTATGGAACTATTTGGTTAGTCCTGAGGGAATGTGGTTTGTTTTTCTGTGACGTGCTCATACATTATCTAAGCTAGGGGTGGGAACTAAAGACTAAGGGTGGGAGCCAAGTGCGGTCCTCCAGCCCTCATGACTCTTCTCAGGCCACATCCCCTTGTCAGCTCTGCCCCCTCTTCAAGTGCTTTTGTCTAGCTGGAATGTGCCCTTCAGCTGTGACAATGCCTTAGGCTTGCCTGGATACAGGATGGAGACGTGTGTGTTGTGGTGTATGCATGTAGGAACGTCTTATTTTTTTTGCAGCTGGAATATGAGTTAAAATACAAAAGTTCCTCCATTCACTTTTGCCTCTGGCAGCTCAGGATCTCAATCCAGTGCCATCTACCAAAACTACTCAAAAATACATAACTCTGGGCCCCATACCCCTTTGTGGGAATGTTAAGGATAGTAGGAAAGGATATATTGAATAAGTATTATCCTTCCTTCATTCATGCTAGTGAGTGATGTAGCAGAGCAGATTCCCCTCAATATAGCAGGAAGCTAGTTTGCAGATTCGTTTGGATTACTTAACTAAAGAGATTCAATCTGGCTTGCCCATATGGATTATTTCTGGTGTCCTCTTTTATCCCTCTTAAAAAAATAAAGACACAAGGTTATTTCCTTAAAAGTAACAAGAAATTTACTCACATTCAGATCCCTGAAAGGCAAGCTTTACTTAGTATTTACATAACAAACTGTGGGTTTATTTCATATGGAGATTGAGCTCATGTGCTCTCAGCCAGCAGACAGCAAAATTACATTAAGAGAACAAAATGGCTGCAGGAGAGCAGCATGGCAACAAGAGAGCAGCAAGCAGGAGAGAAAAATGGCTGCTTGACTCGGCTCTTTTATGGAGTCAGCCAGAGCCACGCCCATCTCCCAGGTCACATGCAGGGGGAGGAAGCTCCAGACCAGTGTAACAGGAAGTTACACTGACTGGAGTAACATCCCCCTGCCTGTGCCCACTCTAGGGAAATAAGGAATGTTGTGCTTGACTGTTCCAATGGATTACATCCCACAACACCTCCTGTCCCCCTCTCAGTAAGCACCAGCAATCCACTGTGTTGGGAAGCTGGAAGAACAATAGTGCCCTACCTGTTCTGCCTCACCAGCCACTACCTGTTACAGGTATTGTAGTCCAACAAGATTTAGAAGGCCAAATATTATCACCATGAGGAACAAACCCATTTGATTAAACATCACTGTTCCACTTGTATGGCTTCAGCTCTGATGTTCATTTGATTTAACGAAAGTATTTCATGCTTTGGCCAAGATCCAAGGGTTTGCAAATGACAGAGTGTGGCATGTAGTTATTAAGAGCCCTGATTTACAAGAGCAAGCTGGTGCTTTAAACAGAAAGCTAAGTGCCTATTAATACAGAGTTTAAAAGCTTCTCTGCCTCATTACTGTTTAGCTAAAAGCCTTCCAAATCCATGCTGCTCATTCGCTCAGCCCCTACTTGTCAGAACGGAGAGATCGTGGAATATATCATCATGGCCTGTCCACAACTTCCATCAGGATTCCTGAGAGCATCCTGTTGACAGCCTGATGCAGAAAGCCCAGAAATGCAGCGTGACCTAATTTATCCAATTAAAGACATGAGAATTTGAAAATATTTTGATACGGAGACTGGTAATTATTGTTTTGAAAGGATATAAAAGTAGAATTGAAATTTGAGGGTGCCTCCATGCTAGACTTTCCTCCTACCGTTAAAAACATTAACAATTGCTCTCTCATTTTTGCCTGAGAATCTAGCAAATTTCTTATGAACTGTTGCATGTGTGTGTGTGTTTCTCAGGAGTCACCCTGTTTTTATTTGTTCTTCACGTTGCAGAGGTTTAGTAAGTTTTAGAACTTACCTGGCAAGCCAAGGCAGGCCATTATTTGAGTTCCTCATGCTCTATTTCACTGGAATGGAGATGGAGCTTGTGATGTGGGTGCCAATTCAACTGCTTTACTTTCCTTGTTGTTCCTGCCATTGCCCATTAGGGCAAACAGGGCACTGTCCCTCCAGAGGTGTATTGAGGGGAGCATGACTGGTTCGCCCTCACTGGGTGCCAAGCTGAGGGGGTACCGTAACAATGGTGTACAATGGAAGGTGGGGGGGGTGCATAGTGCAGATCTCAAATTCTTTCTACATTTAAGATAATCAACGAAACATCAATCCAGGCTGAATACAAATGAACCAAAATGTGATTCCACAATAACACTTTTTATTCCCCCCCCCCTCAACTTTCACAGCTAATGAAAACCAGGGGAGCTTTCTGAATTTGCCAGCCATTCCTCCTGAATAGCAAACACTTCCTTTAATTAATAGTTGTTGGCACTTCCAGCTGCTGGTCCTTGATAAGCTGTGGGCAGAGGACCTAAAGCTGTGAACACACTATTGATTTTACTATTGATCGGTATCATCTTTCTTTCTTTCTCACTGCTGCTATTTCACATGCAAATGGATGATAATGGCTCCACGTTATGACTGCTCTATTCGGGTGGCATTTAAGAAGGTGCAATTTAATCCAGTGATCGGGATTTCCCAGTGTCTCATGCCACCCCACCCCCACCCCCACAATCCAGCATTGTCAGAGTGAAAGGAGAAGTTGGGCTGCTGACAGAAAAGGCTGTTATCTTGAAAGAAATACAGCACTGTCTCCCAGAAGACTAATAGAAGAATTATCAACATGTCCTATGGGAGAACAATGATCACTTTTATGTTGGTTAATGTGACAAGCTGCCTAAGGGCGCTTCTGCTTGGCAGCTCCCTTGTAATATCAGTTTAGTGAAGGCCTTTTGAATCAATAGCATGGAAAGAGGCCCTTGGCAAAGGAGGCTTGTTTCCCCCACCTTGACATCAGAAAATGTCAAGGTTCCTTTTGTGGAGGTTCCTTTTGTGGAGAGGTCTGATGGGGACGGAAGGGGACCAGAATAAGACAGGAAGCCTCTGTGCTGGATAGTTATGAAGCATGTGTGGTGGTGTTATGTATTTAAAAATCCTAAACCACCTACATTAGAATCATCTAAAGGGTGTGCAGTATACAACAGAAACAAAAAATGTAATATAATATAAAATCATCATGCGTGCCATAAAAGCATAACTAACAGAAATATAAAGACACAAGGTACACAATCTAACCTCAGAGGTCAGAAACAGCCTGGGCAAAAAACTATGCTTAAAGCATAGCTGTCAACTTTCAGATTTGAAACTAAGGGATCAGCAGCCTCACCTGCCCTGGGGACAGTCTACGGTGTATCCAACAATCCAGGATAGCAGTGGGAAACAGCGCTGGAATAAGGGGATTTCCAGCAAAATAAGGGAAGGTTGACAGCTGTGGCTTAAAGGAGTTGTCTAAAAGGGACGCGGGTGGCACTGTGGGTTAAACCACAGAGCCTAGGGCTTGCCGATCAGAAGGTTGGTGCTTCGAATCCCCACGATGGGGTAAGCTCCCATTGCTCGGTCCCAGCTCCTGCCAACCTAGCAGTTCGAAAGCACCTCAAAGTGCAAGTAGAGAAATAGGTAACTCTCCGGCAGGAAGGTAAACAGTGTTTCCTTGTACTGCTTTGGTTCGCCAAAAGCGGCTTTGTCATGCTGGCCCCATGACCTGGAAGCTATGCCAGCTCCCTCGGCCAATAATGCGAGATGAGCACCACAACCCCAGAGTCGGTCACAACTGGACCTAATGGTCAGGGGTCCCTTTACCTTTACCTTTAAAATGGATAAATGAGAGTTCCTCATGAATCACAGAGGGCATTTCAGATTAAAAGACTCAACATGGGAATTGTCTCCTTCTGACTTATCTTAGACTTCTATACAGCAGGCATCAGCCTACAAAATTCATGCCACAAAATATTCTACTGCTCTTGGAGAACTCATCCCACAAAATACTTGCTAATCTTATATGCTGCTAATATTTGCAGCCCCGGTTTGGTAGGTTATCAACTGCAAGACAGCAGGTGTGTCTCTGTGGGGGTGGGTGTAGCAAAAGGACAAACAGTTGTCCACAGTAAGGCATAGAAAATGCAAACTGTTACTGTACAAGCTACTGTCATGTTGAAGGTTGCTTCCAGATTGCCGTTATTGTGGAATCGGCACTGTTCATGCACACAAGCCTTTTGCAGTGTCCACACAATACTGTCATCATCAAAATGCCAGTGCATTCTTTCTGTACACTGACTCTGGATTTCCACTTAGTTCAGATAATCAAACGGGTACAAAAAATAACCCGATGCTCATCCCCTTTCTCTCCACAAGGTACTCTTCCACAGGTACAGGATTCTATGCAGTCCCTGGGCTCCTGCCACCTATGATGAAATCTTGTGGCTGGGGGCAAGGGAAAACAAATGCTCCATCTTGCATTGGTTGTTTGCAGCTGTGACTGAATGGCCAGAGAGCTGCAGTGGGAGCAGCAGTGTGCCTTTCATAGACTCATAGAATTGTAGAGGTAGAAGGGACGCTGAGGGCCATCTAGTTCAACCTCCTGCAATGCAGGAATCTCAACTAAAGCATTCATGATAGATGGCCATCAAACCTGAGTCCCAATTTGAGTCCCAGGATACCCTCTCTTTTGCCCTTGACATGGTCAGGCAGGCGCGCGCGCGCGCACACACACACACACACACACACACACACACACACTATTGACCCTGCTGGGGCTCAAGGTATCATCTCTCGCTTTCCAATCTCATGGTCAAAGGAATAAGCCTCTGGAGCCAGTGTGGACTGTGTCGCCCCTTACTTGGCGTGCTTTGGCTGCTTGTCAAAATATTTCCCTCTCTGGTTGGGTCTTGAGCCCTTGTTCCTGGGGGGGGGCTGCTTGTGTTCTCTGAAGGTGTGGGTGCTGTGTTGGGCATTGGGTTCTCTTCCTTTCTGCTTGTGGGCTGTGCTCCCGAAAAACAGATTTAAAGCAGCATACCGGAACTCTAAGCCCTGCTGGTAGGGACCTCTGGTCATAGCAGGGCTATCAAGGATAAATCCAGGAAGGCTGGTCATGTGCCACCAGGGTGACACTGATTCTGTTGTGGTTGTGGCGGTGCAAGTTTGTATGTATTCTCAGTGCATATCCTCCCTGCCATAAGCTCATTTTGTTGCTCCTTCCCTTCCTCATCGCGGTCACTGTCCCTGGTTGGTGGATTTGGGCAGCGTTTCCAGGACCAATGTGTCTGCTGTTTCTGTATTTCCCTGCTGTGTTTTGTCTCTTCCCCTCCTGGCCTAATATTGTGGCTGTTCTACTGCCTTGTTATACACAGGAAATGCTCTGCAGAAGTATTAAAATAAAGGCTTAAGCATTAGGCATAATTCGCACCACTGGTTCCCTTGCAGAGGCATTGAACAAATGTCCAGGAAGGAAAACAACTTGGGGCTTTCACCTGTTTCACAGTTATGTAATGTTTCAGGAGTGGGGGGGAGGTAGAAGATGTGTAAGTTATGCAGCACAGGCAAGAGAACTTGAGCTCTAAAAAACAAAACTGAAATTGCTGGCTTCACATGAAGAACAACTGTTCTATCATTCCAGTGACCATCGCAGGTGCCTCGGTTGAGCCATGCAGCAAAATTTGAAGTGCTGCTGGTAACAACATTTCAGTAACAAAAGTAGGTTTTTCTTTTCCAGAACGGGCAATAAGATTCCTTTTCATCTTGTGATCTCCCATAAGAGAGGCTCTTGTACATAGGGACAGCTGGCCTCTTTCACAGACTCTATCCAAAAGGCTGCACTAGACACAGAGGCTGTCCATAAGGAAAATAGGGAACAGGTGTTGCCATACTAGTGAGCTACATCTTTGGGTCCTCGGATGTTTCCTAAGTTCTTTTATACCATCGCTGAGAGTGGTGAAGCGGATGCAATAGAAGTGGTACTTCTGCTGCAATTGTTAAGGATGGTCACTAGGGTTAGGGTGGTTTCATTGTTACATTTACTGTATAAACATTTGTTTTTAAAGCTGTTTCCCGCTGCCATCCCGAATGGCGAAATATCCCATAATTCCCCTGGATTTCTTCCGGTGCCGCTCTGCCCATGTCTGGGCACCGGAAATCGGGCAGCGACGGCACCAGAAGTTGCTTCTATGCATGCGCTGCTGATCCCGTATTTTTCTAACCAGGACTTGGCAGCTATGCTTTTTAGTATAACCTTTTATAAGATTATCCTGTTCATAAAAAGCTACAACAATAAAATAATAATGAAAAAAGAGCATAGCGTGAGCTCAAACTAGGCAGTTTTATAGGAATTGGCATAATTCCAGGCAATCAGCTATTTGTTTTTTTAAAAAACAATACATTTAAAAATATTTATACTCTACCTTTTACATACAAAAACCTTTTGCAGGATGCCTTACAAATAGATAAAACACAATACAAGAAAATTTAAATGCTGCAGAATAATAATATTAAAAAAGCAGCAGCATAAAAGCCAGAGACTAAACTTTCACATTTTTTAAAGGTCGGAGAAAATATTTAAAAAGTGTCTCTGCCTAGTGCTGTTGTATCATAGGATGTCATACCATAGCAGGATCAAAAAATATATGCATGCAGTCATGCTTACACTTCATTTCTCAAGCATGTATACTTCCCATGTATAAGTATGAATCAATGCTCAAAAAATTAACATTAGAATGATTGCATGAAATTAAACCCATTTAACTAATGACTAGGGTGACACCTAGCATGCTTTGCATATTCTGTTTCAGAATAAATGAATACAACCAGGATGGTTTTGCATTTGCTGGCATGCATGGATCAGATACTGTGTGTATATATATATATATTCTCTAATTTTATGAATCATCCATTGATTGTTCAAGACAGCAATTGCAACAACATACTCTGCTTTCTTTCACATCCAGAAATGAAATTGGATTGTTACAATGAGCCATTGTCTGGAGATAAAGTCACTGTCTCTCACAACAGCTGTGAGTAGTCTGGCACCACGGCAGTTGCCCATACTGTTGCACAGGAAGAATAAGCATGAACCGTAATGTTAATGCATAGCCTACTTAGTGTGAAGAAAGAGAGATGCTAACATATGCACCTCATTGGAAAAAAGCAAAAACAGGCAAACAGGGGGAGGGGAGCCTGGGGATGTTGGCCATTTGTTCAGAAAAACCAACACCAACAACTCAGAAGTACAAAATACAGATGTGAAATCTAGAGCTGTGTTGTTGTTTTTCCCTTTTGAATTTAGCAATCAGACTTTGCTGGGAGTGGAAATAAGCTTGAGAAGTAGCATCCTGATGTCATTATGGTAGATTTTCTCAGAAGCTGCCATGGAAGAGAACGAATAGGTTTGGAGAAAGCTGGATTTGAAAGCAGGCAGAATGACTGGAAGTTAATTGCTGAGGCCATGAGACAACTGCCCTTTCATGTCGCCGTGTACCTTGTTGCCTCGCTCTTCCTTAGGCATGGAGTTCTTTTTCATCTTCAGGGTGTGAGCTTGCTTTTGCCAGGTACTGGTAATTGATGTACAATCTTCAGGGTGTGAGCTTGCTTTTGCCAGGTACTGGTAATTGATATTACCGGTAGGTCTAATTTAAGACAAGCAAACTCTCATCTCCTCATCAACATACAGTATGATCTTTCATATTGGTCAGAGTTGAAAATCCCTGTTTGCAACAATACATCGTCGGGAACTGTAGAAGAAGAACCAATGTTATAGAAGAGAGGCATGTCCTCAGTATCGCTTGATGTTCTTGCTCTCGTTTTGAAAATATATCTATTGATATTCTGCAAATATAAAAAGATTGTGCTTTAATCTTCCTGCCACACTTGCCATCCTCTCCTGCCACACCCATGTGCCACGCCCTTTGAGAACCACCAACCTAAGATAATGCATGTTTATGTGCTATTTTCACCAATGCATGCAGTTTTAATGTACATTTTATCCCAGTATATGCATTTTTTGTATGCATTAAATATGGACTAAATCAGATCTCTCCCCCATCCCTACTCTCCATTGGCTTCCATCTGTAGAAAGGAGAGCTGCTGGCAGAAGGTGATTCTAGCGGCTTGAATACCTTAAGGGGCTTCTCTCCTGCTCCTTAATGTGAAGTTAGTAAAGGTAAAGGTAAAGGGACCCCTGACCATTAGGTCCAGTCGTGACCGACTCTGGGGTTGCGCGCTCATCTCGCATTATTGGCCGAGGAAGCCGGCGTATAGCTTCCAGGTCATGTGGCCAGCATGACAAAGCTGCTTCTGGCAAACCAGAGCAGCACATGGAAACGCCGTTAGCAGGTGGCAAAGTGTGCTCAAGATCAGAATTGTTGCTAGAACAACATGCTCACCTGGCATGTATTTCAAAAACCTTACTGGGCAAGGGTGCAGGGGTAAATTTCTTATGGATGTACCCATCATGTTTTTATGTGCAGCACCAGGCTCAGCTGGAGAGGTGGGAAGGTGGGGTAGACCTACAGATAGCATCTTCTTGGCCACAGGTATCCAGTACATCTTTGAGGGTCTGTACATGATCTTGGGCTCCAGAGGCAGGGTTGGGATTTTGCTAGTGCGTCAACCACCCAAACAGTCCTCTTACTCAAGCTGATGGAGGTGGTCTTGAGTGTGACATTGATATTGGCATTGGGGGGGGGGGCTTCAGCAACCATGCTGGGACTACCTCGTCTAAAGTGCCTGAGGACGCCATGGTCACCAAGTTAACCATGGGTCCATTTCAAAGAATATCAGGACCAACACATGTCGCAGGACAGATTTTAGATCTGGTTTTCTGCACAGTTATGAGGGAACATGTTTGGAAGCTGGGGGAGCCAGATATGACTCCAGTTGCTACGGTATCTGGTCACATTTCCTTTCAGGGCTGCTCAAAAGCTTTGGAGTTCCACCCTAGCTTGACTCTGGTCCAGATGGCTTTCTTATGGGCTGGAGGTGGGAAGAGTTTCCTGTGAGGAATCTTGTTCACATTATTATTATTATTATTATTATTTATTTATTTATTTATTTATTTATTTAAAGATTTTCTTGATTTACAGAAATGTGTGCAATGTCTCTTGTGGTCTCTGCTAGTTGGGATGAGAGGATCATGTGGGTAATCAACACAATCATTCCTACATGTCCTCGTTTAGGAAGCAATAGAGCAAACGTCTTCACACCATTCTTATTAGGGCTGCTAAGTACTGATCAGTGAAAGCTTCTCATTTCTCCACCTGTATTGAAAGAAAATAAAATGCAATACAGTAGTGACATCTAGTGATCATATCTTAATAATGCAATAGAGACCTTTGGATTTTAAGGGTTTTACACAAGGTGGCTTTACACAAGTGGCTTGCTAGTTCACTTTCCAGGACTGAAAGTGAAATGTAACTTTCATTTTTGTTAAAGTGTCTTTCCTGCCTTCTTCGCTCTTCTGCTTTTCTGATGACCTGTTGCCATGTGCTACAAAGCTTTTACTGGCAGCTCAGTTTGCATCGGGTAGATTTCATGTTCTGCAGAACTACAAAAAAACTGAATTGCAGGTGGTTGTGGCACTTCCTTTTCAAATTCAGCTAAGTTTTGGAATTTATTTTAAAGTTGCCATTTGAATCCATTGCCTCAGATTTAACTACATGTCGTGAAAAAGGTCCTGATCTGATGCAGCAGCAGGCTACTGCACACACATTGTCAGAGAATTAGAGATATTCTCCAAGCAAGCGATGAGAGCTGAGGGGCGCAGGCTTATACTCTATTAAGCCACGTGTTCCAGCCTTTGACTGCCAATGTTGCTGATGATCCACTTGTATCAAGGGAGGTGTCTGGAACACTGCACGCCCAGCACAAACCTAGGCACATTTTCTCTTTAGTAACTCAGGGCACTCCCAAACAACCTGTTTGTTGAGCATCCATCCTGATTTTGCTATTTCTGCTATTTTGTGAGCATTCATCCCAATTAGTTTGTGGGGAGGTTAGAAAACGTCGTGTTATACCGCACTGTCCAGTACATTTCCCTGTCATTTCCTTACCTCAAAATGTCTGACCTTTTTGGAAAGCAGGTTTGTTGCACAAGAGCTCTAAATCAACTTGAAATGCATGGCCTGAATTTGCCAATATGTGATTGAATCCTGCCCAAATCTAGAGACCGTTTGGCAGTGCCTTACTTAGGAGGTTATTACACCTCCTCCTTCACCCTGTCATGCTCCTTAATGCATAAGCTACCATTTCTCAGAAAAGCTACCTTTGGGAAAGTCACAAGAACTGCATCTTTCAAAGTTCACCCTCTCTCTTTCAAAGTGGGCAAAAAAAAAATCACCCCAACCCACCCTTTTAGCTTTCAATCCAGCTTAAATTTGTTTGGCACATCAGGAAACTGAAGTGATATTTATATCATTCTAAGCAGCAGGCTATTCTGGTCCCAGTAGCAGACTCCATGGTAGAAAAAGGCTGTTTTTGCCAAGACTTCTGAAAAAAAAATGTCTGGCAGGAAGCTGCACACCAGAATGAGAAAAGCCTCTCTCCTATGTGCAAGCACTTGCTGGTGATCTTTGCAAGTGGTGCCTACATAGCACTTGGGAACTGATTTGTTAGAAGGACAGAATCTAATTTCACTCTGCCTTCACACACCTCCCAAGACTGCTTACGAAGCAAGAGTATAAAAGTAGGCATGAAGATGTTTGCTCCCCTCCCCTCTATGTCATCCCCCTTTCCGTGGGCTTGGGCTTCCCTACTTTCCACTCTTAACAAATTCTGGTTTTAACTAAAATGACTTCCAGTCTTGGAGGCATGCACTGTGCGCCAGGGCTTTGTCTCTCTTAGGTCATTTACATCTCCACCCACCCACTGCTTACATTCCAATTCATATAACTGCATTGATAAAACACCGCCAAAAATGCAGGGATTGTACATATGATTGCCATCATCATGGTTCTTTTTGTAGGTGCTGCTCCTGCATTTTGGGAAAAGGCCAAAGAAAGATGCTCTTGATACACTGTATATACAGTATGCCCTACCCATCACTTGAAGGTTACATATAAAAGTCCTCTTGAAATAGTAAAGGCACTTTTTCTGGTCACTTTTTTTAATTTGGCACTTTTTCTGGTCACCAGATGCATTTACAAACTTGGATAACTCCAATGAAGAGGAAGGAGTTGTAGAGAATTTGCTGCATTGCTCATTTCATTCTTCATTTGCAAGGAAATACACGGGTCCCCTCCTTTGAGAAGGTCAGCAAAATTTCCTAGGAGGCAGGTACATGACTGTTACAGAAAGGTTCATTCTTATGCACCAGCAAGTACACATTGAAGTATTTTATCTGTATATGTAAACTGTTTTCTGGTTTTCAACTTACGATGTTACTACACTTGATCTTAGCCAAAAGGCCAAGAAGTTCACCTTAGAAGTACAGTGAGATGCACCGCCAAGCAGAAGCTGTTTTTCATTCCCTCAGCTCCCTTGTGACACCAGTAAATCCAAAATCAGATTTAAAACACTTCTTCTATTGTCTTCACAAAAGACATAGAAGACCTTGTACTTGCATGAAGGCAATCCAAGTTTTGTTTCCCCTCTGCTGCCAGTTCTGGAGAAATTTAAACAGAAGGGAGCAAGTAGCAATGCGTGGGCAAGTCAATGTTCCATGCACCCACGTCAATCAAACTGCATAGGGCAAAAGAAAAGAGGGCAATAAAAGGGCACTGTCTCTGCCAGACAGAAACAAGCCCTCACTGCAAGAGGACATGTGAAGCACGGCAACTTGAGGCGTTTCCCATTCCAAATCAAGAACAGGCTCTGGAGCTGAAACAAGACCCAGGCTCCAATAAAGTGGATTATTTCCAAGCATTTGAGAAGCTTCGGACAGCTGCAGCTAGGATGAGAAGTCTCACAGTCCAGGGTGAAAGAAGAACAGGGACAAAATCAAAACTGCTTCTTACCTAGAACTGAGCCGAATGCCCTTGTCTGATGAGCCTAAAGGATATAAACAATATTGCCGAGGTCTCTTGGAAGAACTGCCCAGATGACATGATGCTTAAAGAAAATCTAGTTTCAAGGCTTTTTAGCAGACCCAAGGGCACAGAAGATTTTGCAGAAACTAACGAGGGCACATCAAATATTTCGGGGCTTCGAGACAGCTTGGACGAAGTCCAAATGAGCAACTGTAGCGAATATCCCCACTCGAGCAATGACAGCTCAACAAGTCAGAGTTCCTGGCAGGACCACTTTGTCACTCTAAAGCAGCAGATGGCCAGGCAGAAGGCAGAGTACGAAACTAAGATTTCAAGGTAAGAGCTCCGTCCCTGAAATTTCTAATGCATTTTCCTTTGGGTTTCTCAGGGGCAATAAAATCCCTGGTCTTCAGCAAGCACTTTTAATCCAACCCAACTCTAGCTGTTCCAGGTTCTCTTCCCTTTCTGGGAGTTTTCTCCCCCGAAATAGGTAGAGAGGTTCACCTGCTAGCTTCGGTTTGTGCCTCCAAGTTCCAGGGTTAAGAGTATTAATCCCTGTATTTCCAAACCTCTTTTTAAACAGGAGTCTTTTGCCGCTCTGCCAGATATCACTCAGCCTGTCAAATTGTATCTCTGCCCAGCTGTCAACTTGTATCTCAAAGTTACTCTATTGAAGCGCAACCAGACATAATTGTGTCCAATATGTATCCAAAAGAAGGGAAATCTTGTATTCCAAAGTTGCTAAATGGCTATGACCTTTAAAGGAGTAATGAACATGTCTGTGCTTTGCCAGAACAGTATTTTCTTCCAGAAAGGCCAACAGAAAAATATGACTGGCACGTACTGGGTGGCTTTCTGAATGCACGTTTGTTGGGTGGTGGTGGTTTTCAATAGCAAAAAGATAGGTGTGTGTACTTTTCACCCTCCCTCTTTATTTACAACAATCCTACTGCATCTTGCAATGAGTCTTGGACTCCTGGGGATAATTTCCATTCCCCTGCCCTCCACCGGCCCCCTGTAGTCAGTGTGGTTCTGTAAGTGATGAATGTGTGAAGATTGTGATTCCAAACAGCAGCAGGCATAATAGATACAGAGATTGATCTGGTCATAGATGTGATGGTTATAATAATTTTGTATCAGGTCATGTGAGAAAAGCAACAGTATCCTTCTTTGAATTGTGTCTTATTTATAGGGCCAAGAATGAAGCTCTTGAAAAGTGCTAGGCTTTAAAAATCACTAGGTCAAAAGACCGCCAGGAGAAAGGTGGACTGCAAAATGCTAAATGACACTGTCTGTTTATGCCAACAGCCTGGAGCAAAGGAACAAAGAATTGCAGTTAGAGATTAAAGATCTGCATTCGAAACTGGGTTGGCAACGGAAGTGGCATTGCTTGGTGGAAATGAAAATGCGCAACACAGAGAGGGCGCACAAAGATGCGGAGAGAAGGAATGAAGCACTTCAGAGGGAAATGGAAGAGTTTTTTGATACTTTTGGAGAATTAACACATGAAGGAAAGATACCAGAGCAGATTGGTCAGAACTTATAGGGAGTGACTGGCCTTGATTCTGGCTCCCCTCTGCCGCCACTCCCATTTTCTTACTACTTCCAAATGTAAAAGGTGGAAATCCTGGACTTTTCAGAGGAATATAACATACCATGATTATATAAGATTCTTCTTGCTTATATTTTAAAATACTTCTATATGTTGTAAAGTATGTTGTGCAATGCTTAATTCAAACAGTTAATGCAGAATTCAGGGTTACACACTATGATACCATTGACCATGGCAGGCTGCTGGATTGGCTCCGTGGCATGAATATGGGGGCATTGGTTCTAGTTTCAGCGTTGTGCCCAGAAAGTAGCACTGATAAAATGTTCCTCGGGCCCATGGCAGTTATGCTATGGGATCCCACAAGGCACTCTTTTATCCCCAGTGCTATTCAACACTAAATGAAGCCAATGAGAGCAGTCATTGGGAGTTTTGGAACAAGGTGCCGTTCATATGCTGACGATACTCAGCTCGGTTTCTCCATTGCATGTGATTTAGGAGCAGCAGTGAAAGACTGGGACTAGTGCCTGGATGCAGTGATGGGCTGAGTCTGAACTATGGGAAGAAAGAGGACTTTGGGGTAGGTAGTTCTTTGATCTGGGATGCAGGCCCAATTACCTGCCCTGGATGGGGTTGCACTCCCTCTGAAGGAGCAGGTACATAGTATGCTGCTTGAACCACCATTGTGACTTAAATCTCAGGTGTCCTCTGTGGCTAGAAGTGCCTTTTATCAGCTTCAGCTGGTATGTCAGCTACAGCCATTCCTGGATAGGGGTAACGTGAACACTGTAGTTCATGCTTCGGTAACAATCAAGCCCCAATTACTAAGAGACGTGCGTTGGATTTCCATTTGCAGGCTCACAGTTCTTGTACGCATGTTCAAAGCCCTGAATAACTTAGGCCCACAATACCTTAGGGAAGGCATGGCCAAACTTGGCCCTCCAGATGTTTTGGGACTACAGTTCCCATCATCCCTGACCACTGGCCCTGTTAGCTAGGGATGATGGGAGTTGTAGTCCCAAAAAATCTGGAGGGCCAAGTTTGGCCATGCCTGCCTTAGGGATCTCCTTACCCTATGCATCCCAAGTTAATCACTGAGGTCATCCAGGAGAGCATCACTATGGGCCAGAAGCATGACTCATGTCAAAGAGTTACGCTTTCAAGGGTCCAACTCTATGGCACTCCTTCCCCCAGGAAGTTAAGACATGCACCAGCCCTAGAGAGTTTCAGATGCATGGTCAAAATGCTTTATTACAGACAGTTTTTTAACCCTGAATGCTTCTCAATATAACTTTCTACTTTTAATTAAAAAACAATCCTTTGAGAGTTTAAATTCTTGAGATTTTAAATTTTGGAGGTCTTTTTTCTTTCTTTCCAGGGGACAATCCCATATCATGGGGTATAGTCTGCTATCTGTGTTACTGTAATGATGGGCAACATGGATAAAGAGAATGAAGACCCATTCACCAATCTGTGTGGCAATCATTTAGAAATGTATACTGAAAGAGAAGGCAGATCCTCTTATCTCACCATCTCCCATTCCTTAGAACAGGGACGTCCAACTCCCAAGAGACTGTGATCTACTTCCAGAATAAAAAAACTGGCAGTGATCTACCCAGGGTTTTTTTTGGGGGGGGGGCGGACCCAAAGTTGTTGAGCTTTTTTTAGGAGGGCAGGCAAAATTCACTCACCGGATGATTGCTCAGCAAACAATAAACTGCACTGTCCATCTTCCATTTTTGCAATTGAGAGCCAATAAACAAGGGGGCGGGGGCAGATGTTCTTTGAGCCCGCAATTGACCACTAACACCTGGTGATCGACCTGTCGATCACAGTCAATCAGTTGGACAGCCCTAGCTTAGAATAATTATAATATGGAAATAAAGACAAAAGGAGGCGGCGGCAAGCAGGCAGGCAAACTCAGGAGGAAGGCTGCTTACGTGTTCAGTATCTTTGCAAAGGAGGATGGGGAGAAAACCAGAATAAATTAGCCATGCCTCCATTGACCCATTTGACTGTCCTACCAGGTCCAGTGGTTACTAGCTGCCATTGCCAAGAAGGAAGTCAGAACAGTGGGTGTCTGGCTAAGTGGGAACCACATGTATACTTTGGGTTCAATGATGGAAAAAAGTGAGATAAATTTAACAAAGTAAAATAAAAACGAATGTGGCATTCCAGGTCCCAGCATTAGCCACTAACACAACAAAGAAGGTACATGGCCTTCTTTATTACAAAGATTGGGTAGAATGTTATATATCCAGAAAAGCTACCTCTCATGCAGAAAACCACATTGGAACAAAAAAATTATTTTCCACAACAGAACTCATATAGCAAAAAGTTCTTTTAGTTATAATACAAAAGAGGGTTGTCCCCCTACCCCCTCCAAAAATTACACAAAATGCAACTATGAAATCCAACTGGGTACAAACTTTGCATCATAAAAAAATTGTTGGGGAATGTAGAGGTTCAATAAATTAAAACTCATTGTCATTTCAAAAATCTGCAATTCCCTACTGAGTTTTTAAGTGTACTGGCCTATTTTACAGAATACCGTAAAAAATTTCCATTTGTAACCAATTTTGTTAACTTTAAAAACCTGTGTGTAATGGGAAACCTTGCCCCAGAAACAAAATGTTGCTTTCCTGTTTTATATTTCAAGCAAGGATAGTCAAGGAAAAGGTTTCTAGAAGTGGTTTTTAATTTTTGTAGGTAGGACAGCTAACCCGTGTGTCCTCGAGATGTTGCTGGACTATGACTCCCATAAAACCTGACTATTGGCCCTGCTGGCTGACGCTGGGAGTTCACAGATTATCTGGATGGCACAGATTAGCTCCCCCTGTTGTATATGGTCAATAAATTTGCTTGCTTTAAATGCAAGGGGCCTGAAAGAACATCACATGTAGATGATACCAGGCATGTATCTAAATATTCACAGTGGCATTATTATAGCATTTGTAGTTTTCATGTTTCACATGATCCTGGAGTATTCTAATAATCATCTACACCACCTCTAAGGTTTCCCCTCCACCCAGCTAGTAGTTTATCCATATTTCCCGCCACCATTCCAAAGAAGTATAGAAATACTCATGTTGAGATACAAAAACCAGAAAGCCAGAATTCTTATATACATTTTGTCCACATTTATTTCATTTTTACAGTGGCTTTAATATAGATGTTGAAAGACAAGACTATTGGGGAGAAATGGAAACCCAAATTAAAATAAGACTAAAAGCTAACACTTAATAATTCACTATTAGTAGCATTATTTTCAGAAGTTGAGTTCTGAGGGGGGAGGCATCTAATCTTGTTGAAGGAGCCATGGTATAAAATAATTCACTTCCATTTCCCACAGAACATTGCACAAGCATCAAGAATGAAATGTGTCAAGAGCCTCCTTTAGTACACAGAACAGGTCATTTGATGTATCAATACATTGAGATTTCAAAGGTTTAGTCTGAAAGCACATTTCAAACTGACACAATCAATGACCCAAGACTCCAAACATGGTGAGGATATTAGGGCTTGATGCTATTTTTCTGTAACAATTTGTATATGTAAATCACTTGAATACAGGCACATACATCGCAGCACATGTTTTACAGGGAATAAACAATATTGTAAAAACAAAGGCTTATGGGGTAAATCTGAAAGATAAAAATGCAGATATGAGGAAACAATTTAAGGCTGTTTGTTGAAAACAATATTTTAATGGAGAGCTCTCCAATAGTTCACCTACACATGTTACAGGCATAGTGTACTGGGACCTTCGGTGTAAGCGCCATTTAAATCAATGAAGGCCACCGACAGCTTACTCATTTTGACTGGGCTTGTACAATGGAAGTTCCAAACATTCTGCCCTAAGCCAAAATCTAGCTGGATTGTTTAAAGTTACTGGAAACTAGGGGAACAGCTAACTATAACATCTGTTAGCCCAGGACTGCCAAATTCAACCAGTGTGGCTACAGTTTAACTTCGGTGGCAACACAAGTCTTCAGGCTGATTCACACATCAACTTTTGGGGCTTTCAAACCACAGTGATGTGGCCAAGTTACTACAGTGCGATAACACACCCATAGTGAAGCAACTCCTGGTTTAGCATAGCACTGCAAATACTTGAAAAATGTAATCAGCAAGAACAGCATTAAGGTTGTGTGAATCAGCCTCTGGAAATCACTGGAGAAATTCTAGAAAAATTAACAAGGACTTGAGCATCTACCACAATATAATATTTTAGTTTTAAGAGGAGGGATATTTGGAAAATGCTCAAAAGTTCACCTAAGGTTTTTATTCAAAAGTTTGGCTGGACTGAAATGCTTTGTGTATTGCCTTTAATTAAATACTTCATTGATTTTAAATTTAACAGTTACATTTGGCCCTTGAAAATATGTTTCATGCATTGCCCAGTAAAAGACTTGGAAGAGGAAACAGCATTTTTTTTTGTATAAATCTACATTTCCTTCAGTATTCCACAGTAACTTTTTGTAAAGAAAACCCAAACACTCTGGAAAAGGACAATAGCTAAACATAAACCAACAACCATTTAAAAATATATGCATATAAAAATGTCAACCATATTGCTATGCCAATTCTTGTTGAAAAAATTCATGTAGGCATCAAAAATTCATTACAAAATTGTGCACATTTCTTTTTTGTTTCAGTCACCACTGTTTCCCCTAAAAGATGATAGCACCTCACAGTAGCATCTGCTATGAAAAAGTGGGAAGGTTACAGCTTCGTTTCTCATGTGCACTTCTACAGCAATCAAATATGGCCATCATTAACATACATACATAATTCACCTTCATTATGAATGGGAGAAAGATGATTAAGCTGTCCTCTGTGTTTCAGTCTAAGGCACATAGTGCAGCACTAAAGCCCTATATCTGCAAAAAAAACAACATGTGTACTTGCAAGAGAAATACTATGGAAAGAACCAGGGCTTCTCACTGAGATGGGATCCCATCTTTGTATACATTTTATATAAATTGCCTGTCTAACATGTACAAGGGTTGATTCCTGCAAGCTTATCTGGACTACTTTCATAGCATAAATATTGGAAAGCTAATTTATGATGCATAGCCAAAGATTATAATTTTTTTTAAAAAAAAATCTAATGAAGAACCTGGTTGCTAGCAGTAATTTCTAATCCAGAAAGACATAATGCACTTAAGTCCCATTAATTTAACAAGCTCACAGCCAAGTGCACACAGATCTTGGACAGTTTGAAAAAGCACTTAACCATGGATTTTGAAACTCAGCTTTATATTTCAGGGTTATTTCCACCTGACATTAAAGTACACTGACTTTTAAGCCAGAAAATGCACATCCAAAATGTTTAAAAATAGTTTTATTTATTTTTTAAATCAATATCTTGTTTTAAACTAGTCTCCTCCCCAGAAGCCCTAACTACAATGATATTAATTCAGTCCACAACAGGCACAGCAACACACAGCGTGATCCCTGTTGACATATGAGCCTGTTTCTCCCCACCTCTCCACAGCATGTGTAAAAGGTTATGGACAGTCGGCAGACAAGGGTGTTACAGGGAACTGGGGTATTTGGGTGCACACAAACACACCCCTTCCACATCCCATCTAGCCCTCCTGCTTTGCTTGGGCTAGAGTATCTGGCTCCAAGCTTTCATTTTTTTTTGACTGAGCAGAGGGAATACATTAGATGACCATAAGGGATGAATGCTGAAGCACCAATCTCCCATTACACCCATAGATGAGCACCAGAGGGGAGAGGAGGAAAAATTCCCTCATATGCATTATGGAGATCCCTACGCAAGCAGCTACTGTGTTAGTGCTGGACTGTATCAACTCCAAACACTTTAAATAAGTAAAGATTGTGTAATGAGAGAGGAGGCATGGTTGTGTTTAGAAGAGCCCTAAAGTGCTTAAAAAAACAATTAACAAAACAGATTGCTGTGCAAAAATGCAGGCACTCTTTCAGAAAAATTAAGCAGCAACATGACAAAGTAAAAATTAAAATCTTAAATACACAATTTGAACCTTAAGTACATTTTCTTTACCATTTTGGAATCATTAGAACCAAATGAATTAAGGAACCAATTAATTTACTACTTCAAAGTAGTATATTTCTACTTTATTTTTACAAATTCATAAACGTATTGAAATATAGGACCCAGGCTTATCTACAATATGCACAATGAGTTAATGGCAGTGAAATCCACAATCAGAATTACAATTATAAAAATAAAATACAATTGTTTTATAGTTTAAAAATGAGAACACGTGTTTTCCTTTTGCTTTGTTCATATGAGAAGATGGCTTGTAATTCTTCAACACAAGAGATTCTCAACATGCATACCAAGCATAAAATTAAAAAAATATTACATAAAGGTATTAAAAGTAGAATCTAAACAAATTATCTTATAATTTTGGTTCACTGTTTTTCATACCACAACATATAAAAAGTGATCTCAGCAACATTGATGGTGAAGTTATGAAATTAAAGATCAGGCAAGTCAGCTGAGGGAATTTAACCTGACTCCAAGTTCTGTATCTGGAAGCAGATGTGCACATCACATTAACTTCAAGTATGTTACCTAAGTACACACATGTCCAGGAAAACATTTAGCTCCAACAGTTTCACTAAATGTAGCATCAAGCCCTGATCAATTCCATACTACATACACTGACTTCATCTGTGTGCAGAATTTTACAGACAATGTTCATACTGAATTTACAAAATGTTGATCAGCCTTTCCTAAGCTTGCAGTTCTGCACTCAGTTTAATAATCCAGTTCCCTACATAAACTGTATTGCTGCCAAGACTGGACCAGTATTCTCTGAGGCATAGTAAAGAAGGATGCCTCTGTACTTGGGGGGGGGGGGGGAATTCCAGATATTTATAAGGAATGCTATCCAGCATGCATCTTGCACATTATTATGGCCAGCAATTCTGTTTCGAAAAACCGATCTCATTTTAGCTACTGCAGCTTTTAGTTTTAGTCCAACCTAGCACAAATTTGCAAACTGCATACGTATCTTCCCACTTAACTCCTGGGGTGTTAAGTTGTAGCCTAAAACTACAGGTCCATTCTTCCTAATCTTAATTACCTTGAGCCTAAATTCAAAGAACCATACACCTAGTTCCACATAGTCCAAGGAGCTTCAGAGCAGCCCCCTCCCACAGTACATGGCAAGTCTCTCTTGAAACTGAAGAGAGTTTCAAAACCAGTTTGTGATATGGCCCATGGTGTTCAAAGGAAAATAAGAGTAAAAAGGTCTGCTGGGCTCACCTAACTTAGAAATCTGGATCCTAGACCCTTCTTCGAAAGCAAAGAATGAGGAACTGGTGGCCCTCAGATGTTGTTGGACTCCCACCACCCCAGAAAGTATGGCCAATGGGCAGGGATGATGGGACTTGCAATCCAACAACATATGGAGAGCCATGGGCTCCCCATATCTACTTGGAAGTTCATACATTCCATAGAAAATCATGTAAACCTATAACAGTAACAAAATGAGTTTAAAATTAAGCAGCTCATGCTGAAACACAGGACTTGAAAGGATGGATCCGTGGGGGTACAGCTGTTTTGTTTTTAAACCCACCACCAAATATAACACATGCAGATGCCTAGGTTAGCCCAAAAGTAAACATTTGGGTACATAAATAAACCCTTGTTATTAGATTTAACCAGCCTGAACTATTTGATAAATTTAGTTTTACTGAATAGGAAATGACACTATTTCAGAGGCTGTGTATAAACCTAAGCACACAGGAAGCACTCTTCCACACATTACAGGAAGCAGCAAAAAGCACTAGTGACTTGAGTCTCTTTTCATACTTTCATTGTACATATTATGGACATTTAAGGTATGCAGAACCCTCTGTTAATTTCCTTTTTTGCCACTTCCCCAAACGTACCAAAGCAGCTGTTATCTATTTGGTATGATCTGTGCAGATACGTGCCTCTCTTTATATAATTAATCATAAATATGCATGTTCACACAAAATCATTTCTTCAAAACACTTTCTACAAACAATTCAGACTGAGAATGGGTTGCTTCTAATTTCCATAATGTTCTGAACAAATGACAAGGGTACATGCAAAAACAGTTTTTACATCTACTCCACCTCTGCAATGCCATTCAGCTACTCAGTATTATGTTTAAAGAAATATGTAGAATATAAAATCTCAACATTTAATAGCCAATTTTCTTCATTCTCCCTTTCAGGTGAGCAGTTAAGTAGAACTATTGACAAAGAATGGCGGTTTAAACATTTCACAGTATTGCCAGAGCATGCTATAGTAGTCTCATGATGGGATTTTGTTACTGAAAGACAGCCATACTTGATTACATATACACATAAAGAGCTTTTAAAAAGGTGAACATTTAAGTGGCTCAAACACACCAAACTACAAAAGACAGAAAATATTTAAAGGAATAAACTTGATCCAAATTGTAGGAAGAAATGACCTAACTGAATTAGCCTCCACTGCTAGAACTTTAAAAATAGCATGGATAAGTTTGAATCCATGTTTTATCATACTTACATTCTTTTGTGGCAACAAGACCAATGTGCAAATTTAGGTTTCAGGTTTAGTTCTAATACATACTCAATTAATAGATATAGATTCTGGATTCTTAAATTAATAAGTGCTAGAATTACCTATTTTGAAGCTGCTGTAGATACAGGATAATGATACCCAAATGCTAACTAGTAAACTTATGGAAGTAGCCCACTGGGTCATGTTTTCCCACTGTCTGCCCCATACTTATGTTAGGTCTACCTTTCGGTAATGAAACTGGTAAAAAAAAATACCTTATCACTTGATTTACTGGAATAACATTACCTATACTAGAAGAAAACAGTTTGCAAATATGTATCTCACTCATTTACTGCAGGGGTGCATTCCTTCCTGCACAACCTTCCGGAGGCCATAAGACAGTGGTGGATGGGCAAAAGTGGGTGGCACAATAGGAGCAATTCTTATCTTTGTACAGTAAGTTACATTCCGGCCATGCAAAAGTCAGAGGCTTCTGCACCCACATATTGCTCCATCCAGGCAAGCAAGAGGCACTATCACAGTTCAAGGAAACATTCCAGCCAAGCAAAAGCGCTCAAGGCAGGACTGAGCAGGGCCAATGAGAGGCAAGGCCTGGGATGGGGCAGGACCCAGGAAGAATTGCACAGGCCAGGCAGTGAGGCAGGAGGGGCTGCATCTGGGACCTGGGGGTGGGGTTCTCCACCACTGATTTACCGAGTCTCATCCTTTTGACTCAGGCAGTTTATAATAGAGAATGAAATATTACAATTAACGTATTTTAAAATAAGAACAGGAAAAAGTGGAGATGCTAGGTGACAAGGCAACAGTACTTCCAAGTTGGTGAAAATATTACCTGAGCAGAGACGTGTGTGTGTTAACTATATTTCTTTGACATTCTATGTGAAGGCTCATTATAAATTACGAAGGACCACCCAGTCATGTAAGCTCCCAGCTCTGGTCTGAAGTGGTACAGCCCAGGTTTGCCACTTGAGAGAACTAAGCCCTATAAAAGCATTATATTGAAGAAAAGTGTTATGAGATCTTTAAAAAGATCTGTGTTTTTAGACAGTGATGCAAGGCTGCTTTCTAATGAACATGACATATCTCACCCAACACTATACAGTGGTACCTCGGGTTAAGAACTTAATTCGTTCTGGAGGTCCGTTTTTAACCTGAAACTGTTCTTAACCTGAGGTACCACTTTAGCTAATGGGGCCTCCTGCTGTCGTCGCCGCGCGATTTCTGTTCTCATTCTGAAGCAAAGTTCTTAACCCGAGGTACTATTTCTGGGTTAGCGGAATCTGTAACCTGAAGCATTTGTAACCCGAGGTACCACTGTATAAAAATTAAGCACAAACTTCACTTTTGCTGCCAGTAAGCTATAACCAGAACACATTTACATTCCATTCTCCTCCACACTTCAATCCAGTAATTTTGCTCTTCCTGTGAGCTGAACTAGTTGCTCATCACACTATTGAAGCACAAGCCTCTGGTTGCTTTAATAGCTCCAGTGCCCCAGCCTTCACACAACTCACTAGAGTCCTTGGGTATTTCTGCCCCACCCACCCCTTTCCCACCTGGAAAAACTTTGTGTGTGATAATCCTAAGGTAACGCTGAAGCATGAAACAGAGCCCAGTCTCTGTTGCAGTACACAACATTCAGAAAAGAATACTCCAATTACTAGATACTTTATACAAAGTATACATACATAATCCTTGAATGCCCCACATTTATGAAAATATTTTCATAGTGGTTCTGGAAGTACAATGTACATTTTGAAACATGTAAATCCTATAAAACTAACATACATTAACACTATTTACAGTGACACTAATTTTTATGACTAGTTTCTCGTCACTTAATTAAGTTATACTGGGATAAATCTGCATATGAATGTTAAATCTCTTTTTATTAAGCAAACATTGAAGCATACATTCTTAGTTAAAACATAGATTTCTATTTTTATATTTATAAGTATAATCGATAATTTAGACTCTCTTCAAAGAATAGCTTAATAAAAATGCTACTTTAAGCAAGTCAGAGTTGCTCTGCAACACCTCCTTATTCAACTTTTTGTTAAATACATTGAGTTGTATCAAACCCAATGGGAGGAAGGCTGCATCCCTCACCCTGCAGATACTATAGAATTACACTATAGAATGAAAAATAATGCCATAGTTATGCAATGATACTTTTTAAAAAGGAGTAATTTTCTTTCTTGTCTGTGTTCAGCTTTAGCAAAAGAAGTCAGGGAGGATTCTTTGCGTACTTTACATCTTTAGATACAGAGATTTAGTAGGAAGTCATTTCAACATTCACAGCCAGTAGAATGTCAGACAACATTATGAATCAAGCTTTGGGGGCCAAGATGTCAGACAACTTTAACTCTTATTCTAGAACTTATCATCTCACTTGTTCCCTGCTACTCTTGTCTCTTTCTTCCCTCGTGTTCCTCTGCTGTTTTCCCCCTGCTGAGTGTTAATTTGGGACACCAACCTGTCGAAGTGCCATCCATATGGATCCTGCTATACAAGTGCAGGTGTCCCCCCACATACACAGGGCTTATTCTGGGCACCCACGCGCATAAGTGAAATCACATAATCCCACATAAGTGTGAAGCACCCTCTAAAAAGATTCCCCTGCTCTCTAACTCTCTCTCCCACTCTCCACACGACACTCTCTTCAACTAGAGTTAAAGCTCTGGGGCTGGTTGGAGGCTGAAGGCCACACAGGGAAGTGGCTGTGGCTGCGCTACCACACACACCAGCTATTAGACAGGGAGGTTGAGCAGCCTAACAAAACCCTGCTGCACATCAGGTGTCTTCAGGGCTTCCTCCACCCTCACTGACACCTTCTTCGGGCTCCTAGTAGGATATCCTCTTGAGTCACAAGGACTTTACAGCTTTCTTCCACCATTTCCTGGTATGATTCTATTTATTTATTTATTTATTCATTCATTCATTCATTCATTTACCAGCGCTATGCATTCACGCAGTCGCACGTGAGTAGAACGCGTGTAAGTGGGGGGGATGCCTGTACTGTATTAGATTATAAATTATGTCCAGGTTGCAAAGGTTTACACACCTAGTTTTAATTGTGCAGTGGGACTAAACCTTAGAAAAATCACTCCTGAAAGTCAGGTACCCTCTTGATAGTGACGACCAATGCACTGCAATTGCAATGTGCATGTGTTTCTTAGGATCCTGGCCAACAGTTTTACAGGGGATCTTTAAAGATGCAAGTTTCATTTTTTATAACATACCTGAAATTAAGTTCTACTGAAATGAAGGACATCCCTGAATAAGCACTCTGGATCGGGGCAATCCATTCATCTAAGAATCAACTCATACACTTAGCAATTCACCAGCTGCTGGCAGGTGCACATAATAAATAGCTACCGCAAACAAATTTCATACCATCTCAAGCACAATATTTAAGGGAGGCAGTTCTCATGTTCTGCCACAAGTCTCAAGTTAAAAGATAGCAATAAATTTACATGCACATCTGGAAAACCCTAAGAGCATATCCAAAGAGAAATCTGTAGCAGCAAATGCAGCAACATGATAGAGCTACTCTAAAATGTGTTTGTGGACCATTGCCTGAGAGTGCTTATCCTACAAAAATCTATTTAGGCTGCAATGCTATACACAATAAATTTACATGCACATCTGGAAAACCCTAAGAGCATATCCAAAGAGAAATCTGTAGCAGCAAATGCAGCAACATGATAGAGCTACTCTAAAATGTGTTTGTGGACCATTGCCTGAGAGTGCTTATCCTACAAAAATCTATTTAGGCTGCAATGCTATACTCACTCACCTGGGAGTAGACCTCACTGAATTCCTTGGGACATACTTCCACGTAATCCTGCATCAAATTTTGATGTTAGTAAAGTGCTGGTGCCAGAGCAGAACAATGGCATATATAGTCTGACTTTGGTTTTCAGTGGAACAAACAGATGTCCATCACCAAGCCAGAAATCTTCATTGTTTAGAGCTTGCCAGTAAGCCTGTTGCACCACCTGGGATTGTCTCATAACTTTGTTCCTCTCACCATATCTAATACAAAGTGTTAGTCTGGCAACCCACCTACACATTCACATAAACATTTTAATTTTAAATCCTAGGTGAATAGTTTTAACTCGAGCTCAAGGTGTGACAAATTACAATTTTTTAGAGCTAGAAAGAAACTGAATCATGACAAACTGATGTTTGCCAAAGAGGGTGGGGACACACTATTATGTATAATAAATGTAGTCCTTTTCATATGGTTCGGTGTTTAAAATAGCCCCTTTCACTTTCTTTTAGAAGTTTCTATTTATTCTGGATGTAGATGTAGTTATTTTTATATAGGGAGTAAGATCCCATTTAATATACAGACCATAAAAGCAGATATTTTAATGCCTATTCAAAGGGTCAAGGTAGGCCTCCAACCCCTTTGAATGCCCCCATTTTTTAATCAAGTTTTCCATGGAAATGCCAGAGTATGAAAAAAAGGGGTCAGGATTTCTAAGAGTGTTTTATGAACTGCTTTAAAGACACCCAAAATCTTATTTTTAAAAGACACACTAATTCAAAAATGCATGCAAGAATTAAGAAAAATCCCTACATGGCACGTTTTACTTATTCCACCTTACCCCTTGAAATGAAAGCACTGAAAGAGCACATTCAAAAAAGCAGAGTTACATTCAGATGTAAAGATGAAGCAAAAATTCACGTGTTTGCTTCTTTTATAGAAAAGTTGATGAAAAGGCCCCGATAAAAGAATCCTATGTAGGTAAACAACTGCCTCTATATTTTACAGTACTGAAAATACCAGCAAGATACACTAATATAGCAAATGTATGTAATTGTAAAGATATACATTCAATGCCACTTACAATGGCTTTCTTCTTTTTGAAATTTATATTGATTATGTTTCAGATGTCTGACAGAATGCCCATGAACTCATCAGAGCTTCGAGTTACTCTAACTGCTCACCTGATGTAGGTTAAAACAGAATAGGTATTGTAATATTTGTTTCGACCCAAGATATAAAGCTGTTTTCATTTTACAATAATAAGCAGATAGTCTTATTTCAACTGAGTAAAATCGCAGGCATTACTTTAGAAAAAACATGCAGAACATGGAGTTTCTCTACTTGGTTCCATAAACTTACAAGCATTTCAGGCCCAACAGAAGCAAAGGTTCTTTGCCAATGTTAAATCTGCAAAGCTGATCACCGGCATCCTTCAAGTGTTCCTGTCAAAGCATCAAGGCTGCTGTCTGTGTCTGAAGCCAATGTTTGTTCTGTCGACATGGATGAAATGTCATTGATAGATGATGACTGGGAAGGGCTGGTGTTGCTATTCACTGCTGCATCTGTGCTAAGTAAACCAAGCATAAGAAAATCTGAGGCAAGACATGGTTGGAACCATAGATTTTACGGAACTGTATTCATTGTTCTGATGAATTTATTGTGGTTTGCTTTATTTATGTGCTTCTGCGTTTGATATTATAGTGTTTACAATGATATTATAGTGTCCCCCCAATCCTATTGGGATTATTGTGAGCTGCTTTGAACTCAACGCTTGTTGTTGGAAAAGTGGAATACAGATATTGCATCAAATCAAATAATTGGATGATATTTTAGGATTTATAGTATTCTTTCTCCAAACACAAATGGCTTACCGTGGTATTTCTTAAAGGAGTACATATATGCAATATTGCAAGCTTTCCCCTCAAGGGCATCAAATATTTTATAGGAAGCAAAAGCCCTGTACTTTTGAACAAATGAAAACATGTAGCCAGTATGTTGGGAATGACAGAGTGTACACACTTACGAAAATGAAATTTCAGTTTCTTCCTTTGGATATCTTTGTTTTCTAAAAAATATAACCCATTACTCCACAATAGATTGGATCAAGTGTGCCCCTCTATAAATGGAAGAGCCCCTTCCATTTGTAAAAGAGGCAGATCTACTGGAGGTTCCTGCTAGGGAAAAGGGGGACGTGTTTTGCAATTCTAGGCCACTTCCTATACTGCTCCAGAGGATTCATAACCATCTGGTCAGGGTGAATAAAAATCAATTTCTAAAAATAATAATCCAAAAATTGTAAATTAGAAACAGTTAGAAAAACAATTAGAAATAATCTCTACATTGAATCAATGCCTCTATCAAATGCACTGAGCAAAAGGGTAAATGAAGAAGGCTAGGTGATCCTTTCTCAAATATGAACATTTGCTTTCTACCTACCAAATATAGACATTTCATTTTCACTTGATGAAAGCAAACTGCTGTAGTCTGCCTACTAACTACCAAACCTTGCTTTGACTTATCAGTGATGGGTATTTCATGCTGGCTTCCTACTCTGTTTTTGTGAGGTTGGGCTAGGCCAACGTTAGAAGCAGTGCTGTGTGCACTTAATTTTCACAACAGAACCACAGTGCTGTACTTACCTGTAATTTTGCACAGAAAATTAATCTCAAATATTGCTCATAATGCCAGGCCATGGTGAACTAGCTTCCATGAGCAAGAGGAAGCTGGGCTTGCATACTCCCTGCCATCCTTCTGCTCCCACATGGTTGGGAAATGGGTTTCTGTCAAGTATGGCTTTGTTTTTGCCAAGTTTGGTTGCTACTGAAATGAAATCAATATTGCTGCTACTCACACCTGAGTAGGCCTGGCATTATGTACAAACATGTGCAATATTTGACATTTACAATCAAGCGATGAATAAATTTTATGAAATAAATAAGTAAACAAAGCATTATATGTGAATTGGGCCATTGGATTTGTGCATGAGCCAACCTGCAGCACAGAATCTTCCAGAATTCTGGTACTTTAGTTGCACTTTCCTGTTCCCTGGACAAGCTTTTTGCTACCAAGCACCTCACTCATTCATTTCATATTTGTAGTCTCTAGAGCAGGGAAAGGCTATGTGACTGTATTGTCTCCTAGAACAGCAGTTACAGGAAAGAGAAATTCTGTTTCCTTTTTTGTGGCCTCCGTGCAGTCCCCTATACGACAAAAGTGAGAAGTTCTTATCTGGAGAAGGATGTAGAAATTGTGTCAGCTAAAAATATTCATCAGCACATCTCCACCAACATCACCCTATTTTTATGGCATCACCGTCTCTAGCATGATGCCGAAGAGACTGCCAGGTTGCTATCTTGCCTGCATTCACCACTGATATGAAGAAAACATGTTTGTGAAATTTAATTTTTCAGGGTCAAGTAGGCATGAGCCCCTATAGTGTTCCCCATTACATTCCTTGGGACCGCAAGCCAAGCCAGACAGTGCTTCCATTCATCATTGTTACAGGACTGTCAGGCAACTTTAAAATAAAAAGGACAGGGGTGTTGTTCCCCATAAATTTCCTTTCAAAAACCAATGACCTTGCTTCCCTGCAGTTCTATGGAATGTGATCACACCATTTTTGTTTCTCATCATGGTGGATCTGCCTGCTGCTGGGACAGAGAGAGTACAAGTGACACAAATGTAACTCAGGGCAACAAGGAAAGACGTCCTATTCTCTCCTGAAACCTTAAAGCCACAGAGAACACAACTTTTATTCCTCAGTGCATGAGGGATGGTGTGTCCTGTAGTCCATCGTCACCTGGAGGGTCAGAGGCTCCTCACCTGTGCTTCAGGGAAATAAGGCATCCCATCCACAGCTCTCGACTTCTTCTATCATCTTTCCCCACAAGCTAGAAATTAATATTATAATTCCATGTAGCTCAATTATTTTATTACTAGTTATTTGTGCACATTCTGAAACAGGTTGCACTGGAACAAGAATTTGAACAACATAACTTACTTGGAAACTTCCGTTGTTAATGACAACAGATTTATAATACAGCACAAAGAACCCCTGAAGACAAAAACAGACTATTACATCAATGACTAACCTGAAGGTTGTTCTTTTACCAAACCATTCTTATTCCTTTCTTCCCAATCCATTACTTCTTTATATATTAGTTCTACATTTAAAAGAAATGACAGAGAAAGGAGGAGAGAAAGAGAAGAAAAATTACAAGAGTACTTTTTCAAATCTTGAAACAGCTACTATGCTCTGACACAACACTCTCATGCAAACCCCTCCATCTCAAATAACCACCCAGTCATATTTCACTATAAGAGCATACTTATGTTTAATTTTTGTTTATAAAGCATCTGTAGGTTACCCTATGACAAAAGGTTCTCGAAGCATCATAGCATATAATAAATCTTTGTTACCTTTCCATTCTTCAATGGCATGTTCTCTTTCTTCCAACTGTGCATCATAGATTTGAGGGGGAGGCTACAAAAAAGATGAAAATACAAGTCTTTGAATTCAATAAAACTTAGATTAATTCCCAAGATGAAATACATGTGTAAAAAAGAAACGATCATTTATTGAGCTGGGAAGTTCTCATGTGTTATTTCCCACTGAAACAAACAGAAGCTGCATAAGAGAATGTTTCTGTTTAAAAGGCTCTTTATAAACTTTTCATCAAAGCTAGTTTCTACTGTTATCTCCCGATTTGCTTTTTTGAATACAAGGGTTAGTAAATGCTACAATTAATAGGGTAGCAGCCAAATAAAGGAGTTTTAGTAAATTAATCATTGTACGTAGTTGACAAATCAATTGATCTAGCAATAAAAATTGCACAGGAATATGATCAAGTTTTCAACAGAATAAGCCATTTTTACTCAATTTAGTCAAATTTTCCAGTTAAAAAACCCACAAAGGAGGTCTGTATTTTTTATTTCATTTAATGAAAAGGCATTATAGCTAGCTAGCATGAGTTAACAGGCTTATTTAGTCTCAGCAATATTTCAGTGGCCCTACCTCATCCCTAATATGATCTTAATAGACTGCTGAATTTTTAGCCATGGAGCTGGTTCTCTCCCTCCCATGGAGAATGGAAGAGGTGCACAGGACACTACTATCACAAAACTTCTAAATTCCTTTAGACCATTTTCCTCCCCTAGGTAAAATTGGGAGTTGCCCATAGGAAACAACAAAGAAGCCCATGATTTTAGTATATATGAGATTAGCAGCAGTATGCCCATCCATACACAAAGAGGTAGCAGCAAAGACAGAAGCTCATGCCCCAACTCGGGTCGTATTTGGAATCATTTTTCCTGAACATCCTCCCAACTCAAGCCCAGCGCTTAGCTGCATACAGAATCCTCGTATTCCATTAACTTTACACGAAGACATTCTGCAGTTTTAAATATTAACACCCCCCCCACACACACACACTTCAAATATATGGTTTTTCATATCCCACCCCCAAAACCACCTAGTTAAAGGATGCAGGGACTTCCATATTTCCTGCTACCTTGTTTTTTTCTTTGCTAGACACGTTGCTGCCCAGTCACAGTTATCTGAAAATGCAGGATTTCCTCTTTTTTATGGGCAGCTCTCATGCTCACCCCAGAAGGGAAAAAAGGTCTAAAGGAAACTGGGTGTTGGCAGCCTCTGCAACCCTTTGAATTACAAGTTTATTCTCCCCCTTGCCTCCTCTACCCTTCTTCTTTTATCCAGTTCTTAAGAATCAAATAAATAGAATTTCTTCACTCTCTCATACTGACTTCTGTCTTGCCACAGAGCTACAAAATACAGGATGGCTTAAGGATTGAGAAATGGGACTTGGTAGGATTAATTATGAAACAGATTTTGATTGACAGTCAGAAATGTCAGAAATTCAAGATGAAGCCTTAAATATACACCAGCTACTGAAATTTGTTTTTTTAAGAAAAGAGTAGAAAAAGAAACTCAAACTCAATATATCTGGCATTTTTCAATAGTCGCTAACTAAAACAATTTAGGCTGTTTAATTTCACTGCAATTACTGTGGCATAGATAACATATATAGCATATATAACACTTTTTTCTAGTGTAAGGAGAAATCTAAATATGCTCCCAGATTTTCACCAAGGTAAGTAGCACTGCCATAGTGACATCAACCATAAAACTTATTTTGAATAAACTTTAAGGGTAAACTTACTGCTTCAGCTTCAGCTGGGTCATACCAAACAGTGATATATGGATGTCGCAAAGCTTCATCTACCGAAATTCGTTTGTCTGGATCTACTACTAGCATTTTTGATAGTAAATCTCTAGCTTGACTGGCTAGAAAATGGAAAGGGGGGGTGACCATTAGCTGAAGATCTGAAGCATAAAGGTAAAGTACAAAATGCATATTCATATCAAGGACATGCCATAGCGTATTTTTAGTCTAAATTCCATGCTTAAACAGTGGATTAAAAAAATGATAATATGCATTTTGCTAAGTGACAATCAACAGGAATATGCTGTTTTATCAACTAGAAAAAAGTATCCACCCCCACCCCAAACAATTACCGTACATTATAGTTAAGATCCCTGAAATTTGTTAGTTTGATTTTTAAATTTGACAGTTCTTACTGCTCTACTAGCACAGAACATTGTTTCTTGCAATGGGGCTTTTGCCAGGACAGGACAGTGGTACCTCTAGTTACGAACTTAATTCGTTCCGGAGGTCCGTTATTGACCTGAAACTGTTCTTAACTAGAGGCATGCTTTCGCTAATGGGGCCTCTTGCAGCTGCTGCTGCGCTGCTGGCACACAATTTCCGTTCTCATCCTGGGGCAAAGTTCTCAACTTGAGGTAACTCTTCCAGGTTAGGGGAGTTTGTAACCTGAAGCGTTTGTAACCTGAGGCATTTGTAACTCGAGGTACCACTGTAGTATGATTCAATTGCAAAATAAAACACAAATTAACAATGCCAAAACAAAGAAACATATACTGTATTAATTGATAGGCTATGGCATACGCTTATAATGTCCCAAATAAAAAAATTAAGCAATTCCTGTCTTCACCAACCAGTTTGTAACCTAAACTCTATAATGCAACTTGAAGTATTAAAAGCCTGTACAAAAATAATAATAATGATGCCTGTTTCACAACCTTGAGAAAAATGAAAATACAAGAAATAATGCACAGTTGAAATCTTACTTTTTAGTTTGTCCCGATCAGATTCCGATGGAAATATCCAGTCTGGGAACAACTCTTCAAATTTGATACCTGGATATTTTGGCCTATTTTCTACATAGTTCCGCACAGTAGGCTGCAGTTTTTTCATAAAATCTGCTGATGGTGTACCTAGTTGTTCAATAACTTTATTCCACTGGTCAATATCTGCAAAAGTTTCATTTAGGAAAATAAAAGTATTCCCCTCCCCCTCCCCCCAAAAGCATGTATAGTACAAGAATTAGCTATTTATTTAATTTATTGCATTTATATCCTACCTTTTTCTCTGAAGAGCTCAAAGTGCCATACATGGCTCTTCCCCTCTTCTAATCCCCATGACAACTCTGTGAGGTAGGTTAGGCTGTGAGGGCACCTAGTGAGCTTCACAGCTGAGCAGGGATTTGAACCCTGGCCTCCCAGGTCCTAGTCCAACACTCTAAGCACAATACCACACTGGCTCTTCACAAAAGGTTGTGAAGCATGTTGGGAATGGCTTGAGAGACAAGTTAGATCCAAACTTTGTTGGCATGTTTCTACTCAGGGCTGATGGAATTTCAAAACGCTTCTGCTTGTCACCTATGTGGATAATTGCCTAGCAGGTAGTCACAGGATGTACTCCAAGTGGATCCTGAACTTAAGCATTTAAAAGGTACATGGAGACAAAATTTCAGAATCAACTTGAAAGTAGTATCTTCTTCAGTTACGCCCCTCTTACCTGCACAAAACCAAATCCCAAATCAACATGCCTCAGTTTCACAGGGTGTGTTGGATTCTTCAACTTACAAAAATGAGGAATGCTCATTAGGAATTTCAAAAGATATTTTGGTTAAATTAAATTAATATAATTTAGCTGTGCTTGGTAAGTAAAATGTGTGTAGAATTGCACTTAAATCATTAAAAATGATTGCCAAGAACTTGCAGTTATGTTGTTGTTGTTTAGCATTAGCTGACATATTCAGAAAGCAAAATTAAAATTCTTTGGTTTTCCGAAAGCAGTTTATGGGCTTCTTCCTCAAATATAGACTTACCAAGCTAAATGTTGTCCAGTCACAAAAATAATAGCAGATTTGAATTCCCCATACCCAAAAACATACTCTAAAGACCCTTCACTGAAGAAATCTCCAAAAATTAAGTTTCAACCCCTAAAATAACATGTCCTACTGGGACAGCTTCCTTCCCAACAAATATTTCTGGGGAGCTGTACATTTTAACTGGCAAGATCATGCTTTTAATAGCATTTTTAATCCTCAATAATTTTTTTCCCACCGACTTATATAGAATGGAAGTGTTTGGCAGAATTTCACCCTCTC
Organism: Zootoca vivipara; assembly: GCF_963506605.1. Taxonomy (NCBI): domain Eukaryota; kingdom Metazoa; phylum Chordata; class Lepidosauria; order Squamata; family Lacertidae; genus Zootoca; species Zootoca vivipara. Next base: position 65,065,553 of record NC_083277.1, on the reverse strand, counting down.
AATTCCCTGCCCCTTCTTTAAAGAACTCAGTAGAATTCAATGGAATAGATGAGTTCGTCCAATATAGTAGAGGACATTACCCACAATATTTTCTGTTTAACCTGAGTGAGCACAGCACTGGAATGACAATACCAGTCTATTGGGATATCTAAATAAGGCTAAATAAGTTCCTGAGACAACCACACTACTTTTTGGGAGCAGAAGACATGTCCAACATCATGTCTTATCGTACTTCTGTAGACTTTGTAGAGGCAAATCCAGATGTATGTTTAAACCGAGAACACAGTGAAAAACATATTTAAATTCCCATTATAAGATTCTCTATGTTAGTTACTACAATAGCTTAAATTTAGTATGCTGGCAAAAAAAGAAAACACCACTTCATAAATTCTTTAGTAGCAATGAATGGATGCCAATTGCAACTACAAGCTTGGCAATTTCAAAGTGTTAAGCCTTGTTTACTAAATGCAAGCAAAATATACTAAAATAGCTAGCTCTCTAAAGCATCAGAAAAAAATACTTCTAGCTTGAAGATATATGTTACAGTACAGTGCATATTTCCATAGTTTTCCAAATAAAAAAGCCACATCACTGCTGCCATTAAGGTACCCTTTTAAAGAATCTGTATGTTCTGTACAGATGAACATGCTAATTGCTCAGTTTTTCCTTGCTTGATCAAATGCATTTAGATGGAATTTTGGTACCAAGTACTATAAAAGGTTAAAACATCACATGCTAAATTGCACAAATAAAGACAGCTTCTTGATCTGCATAGATAAATGGATTTTACTAAAGAACTCCACCAATCTAGAGTTAAAGGAACCTTAATTCACTACACAGTCCAAAAACATGTCTACTCAGAGGTTACTACTGCTTAATTAAATAGGATGTACTTTCAGGTACATAAAACTGCAGCCTTAGAAAGCTTTGTACAAACCATATATTTCATCACTGAATTTCAGAATATTTTAAAACAACAATTTTGTGCAGTTTCTGCTCTCTGGTGCATTCAGAAGTCTATACATGAAATAAATCTTTTTGGAATAACTTCATAGGTGAAAACAATCAAGTTCCACATGGCTGACGAGTGCTTAATCAGAAACAGATATCAAGTGAGGTTTTTGGGCATTACCACAAATCTTCAACAGCACACACCAGAAGTATCAACAGTCACAATCCAGATTACTAAAATGTGCCTCTTGTCTAGGAACAAAGAGGCCACATGCAAATATAATTATTAGATAGTGCTTGCTTGTAGAAATTAATGAGGAAGTCCCTTAAAATGTGGCCTTCTATAAGGTCCCTCAATTTAAAATGGAAGAAACACTCCTTCAGAATCCCAAATTGGAGATGCATGGTGCTACTAATTATTTTAAAAGGTTGTGCATAAGATACTACAGATAGCTTGGTGTGCATAAGATATATACTGTATATTGCAAACAGAACACCATAGTCTTTTAATATCCCAAAGCACTAAGGAGAAACTTTCACATACGTACTTCTGGAAGAAAAGTGTTTGACAATACATTCAGTGTGTGTGTGTGTGTGTGTGTGTGTGTGTGTGTGTGTGAGAGAGAGAGAGAGAGAGAGAGAGAGAGAGAGAGAGAGAGAGAGAGAGAGAGAACAATCACTTGCTAACAATTGTGACAAAACAACTGGCTGATTATTTTTAAGCAAGATACAAGTAGTAAGGTTCTCCCCCACTTTCTTCTAGGTCACCAGATTGCAAACCCAAATTATAAACTAACAACCAAATGCTTATTTCAATAGGGACAACAGACATTTACATGGCTTCCATGTAAATCACAGAGATGGAAAACAATATGGGTATAAAGAGGGAAAGAAAGCATTAGGATGTCAAAACTAAGACCCTTCTCAACTCTCTGCTCAGTCATGAAAAGTGTTGAAATATATTAAATTATGTGTTTTCTGAAGAGGCTGTGATTGCACCAGAGATTGACTTTCAAGTAAACAACAGTTTTAACCAATAATATAAAACAATGATCAGAGACACAGATACTAGATTGGTGGAGCTCAAACAAGTAAGATGCATTTTCTGCACAGAAATTTGTTAAGCATGAAACACAGATATATGAAGACAGCAAATATGAAAACTAGTGTTAACATGCAACTTAAAAGAGACACAGCATACATGAAGAATTGTGTTAGGTTGGTCATAAGGCTTTAGAGAATAAAATAATATATATGGGAGAAAATTGAGAAAATGAAAATTCAAGCTTCTTCTATTTAATTGTGTTATTAGGTTAACACATGATCAACCATTAAAATTTCATAAAATTAAGCATTCAAAATTATATTTTTCTAACCTGCATGCCTTCACTATCCTTTTGAAGAGAACAGGATTAAGATAAGAACTGACAAGTCAAAACCACTGTTGTGAGGCTATTTCCATTGTGCAGAGAAATGCAAAAAAAGAGAAAACAATAAATTTCGAGCAGTAATTTTGTGGAATTTTCAGTTTAAACAGTGCCAATAACATCAAGGAAATTTGCAGCACCATTAAAACCGCAAAAAATGAAATTCCAAACAAGAATGATTAATCTTCAAACACCGAAGTTAAATGTGGACAAAGAAGAGAATAAAAGTTTAAGTGCTTGGTTAATATCACAAATTTTGAACATGCGTGGCAGATCCATTCAGTAAAAAGATGAGGGCAGGGGATTAGCATATTTTGTATCCATAAGTGAGTGAAATAATTCTTTGGTAAATGTGGATTAAGATTCAAAATTATTAGGGAAGGATACGATCAGTGCCTTGGAATATCACACAACCTTTCACCAATTCTCCCATGATGCAACCAACTGACCAGATATCAACTGAAAGTAAAAGTGAAATGACAAAATTATGAAGTGTCGTGAACTAAAGTGGAAAACAAAAACATTTTAACATTAAAAACACAACAATGCAAAAAAAAATGAAACGGCTAACGTGTTGTTGAACAACATGGACAGGAACATTTAATCTAAATGCAAATTTTAACTTTTGGTAAAGAAACATCTTGCATTAAAAATATAATACCACCATATTATGGTAGGTCTGGCAATTCCTCAAAAATCACTTCAGTCTTATTTTCAACTGTTCACTTTTGTGGTCCATGAAAGTCTTATAAAGGATACAATCTCTTCCTGGAAACACGACCTTATGGAGGACCATTTCTGCCATTATGCACCCAACAGACCAGATATCCACTATTAAATGTTAGGTGTAATAAGGACAAAAGTTACAAATCTACAAACACATTTTCAGTACACATTCATGGCAGCTATTCAGAATAACCCAAACAAAAAATTCACCACAGACTATTTTATACGGTATTCTTTAAACTGAAATAATAGCCAACTAGTCCCTGGTTTGAAAGAGTGTGAAATAGAACTAGTGTTTCCTAGATTGAGGTCCTTACACACATAGTCTCCTTCCTGACTGCGTATTTTTAGTAAAACCTCCATAAGCCTTTAGAGTTTAATTTTTATAGTGGAATATCTGAGAGGCAACATTAAAAGGGAGCTTACACATTACACATTTCTGCTCTACCAAGAGAAAAACTCAGCACCATGCATCATTACCTTTTATTGCCATATTGGCAACCTAGAGAATCGGTTTAGTTACTGTTACTGGTAACTCTGCTACTGTTTGGAAAACTCAGCAATGGCCAGAGGATTGGAGAAGATCAGTCTACATCCCAATTCCAAAGAAGGGCAGTGCCAAAGAATGCTCCAACTACCGCACAATTGCGCTCATTTCACACGCTAGCAAGGTTATGCTTAAAATTCTACAAGGCAGGCTTAGGCAGTATGTGGACCGAGAACTCCCAGAAGTGCAAGCTGGATTTTGAAGGGGCAGAGGAACCAGAGACCAAACAGCAAACATGCGCTGGATTATGGAGAAAGCTAGAGAGTTCCAGAAAAACGTCTACTTCTGCTTCATTGACTATGCAAAAGCCTTTGACTGTGTCGACCACAGCAAACTATGGCAAGTTCTTAAAGAAATGGGAGTGCCTGATCACCTCATCTGTCTCCTGAGAAATCTCTATGTGGGACAAGAAGCTACAGTTAGAACTGGATATGGAACAACTGAGTGGTTCAAAATTGGGAAAGGAGTACGACAAGGTTGTATATTGTCTCCCTGCTTATTTAACTTATATGCAGAATTCATCATGCGAAAGGCTGGACTAGATGAATCCCAAGCCGGAATTAAGATTGCCGGAAGAAATATCAACAACCTCAGATATGCAGATGACACAACCTTGATGGCAGAAAGCGAGGAGGAATTAAAGAACCTTTTAATGAGGGTGAAAGAGGAGAGCGCAAAATATGGTCTGAAGCTCAACATCAAAAAAACCAAGATCATGGCCACTGGTCCCATCACCTCCTGGCAAATAGAAGGGGAAGAAATGGAGGCAGTGAGAGATTTCACCTTCTTGGGCTCCTTGATCACTGCAGATGGTGACAGCAGTCACGAAATTAAAAGACGCCTGCTTCTTGGGAGAAAAGCAATGACAAACCTAGACAGCATCTTAAAAAGCAGAGACATCACCTTGCCGACAAAGGTCCGTATAGTTAAAGCTATGGTTTTCCCAGTAGTGATGTATGGAAGTGAGAGCTGGACCATAAAGAAGGCTGATCGCCGAAGAATTGATGCTTTTGAATTATGGTGCTGGAGGAGACTCTTGAGAGTCCCATGGACTGCAAGAAGATCAAACCTATCCATTCTTAAGGAAATCAGCCCTGAGTGCTCCCTGGAAGGACAGATCGTGAAGCTGAGGCTCCAATACTTTGGCCACCTCATGAGAAGAGAAGAATCCTTGGAAAAGACCCTGATGTTGGGAAAGATTGAGGGCACTAGGAGAAGGGGACGTCAGAGGACAAAATGGTTGGACAGTGTTCTCGAAGCTACGAACATGAGTTTGACCAAACTGCGGGAGGCAGTGCAAGACAGGAGTGCCTGGCGTGCTATGGTCCATGGGGTCACGAAGAGTCGGACACGACTAAACGACTAAACAACAACAACTCTGCTACTGTAGCCAGTGAGTTAGGAGATGAGGTAATCTCCACAGCCTTCTCAGCATATACAGTCATACCTCGGTTTAAGTACGCCTCGGTTTGAGTACTTTCAGTTTAAGTACTCCGTGGACCCGTCTGGAACGGATTAATCCACTTTCCATTACTTTCAATGGGAAAGTTCGCTTCAGGTTAAGTAGGCTTCAGGTTAAGTACAGACTTCCGGAACCAATAGTGTACTTAAACCGAGGTACCACTGTACTGAGAGGTGGTGTTGGATGAAGGAGGCTGACTAGCCAGCAGTGATGCTTAGTGGTGGCGGTGGCTGAGTGGTGTCTCCTGCACCACCTCACCAGCTGCCTCTCTCTTTGCATAGGGAGATTTTAAAAGATAGGGAGATTTAAAAGATAAGGCTTTGAAAACTTGGCATCACTGCCTCAGGCAATTACCCCATGATGCTTGATTGTGGAAAGCCTACTACACACAGTTCTCAAATGATAAGAATACATTCAAGAAACAGAGAAATCTAACAACTGGTCAAGTACCGAACAATACATAATTCAATTCTGCAACTCACCATTCTCTTTGTATCCCATGCCAAGAATAACCTCTGGTGCTCTGTAATATCGTGTTACTACATATGGGGTCATCATGAAATTAGTACATGCCGTCCTTGCAAGTCCAAAGTCAAGGATTTTAAGAGTACAATCTGATTTTACTACTATATTGCTGGGTTTTAAATCCTAAGAAAAAAATACATTCAATTAAATGTTAAAAAATATATAGGGTGGTGCTGTGTTTGGAGCAGGGGAGAATCTGCATGATTAAGAGTTTCTGGGATGGGCAGTCTTGGTACCTTTCACTTCCCCTCAGTTAACACACTGGAGCTGGAAGAGACTCTAGAGAGGCATCCCCAAACTTCGGCCCTCCAGATGTTTTGGACTACAATTCCCATCATCCCTGACCACTGGTCCTGTTAACTAGGGATCATGGGAGTTGTAGGCCAAAACATCTGGAGGGCCGCAGTTTGGGGATGCCTGCTCTAGAGTGAAATTCATCTACTACTGTAAGAAAGGAATGCGTAAGTTTGTGGGAGCTCTATCCTTAGCTCTTGCCCCACCTAACAGGGGAGGTTGCCAATTTCTACCAATGGCACACACACAGACATATGACAGGGGTCGCCAACCTGACATCCACAGATGCCTTCACTGACATCTGCAAGCAGTGGGCCCAAACTGTAGAGTTTCCTCAGAATAAAATAAAAAGTAAGTCTTTCAACACTCCTAGAAAGTTAAGAAGCAAAAGAAGCCATCTAAGTGTTTTCTGTGAAATGAGCCAGCCTAGCTACTCCTGTCTGTCAGTGTTTCAGTCAACCATAAAGAGCTGTTGCTTTCCCCTATCCTGCTTTTGTCTTGTTTTCTAGTCTTTGGAATGTCCTTAGTTTGTCCTTCCTTTTTCACTAGGAACCAGGATGCATCTTTCCTGTGGTGGGGTCATCTGAGATTAGGCAGTCCCTAGAAGTTGTTTTAATGCAAATAATACTACACAGTATGTATGAGTAAATATTAAAGAATCCCTCCTTGCCCTCAAAAGAGGCAAGTGTGAAAGCTTTGCTAATGGGTGTAGGCTCCTGCTGTGCAGAAACTGGTGTCCAGCCGCTCATTAAGAATGCACTGTAAAGTTAAGTTGTAGTACAACTGTATACATGGCTACTCAGAGCTGGGTTTCTCTGGGTTTAATGAGCCTTACTCCTAGCTAGGTGGGTACAGGATGACATCTTAGGCTTTTCAGCAAGGGCAATGAGCTAAAGTAGAAAGGGAGGAGTGAAAACCCAACAGTTCTGGGCACTGAACGACAAATCTGATTAAGCCTCAGAATTCATGACCACAGGATATAGTTTGTTTCCCTCTTGTATGAGGATATAAAAGGGATTGATCAAACATGGCAAGTCCTAATTATCATGTCATTATAAGAAAAAAAACCTTTCAAATATAGCTGAATATTCTTAATGAGGTTAATTAATGAAAGTCAGTTATTGATACGATTGTAATAGCACTACGTACTCTATGGATGATACCAGCTGAATGGAGATGTTTGATACCACACAGCATCTGGTACAAAAGGTAGGACATTCTTTCATGATCCAACTCCATATGAATTACTTGGCACAAGTTAGCATCCATTAGTTCCATAACTAAATACCTGAAACATTTAAAAAAGTATTTTTTACAAGAGCAAACATTGACCACACCTTGTGGTTAGCAATGAGAGACCGTAACCACAAGCTCAGGTACAGACAACACACTAAGCCAGACCTCAGCTTAGCTCAGCATGGTGAGAGCATAAAAAAGACATGGGTGGTCTAGGAGCCCACATGTTTGCACAGTCCCAGGAAGCCATAGCTTAACATGTTGTGGGAATGCAAAATGGAAATTACAGTGGACACAATTATACAATTTTGTTTTCTTAGCAGAAATATTTTTTAGCAATCCAGACTCAAATAATGTATTTTATTACTTTGGGTACAAATCTCCCACTGAAGTTAATTGGCAAAACTTCAACTGACATTATTTCACATCTCAGTTTGAAAATATTGTCAGGATATTGGTACTTAGTTACTGATTTGAGTGCTCTTTTGGCAAAGGAAAATAAACAAAGCAACCTCCTCCCCCCAATGTCAGTTATGTGGCCAATAAAATTTATTTTTTATTTAATTTGGATACCTTCCTTTATCCGAAGATCACAGGGCAGTTCACAACATAAAAATACAAAATGAGAACACATAATAAAACAAAAACAAAACAATAACCCATCTCCTAATGATGAAATGAACACTTGGGGGGAGTGTCATGTTTTGTTCATGTCTCAATGCTTACAAGAAGGCTTCAGCATTTTTCTCCAGAAAGCACAATATATTTTTAAAATCTTTTATAGCCCAACTGCTTCCAGGCAGAGAACATCAAGAATTTGGTCTTAAAATCTTAAATAGATATTTATCAAGAAAACACAATAAAGTAAACTCACACATCTTGAAATTCTTCAAGTGACTTCTGTGGTGTGAATACATTTAATAGACTAATTATCTGTAAAGCCAAAATAAAAGAATTATAATCACTATCACAATGATTTGCAAAAAAATAGTAATCAAACAGTACATGGCAATGTCAGCATATAGATCAGATTATTTAATAATTTTTTACCTGAAGCTTTGTAGCAAGAAAAATGAGATTAACATAGTAATTCACAAATATTTTAGAACTAACTCACTAACTTCATTCACTTTGCACAATGCTATTTTTTTGTCAAGTTCCATAAGGGACAGTCAATATTTCAACAGAAATGAGATAAATCAAGTATATTTGTTTAATGGATTGAATAGCTTCATCTATAATAAATCCATGGATAAATTAATAACCAGAGTTTTGGCATATGCCAATTCTTAGATTATGGGAGTAGCACAGTTGCATCTCAGCAATATATTATTTTGCTAGAAGGCCTAGAAAATACATTTCCACATTGCCTGATCAAATATTCAGTGGTAAGTGATCAATACCCTATTGATACGTTTTTCTTCAAAAAGCAGATAAAAAAACTTTAAAGGTTACTAAGAAGTATGCATGCTACTAAATATACATTATAAGCCTCCTAATAATAATAGAATCATAGAATTGGAAGGGACGAGGGTCATCTAGTCCAGTCCCCTGCAATGCAGGAATCTTTTGCCCAACATGGGTTTGAATCCACAACCCTGAGATTAAAAGTCTCATGCTCTACCAGTACCCACTGAGCTGGGTCTCCTCATGCAGTCCAGTTTCAACTCTTATGTCAAATGCTTTCTGATTATTTCTGATTTAATAGGAAGGAATTTGATAATTAAACTAAATGAAAGAATGGGTGTTCTTGTCATTGTACAGTGGACCCTCTGGATACATAACTTTCGGGTTACGAATGCGGCAAACCCGGAAGTGTATACTTCCAGGTTTCACCATGTGCACATGCGCAGAAGCGCTCAATCGCGCCGTGTGTGTGCACAGAAGCAACGCCTCTGCCTACAGACTTTTCGGGTTGCGGACGGACCCCCGGAACGAATTTAATTTGTATCCAGAGGGTCCACTGTACTTTGCTTTAAGGACTAATTCTTACATTATGAGAGTGTTATGGCTGCTCCTTCCCAATGACTCTAGCCCCCCCCCCCCCCCCGGCTCTAGTAATGTAAAAATACGGTAATGTGATAATATGATGTTGTGATAATTAGTTTTGCATTTGATGGATAAAATCACTCATTACATAGCAATTTGGATGCCATAGTTTTAATAGAGTTGGAGATGGATGTAGCTCAGCCACTGTCTAACCATGTTCTTATAGATAAGCTGTCACATAAGCTGAAAAGCTGTCATATAAACTGAAAAGTAATTGCCATTCTGCCACTGGGCTTCCCCTTTTGATACCCAAATGCCATTTTCAGGATTGTACCCATAATGCATAGAGTTCAGAGAGGAAGGTCCTAGGTGCAGAAACAAAAAAAATTCAGATTCATTAATTTGAAAATTATTTCTCTTAATATGAAAGTTTGGAAGATAATCAAGATAACAAGTGGCCATGTTGTGCTCCACAGCTTAATGGATAATTTCATTTGGTTTTTAATGGTCATAAAGAGAAACATACTGGACTGTTTTTTAACACATTTCTAGAAATATTGGTTGCCAATCTGTGGTGTAAGCCATAGATCATTCCTATCCGAGGAACTGTTACCTAAAGCCAACCACAGACAACAAAGAGAGCACAAAGAGGGGGAAAAAACTATGAATAACTAGTCTTCCACATTGCAATTTGGAAATAGTCCTAAAACAACTACAGTGTTTCATTACAGTAGATACAGGACAGAGCGAAAATTGATGTCTCTCTCAATTATTTAATTATTTGAATCACAGAATAATGGCTTTAGTTCCAGTTGATTCATCTGATATTCATTCAATTATTATTTTACATTTCCTTGTTTCTAATATAAATTAACATTACTCACATTTTTGTGATTGACACATTTTAGAAGCACAAGTTCCCTGTAAGCTCGTTTTGCATGTGTTTGGTTCTGAAAAGGGCGACTCAATTTCTTTACAGCAACATTTAGTCCAAGAACTGTATCAAATGCAGCACTGAAAAGTTAAAACAGAAACATCTTAATTGCAGCTTTTAAAAATCAGAGCCATGCAGCATAAGAGTGGAGAGGCACCCAGGGTGCGGCTGGGTATCAGGGTATATGACAGAGAAGCTGAGGTACCCCAAGGAAACTGCTTCTTGTTTTAGGTGAAGGGCAAAGTGCACAAATGAAAACCCTCTTGAGTTCTACTTTATTCAACCAAAAATAAACCAGATCTTATTACTAGACTAATTTTAACACCTCCATGCATGAAGCATTTCATCCTGTTCCATTAGTCAAAGTATAGTTAGAAATTTCTTAAAAGGCAGATGCATTTATATCTCAGTCAAAAACTAAGAGACAATTCTTCTCTAGAACAGGTGTTAAGATTACATAATTTCTTTAATCAACTTGTTTTAGTTGAGCTCTTATTCTGACACAGGCCATTTTAAAGGTTCTGTTCATTTTCAACTTCATCACGGAATAGTACTGTACTTCAGAATAATGCTTTAGATTCTATTGTTTCTATGTATGTTTGGAATTAAGGGACGGTATGTGCCATCAGATGTCAAGCAGATAAAAAACTATCTCACTTTTAGAAGACATCTGAAGTCACTCCTATATAAGGAAGATTTTAATGTTTAATGTTTTACTGTGTTTTGTATTTTAATTTGTTGGAAGCCGGCCAGAGTGGCTGGAGCAACCCAGTCAGATGGGTAGCTAATAATAATAATAATTTGTTTTGAGTCCTTGATCAAAATTTTGATGATATTACAGTTTGATGCTCATACTAATTTTGTTCAATAACCAGCTACTCACCATACAATGCCTTGAGCCCCAGAGCCAATAGGTTTCAATTGTTGGTAACGTTTTAGTACAGTGAATGTCGAGTCTGAGACTTGAACACTGTAAAACTGACTGTCACATTTACTCTCGCTCATGATGTAGTGTCATGTAGTTTTCCTCCCAGGATTTGGCAGTTTTCAAGATCTGTATAAAGAGAACCAAAAAAAGTGAAACTTTTTGTAAATATGTACCCAAAGCTGCCAACAGCATTTCTCTTTAGAAATTAGACAACCAGTGAGGGAACAAAGCACAACGTGCATTTAGATGACTAACTTAAGAGACTTGACTAGCATAATGGATGATCCAAAAGTGATTTTAGCAGAATGACTGCTCAGTGCAATGCTATCTTAGCAGAGATAAAAAATTCTCTATCCGGTCCTGTGCACACATGTCCTATTCTGTGTGGGTTTCCTGCCCTGTCCAGGCAACAATAGGCAAGTGGCTGCCCCATGGAGCCCAGAAGTCTACCTTTTCTACTTTTGGCACAGCACCATTCTTTTCCAGTCAGTTCCGCGGGTAGTATGTCTTAGAGTGCCTTGGAACAGAGGAAGAAGCATTCTGTTCCATTTCTTTTCTAAAATCTTCTAGCAGTGGTGCCACACCAGACAGAGAAGGGTGCCTTTTCAAAAATAAGAGGCTTTCTTACTCCTTCCCATGGCAGTGCCGATGTAGGAGGAGACAACAGGGTGTTGTGTGTTGGCGCTGAAAAAGGTTCAGTTAAGCCGTTAAGCTCACCGCAGAAAACAGCCATTTAGGAGAGTTGTTTTTACTAGGCTAATACCGACATACACCACTATACAAACACGCACGATTTACAAACGTTACAAGTAGCATTCTCTCTCTGAGCCCAGAGAGGGTTCTTTGCTTCAAAGTCTTTGCTGTGTCAAAGTCCACAGCCAAGTCCTAAGGTCAGTTGCTTTCAAAGTCCTGCAGCTGATAAGACAGGCATCCCCAAACCCGGCCCTCCAACTGTTTTGGGACTGCAACTCCCATCATCCCTAGCTAACAGGACCAGCGGTCAGGGATGATGGGAATTGTAGTCCCAAAACAGCTGGAGGGCCGAGTTTGGGGATGCCTGTGATAAGAGTTCTCTAAGTTCTGAAGTCCGCCAATTTTCCAACTTCTTCCTTAGACAATCTTTTTAAAAAGTTTTCACGTGAATCCATAGTTCCAACAGATAGCCTTCAGCAAGTCTCTTACCATGACCCACACAGTATGCTGTAACCTTGAGCCCTTTTATACACAAAGTCACTTGCCAAATCTGCCCACTAACACTAATAAGAAAGTCACAAGATACCTGCAGGTGCATGGTGGGGAATGAGTTATCTCTGCGGATTCATAGAGAATTAACCCATTAAAATTAATCCTTAACATTTTGCCCCCCTAAGGAAGAACTGGATCAACCGATGACCCTCATACACCAAAGCTGCCCAAGACAGCAAACACACTGTAAGTTTGTGTCACTGTCTGTCCTCTCTTTCTCTGTTTATGTGTGTGTTGTCTGTGTTGGGTTGTCTGTCCCCGCTTCACTTATGTTCAGTACTTATTTTAGAGAATTGTAAAGTTTGAAGGAATCCCAAGGGCCATCAAGTCCAACTCCCTGAACTAAGTCTATTCCTCCTCCTTCTGAGTTTCCATGAGTGTGCAGGCATGTGCAAGCTTGTGTGCATGAGTTACCTAAATTGGCTCAGGTTGGCATACAGCCCTCAAAAGAGCCGCAAACCAATGTCAGCCACCTCTGCTATAAAGCTATACATTTTTTGGATGACATTTTTAACCCACAATTCTTCAGTTTTGAACCCACGTATCTTATAGTATAAGGCCCATTTAATGGGACTTATTTTCCGTAAATATGTTAAGTCAAACAATGTCATGTATGGTGTTTGTTTACACTCCTACTTTATTATTACCAATGGTCCCAAATCCAGATACATTTTTGTGCAGAAGACTAAGAATATGATCAGCACAGTCAGTTCAGGCAGCACTGATCTGTTTGCCAGTGCTTGCATGTTGTAGGACATGTGTGAAAACACATCTCCCTTCCCGCACCCTGGTTCAGATGCAGGAGGTGGAGAGATTTCTGCTTCCACAGCTGTTGTTTTGTACTCCTTGGTGGGACGTTTGGTGAGCAGAAAATGTTTGAACTCCTAGATTGTGCTTGCTGGAATATGAAAAATATTGTAAAATACTAATAAGTATCTGTGTGGGGAGGGTGGGGACATCCTGATATTCTAACAGAGGGGAGAATTAAGTTACAGCACTAGAAGCAAGCAAAAAAGAAGTTCTCCTCAGCCAAACAAACTGTTTTGTTTGGATGAGTCTGCCAACTACAGAAATTTCACTGCCTGCTAGGGGAATGTGCTGCAAAATTTCAAAACAAATCCAGGCAGCAGGAGCTTTAAACGGCTTTTAAAAATGAGATGACAAGCTACCGGTGTATCTAATGTTAATGTGAATTACACAAGAGACTGAATTTATGTGAACAAACATCTCAAGAAACTTGACAGTGTTTCAAGTTAATTATATATCCACAGCATACATAATACAGAAGGACTGGAAAATAAAATTAATTGCAGAAGCTGGTGAACATCACCAGACTATACACTTACTATGGCAAAACTTATTGATGTTTTAAGTAAGCAATAAGGCCTAGATTCCTGCAAGAAACCTGCCCAACTGTATACCACCTCGAAATACTCCTGTCATATTTGAATTTCATGGAAATATTTGTGTTAAACTTTCCTTCTTTAGCCTTTCTGGCCCCATCATCATCACTTCTTCCCCTTCCTCTACCAACCCTCCACCAATACTTCACAAACATAGTATGTAAAGTATCATTAATATGAACTGGATTAAATGCTTTGTTCGAGAAAAGATACAGGGTAGGGAGGGGGGAAAGAACATGCAACGAAGTAACTCACATTTCCAAATGATTATATGTTTGCAGCTGGTTCACACATAGCAAACCATGGTATGATTATCAGGTCAAAGTCAGCTATAGTTTGCTGCAACATCCAAATTGGCAGATTATGGATTGTGCTTGCCCTCCAATGCAGAATTGGTGGGCTTAAAGTTCTGCTGTGGAAGGAAAAACAAACCACAGTTAGCATAGTTGGATCTACAGGTAAACTGTGGTTTGCCTGAAAAAGAAAGAAAGGAATAGGAGATCGAAAATTCAAAACTTTAATCTGATGCCAAATCAGCCTCTCTTATAAATCAATAATACATATGACTAAAACTTTTGGTACATTTGATTAGTGTTTATTAAATATTGCATTTGTTTAAGTAGCAGAGCTTTCATCTAGTTGGCTTACTTATACCATAGTATAAGTAACCAAAATGGAAACTATTTACAAGTTTAATTTAAAAAAAGCCTCACTAAAGAGTTTAGATTACATTTCACTATTTATTCAAAATATAATTTAAATAAGTAAAATCTTTCCATTGAAATGTTCAAAATCATTTTATTACATTCCACTACAAAACTGAAAAATGTATTTTTGACAGTGATATACACTCAGTTTCCGTTGCCAGGCATAGATACCAATAAATCCGTTTCTGAGTGTTTACATCTGTGTGCATAATACACACACATATATACCCTAGCCAACATAGATGTTTCTCTGTTCGGAACTGGGCACATTCAGTAAAAGCAAGTCCTTTCATGTCTAGGTGTAAAAAGCAAAACATAACCTCCAATCTTCTTGTGGGCAACATATGGTCTGCAAGCCACACAAAGCACACCAAGTTTAAAGAAAAAGGTGCTCAAAGCCAAACAAGTGTATTTCAGCTCTCCTTCAGACGATAAACGCTTAGTACAAGCAGCTGACTACCGTATATTGGAGGCAGGGCACCAGCTTCAAAAATGTGGGGTGACATGGCTCACACTGCTTTTGAAATTGCAGGCCGTAGGCTATGTCTTTAGAAAAAACCATTAAGTACCCTACCCTAAGAACCAAAACATTTTTGTATATATAAGCCTACCCAGACATATATGCTTCAATCTGTTTTTAGTTTATTACTTATTTTCCAAGTTGTTTTTATTGCTTTTATTGATAATCATATTGTTTTATTCTCTTTGTAAACTGCTTTGAGTGGGTTTTTAAACACTTGTGTATAAATTTTATGAATTAAATTAAATAAGTCAATCAATCCTGCAGAATACCTGCGTGGCTTCAGCATGCTATAGATACTTTCCCCTTCAAACCATTGCCAAATTGCTTTAAAATCACTACATACACTAGGGAGCAATTATAGCATCAATGCAGGCTTGAAATTATTGTATTGTAACTTCTGAATAAATGTTTTTTTTATTAAAGTGGGGAAGTGGAAGATGCAAAGAACTTCCACAAATGGGCTGCATTTAATCCACTTTAAACTGCTGTGTTTACATAGCCTAGCTGTGCTATTTGCCAAGCCAGGCAAATATACTAGACCTGGATGCTGATTTCTTCCCTCCCCCCCCCCCTTTTTTTGGTCCTTCTCCAGAGTCAGGTGGGATGAGGATGGAGAACAACAACAACAAATTCAAGAGAAACAAAAAGAGAGGATCAATTAATCCAACCCCATTCATTAAAAA
Source organism: Zootoca vivipara (assembly GCF_963506605.1). NCBI lineage: Eukaryota > Metazoa > Chordata > Lepidosauria > Squamata > Lacertidae > Zootoca > Zootoca vivipara. Next base: position 65,049,973 of record NC_083277.1, on the reverse strand, counting down.
ACCTCACCCATATAATGACTGACTATTCCCTCTCTGGTAGGAAAGAAAGAGTTCTAGTTCATGCTCAGTCTCTGCAGTAATGATATGGAGGCTACCTGCAAGTAGAGTTTCTTTTACCACACCTAGTCTTAAATTCTAGCTCCAAATTGGGGGGAAAGAAAGAGAACAACTGCCATTAACACCACACTGTGGAGAAGCATCACAATATTGAGGACAGCTGGCTCTCCTGGCTACTCCCTATATTCCAGGAATTGGGGAAGAGTGTTCTCTTTGTATAATAGAACCTTTCCTCGAAACTGAGGGAGTGTCCTTAAATCTGGGATTAATAAAACTCCCATAAAAATCACTGATTTTTATCCATAGACTTGTAAAGAACTGTACAATAGAGATAAGAGAATTTGTACTGTATATTGTTACACTAAGGTCTCAGGAGGTATAAAAACTTTGAAGTCCCCATTTTATTTATGTTACTTGTTTCCAATCTTTGTAGACCATTTTTCACCATACAAACTCACAAAGCAGTTTATACAGCAATAAATAAAAACAATCCATCAACCAAAATAATATCATATTTAAAACCAAACAGCAAATGTAAAAATGAAACTTTAATAAATAGACACAATAAACAGCACAGCCACAACACAAACAAATCAAATCAAGCATAAGTCTAGGTGAACAGGAGGTAGCCATTTGTAGGGACGGACATATCAATCTATTTCCTCTGCAGGTTTAATGCACACACACAAAATGGGTCAGTTTCATCATGGTGATGTTTGGATTTTATATTCTTTAAAAATCCACCTTTTTCAGGGGGAAGGAAATCTGTATTTTCAAAGTAGTCCATTGATCGCCTTTTTCTTTCTTCTTAAAAATAACATTTCCCAGAACAGAGAACAATTCACTAGCAGTACCTCTGTCCTGCCAAAATTCAGATTCAGCTTGTTGATCCTCATCCAGCCTATTATCACTTCTAGGCACTGATCCAGCTACATGTGGTTCTGATGGTATAGAATACAGAGCTGGGTGCCCAGCATCACCACTAAGATGGTTTTAGCTAGATCTGCCAAGGAAGTTGTTGGGCAGTGGGGTGGGGATCCCTGTTCTGTATCCATGACCCAACACTAGGTGTATTCCCTTGACCCTGGTACCCAAGGACACTGGATTACTAATGAAAGAATTTGCAATCCTTGCTACTGTCGTACTACCAGGTAGGCAAAGCTGGGACAGTCAGGCTCACCCAGCTCTATGTAATGCATACCTGGTCAGCACCTTAAGATGTTTAATTATGCACCTACCTGGCATTCAGCAATAGCACTTCAAGGTGGGAGAGTTGGCATGACTACCTAGGTTCTATTGACAGGTAAGTGTGTGTGGTCAAGTACCTGCCGCCTACTTTCCCTAACATCATCCCTCCCCCAGTGTATTCCAGGGAGTCAATATTACCCTGCCTGGGATTCTGTTGATCCCTTCTCTCCACAATACAGTCAGCCAGGCACATATCTAACATTCCTTATCTGCTCTGGTTCACCAAAAGCCACACAAAATGCTAATGCAAAAAAGAGTGTCAATAAAAAGTACAACTAATAAGGCACAGTGGAATATAAAATGACAACCAAAAGGTTCTCATTAGAATTTCATTGCAGAATACGTGCAATATAGAATAGAAAAGACAGACAAAAAAGTTCACTAAATACATAGCCAGTGCACATTATTTGCTGCCTACTTGACTGGAAGTTACAGCACTCACTGGCAGTTACCAAAGGCTATGCTTTGGTACCGGTAGTAACCTGGGAATAATCTCAATCTTTTACAAAGCTGCACCAGTCTTCATATTAACTGTATACAGTACTTAAAGCTGAAATCCTATTTTCCCCAGTAATAAATCCCACTGGGGCTTACTTCTGAGTCTAAGGATTTATCCAGACTTCTTTATTATCTTCAAGGGCTAGGTATCTGCAAGCAGGATGGAACACCACTGTTTTAAGCATAGATTCAACTGTAGAAGACCACCAAGTTAAACAAACTGGTGAGGGGAAGAGAAAGAGGAATCACATTATGCACATTACAAAGCACTTCCCCTTTGCTGTGGTGGTCATTCAGTCACTGCAACTGTTAAAAGTTGTTCAACCCTTCTCTGATGAAGATTTGGCCAAAAGGCCAACAGATGCATGGTACTTTATTAAAGAGGGAATATTTACAAAATGGTGGCATAGTTATCACAAACAGTGTGTCCGATATTAAGTTTTCTGGGCTGCTCCATTTGTAATGGTTAGCAAGTCTTGCTCTGATATAGCACTGAACTTCTGAGGTGCTCAGAACACCCACAAAATACAGCCCATGACAAGGAGCAAACCCCAGATCCAAGTTCAGGAGGGGGCTTGATCTCACCATGTTGTGCTTCCAAGGTGTTTGGAGAGCCCACAGAACAATACAAATGAGGCTCAACAGTCCCCTCAAACTTGGAGCTGGATACAGGAGAGATAATATTCACATTATGTCTCCAAAGCATGCTGCAACTGTAGGGACAGTTGCCCCCCCCCCAGCTCCAAGCTCAGGAGGAAATGTTTGTCACATCAACAGAGGTAGCATGGACACTCACCCCTGATCATTCCAAGCTGCAGAAGCAGACATATGTGCAGCTCTTCATCCTGCACATAGAAAACTAGCACATCAAGGAGAAGACTAGAGTTGAACACTTCTGCCCAAATCTAGTTTTCTATGTGATGGTAAATTCTGACTGAGACAGAATACTGCCCAGGACCATGCTTGCCACCTTATCTTTTCTTTTCCTCCATCTGTTAATAGCTGGGCCCAAAATGTCTCATCATGCATGTCAAAGTAATTTCTGTGGGAGGAATTCAATGCCTTCCTCTTCCAATCGCTCCATCAGCACAAGCATTTCTGCTTGCCAGAACAACAACTCCCCTCTCCCCCACCCACCCACAGTTCGGGGGGGGGGTGTTCCTGACCCTACAGAACAAATTTGCGGTTAGTGTGCCAGTAGGGCATCAGGTTAGTTGAATTTGGCCCTAGTGTCTAACGCTGACATAGGCATCCGAGAAAGAGAAAAAGAACTGAGAAAGAGAAAGAGAAACTGACAGCATATGGGGAGTTTATAAGAAAAAATAGATCTTTTAAAAGTGAAACTTATCATTCTGTCTTGTCTGGCTACCACAGGCAAGCAGAATTTCCATGCAGGCAAGGGCAGGGAATTTTGCAGTGATTAATATACTGGAAAGCAACAACACAAAATATTATTATCTATGTTCAGTACTTGTGTATAAACATAACTTAAAAAGTGGCTCTAAACTAAACATTAACAAATAAAATTGCTTCAATCCTATGCACACTTCAGTGTAATTCTCAGTGAACTCAGTGGGACTTCTGAATGAACTTGCATAAGGCAGAGTTGCACATCTCATAGTTCTTAGAAGGATTTCATCAAATGAAGCTAAATGTTGGGAAAGTCAAAACAGAAAAGCAATTAATTGATCTGGTACAAATGTCACACTATGGCAATCTATGGCTTAGCATGAATGCAAGAGTGTGTGCACTCTCAAAGACATTACAGCCACTTTGCCCCTCCCTAGTCAACCTGCTGCTGTGTTGAGTTAAAGTATGGCTTGGCTTGGTGCATCATGTGAACCTGGGCTCATGCTTTAGCTCTCTCCACACTAACAATGAGCTGTAACCAATGTTTGTCCTGCAATTAACAGCTCAATATTTGATTGGGAGAGGCAAACCATGAGTCTGGAGGATGACCAAGGCTTAGCTTAGCACAGCAGTTGAATGACCAGTGAGAAACACAGCAGCTTCAATCTCCTCTTTGAAAGTCTGCACACTCACACATTTGTGCTAAGCAATGATTTTGCTTAGTGTGGTGTACAAACAGGCTAGCACATAGTTAAACTGTGGGAAATGTTATCACAAGATGTAGTGATGGCCATCAATTTGGATGGCTTTAAAAAGTATTTAGATAAATTCATGCTCCTAAATATGATCATGACTTTACCTCCAGTATCAGAGGCAGGTTGCCTCTGAATATCTTTTGTAGGGGGTCACAAATATCAACAACCTCAGGTATGCAGATGACACAACCTTGATGGCAGAAAGTGAGGAGGAATTAAAGAACCTTTTAATGAGGGTGAAAGAGGAGAGCGCAAAATATGGTCTGAAGCTCAACATAAAAAAAACCAAGATCATGGCCACTGGTCCCATCACCTCCTGGCAAATAGAAGGGGAAGAAATGGAGGCAGTGAGAGATTTTACTTTCTTGGGCTCCTTGATCACTGCAGATGGTGACAGCAGTCACAAAATTAAAAGACGCCTGCTTCTTGGGAGAAAAGCAATGACAAACCTAGACAGCATCTTAAAAAGCAGAGACATCACCTGGCCTACAAAGGTCCGTATAGTTAAAGCTATGGTTTTCCCAGTAGTGATGTATGGAAGTGAGAGCTGGACCATAAAGAAGGCTGATCGCCGAAGAATTGATGCTTTTGAATTATGGTGCTGGAGGAGACTCTTGAGAGTCCCATGGACTGCAAGAAGATCAAATCTATCCATTCTTAAGGAAATCAGCCCTGAGTGCTCACTGGAAGGACAGATCGTGAAGCTGAGGCTCCAATACTTTGGCCACCTCATGAGAAGAGAATAATCCTTGGAAAAGACCCTGATGTTGGGAAAGATTGAGGGCACTAGGAGAAGGGGACGACAGAGGACGAGATGGTTGGACAGTGTTCTTGAAGCTACGAACATGAGTTTGACCAAACTGCGGGAGGCAGTGGAAGACAGGAGTGCCTGGCGTGCTATGGTCCATGGGGTCATGAAGAGTCGGACATGACTAAACGACTAAACAACAACAACAATGTGTTCATATCCTTCTTGTAAGTTTCTCATAGGCATCTGGTTGAGTTCTGGGAAAACAAAATGCTGAACGAGACAAGCCTCTAGTTTGATCTTACGGTCTTAGGTTAGAGGTGCATTTCCAATGAGTATATCAGCTGCTTAGACTGTACTATGGACATTTCTTTTTAAAACTTACATCCTACCGGTACCTACTTTCAGAAGAACTCAATATGTTTAACATGTCACAATACCAAAACAATATTTCACATTAAAACTATCTCCAAGATACATCTAACAGAAAATGTACTGGATTTGAATATCCATGATCCTGATGACCACTCAGTTATGCATTTATTGAGCACTCTTGAACAAGTAAAAATCCCCCAGACTATCTTCCCCTTTTATATAAAAAAAAGACAAAATAGAGACCCTTCTCACAAGAACATGAATACAAGGTTGATAATAATGCACTTTCAAATGTAAGAAGTGATGTATAAAGGGCAATAGTAAAAAAAAAGAAGAAGCAGAAGAAAAACATGTTCCCTATATGTGACCAAAAATGCTCTTAACAAAATAAGCTACCAACAAGTACCATGTAAGTTAGAAGGCAACTTTTACCTAGCATTCTTAATCATTTCAGTTATGTGTTGGCACATGAAATGGAAAAGTGATCTAACAAGTAGATTTCTCTTAAAAGGTAATTTCTCTATGTGAGGGCTATAATTACACAATCCAACACAACTCAAATGCAACAATTTGATAAGCGGACAGTACACCATACTAATTTTAAAGCACAATCATTCTTATCCAGAGAAGTATGACATCAAGAAGAGCACCAGTGACAACCTAGATGTGCTATTCACTTACATTAAACAATAACTGCTGCTTGAATTGTTGATCCCCCTCTCCCCTTTGACAATAATTTAAGAATAGAACAGTTTACTGTGCCTCCGAGATGGGACAGGGGATATTCAAAGAAAGCTTGGGCAAAAATCCAAAACACATTTCCTTGAAAGTACATCCTACAGAAATCAATGGCTTCTACTTCCAAGTAAACGTGCAGAGCTGGGTTGTTAACCTCCACCTTCCATAGGACAGATTAGATAGCTCTGTTCTGGCATTGAAAATGTGTACCAGGAATGTTGCAAAACGCCCATCTGAAAGCTTAGCGAGGGCAGGACCAAAGTGCTCCTGGGGGGCTTGGTTTTCCATCAACGCAATCCTATGCGGGCCTGCTTAGTAAAAGTATGCTCCGCTGGATTCAATGGGATTTGCTCCCAGGCCAGTGTTTAGAGAGAGTGGCAGCTTATAGCCAACCACCACCACCGGGACCCTCCAGTCCGACCCCTGCGTCGGGGCACGAAGAGGCTGGTCCACAGCTAACGAGATCCATCCCCGGCATCTCCTGCTCACAAACCGCAAAGGACGAGAATCACTGCGGCAGCAGAAGGGGGTGAGCGGCAGGAGGGAGGCGCAGGTACCTTCCAAGCCGAGTCAGCCCAACGCTGTCAGACGAGGAGGCTCTTCCCCTGGAGATGCCACGGGAGCGGGGCGGGAAGGACCTCCCTGCGTATTTCGCGACCCCTGAGAGACGACCCCCCCCTCCCCGGGCGGCTGCTCAGGAGACGAAAACGAGTCGTGGGAACGGGGACGCTTGCGGGGGGCTGGACGCGGAGGCGAGGAACCCGGCCGGGGCCTAAAGCTGGAGCCTCTGCCGTCCCCTCGCAAGGGGCAGCAGGATGAGGAAGGGGGGCTGCCAAGGTGGCGGGGAAACTTTCCAGCCGCAGCTCCGGGTGGGGGAGGGGGGCTGAAGTCATCACGCAGCCGTCTGCGGGGGTCGCCGCCGCCACCACCGCCACCACGCTCCCCGCACCCACCCACAACCCCCCGGCGCCTCCTCCCGGAGCCTACCCCGCTGGTATCCTTCGGCCGCACCCACAGCTAGCCCGGCCCCAAACATGCCCGCTCCGGCGCCCGCCTCACCTCCTCGGAAGCCCTCGGGGGAGCCACTCTGCCACTTCGATTCCTGACCGAGCTCTCGGAGACGCTCCAGCCGAAATGGCCTCCCTCGGTCCCTCACAGGCCGCACCAGGCCCCGAGCGTGATGACAGGCAGCAGCCGCGGCCAATCCATGCCGACATTCTTCGAGGGTCGGCCAACCAGCCTTTCGGAGGCGGGTGTTAAAGGCCACTATATAAGGTAAGGAGTGACAAGCGCCTTCCTCGGTGACTGGGCGGGAGAGGGGGGGAGGGGTGTGTGCTTTGAGGTAACGTCACCTGGCTGTGCGAAACTGAGCGGTTCCTTCCAATATTCACAATACGGTAGGGTGACACATGGGAGGCAGTTTCCCCAGTATAATGCTGTATTAGATGAAGAAGACAAACCAGCAAATGCTCGCATGGCTGATGTCAGGCTTCCACGTAATTTTGTTTTTCCGCTCTGAGGTGAAATGACGTTAAGCATGAATGAAGCACTCGACACACACAGCTAGTTGCCCCACTCCACACAGCAGTTGAAACGTCATTTTCATATATCAAAACGCTAGGAGAACGGATTAAGTGCGACGTGTTTGCTTTTGAGATGTATTCATATGCATAAATGCCCTGGACTTTGCAATCCAAGCAAAGGGCTGGAGCCGTCGGGTGATCCGCTATTAACCACAATAGGATATTGGAAAAGGGTGGCACTGACAAGGGTCAGTGACAGTGACATTTCAATCTCGTGCTGGTACCCTGTTTCTCATATTTTAAGACATACCCATAAAATAAGCCATAGCAGGATTTTTAAGCATCCAAGGAATATAAGCGATACCCCGAAAATAAGACATAGTGATAGGCACAGCAGCAATACCGGCCATGGCAGCAGGAGGAGGAAAAATATAAGACATCCCCTGAAAATAAGCCATAGTGTGTTTTTTTGAGGAAAAAATAAATATAAGACATGTCTTATAATATGAGAAACACGGTATATCAAATATGGGGAAAGGAGATTGAACATCGTCATCCACTGATAGAGGAATGCACACCCAACTGTGAAATTAATCTATATTATTTCCATTACAATGAGACACCTCTATGAAAAATGGCATCTGGTAATTTTATCCTCACCAAGCATGAGATTCATCTGGCAACAAAAGAACACTCAGCAGATGTTCATCCTGCTTATTTGACACAATAGAAATCAGCAGGAAAGAGAAGGCTGATTCATGATTAAGGTACAGCTTTTTGTATATGGGGTGGGGTATGCATTTAACAATAAAGTTCCAAAACATAATTATACACTATACAGCTTACATCACTGGTGTAAAACACTGCAAGGTTTCAAAAAGGGCAGCAGCACATACCAAGAGGAACCCACATAATTTACCCTTCTGTAACTTAAGCCTTTGGGGGCAAAAGATAGCAACTCTTTAGGGTAATTCCATACTGATTAATGTAACATTTGTAAGTTTCTTCACATGACATTTTGTGTATTAGCTAATATTATTTGAACTCCAATTAACATTAAACCATTTGTTCATTAGCTGGCTTGATCCTCCTAATTCAAAATAATCAGTAAGCATACCGCTACTAATTTAAATGCTTACTTTTTACTGTTTTAAAAACTCTGACCAATGTAACAATTTGCAACCTTAAGAACAAGTGTTTTTGCTAAAAGTATGAATGGTTTTTTTCCCTATCCTTGCCAATAAACATTGAATGCTTCAATAAGTCTAGTTACATGTTGGTCTGGCGTAGGTGAAACAAAATTAAAAAATTTCTTCCAGTAGCACCTTAGAGACCAACTAAGTTTGTCATTGGTATGAGCTTTCATGTCTGAAGAAGTGTGCATGCACATGAAAGCTCATACCAATGACAAACTTAGTTGGTCTCTAAGGTGCTACTGGAAGAATTTTTTTATTTTGTTTCGGCTTCAATAAGTGTCCAACTTATTGTAATTATCATTGGAGACTGTGGAAAGAAAAAAATTCCGGCAAATGACCTGTGATGTGTTACATGAGCAATCTAACATGAGACAATTCATTGAGACTTTCTCAAATAAATGTCTCCAAAGCAAGACCAAAAGCAAGTGTGCATATGAGTTTAACTATGAATTCACCAGTTGTGGGTCAGCATCAAGCCCATGTGGGATGCTGTAATGCCCATGGGAATTTGCACTTAGGGTAGCTGTGGCAGCACCCTAATAATTTGTTCCTTTACAACCTAACATATACAATTTGTGAGGAAGACAAATGCCAATACATTTTGTTTTCAAACTCAACAAAGTTGCCAACTGACAACAGTACTTCAGTAGCTGTTTCTGTTTCTTTCTTTCTGCACTTTCTTTCAGGATAATCACACTTCCCATAGGGTCATTATTCCCCGTTTGTGGTGTTTATTTTATAATATTGTGTTAAATACTGCCTTCAACCATTTACAGTCATTCGCTACTGGACGTAACTGTCAGGGGTCCTTTACCTTTACCTTTTTACTGTCTCCTGAGGCAAGGCAAGAGAGCTTCAGCTCCTGAGGTTAATTTTTTTATCTCTAGATCAGGTGTGGGGAACCGCTTTCCTATGGGCCAGTTTTGGCCTGCCAGACTTCCCCATTTGGCCCATGTGGTTATTTTGGGCAAGCCACAGCCAGCCACCCTACACCTGATGTCATACATGCAAGAATGGGGCTTGACCAAAGTCATATTGTGCAGCTCCTTTAAAGGTAAAGGTACCCCTGACCGTTAGGTCCAGTCGTGGACGACTCTGGGGTTACGCGCTCATCTCGCTCTATAGGCCGAGGGAGCCGGCATTTGTCTGCAGACAGCTTCCAGGACATGTGGCCAGCAGAGCAGCACACAGAAACACTGTTTTCCTTCCCGCTAGGTGGGAACTGCTAGGTGGGCAGGAGCTGGGACAGAACAATGGCTCACCCCGTCGCGGGGATTTGAACCGCCGACCTTCTGATCGGCAAATCCTAGGCTCTGTGGTTTAGACCACAGCGCCACCCACGTCCCACAGCTCCTTTAGTCCAAACATAAAATTTATTCTGTTTACCAAATGAGAAAGCAGAACTATCAATACAATAAAGGGTCACTAACCTATTCTGTTTTATTGAAGAGGTCTTTAACCAAACTTTAGCGGGTGGGGAATAGAGGAATTTGGGTCCTCTTTCATAGCACCCTTCTGGGTGCTTTACTCACATGAAAAAATCTATTTTGTAAAACTGTTGTCAGATAATGAAACTCTGGAAAATCATCTTCAAAATGATACAGGACATGTTAACTATATGTGAAAATAAAAAATAGGTCTGTAAATTGACCCTTATTCTCTTCTATGGGACAGCCCTTCAGGAGATAAGATAATAATGGTTACAGTCAATGCAAAGTGCTATTGCCAACATGTGTCTCCAGGCACAACAATGAATCCACAGGCACCTCCAAGGATGTTTACCTGAGGAACCAGCAAAAACTGAACACTATCAATTATGAGATAAAAATAATAGTAGTGGGGTGGAGGAAGAAACATCAGAACAGGATGTTTTAATTAAAGGAAAAATTTTCTGGAACAGGTATTGCAGGGGAACAAAAAATGTAAGCTCACTTTATCCCAAATCCCAAAGCTTTTGAGACTGCCAGTGAGTTTGAACTAGTTAAATAAATTGAAGTTACTAAATAGCAGAGAATCTACATCTCATGTGCAGTCTCTCAAAGTTAAAGGAATTTTATCCAAAAAGGGACATTACTGTACAGACTCTGCTTATTCTGTTCAGTGAGCTGTAGCGTAAAAATGGCTACTTTGAAAACTGCAGTATGGGAACATACTGAGAAATTCTCTTTGTGGCAAAATGTATTTCTGTAGGAAGTGAAGAAGTGATAGAACTTCAGCAACACAGTTGCTAGAAATACAGACAGTCATTTTCTTACCACTTTGGAAAGTTCCATGAAGCTTGAAGATACACCAGTTAAGTTCACAATAATATTACCTGCCTGCATTGTCAGTGGCACTGATACTTTATGTCTGTTCATAGTAATCAGAAATTTTGAAACATCCCCATACTCAGATTTTTTTTCTTCACCCTGATTTGTCCAAGACTATACTGTGAGCTCTAGAGGCACCACCAGGGCAAAAATATGCAGCAGAACACAGCAGAAAGAGAAAAAGGGCTCCCCAACAAAGCAGGACTAGCTTACTATATTCTGAAGTAATACACATTACCATCTAAAGAGCCCACATCCCTAACATGCTCTCCATAAGAATAAGAATTTATTACTCATATCTCGTCCACCATTAAGTCCAGGATATAAAATTAACTAATTGTACCAGTGGATCCGACAGTGTCCACAATGCCAGGCCAAAAGGTTGAAAAAGAGGCATCAAATCACAGCAGAGCCCTGGCTAATTAAGAACATAAGAGCAGCCACAGTGGACCACTGCCTCAGGAAGGTTTGCAATCAGGACATGAAAAAGTAATCCTCTCCTGTTGTTGACCTCCAGGAACTGCAAGTTTCATACATTCATTATAACTAATATTCATTGATAGACTTATCCTCTGTGACAGGCATTCCCAAACTAAGGCCCAGGGGCCGGATGCGGCCCAATCGCCTTCTAAATCCAGTCTGTGGACGGTCCAGGAATCAGCATGTTTTGACATGAGTAGAATGTGTCCTTTTATTTAAAATGCATCTCTGGGTTATTTGTGGGGCATAGGAATTCGTTCATATTTTTTTTCAAAATATAGTCCGGCCCCCCACAAGGTCTGAGGGACAGTGGTCCGGCCCCCTGCTGAAAAGTTTGCTGACCTCTGTGAGATGTGTCTAATTTCCTTTTAAAGCTATGAAAACTAGTACAGTAGCTATTATCTCTTCTAGTGCCAGTGAATCCCATCAATAAATTTTTCATTGTATGAAGAAATACTTCCTTTTGTCTGTTCTAAACCTACCAGTCAATTTCATTGGAGGACCAGCACAATATCATCAAATAAATCACTTCTTTCCCCCTCACACCATAACCAATCTAACACTGAAAATCAGGCCCTGTCCTCTCTACAGAGCTCCACTTTCTGGGTTCTTAAGAGTATTACAAAATTTTGAGAGTGGGATGGAATGTCGAGACTGGTCTTTATAAATAAAGGTTGTAGAAAAGAATCAGAAAACCCAGTCAAGAACATTTTGCAGTCAATAGTCTCTTTAATTGCATAGCATTTTGGTTGTACAATAGTTAAATATAAACATACTGAGCTCACACAATAGCCAATAGCCTACTATGGTTAAACAATACTATTCAAGAACATGAAGATAATTTGGCTCAAGTAAATTGGTATTTTGTTGAAAGGAAATTTTCAACAAAACACAAGTAAATTTGAATGATGTTTAAGAAACTTTAATTCACAATAGTGCAGAAGTTGTGAAGTGTATATAGATGAAAGGATCCGTGAAAATACAGATACAATCCCATAACAGTAAAGAGGAAAGGTTAATATAATAGGAAAGAGAATTCCAGTTAAAAATACAAAGCACAAACAGTAAAAGAACTTGTACACAATTAGTAAAATCAGCCCACTACTACAGGCAACCAACATACTAAAAATAACTTAAATGCTATACATTTGTGTATATATAAATACTTTGTATTTAGAACTAAGGCAGCACTTCTATGCATATATACCAAGGAATAAATCCTACTGATTTCAGAGGGACTTACTTCTGAGTAAACATGTATGGATTCAGGCTGCATGTATAGTGTTGACTTATTCACAGTAACTCAAAAGTTATATACATATATTGCACAGTCGTAGAAATAGAAAAACTGTTCATTAACCATTTGTAAACAATGCTTTTTCTTCCTTTCTTTGGCAATTTTATTATTTCAGGGATGTGGCAAGAGCACTTAGGTGCAAGGCAAGTAACAAATATTTAAAGGCACATTAAAGATCACATTAAAAAATAACAAAACATTCCCAAATACTTTCCAGTTAGCAACAGATCCATTGTACTGGTTTGTGGTTTCCATAGCCCCAAACCCCACTGAAGTAAACAGAATTATGTTTCGTAGTGGTGCGCTTTGTAGAATCAGCATCATCAAAATAGTCTGTTAAAGTGTCATTGACAGAAATTCAATTTTGGATTATGGGTAACAAATATTCAACTGTGCAATGCTTATTCCACAGTCACAGATTTGGCCAAATTCCTCGGAAAATCCACCTGGGGAAAGAAAAGAAAATGGTCCTCAATTAAATTTATAGGAAGCTTTTTCATTTAAGAAATTCATGTGCATCACTCAGTAAAACAAACTAAAAATAATAACCACCATACTACGTAGCTATATTCCTCCCCAAATTCTGAGAATGTATATGGAAATACAACCACAGCTAGCTGCATCCCTTCCCAGCTGGCTTTGCCTGACCACTTTCCCTTGACCACTTCTCCCTTCTGTCTTCTCACTACTGCCTTATTTGAACCATAACCCTGGGTCTCTGCTTCCTTCCCTACTTTCCTTCAGACCTTTCCTGCTATGGATCATTCCTATAGATATACTTGCAAAATTATCATCAAAATGCAAGAAAATGTATGAAAAATGAGACAGATTACATTGAAACTGTGTAGTGTAATTGATTGTGTACACTGTTAACCTGTGATTTAAAAACAAATATGCCCCAGTTGTAAAAGTCCCATGGCATGACAAAAAAAAAAAACAATTGTTAGAGAAACAATATAAGGTTTTTTTTAAAAAGCAACAGCAATGAAAACAGATTTAGTACACATTATACATAAAATGAAAGTATTCACTGGCAATGGAGTTTTGGCACCAGACAATCCTTGGGTACGGCATTCCGTGGTCAGAACCGTAAAACTGACAGGACCCTTCATTTAGCATCCACCTAAACTCTGAAGTTGGAGCACATTTGTATCCTATCAGTGACTGACATCACTGTTGTGTAGCAGCAGCAGCTCACCCAGGGGGCAGAGCCACAATACTTGCTTCCCAGCTGCTGAGTTGCTCACTGCCACTCGTTGACAGGGGTGGGGCAAGGCAAGGGGGGGGGGTTTGGCATGTTACAGATGCATCTGCTGCAAACTGCTCCTTAAAGCTTAGATAATGGGAATGTGCATGTCAAGAAAAATGGCATGTGCTCCAAAACTATTTTTGTACTGTAATTGTGTAAACTTGTTTTCTCTGCTTTTAGCACTTAAAGCTTATATTGCAAGGTGAAAGTAAATTAAATTTGATTTGCACTGAATTTCCATCTTAAGAGCGCACAACTAGGTCTTTGTTTAAATTCTATGTAATCATTCTTGTTTCTAGTCTGAAGAAACAGGGGAAGTGTCCAAGTGTGTTTGTATAAGCGCTTTAATTGGAGTGCCTAAATATAGAAGTAACTTACATCATATCCTCTGAGAACAGCCAGGTGGAATGAAAGCAGCTGTAGAGGGATAACACTCAAAACTCCTTGCAGGCAATCAACGGTCTGTGGAAGCTCAATAGTTTTGTAAGCAAATTTTGAGCTCTCGGTGTCTTCTCTAGAACACAATATAATAGGGCGGCCCTGCAAAGCAAGAAATCAAATAAAGTTGATTAAATGTTACATTTTTTTCATTTCATCTATATTTTGCTGCACATTTCAGATACTTTGCCAACATGCAGCAATTAATGTCAACTGAGCTAAATTTTAAGTTCAAAGCCATTTTGCATATCTCTGTAAACCACGTTGATATATATTTTATGATACAATGGTTTATAAATATTTTTAAAAATTAAATAAACTTCATAAAAAATACAGTACTGAAATCTTTCAAAATAATTATATATACACAATAAAAATCATGTAAGAACTAACATCACAGAACACCTGCTAACTATTACCCACTCCGCAAATCTTAATTGTTATGCCTTGAAGCTTATGCAGACAAGTTAGTACGGAAGGCAAGTGCTAAACCTCTACTAGAAAAACATTCCATAGGTTTACTGATGATGTAACATTTCCAAACCCATGGGCCATTTTTTAAAAAATCCCTACTTTCTCCCTTTCTTTCTAGAAAAATACTAAATAAATAAATTAATAAATAAATAAAAGACCTTGGGAAAATTGAAATGTGTGCAATATTGACTTATCAAACCAAATGTTATGTACAACCTAAGAACATGAAATGTATTTTCCTAGTTCCAGCATAATGTGCTTGCAGCAGTGTCTTCTGAACACATGCTTCCCTAGGCTGAAAACGTCCAGAGGAGCAGCAGCTGCTGGGAGACAGTATCCACCTCATCTTATATCCAAAACTTTGTGCACTATAGCTCTAATGGCCAATCAAAGATACCTAATGTAGTGGTTATGGGACACGGGTGGCGCTGTGGTCTAAACCACTGAGCCTCTTCGGCTTGCTGATCTGAAGGTTGGTGCTTCAAATCCCTGTGACGGGGTGAGCTCCTGTTGCTTGGTCCCTGCTCCTGCCAACCTAGCAGTTCGAAAGCACGTCAAAATGCAAGTAGATAAATAGGTACCACTCCAGCGGGAAGATAAATGGCATTTCCGTGCACTGCTCTGGTTCGTCAGAAGCGGCTTAGTCATGCTGGCCACATGACCCGGAAGCTGTACGCCGGCTCCCTCGGCCAGTAAAGCGGCCGCAACCCCAGAGTCGTCTGCGACTGGACTTAACTGTCAGGGATCCTTTACCTTTACCTTTTTTATGTAGTGGTTATCACTGTATCATTTAACAGCAATTCCATATCTTGTGAATAGTGTGAAGACTGGTTGCTTTTGTCTGTCCTTAATCTCTACACCCAATCTATTTCATTAAATGATTCCAAGTTCTAGTATTACTGAGAGAAGGGGGGAAAGGAAACCTCTTTCCATATCCTCCAAACCATACATATAGAATCATAGAATCGTGGAGTTGGAAGGCACCCCAAGGGTCATATTGTCCAACTCCCTGCAATGCAGGAATCTCAGCTAAAAGCATCCATGACAGATTAGGTTTATTGTTAATGGGAAGGCTCCATCCTTATGGCCATTTTGGTTGCCCTTTCTGACCTCACAGTTCTACTTTCTCTTGCCTATGACTGCCCTTCATAATGATCATCCTGCAGGAAATGCACAATCTAGTCCTAAAAGTGACATGCTTACTAGGCAATTTACCTGGCGAGCAGTGACTTGCTGTAGAGCATTCTGGCACTTTCTGAAGCAGGGATCTTTCATAATTATCATGATAACTGGCATCTGCTTATCTATAAGAGCCAAGGGCCCATGCTTCAATTCCCCAGCCAGGATGCCTTCAGAGTGCATATATGTAATCTCCTTGATTTTCTGCAAAGCAAATGGAAAAAGATCACAACCAAAGCACTGGGATAATAAAAATGCATTTATTACGTTCAAAAATAATTAAGTGCAAGTAGGTAAAACTGATAGATGTTGGAATCCAAAAGACACTTTCATTGTGCCCAAAGTCCCACAGGCAACATTTCACAAGTTATGTGGTTCTTTGGATCCTGACCTATGTGCATGTATGGTTCCCATGCCCATATGCAAAACGGGAAGATCAGAGGTGCCTTAAATCTAAGATCATAAACACCACCTTCATTCAGTTCAAAGGACGTTCTTTGAGGTTTCCTGCACACAAGTCTTGATTTAATTAAGAGAAGCTTCAAGGCAGCAATAGCTGATGTACTGAGCTCAAAATGAGAAAGAAGTGAAACATCTACACCCCTTTGTTCAGTAAGACAGCTCTTAAGAGTTTTTTAAAAAAACAAAACCCATCAGATATACAATTCCACCCCACCCCCCTCTGGGAGGAAGGACTCTTTCTGTCCATGGAAGGCTTTATATATGCTAAAAGGTAATATATGCAAAAATGTTTTACCTACAGATGTAACCATATTTAATTATGTACTTATTTAACGTATTCCTAAATTGTCCATCGGCTGATCTCGGGTTGGGGTAAAATACAGGCAAATATTCCAGGTAAAACAATATAAACAAACAACATCCAATTATGCCAAACAAAGAACAGGAAAAATATCACAGATAAAACTAAGATTAAGAATTCATACCAATGCACCTTCCAAGCAAGTGGCATAGTTGTAGCCACGACCCATAACCAAAAGAGATCGCTGTTTATATAGTTCAAGTGCCAGATCATGTATCTTCTCATCCAAGGTCAGTACTTCTTTGATCATCTCTGCCAACAGGTTAAAACCAATAATTATTTACGGTATTACAGAGCCAACCATTTCAAAAGTAGTAAAACAGAAGATGAGGCCAGGATTGCATGAATTCAAATTGATCAGCTTTAATTCTATTTACTAGCAAAGCACAGTGTTTTGTTCCTGGAGCCCTTTAAAAGAAAAGAAAAAAGATACACAGGGCCATATTGAATCAAGATATGCAGAATTATTTTCAGTCAATCCCTATGCTGAACACTCAATAGCTTTTAAACACATCTGCAAATACAGAGAATGATTTAAAAATCAATTTGGGGTTTGATCTGAGACATTAAACAAGAGGCTATTCCATTTTCTCTCTAAACTGTTTTCTCAATTGTTATTTCTTCCCTGAAGGTTCTGAACTCAATACAAACTGGAGTTATGATGGTGAAATATGAGCACATCAAAATATAAAGTTGCATTTAAAATGGTTAACTTAATTTTTTAGAAATAAAAGCTATGGATATTCATTACTCACATAATAATTTGAAATACGTTCTACATATCCCATTTGAAATGGCCCACATATTCTTGAATTTTAGCATTCTCATATACAGTATATATCATTTGAATGGTAAAAACATGCATACCAGGTAATGACTTCAAACCGCTTATGATTTCTTGTCTTCTGTTTTGCAAGGAAATTCTGTCTTCTGACATCAACAGACCAAACATTATAAGAGAGATGAACTGGCTGGTATATGCCTGAAGATTTTTAAAAAGACATTAATTTGGCTTGCTTCATGTTTGCTCCCTAAACTACCTGCCTCAGCAAAATAATTTCTTACATTATGATGGAGTGGGAAGGGCTGTAGGTCAGTGGCAGATCACATGTTTTACACTGAGGAGATACTACATGTTTTAAATTGAGAAGATCCCCGGTTCAATTCCTGACATCTCTAAGTAGAGTTGCAAAATACTCTGCCTGAAACCCTGGAGAACCACTTCCAATCAGTGCTGACAATACTGAGATAGATGAACCAATCAGTAGTCTGACATGGCAGCATCCTACAGTGTCATAAAACATGGTGCTCTAGTCTAGCACCATGCAAGGCTATTATTCCAGCAATCTATGCAGAAATGTCTAGGCCTATGATTTGGTCAAAGAAAAATCCCCACCAATGACAGTACATCTCAGTTACCTTTGTGCTTGCCACCCCAATCTCAGGCCCAGCATTGATATGTACACCACAGTCTGTGTCCCTGGATATTGAGCTTCCAACAGTATTTGTAATTCCAACTGTCAAAGCTCGGCGATCCTTACAGTACCGCAAAGCCATCAATGTATCAGCAGTTTCCCCTTCAATAAAAGAACATATTGACATGTATGCTTAATTCAGAATTGCAGCAGAATTATTAACCTATCATATAAAGTCAGAAGAGATTGACTTGAAAAGGTTGTATGACTGGAAATGTATAATCCATTCATAGAAGATCCTGGTGGGCTGGCATTTCCATGCTGCTTCACCCCTTCTGACTTGGTGATATTGACACAATTTGTAGTTTCTTGGTTCCGAATATGAAGCAATGCTTTAAATACATGCTGAGCACTATGATCCTCAGGCTCTCCTCCAGTTTGATTTTTAAGAACTTCTCCCACCCTGGCTGCTGGTGCACTGTTGAAAGCCAGAGGAAAATCCCTTCTAACACCAGGAATCTAAGCTCTGGAGCCATAGGAAATATAGTGCAGTGTAGTAAGCTGGAATGTCATACTAGGAAGACTGAAATTCAAATCCCCACCCTGAGTGACTTTGGAGGAAAAGAGGATTTTTTTAAAAAAAAAATGTATCAATAGCCACTTGGATGCACCAGATCAGACAATAGAATCAGAATGTACTTTAGTCCTCCCTGACCCTTTCAGGCTGGTTCATGGTACCTTTAGGTTTCATCTACAAAATTTTGCTGATCATATGCTTAAATTGCAACAAAGTGACTTGTAGTACCTTAATAGAAATGAACACATTTTCATTTGGCATAAGCCCTTGTGGAGCAGAGTCCATTTCATCAGATGCATAATTAACTTAAATTGGCAGGAAATTGTAAAAAAGAGGAGTCAAACAGCAAGGAAATGAAGACGTGGAGGCTGTGAAAATTCTATTCAATCTTAAATTATCACTGTTATTATTCACAGCAACAGTAATTGGTGATCCTAGCAACTGCTAAGTTAACCTGTAGCGAACCGGAAACCATTGCCCTTATTCATGCCCAGATTTACCGTATTAGAATGAAGCTTCATTAGGTCTAATTTAGCTATTTCAAACTTAAACCCCCTCCCCTTTTTAAATCTCTGGGATCCTCTTATAACTGAACCTAGAAAAGTAACATGCTGAGCACAGAGCGTGCAGCCTTCCTATTTTATACTCTTTACCATAAAGCTGAACTACATTGTGGCATATACTTAAGAAAAAGTGAAGATACAGTCATGGGACTCTTTTATAGTATAGGAAATCAAATATTGTCCCCATCTTGACAGAAGAGGCTTGAAGTCTACATGTTAGACTTTGTTCCTCTATCCTGAAAACACTCATACCAATTACATGTTCTCCCTTTGACCTCAACCTGAGTGTTGCCTGACAGAAAGTGTGCATCCTTTAGGACAACTTTGTTCTAATTAAGTTGATGAGATACTTAAAATGTAAACTTAAATAAATAAAAAGAATGGAGTAATTGGGAGTGACTAATGCTTGTTTAAACCGTATCTTCTATTTCCTGTAAGCCCCATTGTCCATTGTTAGCAGCAACAAAAAGAAAAATACCACAGCAAAAGTAGCACCAGGACAAAAAGAGGCAAACCTGAAGTTAGTGCCAAATGGAAAACTTACTGGACTGAGAAAGCCTAATGCATTTTGATAGTGGTTTTTCTTCTTCAGAAGCTGCATTCCTCTCTGGTGGGGAACCTGTGACCCTCCAGATGTTGTGAGACTACTATTCTCGCCAGCCCCAGCCGGTATGGCCAATGGGGCAACCCAATCAGATGGGCAGGGTACAAATAAATAATAATAATAATTATGGTCAAGCCCAGCAACAATGGGAGGGCTACACATTCCCCACCTCTGCTTTATGCTCTCCTGCTATGCCACAAAAGAAACATTTAAGATTTCTCTCTCTATGTGGCACCAGTTTTTCCCCTCTCACTGTTAAGAGATAACTTGAGGTATAGTGTCACTCTGCTGCCAAGTTAATAAAGGAGGGTTGTGGCCTTACTTATCTACACTGTTATCTAATTGCTTCACCAGATACACTTTGCTTATTACATCCTTTACAAAACTCTGAAAAGCCTGCTTTTTCCTTTGCAGTACATGATCAACAGAGAAATCTTATGGCCTTGACATAGGAATGCTATTTCCCTTTTAAGACATAAAGCAAATTAGAGTAGTCATAGAATGTTATTTTATATTTCTATTGTGATACGCTTGTAGCAATTGACATACAAAGCTCAGCTAGTAAAAACATTCAAAAATGTAGCCAGAAATCAGGAAGAAATCAGGTACAGTATGCCTGTCTCACTTGCGAGTGTAAAAAACCTACTCCAGACTGGCTCTGAAGTGGTCACCAGCCCATGATAGATCTGAAAACCAAATAAAAAAGCCCTGCCAAGATTAACATACAGCATACATTAACGCTCACCGGACTGACTGATGAAAAAGCACACATCATCTCTAAACACAGGGGTATTCCGATCCAGAAAATCACTGGCAAGTTCCACCATCACAGGTAACTCAGTTAGTTCCTCCAAAACTTGACGGGTCTGTAACCAACATAAAGATAGTAGAGCAAACTTCAGTCTTAACAAAATAAAGCAGACTTAAAATTATCCTTAAAAGTAGCTTTAGAACAATGGATTATTTCTAGTATTTCTAAAATGAATAGCTATTCTGAAAAGTTAAACAGCATATGCACAATGCATTTCTGGTGCAGAAATAAACTATATTTGCCGAGATCACAAGTGAGGAGAGTGCTGTTGCATTTACCGGTACATCCCACTTGTGGTAAATGCTGACCACTGTAAGAAAAGGATGCTGGATTAGATGAGCTTTTGATCCAATCTAGCAAGACTCTTCTTATTTTTGTAGGGGGTGTTAGATAATGGATTATTTATTTAAAGATATGTTGAGCATCTTTGGTGGCATGCTTCTGTCAGCAATTAAAGGCATTCTTTCTTACCAAGGCTTTTTTTTTTTTAAGTAGCAAGCAGGCAGTGGGGTAGAGCAGTTCTTATTGTTCTTCCCTCCCAAAACCATCCTACCTCCCTGTGGGCTGAGACAGGAGGGTCTACTCCAGTACTGGATTTAAGGTTGTGTGGGCAGTTTCCCATGAGCAGAGGGAGCGCAAAATAACAACAACAACTATATTTATCTAGATACCTACTGAGAAGATCCATTAAAAAAGCAACTGTACCAAAAGGAATTACGGTGAAAATAAGAAATATTGGGGAGGGGGGGGGAGAGGCCAAATTTTGTCTTCACTCAGGGTGCCATATTAGCAAAGCCCATCCCTGTCTAATCTATGAGGTCTATTTCAGTGCACTTCAGGCACTGTTTGAAACTCACCAGGTTGATGCAGCCTCCTTTCAGTCAGCTTCTCAGCCAGGACATTAGTTAAGCCTAGCCCCGCAGTCCTACACCTCTTTCACACTGCCCACTGCCCAGGGAGGGGAAGTGGTCTATGTTTTCTGCCCACAGGCTCTTTACCCAGCCATCCTCTACCAGCAAGTCTTGTTGACTGAGGGCTGTATTCTATCTCTAACAGGCAGGAAACACAGGGTACAGCAAGGCCACCCCTAAAAGTCTTTCACAGCTTCTGCCCTGGTATGCAGCAGCAACACAGGGAACCCAAGGTCAGGTGAGCGCTGCACCCGACCTCACCAACCACAACTGGGTTTATTATGGTATATTTATGCAAGTCCATTGTATTTTTATTGAGCACCACTTTGTGAAAACTTATCAATAAACCTTTTATAAATAAAAGTAAAATAAGAATAGAAAAGCAAAACCCCTGTAGCCATACGTTTCCATTATCTTTCTTACATGTTCAAGAGTATACTGAACTTACAGCCACTGCAGCATGAAAACTGGTTCCACAACCAATGATTATTAATCGCCTGCATCTTCTGATTTCTTTCAAATGGTCCTTCAAGCCACCTAAAAGAACTGTAGTTTCCATGAAACAGAAACAAGGAGATATCTTTAGTTCAGAGTAGGTTGCTTTAAAAAAAAAGAGTAGTGGCAATGTTGAGTGGAATTAAAATTTTCCCCATGTTACCTGTGTTGCTCTCAAAGTTCACCCTTCCTCTCATGGTATTGAAAACAGACTCCGGTTGTTCAAATATTTCCTTTTGCATGAAAGCACTGAAGTTCCCTGTTTTTATAAAACATGACCAGTTAAGTTTCAGACTGCCTTTCTTATTACTGTTCAAATGAGACTTGAATTTGCAGCAAGAGTAACCAAGCACAGAACAGCAATTTCAACAGAAGTCAAAACTGTTGCTAGCGAAAGATTGGGCAAAGTATGCAGAAGGGCTTATGGGAATTCACTTCGTTATAAATATTAAATTCTCCTAAACAACTAAGCATAATTAAAGATGAAGTTCTTCTGGTTTGGTGGCTGAGGGGCATTAGAGTGAGGCAGAGGGCTATGGAT
This sequence comes from Zootoca vivipara, assembly GCF_963506605.1. Classification (NCBI taxonomy): domain Eukaryota; kingdom Metazoa; phylum Chordata; class Lepidosauria; order Squamata; family Lacertidae; genus Zootoca; species Zootoca vivipara. The sequence goes on along the minus strand of NC_083277.1, from coordinate 65,027,319 downwards.
CAACTGCCTCCACGAACAAGACACCAGTGAAAATGCCTCCAGGCACTGGGCTAAGACTCCACTGGCTTTTCTACTTCCACCCTCTCCTCCTAAATTGTGCTCCTGCCATCAGATGGGGGGTGGGGGCAGAGCTCTGCGTCTCCAGATTTCTAGTCCCTGTGAAGGAGATGTCGCAAGCACAGATGGAAGTATTAACAGAAGCTTAACTTCTTTGGTGACGTAGCACAACTTTGTCATGTCATTCTAGTGACCCAGGTTGCTGCCTATTAAAAAGCCACTTTGTTCACACTCGCATCTGCCAGCTACTGAATTTTCTGCCTATGTTTATTTACTGTTCATTGCTCAGATGCTTTACAGAACATGTTTCGAACAACATCATACTAATATTCATTGTTTTTATTAACCGTTAAACTGGGAAATTTTCTTTATAGAAGTACACTTGATGTCTCAAATATCAGCAGGACCAGTTTACAGCTCTGGGGAAACACAGCTTCTAGAAATGATACTGAAGTATCATTATTGTCATTATTTTTAAACGGTCTTTCTTTTTTCCTCCCTGCCCATCTCTAGCACTGTTCCTGTGGCTAAGGTTTGACCAGAAAGGCACCTGGTTTCCAATGGATAAATGTTTTCTTCATATGCCCTTGGACCAGCAAGATTGTTCAGCCACCCTTACCTTTCATGATTTGCTGCAGTTCCATCTGCAAAGTCTGTATGATCCGAGATGGGTCATCAGTAGCGCAACGTTCTAGCCGATGAATAGAAAGCTTCCCTTCAGCCACTGCTGCAATGTCATCATCTTCTAGAAAGATTACTCTGTTGGTGTGTTCAATTATAGCGCTACAAACAAAAATGCAAAATCAGCTAAGTTACAGAATCTCCAATGTAATTTAATTTTTTTTCTACTTCCATGTGCAAGTCTAAGAGTAAAAAGGAGCTTGGATTATGCACTCCCCACGTCTTGGTCACAACACAAAGATGGGAAAGTTGCAACACCAAATGAGCATTTGGTAGCCAAGTTCTAGAAAGGCTCTCACATTCAAAATGTCAGCTCCAGCCAGCATGGCCGAAGTGTATTCAAGAAGCAATGTCTGAAGGGTTATAGGTTAGCCATGCCTGGATTAGAAGCTTCAGCCTGTCCCACTGATTTACATTTCTCCATTGAATTGAATTACAAAGGTAGGGTAAATAACTAAACTGATACTGCTAACATAAATCACATATATTTTTCAGTTACCTTGCATCTGAAGCGAAGAAAAATTCAACCGCTTTATCTCCAACAGCATGAAGGCAGGTAGAACTATCTAGTCTTTTCATTCGTGTTTTGCATCGATTCTTTACATTTTCAATGTTGCCTGCCAATTAAAACACACACACACACACAACTGTGAAGTTTGATTCATTATCTAGATCAAGTTGAAATACAGAATTGCATGATTTTAAAACAAGTGTAGCAAAGGTTCTTCCTCCCTCTTCTCCACAATCTGCCCCCTAAATATGGCCTGGGTTTCCACTCAAAGCTCCAGAAAAAAATTGGGGATGCACACAGGAGGAGGGGGTGCTATCACTAATCCTTGTGCTAATGCAAGTATTTCATTGCCCTAAATGTCTACCTGTGGGGTTTCTAGTGACATGAGCATTTCTGTGTGTGTTTAATGAACTCACTTCCTCAACAATTCTGTAACAAAAGCAAGACCTGTATGGTTATAATGCTTTAATAACTTACATGTTCTATATAGGACAGGGATTTGTTCAGTGGAAAGCTTAGATTCACTTCGAACTCCAATAAGTAGTGGACTTCCCCTTCTGTCAAATAATGAAACAGCAGGCAAATTAGTTATACAACTTTTATTAAGGATAAACTGAATGTTTCAAACAAGAAATATCTACTAGAAACCTTTCCTTTGTGCTTGTCTATTAATATGGAACCCACCAAATGCAAAAAACCTCTAAAAACTTTCAAGTATAAAAAACCACAGAGCTTTACATATATCCTCAGCTTCTATTACATAGTAATGGACACTAATTACTTTTACTAACCTGGTAGCAATAGCTTCCCCTGGGTAGTGGATACTTTTGAAAACCAGTGCAAAAGCTCCTTCCTGGGAGGGCGAAAATTAAACATTAGTAGGTGGGGGGAGAGGAAGGATGGCATGGATGATAGTTACACACAGAGTAAGATCCTGTCTTATTATCTCTAATGACCCTTTGAGAAAAAATGAATCTTTTGTCATTCTGCATCAAGGAATTGTCAGAAACAAAAGATCATCACAAAATGAGGAGGTAAAAAATGCACAAGTCGGCAATGCTAAACACGTGTGGGGCTAATCCCCATTAAATTTAGTCAGGTTAGAGTAAATATTGAGTAAACAGAGAGGAAGGAATGAACTGTCCCAAACAATGATGGAATAAATGTACCTTCACTCTACCCATTCAGCTTTGGGATCTATGGTCCCAGGGCTATTAAACTAACAAGGAAGTTTAGAAATCTTTTAACTGGTGCAATAACTTTTCATCTGAGAACTATAGAGGAGAATGACAAGTGATGGTAAATGGCAAGGTTGTGCTCTGGTTATTGCAGTTTGATATTTCTGAAGGAAAAGAAAATAATTGTGCTCAGAAATGCTACAGTTTCCTCTATTTCATCTGGGTTTGCACCTCATTCTTAACCAGCAGGCACAGGGCAGGTATGTACCGTAACAAGATGGTATTTTTATTAAAAACGAAAGCAAAATAAAACATGGAATTGAAATAATTCTTTAAAGTTTTCACAATGGAACAAAACCGAGTAGTTTCCACATTTTAACTTTATACATGAAAAGTGGTTTCATATTGTCTTAAACATTATTTATTATAGGAAATAAAGAGAGAAAATTTCCCACTCACCAGCTGATGAATGACTCTCTCAACCAAGACAGAAAAACTTATGTCTTCAGACTCCCGGTTGTCATACACATATTTGGTCAGCTTTGGAATGGTTTCAGTATCTGTTTCAGATTCAAACTCATAACCTTTGGTCTCCTGGAATAGTGGGTTTGTTTTTTTTAAGAAAATGTTTAGATCTGTGTGTTACAATCAGGATTTTAAAACTGCATACAACATAATCAAGTGTCATCTATTGTTTCAATCACCATTACCATCATTCCTAAAGGTAAAGGGACCCCTGACCATTAGGTCCAGTCGTGACCGACTCAGGGGTTGCGGCGCTCATCTCGCGTTATTGGCCAAGGGAGCCGGTGTACAGCTTCCAGGTCATGTGGCCAGCATGACAAAGCCACTTCTGGCAAACCAGAGCAGCACACAGAAACGCCGTTTACCTTCCCGCTGTAGCGGTCCCTATTTATCTACTTGCACTTTGATGTGCTTTCGAACTGCTAGGTGGGCAGGAGCTGGGACCGAGCAACAGGAGCTCACCCCGTCGCAGGGATTCAAACCGCCGACCTTCTGATCAGCAAGCCCTAGGCTTTGTTGTTTAACCCACAGCGCCACCTGGGTCCCTTCACCATCATTCCTACCACCTATCAAAAATCACATAAAGAAACTTCATTTAGACTGCAATCCTATAAACACTTGCCTGATCATGAGCCCCACTAAACTAGGTACAGATGGTTTCATTAAGCCAAGGTTTGGCTTAGCACATTGTGAGAACCAGGGCATAGAGCAAAAGCTAACCAGGCCACAGAGCTGAAATGGCACACACACATTTTGGGACATCCAGTTCTTTTCAGCTTACCAAAAACTTCCTTAGGTCTTTGTAATTTGTAATGATCCCATTATGGATAACGACAAATTCTGAAAGAAATAGGAAAACACACAAAAAAGAGATGAGCTAATCAATAACAGCTTAATTCAATCAAAGATTTAAAGTTGGAACCTTTTCTAAATAGCATTTAAAATCTGCCAAGTGCTTTCAAAACCACAACATTCCTTTGTGTAAGAAGAAAAAATATCTGATGTAACCATCAACCTTATCTAATATGCACAAACAATTCATTTCAGTCTACTGGTTTCAAAAGTTGTTTCTGGGAATTTCTACTCTGGTGCAACTCCAGATTTTTTTTAGAAGGTACCTACCGTTACTTTTATCTGATCGTTGTGGGTGACTGTTCACTGCATTTGGTGCTCCATGGGTTGCCCAGCGAGTGTGAGCAATACCAAAATGTGTCTCGAAGTCTGCCTTTAAGTCTAGACCATCTTGTTCTGTATACAAAATCAAACCCATACATACACAAATCAATCCCAACCACTTTTAACTCAAATTATATTCACAAAAATATGTAACTAACGAAGTCTTAACTTTCTATTATAAAAGAGAGACAATTTGTAAATTCTAAACCATGTGGAAAGTATTTGCTTCTATACTTTCAATAAACCACTTGAAACTGGGCTGCCCATATTATATTGGCTGCATTCATTTCATCAGTACCAACAGGAGAGAGTTCTTTTTAAAATGAATTAATTTTCTTGAAATTTGCACAAAAAATACAAAGATTAATACCAGGTAACTTTTCGTCAAGCCTAAAAATCTAATCTAAATAAAAATACCTAACAGAACTAGAGAGAAGAATGGGGGGGGGGATAAAGGGAGAAAAAAAGAGGGAAAGAAAAATAAAATAAAAAGAGAACTTCCAATTCTTCATCTGTCAGCTGTATAGGGAGAATTATTCAACACATCCACTCCAAGATAACACCCAGAAAAATCCACCTTCTATAAACCAACATTATTATCTTCTAACCTCAAACCCTGGTATCATTAAGTTCTTTTTCTTTTTCATGCAAAAAGTCTGTAAGAAGTTTCCAATCTTTAATAAATGCCGGCAATGATTTTCCCCAGATTAAAAATGTCAATTTCGCCATCTCAGCTAACTCCAGTAATTTTAACAACCATTTCTCCACTGTAGCTAATGATGAATCTTTCCCAATAGGAGAGTGTTCTGATGACATCATATATACCATGGGTGCCCAAACTTTTTTCAAAGAGGGCCAGATTTGATGCATGAGGGCCGACCAAAGTTGTTGAGCTTTTTTTAGGATTGAAGTTGCTGAGCTTTTCTTAGGATTTTACCCCAGGACACATGCAGTGGTACCTCGGGTTACAAACACCTTGGGTTACAAACACTTCGGGTTACAGGCTCTGCTAGCCCGGAAGTAGCACCTTGTGTTACTTGTGTAGCACCTCAGGATGAGAACAGAAATCGCACACTGGCAACAGCAGGAGGCCCCATTAGCTAAAGTGGTACCTCAGGCTAAGAACGGTTTCAGGTTAAGAACGGACCTCCCGAACGAATTAAGTTCGTAACCCAAAGTACCACTGTACTGCCACGGTGGCCAAATTAAATCAACTGCTGGGCTGGATTAGGCCCCCGAAACTGATTTTGGACATGCCTGATACACAAACCACCACAGTCCACAAAGAAGAGCAATGGATATGCTAGCTTAGAGGTGGGGAACTTCAGCCCGAGCCCTTGTGCTGGTTGTTAGTGGGGCTTGTTAGTTGAATCCCACCCTTTCTACTCACTTTGCAGCTCCTCATCAAGAGCCTTCACTTTTCCTCTTTTCTTGACCAATTTAATGTACCTTTCCTTATCTTCATTATCATTCCCATCAATTGCAACACCTGAAATACAGAAAACAACTTATTGTACAGTCTTAGTTAACACGTACAATTGCTTACAAAGCCAGATGAATGTTTAGGCAACTGGTGTTGAGGTAAAGCATTTGTATTGCTCATCGTACCTTAGACAAGCCCCACATGATTTAAAAGCAGCAAAATTTCATGAGGGCACTGGAAATAAAAATTTCATGAGGGCTACTAAAATAAAATAAGCAGCCCAATGTAAGGATGTTTGGATTGCTCTGCCAAGCTCTAATTATCATTAATGGCTATATTTGCATTTCATTGCTATTCAACTCCCACCTTAAAATCTTCTCCTTTATGTACCTGCCAGGTGCATTTGATGAACTGAACCAGAGTCCACAAAAGCTTATGCCATAATAAATTTATTAGCATTTAAAGTGCCACAAGACTCTTTTGTTCTTCTTACAGTATGAGACTAACTTGGCCACTGCTATGGAAATTTTGCACAACAGGATTGTTCACATACCTGCAGAGTCATATCCCCTGTATTCTAGTCTCTGTAGCCCTTTTATGAGAGTTTCAAATATCTCCTTCCTGGTCCGAGGCACCCTGTAGTTCAGATAGGCAAAGATTCCTGTTGGGTATTGAAAAGAATAATGATAAGCCGGCACTTTAATATATTTACACAACATACTCAGAAGCAAATATAAGGTCTTATAAACTCGAAGTGCTACATTTTACACCAAATCCTACAAGGCTTAATTCTGTCGCTATAGAGGTTTGGGGCTTTGTTTTGTTACTCAGATGAGGTTTGTTATGTAGTTAAGCAACAACCTTTAGAATGGGGCAACCCAATCCAATAATTCATAAAGTGTTGCACAATTTTAGTCAACATCAAGGATTTAATTTATTTGAGTGACATTCCCAGGTTAGGACACCAATTAACGGGTTGCTTTATGATTGGCACACTAGTCAACTGACTGATCAAATTACTGTCAACTGACCGACAAACTGACCACCTACTATTTGATCATAGACATATTTCATGAAGTCAAGAACACTACCGGTAACTGTGGTGGAAACTTACTGCATATTATAGCATAATGTCATTTGTTACCATGGCCAGGGAACCGTTTCATGCTTAACAGTTAAACTAATTTGTTTTTGTAATTAGCATCATATCAAACAGGCTGATGCTTAACAGACACTCCAAATCCTCAGATTAGCCATGCTGGAGAGGGTTTGGATGAGGTGCCCATCTATTCAAGGTAGAAGAAACCACCAACAGCATCCTACTGCGAATAGCCAGCAGCATTTTGGGGCAGGTGGGGGACAAAGCTGGATCCTTTTTTGCTGCTCTTTGCAACTCCAGATTGGTAGGTGCTGTAACTAAAAGCCAATTTCCCTTCCCTACAAGCATTCCCTTAAGCCACACATTTGTACCTTTTTTCTTGGCCAAATAAAATTAATGCTTTACAAACTGGCAATTATTTGACAATATCTGACCAGTCAGTTGACGAAATACTGTATTTTCGCTCCATAAGACACACTTGTTTCCTCCTAAAAAGTGTGCCTTATGCAGCGAATGTGTGGTCCCTGGAGCTGAATTGCCCAAGTGCAGCGCGAGCTGTTGCCCCGCCTTCCCGGGTTGTCGGCAGCCTCCCCTTTCCCCTGAAGCCCCGGGAAGGTTTGGGAGCAGCGGGTAGGCTGTGCGTCATTGCCCTGCGCTCCTGGGCTGCTCTTTGGGGGTGGAGGGTGGGGGTGCCACGCCGCTCTGTCCCCTGAAGCCCTGGGAAGGTTTGGGAGCGGTGGGCAGGCTGTGTGACGTTGCCTCGCACTCCCAGGCTGCTCTCTTTGAAAGGTTTTGCTGATGGCCTCCCCTTTCCCCTGATGGCTCCAGGGATGTTGGCCGGAAGATGGTGAGAAGAGGCAGCTGTCGAGAGAGGGGAGGAAGAGGACTGAGAGGAGGGGGACCGAAAAGCAGGGCGAAGGGAGAGGAGGTAGGTTGCTGTGAATGGAGAGTCATGGTAGAGGGCAAAGGAGAGGCAGCAGCGAAGGGGAGAAATTGCAGGCGTCACCTGAGGAGTTTGGGCAAAGGGGATGGAGAGGAAGAAGTTGGAAAAGGGGCCTGTGCTGCTTGGGGAGGGGGAGAAAAAAGTGGAGAAAAGGAAAGTGTTATGTATTGAAATTCTCATCCTGGCCACCAGGGGTATTGTGTATATATGATAGTTTTCACTCAGGTCCATGTCAGTTAATTTAGGCAGGAAACTCTGGGCTGTTGTTGTTACAATGTTGACAGCTGGCTGCCTATAAAAGCAGGCTGCTGAGCTGTTCGGTTCAGTTCAGTTCTAGCTTACTTATAAAGAACTACTTGGAGAAATCTCTGTGTCGTCTGGTATATCCACCCACTATTTAATAGAAAGCCTCCCAAGCCTCCACAGGAGGAGAGTGATCCCTGCAGAGGCTTAGCATAGAAGCTGCACCCCGCCAACCATATGGCTGGCGGGCGAGCAGCTTCCCTCCCAAGCCTCTGCGGGGATTGCTCTCCTCCCGAAGAGCAGTGCTGTCAACTTTCCCTTTTTTTTTGCAGGAAATTCCCTTATTCAGAGCCCTTACTTTCATATCCAGGAGTTGACAGCCCCATAGGATTCCTTATCTTCAAATCCGGGGGTTGACAGCTATGCCGAGGCTGCTGTGATTCATCTCCCCACCCCCTTATTTTCTTGCTCTAAAAACTATGTGTGTCTTGGTGTCAGGTGCGTCTTATGGAGCGAAAAATACGGTTAGTTTCAACTGGTCTGAATTCCCAGTCCTAATTTATTCAAGCATCGCTTCAGAATGTGAGATGTATTAATTACACCGATCTTTTCCCACTTTTCTTTTCCATTTTTATTCTTCATCCCTGGTATGCAATCTTTCCAATGTTGGTACTCCTTTGGAGATACTGGCTACAACAGATTAAAAAGTTGGGCAAGCATATAATTGATTATGTACCTGAAAATGTCTGTATACTCCTTTGTTTTTAATCAGTTTTGTTATGCTTAATTGCCCCCCCCCTTTTGGCACTGTACATAAAATGAAATTATAAATAAACAAATGACTATAAATGAGAAACTGTATCATTTAGTATCCACATCTGAAGCTATATAAACGAGAAACTGTATCATTTAGTATCCACATCTGAAGCTACACATGTCATGTCAAATATGTATTATCTGACACGAAGAAGGGTTTGTACTTTTGGAGCAAAAGTTAGTCAGCAATTTCCCACCCCTCAAAAGAAGATGTGCAAAGCAGATATTTTTACAATGGACCAGAAATGAAAAACTTTTCAGAATGTAACTGGGATTTCACAAAGCCTGTTATGGAACAACCCCCAGCCCAATGTACTGAAGACTCTTGTGTTTTTGTTTGGTTTTCTGCTAAAACATATCAGTTATAACTCTTGCCTGCAAATAGTAACATTAAAAAGTTGCCACGAGGCAGCAAGAAAGTCTGTTAAATTTATGGCTACAGTATTAACATTTTTTCCATGTGCCCCGCTCAAATTCTCTGCTACTTTTCCAGAGAAGTGTTTTAAACATTTCTGCATATCCTCATTTTTTAAAAAAAGAAATGACCTTTTTGCTGCTTTCTGAACCAGTGCTTTACAACATGTATATTTCAAGACCTGTCAGATTTCCTGCATTAAGGCATTGTGTCTTTATGTATATTATCACTTCAGGGAAGGCTCTTTTGAGGGATCTGTCCACAATGCAGCCAGTGTCCTGTGTTTGGTAAAGGTTCCTTGTTTATACTGAACTCTAGCACTGCTACTATTTATGCATACCAGGAGACTCAGAAGCCACTAGAGACTTCACTGAAAAGGATAGCAGAGCCTGGGCTGCTAAGGAATATATTACAGATTCTTTGGGTCATGGGAAAGAAATTTTCCTTTCAAGCACACACATTCTATTGTGCCTTCTATTAACTTATTAACTGCTCACTTTCACACACAAGGAGGCCAAAAATTCCCAGCACAGAGTTAATACTACCCGTGTTTCTCCTAAAATAAGACACGTCTTATTATTATTTTTTCCTCAAAAAACCCCACGGTGGCTTATTTTCGGGGGGCGTCTTATTTTATTTTATTTTAATTACCTGTAAGTTGCTGCTGCTGCTGAAGCACCGACAAAGAGCCCAGCAGTGCACGCCGAGTGAAGCCCCGAGCCAGCAGGACCCGCTGAAGCGCCAACAAAGCGCCCAGCATCGCCGCGCAGAGCGCCCTGAGCCGCAGCAGCAGGAGAGGGATTCAAAGTGCTACAGAGCACTGCTGGGTCCCGCTGGCTCGGGGCGCTCCGCATGGCGCTGCTAGGCGCTTTGTCGGCGCTTCAGCGGGGCCCGCAGCACGCACTGCATGGAGCCCCGAGCCAGCTCCACTGCAAGAGCACGATGTGGGAGGGGAGCCTCAGTTGCTGCAGAGCTCCGTCCTGGGCTGGCCAAGTGAACCGGAAGGTGCCGGGAAGTTGGCAGCCCCGCAGACACAGCACAAGCCCCCTGACCGCGTGCATCTGTCAGGGAGCTTCCCACCGAGTAAGCCTTCGCGCCCCAATTCCGGGACCATCTCTCACTGCTTCTCCCCACACTGCGCCACACTCACACGCCGCGCACACTTTTCTCCTTCCATCTCCGCGGCCAATGGCGAGAGGCGCAGGCGTCCACGTGGGGCCGGGAAGGGTTCAAGGCTGGCAAAATGTGAATGAGAAAGAAGAGCGTGATTCAAAGGTTCTGCCGGCGCCCGGGAGGGAGCGACGGAGAGTGCGAAATGGAGATCGGGCACGGGGCTCGCCAAGGAACCCAGGCGGGGGAGCCAGCCCGGCAGTCCGGCAGCTGCGCTGCGCCCGCACGAAGCGAAGTCCAGCGAGGGAGCGCCGCCGGCCCCAGAGCAGCGCGACGTTGCTGGGTCCTGCTGGCTCGGGGTCCACGTGGCGCGCGCTGCTGGATGTTTTGGCGGGGCTGCAGCAGTTCCGGGCCCCAACCCGACAGGCCTCTTCCTCTTCCTTGGCGCCCTCCGGAACCGCACTACGGCTTATTTTCGGGGGATGTCTTATATTTTTTCAAGGCATGAAAACCCTGCCATGGCTTATTTTATAGGTGTGTCTTATTTTAGGAGAAACACGGTATTAAATGTCAGTGAGCTTGCATGCTCTTAACTCTATGCTAGACTGTGGCCAAACCCTCTACTGCTTGTTAAACTCATTCCCCTTCTCACATACTTCCTTCCACAGACAGATTGTCCTCTCCTAATTGGGTTTATGTGCTGCTCAGCTGAACACTGTGAGGGCATTAGGAACTGTTTAGAAATAGCCTATATTTTAGAGCAAGTCGGTATGAATTTGGTAGTGATCAGGCAGGAATCTGAACTTCAGTAGTGTTTTTAGAGAGGCAAAAATAAGTAGAGTCATACCTCTAGTTGCATTAGGTTCATGTTGCGGATTTTCGGGTTGTGAACGCGGCACACCTGGAAGTGTATACTACGGGGTTTCGCCGCGCACACACGCAGCACTATTGCATCACGTGCATGCACAGAAGCGGCACTCTACTTACGGACTTTTCGGGGTGTGAACCGCACCCCGGAACAGATAGCGTCCGTAGAGATACCACTGCCTCTGCCTTTTTAAAAATACAGTGGTGCCTCGCTAGATGAATTTAATTCATTCCACGGGTCTTTTCTTATAACGAAAAATTCGTCTAGGAATGCATTGGTTTTTTTTTGATTTTTTTTTTTGCCCATAGGAACGCATTAATTGAATTTCAATGCATTCCTATGGGAAACTGCGATTCGCAAGATGAATTTTTCATAAAACGAATTCGTCTAGCGAGGCAACCTCCGCTCGAAAAATCCTTTCGTTAAGCGGAAATTTCGTTAAGCAGGGCATTCGTTAAGTGAGGCACCACTGTAAGTATATTTTTATTTATTACTACAATGTCTGTCACAAACCAGACCCTCTTCCTTTCCTGAAACTGAAAAATCTGTTGTTGTTCCATCATAATTATTTTTAAAATAAAACAAAATGTAAGTTCGTTTTTGTCCTGAGCTTGCAGCACAAATTGCAAATACAGTTTTAAGTTTCATTTATTGCTAATGTCATGACCTTTTATGAGTGGTAGCATTAGCAAGGGGAAAAAAGATTGAAACTGAGCGATTATTTTTTTCAAGTAGGCCTATATGTCGGTGATAGCAAAAACAGTGATGTGTCTTGCAGCAACTTGGAGACAAACAAAATGTGGCACAAGCTTATGTGGACGGAGCTATAGAAAACAACCACAGAATGAACAGTGTTTTGAGTTTTACTGAGTTTTATTGAGTTGTACAATAAACCTGTTATTGCTAAGGAGACCATTTCCCTTTTGACCTCATTATCCTCACTTATTTTCTTCTTAGAAAATAGACCCTACTTAGACCCTACTTCCCAGCCAAAGCTACCAAAAGCACAGCTTCATGTTACAGCCTTCAGCATGCTGTTGTCTTTATCATGCAGGAGATAACAGATGATATTAAGTACTCCTACTTACAGCTGACTTAATCATTTGGTTTGATTGAAGAAAAACTGAAAAGAATCGGGTTGTTTTAAACTCGCACAGAAGGAATTCGGTACAGGAAAAGACTCAAGTTACAAAGGCGGGCAAGGGAAAGAGCCTTCATGCTTTGTGCTGGCACTTAAAAAGCTGAAGTTCAAGCAGAGAGTCAGCTAGAAGTTGCACAAACTCATCTTTGTTTAAAAGGGCTCCCTTTATCTCTCATCAAGGCTTTGAAGTTCTTGCTTCCTCTTTGAGGAATGCAACTGCTGTGTAAAGAAAGGGTCATTGAGAGTTTTCCAGTGGGGAAATTCCTCAAGAAACGTCAGTACTTGTAAATTTACCAGGATCAAGATAGGGGTGTCTCATAGTTTGAGACTAATGAGTCAACACTCCCCTCCTTCAGCTTTTAAATATGTACTGCCTTAGAGCAGTGTTTCTCAACCAGTGTGCCTCCAGATGTTTTGGGACTACAACTCCCATCATCCCTAGCTAGCAAGACCAGTGGTCAGGAATGATGGGAGTTGTAGTCCCAAAACATCTGGAGGCACACTGGTTGAGAAACACTGCCTTAGAGCATCATAGATCCACCATTTATCTTCTACACTGTGAACGGTATTCTGCAGCAGTAATTTTATTTGATTATGCTCCCACTCTAGCGACTTTGTATTTCTGTTGTTCATAGGAAATAGTCCATCTTCAAGTGTACTGATGCCTTCCTGCCATTCTATAATCTCAAAACTGCAGTTAATTTGACAAACTGATCAGTCCCCAATACTTCAGTTGCAGCTGTGCACCATTTTCAGACATGTTACTGAACCCTAAGTTTTAATCCAGTTAAAAAGCTTTTAAAAAGTCGTTACTCACATTTTCTCGACAGTCATTAGTATTACTGCTACAGAGAACCCTCATGTTCAGAGTAGTACAGTGGTGCCTCGACTTATGAATTTAATCCGTTCCGAAGGCACCTTCGTAAGTTGAAAAATTCGTAAGTCGAAAAACGCCATTGGAAACGCGATTTCCCATAGGAATGCATTGGAAACGGAAAAAATTCGTAAGTCGAAGCAACCCTATCTAAAAATTCGTAAGTCAAAAAATCCCTATCTTAAACTGCCAGTTTTTTCCGGATGTCGAGACATTCGTAAGCGCGCGGCCATTACACCCATTCGTAACTTGAAAAATTCAGTTGTTGAGTCGTTCGTAAGTCGAGGTACCACTGTACCTTCAGAATAGAGATGAAGAACCCATAGCCTTCCAGATGATATTGAAGGCTTAGGAAATCTGCAGGTAAGTCTTTAAAAAGGGGTCCACAGTCAGATTTTTTCTCATTTCCCCGTTATTTCATGGAGCTCATGCTTAAGTCTTCCACAAAAGATTGCCACAAAAATCCACCATGTCCAATCTGGCTTGGTACTAAAAGAGCTTCTATGAATGGTTACAATGGGGGGTGGAGGGACATAATGGCTAAAATGTTTTGATTTGAAAGACAGTTAAATTGATATTTTAATCTACTCCTAGATGATACCTGGTGGGTGCTTATTTTCTCTGTTTAAAATTCTATTTTACCTCTCTGATTATTATTTTTTGGGGGGAAGGGAGTTATTGGGTTTTTATTTTATTTTTAATTTTGGTTATGTATTTTGTGTTTTTATATTGTAATTTAACCCCGTGAACTGCCCTGATATCTGTGGGTATAGGGCAGTATATAAATTCAATAAATAATAATACAGTAATAAATAATATACAATGGAAGAAGCAACACCGCCAAAAGCAAGCAAGCTACAGCCGTGTTCTCAGGACTGAACAAGGTTGTCAACCTTTGTTAAAAGTATTTAAAATATATGGCATTTTAATGTATTATATGTTTTGAATTTTTCTTTTGAAAAATAATTATGCCTTTTATACTTCTTATATAAGCATGCTTGTTTCGCCAAGAGTATTTTAAAGGAGTTTCAGCTACGAGCAGGAATCTTTCACTCCCCACTTCCAGTGACATTTTTGGAACAGCGTTCTTATTTACATATTAATTTTGCATCACCAAAATTGTCTGGTTGCTATGGCAGCAGTGAAGGGTGTTAGAAAGGCTGAGTGCACTGAAATCACATACTTGTTGTTACATCACACTGAGTCAGCTATACCACTCCTTAGTTAAAACTTAGTTGAAAAGTGTAATATCCCTGTTTCCTGATCTACAACCACAAATGTGTTGCTTTTAGTATTTAGTATTATTTCCATTTCTGGTTACAATACCTTGAATTGTTAACCACAGGTAATGTAAGATCTTCTTTAGCACAGAAGGGTCACTTAATGAAATTCAGGTGGAACTGAATCTTCTTATACTGAGAAAATATGGCACTTCTTGTCCACCTTTCAAAGATAACACATTGCTTTGACTGTGACGGTGGGTGATTTCCTGTTCTGGATGTACAAATCTGAAGCAGGCCATTTCCTTTCAGCTTTGGAATTAATAATGTCCAATCCAATTCTCAGACATAGGCTTGGGCATTTATTCTATACCTATTGATCGCCAAACAATTCCTTTTTTCTTGACTTACGGTAACATATCTTCAGCATCCTTAGATTTTGTTTCTTTTAAGGGTAATTATCCCAAAGCAATTCTCATTTGCCCAGGTGTTCTGAAACAGCAATTAAATCATAAGGAATTGCAGGCACAGTTTTAGAGATCTGCTCATATATAGTCTTTCTGTATATGGCTAGGCCCTTTTATCAGGATTATGCTGCTATCACATCAACAGTTTAGCCTTTTTCAGATGTTCAAAAGTGTATTCGATGAATGTGCATGATGGGGGGGGCATAATAGTAGCAGGCTTCTCCTCCCTCCCAGGCTAAATGAATTCAAGAGACCATATGTGCAGAGGGCTCTGTCCTTGTAAACAGGGGCCATGTGTGCCACCACTGATGAACATGCAATGAACATTCTTTTTAAAAACATTTGAATAAGGCTATTGTCTGAAAGGTGCAATTCCATGTTTCCTAGCACCGGTTGAACAGTAATGCACAAAAGTGACTTGTGCCCAAGCTGTACCAAGTCAGATGACCCATTTACCATGAACACAAGGCAATCCAGGAAGGGAAAGTTCCTGGCCATGTGATTTCATGAGCCTTTAAATGGCAATCCTTTGGGACTTTGCTTTGTGGCGCCAAGTTCTTCCCCACGTCTTCACTTGCTTATTACAGGGGGGCATGAACTGAACATTTTAAATGCTGCAGTCTGCCAGTGTCCCATTGAAATAAAGCCCCCAGAATACATTTTAACCACGATGTAGGAGAGGTCAGCATCTTCGACCAGAAAACCTCTCTTTACGACGTGTTCAGATTTTCTTCTGAGCAGGAAGGAGATGCTAACCGTTACTAATGCAAGGGAAACTATGGCTCAGAAACATCTGCACGGAAGGACACTAATGTCAATTAAAAATACATTTTGCAAGTCTTTCTGGAATTTCAGTTACTTGGAGCATTTAAAGGACAAAGCTATTGGGGGAGGGAGATAAAGTTCCTCTTGTCCCCCTTTGCTGAGAGAGCTAGGTTTAAGAGCTCGGCTTTGCTCTCAAAGAGCATGGAACGTTAAACTCCTCCAAAAGCAAACAAACAAAACCTCCGGGGGAGGTAGCTATGGCTACCCAAAGGAACCAGAGGGCACAACAGTAAAAGCATCCGGATCGCGGTGGGGGGGTGGCGGGCGGACGGACGGACTTGACTGGGAAAGGAAGCGCTAAGCATCTCTTTCTGGGGGGAGGCGGGGCCAGGTTTTCAGTTCATTCCCCTTTCTGACTGCCTAGAAAATAATACGGCTCTGCTTCCACAAAATCTACACAGGTCCCCCTCCGCGCGAAAATGGAAGGGCCCCTCTGTATGGTTAGAACAGTAGCAAGGCATGCCAAGTCTCCCTCTTCAAATTCCACCCCACCTCACCTCTCCGAGTGGATCTGCCCGCAGCCCTTTTCCATAATGCCTGGGTTCCCTCCCGCTCCGCATCTAGAAGCGCGCAGGGCGGCAACGAAGCAGCCCCCGGGGCTCGCTCACTCACCGCACATGGCCGACGCTCGCGCAAGAAACCCTCCTTTCCTCTCGCCGTCTCCCGTCGGGTACCAGCAAAGCACGCCGAGCGCAACAACGCGTCGCTCCTCCGCCGGCCCCTTTTATAACGTGCCTTGGACCAGCCCCCTCGGCGGGTTTATTGGCTGAGCGCGTGAGAGAGGAGGCAGCGCCGTGTGTGGGACGGGGCGCGGGTCCCCGCTTCTGGCCTTCGCCCTCCCCTTTGGGGCCAAGCGCAGACGGGGCGAGAGGCGCAGGCGCGAATCCTTCGCGGCCTCGCCTCGGCGCTCCCCTCCGGGCTTGCAGCGGAGCTGGCGGCAGCCTCAGGGCACCGTCATCAACCGGCGTGGCGACTCTGCAGTGAGCCGAAGGTGCCCAGTAGCTGTGGATGGAGGCGGACGTGCCTCTTACTCGCTGCTAGTGGGTTTAATAGACAGCGCAGGTCTACTCTGCCCTTCCTTCTGGGGTGTCTTGGTCTCACAACAAAAACCCCGTAAGAAACGTGAGGCTGAGAGAGACGCATAGGAAGGTGAACTCAGACCTCATCGGTGCTCTTAAGCACAGTCAGCCTTCTTGGACCCTTTTTTTTCCCTCCGAGTAGAACCCCAAGATTTACGAAGCAAGGCCGAGTGCAAAAGACAAACGAATAAGGAGCAGGGTTGATCTTCTGAGCGCATTCTGTGCCTTTCACGCAACAGGCCACACCTGATGTGATTTCTTCATTTCAGCAGCCTAATTTAGGTATGAAAAGTCGTTTGGTTGCTGCTGATGTTAAACACTTGGGTGTCAAAAGCCTGTGCTGTTCTGCATCAAATCACCCAGAGATCTACATTTTACATCCTAATCAACATTCTGCCTGCCCTCTGGTCTGCCCTGACTAGCCATGGTTCTGGATCTCAGTGACAGATATTTCCCAGTTATATCTGGAGAAGCCAAGAGCTTATATTGAGGCTCTCTGCATGCAAAGAGTGAGCTATGGTCCATCATTTGTAGAGAGTAATATAGAAGGCAGATGAAACTTTCCAGGTGTTAAATCTGGTGGTGGGGGTGTAAATAGCTAGAACTTAAAAATGGAAAGCAACAATGGTCAACAAAAGAGGTTTAAAGACTCTCTCAAGGCAAATCTTTAAAAAAAGTGATAGAAGAAGAAGAAGAAGAAGAAGCCAGAATCACAGTGCCACGTCTCTCTTCTGACCATTTGCATGTATGTACACAGAGTCTGTTTAGACTGCAGGTAGTATTCTTAGGTTGGTGGGGTGAGCATGTTCAGTCCACTCCCCCTGATCCCCCCATACCCAGAAAAAAACTACAGACATTCAAAATTGAGAGAGAAGTATATCCATTGCATTCTGATTCATGTGTTGTCCAGGGCACTAAATATGTATACAGACCAATTCCGTTCAAATTATCTTGTCTTTACCCTTGTTCAAGGTCATTCTGTGGGCTTCATCCAGCAGGTACAAGTCAGGGCAGGACTAAGGGGCAAAAGTCCAGGGCCCCACTCAGCCAAATGAGTAGGGGAGCCCAAAATGCAGCAGAAATGCAGCTTGCCACATTTTAAACTGCATAGTATACGTTCCCATCAGGTGGAATTCAGGGCATAAAACCACAAAGCTCAAAGTATGTATGTACCACCGACTTCATCACTAGCAATCGGTCTGAATATAGATTTACTTGCTCATGGGTAATTATATAACTTACAGATAATTATATAATGTGCAAATAATTATATAACCAACAAGGAATTCAGTACTGCAATGTAACAGTGGTGGCTGCTACCCAGGATTGCTTTTAAATAAGGTTAGACACAAATACATAGCAGGTTCCCTGAAAGTTGTGAGCTGAGCTGAGTCAAATGGAGCATCCATGAAGAGAGGCAGTGTACTTATGATTTCTGGATTCTTGGGGTAAACAACAAGCAGTGGCTATTAGATCATGCCCTGCCTGCCAACTTCCCAGAGGTATGTGGTTCCCTGCCTGCACCACTGTTAAAGATAAAGTGCTGTGCTGGACTAGAAGAAGCTAATTGGACTCAGGTTATGTTCTTATCTAGTTCTTGCTCTTATCATTTATTGTGTTGGAGCTAATCAGGCAATCATCAGTGCCAGTGTTTTTCATAACAGGCTTCTGCCTTAATCTATGAGGTAATACAATAATAAAGAAACTGACTGTGCTTCATCTTAACCAACTCTCATGCATTTGGCACTGAAGGATTACAATGTAATCTCCTGTGTCACAATGTATGACTTGACATCCCCACTCCTGGCCTGAATGCACATCAGTATGGCACTTATTAATTAATTACCCAAATAGGGGATTCCACATCTTTGATTTCTTAAGACACGTGTGCCTTCCTCATCCCACCCCTCCAGCTGCCTGCCTCCTACTTCAAAGGAATCATAATGGCTTAAAATACAAAGCCATGCAAATTATTTTAAGAGCTTTCCCTACAAAACATTAATTGCATGTAGTTAAAGGATTAATTGAAGTCTTTGGTAGCTACTGGTATATTGATCTGATAGAATAAAAATACAGTAGATCAAATGAGGCATAATGTGTTAACCAACTGATGCTGGAAATGTGAGCTCTTTTTTTCTTTTCTTGAAAGCCAGATTCCCTTTTAACCTTTTTTTATCTAATAAAAGGTATTGCTTCCTGAATATATCTGCTTTATTTTCATATTTTTGTGTTCCTCGTGGTTCATATCTTTTTCACTTCTGTCTATCTGAATATCTACAGTAATTCCTTTTCACTATCTCAGGGCCTGTCCACGTTTGAGCATTACTTAGCTGTTAATCCACATTTCCCCCATTTGAATTAGACCGGAATAGTCCACACCCGCACATATGTATATGAGAAACAGCTTTTGTCTTTCCCATTAATTCTTTTTGGTTCTCTTTTGTGTTTGCCCTTGCCTTCTAATTTGTTGATTCCATTATGCCATTTAAGTCCCAACAGGGTATGTGCACAGAGAAACCTTGGTTTTTCTTTTAAATCTCTCTCGCACACCAAAAGTGTGCAAAAACACAGAGTTGGGCAATTGTAAATTTGCTTGTGTGATTTTCCGGTTTTGTGCAGATCTGAGGCATCAAAAAAATATAAAGGACTAAACTCCTGATGCCCATGTATTAAGGTAGTAGTGGATATGGGAAAGTCAGTTACAGAAAGTGACAATTTATCTACCCACTCCAAAGCACTTAGATAAATTGCCTGAGGCCCTGAGTGGAACCTATTTTCACCCATTTTATCAGATTATCCCCTCATCAGGTAAATTCAAATTTACAGAGCAAAGCATTGAGACTGGTCTTGTTTGAAGGTAACATAATCTGGATTGCTCAAACACACAGTAAACTCCTGGGTGGGCAGGCCCTCAGTGGAAAAGATTAAAAGATTCAGTGCTGGCCAATGAGTTCTGGAATCACTCTTCTTTGCTTGCCTTCATATTTGACTTGCCCAAGTCCATATCTTAACTTTTACTTACAGTACCTGCTGCCACTAAACTTATTTGTGCTTTTGACTTGTATAGAGAAATCTTTAGAAAATTGTTTGTACTATGCCAGAAAAGCTGGAGAAAACAAAATGTTTACAGTTAATAGTAACTTTGCCACTGACTTCACTATTATGCAGATTGCCTTCTGGAGGCTTCAGTCCTCTGGACACTACTACTACTACTACTACTACTAATAATAATAATTTATTATTTATACCGCACCCATTTGCCTGGGTTTCCCCAGCCACTTATTGGGAGTAGGTAAGTGCCATTTGACACAGTGGAGTTGTTTCCTCAGAAATGAGTAAGCATGCATGGGATGACTCTCCCAGAAATACTTTGTGTAAAACTATCCCAACTAGAGGGATGCGGGTGGCGCTGTGGGTTAAACCCCAGAGCCTAGGGCTTGCCGATCAGAAGGTCTGCGGTTCGAATCCCTGCGATGGTCAGAAGGTCAGCAGTTTGAATCCCCGCAATGGGGTGAGCTCCTGCTGCTCAGTCCCAGCTCCTGCCAACCTAGCAGTTCGAAAGCACATCAAAGTACAAGTAGATAAATAGGTACCACTACAGCGGGAAGGTAAACGGCATTTCCGTGTGCTGCTCTGGTTTGCCAGAAGTGGCTTTGTCATGCTGGCCACATGACCTGGAAGCTGTACACCGGCTCCCTCAGCCAATAATGCGAGATGAGCGCCACAACCCCAGCGACGTCGCGACTGGACCTAATGGTCAGGGGTCCTTTTTATCCCAACTAGCCGCTGTATGAGGAAACAGGAGCACCAGAGCTTTCACTCAGATGTTCGCTCACTTGGTGTTTTGCTTCTATTTAGATCAATTAAATAAACAGCTTTTCTTCAGCATATTTTTGTAATTTCATAAATATGTAAAAGAAAGGAAAACAACTCCTTACAGAAACTTCATCAAATACAAAACTCCGGGTGCCGCACAAGCTTTATGCAGAATGTATCAAATTAGTGCTAATTACACAGAGGTAGGATTTTAACCTAGTCTATCACCCAGCATGGAGAAAGGGACAAAACCAGACATTTCTGCCACCAGGGACTTCCAAAAGCACAGGGAGAGCAAAGCCAGGAGACAGGTGTGCCTCAACTCTGGTTTTCATTTATCTGTTTAGAGATTTATGTATCCACCTAACATTTTTGACAAAAATACCTAATATATATATACTTAAACTACAGTAAATAAAGTATTATAAAATAGAACAATCAGAATGTGATAAACATATTATAAGAAATTCGTAATTTTAAACAGTAAGTCAGCAACTGAACAGGATAACACTCTCAGCCATCCAAATAGCCCAGGGTAAACATCTCAGTTTTTAGGAAATATTTGAAGCATCCAAGAAATTGCACTTCCTAAATCTCTTCTGAAAGAATATTTAGAGGGTTGGTGCTACAACTGAAAATATCCATTTCTGAGAGGCTTCCAGGTGGCAATCTGCTGGCTGTTCTATGGTCTGCATGGTCTTCTCTGTTGATCATAAAGGTTTCTTTGGCCTATAGTAGGGGAAGCAGTCTTCTAGGTCTGGTGGTCCTGAATTGTTTAGGGCTTTATATACTAATCATAAAATCTTGAACTTGGTTCAATAGCAGTTAGGCAACAGGTGCAAATCCTTAACCACTGTTGTAATATATGCATGGCTAGATGTATCACTCAATGCACTACCCACAGCATTTTGCAGTACCGGTAGGTGCAGCTTCCAAACCAAGCACCAGGGCATCCCTACATACATTGGATCATAGTAACCAATGCATGGACCAGTGTGGACAGACTATCCCTGCCCAGGAGTTACCAGAGCTGCCATACCAACCAAAGTTGGTAGTACACATTTCATGCCAGAGAGATTATCTAGGAGAATACTGTGCTCAACTGGATTAAAAGTTCCTGAGAGATTCAGCAAGTTTAACAAAGTTACATTCCTCATCTTTCATCCATTAGGATTATCAAGGCCAAATCTGTCCCAAAACCAGGCCTGAACCTAGATTGAAATGAGCCCATATAATAAGTTCCCTCTGAGAGTGCTTGCAGCTAAATCACCACCACTTCAAACACCATTCCACCAGCACTTAAAACTCTCTAGCCTGCTGTCAGAAAATATCCTGTGAATGTCTTCTCCATTAACCACAGACCTGATAATCTGATCTTTTTAGCCAGTCCCTCTGCTGAAGATTGCACCAAATGTTACTGAGAATCACCAGTGATATATGCTCATGTATAAACAGCCTTATAATAATTGTTCAGTTTTGTAATTTATCCATTACTACCGTCCATTACACTCACGTTGTACATGTAAATAGCTTTTTGAAAACAAGCATAATAAACGAATTCTATGTTTTACCGAATACATACTCTCTTTGCCCAATACATGCTTTCATTTCATGAAATTATTTAGCATCTGGAATGAGTCATCCATGGATTCAGAGATCCATAAATCCAAGAGCAACTGTATATTTCTGTGACAGGGCAAGCAAATAGTTGTTGTGCTTTAGATAATTAGCACTACTTGTATAATGAAGTAAGAGACCTGTGGCTTGTCACTGACAGAACCCATTGTTATCTACTCTTTAAAGAAACTTTGAAACCTTATCTCTGAAAGCCTTCTAAGTAGAATGAGGATGGGAATGAAGGTTTGTTTACCAATGAATGTTGACAGAAAACTCAAATTCTTTTACTTGGGAAAGAAATGCAACAACTACTTCTCATTAGCAAACCATTATTTTATCATGCCAATTTATAGTTGTACCAGTAATATAGTAAGAAGGCACCGGATGAAAGGAACCTATTTGGAAGGGAGCTTGAGGGCACCAGTGGCCAACTGTTCATCCTTCTTCTCGCCTGACACTTTTGATCATCAGGTTCCTGTGTTTCCCTACAGAATAAACAAGGGGTTGTGTGAATGTAATAGCAAAGAGTACACCCTTCACTGTGTTTTCATGTGGTAAAGCATTTCTCTAGGGGGAAAGAGAGCTGAGCATCTTAGGTTGCTGGCTGCCACCCAGGGATCTGATGTGGGAGTCGGAGCAGTAGACCGTGGCTATGTGTTGGGCAAAACTTATATTCAATGCAGAAAAGAATAGGAGCATATTGTTGATGAAAGCAGGCCTCATCCCCACCCTCCAAAAGTACACATGTGAATTCACACTTTTTTGTGTGTGCACATGATGGCACTTTTGTACATACTAGCCAGGATATGAGCAAAAGAGACAAAACAAACAGGAATGGGCGTCAACTCTTGGAGCCTCAATTTACGCTAAATATCAGGAAAATTCCTAGAAATAGTTAGGTAATGGCACAAACTGCCAACAGTGACTTTTTATCACTAACGCTATTCAAGACTATGCTTGACACCCTTCTATCATGGATTATATAGTTGTTTATTTTATGAGACATGGGGTGGATCAAGAAGAAGCCTTTTCCAGCTCAAACCATGTTGCTAATTAGCTAGCTAACAACAATTGAGTAAAATGCTGATGGAATTACTGTTGACCTCATATTCCTAAATATTCAGTCTGCACGAAGCTTTTCTTTTTTACATAGTCAAGATAGATAATGAAATGTTTCCCTTCCTTCACTAACAATGTAACCAAACATCAGTCTGCTTCAGAGGTTACAGATGTTGCATAGATATTCCTTGGTATTTTTGTGGGATTCCTGCCATTGATATTGGTCAATATACACAAGGGAATGGGAAAGGCAGATGAGAGAAGAGGGTGGAGATAGTGGGGGAAATGAGGAAATATTTGCTCCAAATTTTGCCCTTCCAAAATGTCAAACGTGTTTGTTGTGCTTTCTTTGTTTTAGGCATTTTTAAACCTGTCCCTATTAGCTATTCATTCTTCTTTCTGAAATCAATGGAACTTTTTTTAACACATGCATTTTTCAAAAATTGTTGTTAAAGAAATTTTGTGATCATCTCCACATCATGGGCTACTTCTTATGGGGAATTTTCCTTGTGTCCCTATTCCTGTATGTGGGTGGGTGTATGTATTGCCATTTACTGTTATGAGCTTGTGGGGGCTAGACATTTCTATACTCTTGGAACCAGTAAGTGTTAGAATTTAATCAAAGGCTTCTAATTATGGGAAATTGCCAGACCACTATAATCCCCAGAGCTAGCAAAGTTGTTAGAATCTATTTAAGGTTTGGGGTGCTAAACTGTTTGCTAGACCTCTCTAATCCTCAGATCAACAAGTGTTAAAAGCTAATTGAGCCAGGCTAGTTTCCTGATAAGGTAATTGATAAGGTAATTGCCTGGGGTGATGGGCAATTAAGAGAACAGAGGATCAAAGGGACCGGGTGTGACATGGCAAATGAGTAGGGCCCCTCCCTCAACAGATAAAGCCGGAGCTTAGAGAGTTAGAAGCAATGTGAGGTAGAAGCTTAGAGTAGGGAGTATGAGTAATATGACGAAGAAAGTGAGCAGTGAGTAGGAGATTCAAGAGCAGCATCTGAGAGGAGTGGTTGGTGTCTGTTTGAATCCAAGGTTACTGCTATGGGAGAAGCAAGATGCTTACGGGGTGTTGATGCTGTGAACCCCACTAGCCCAGGCTCAGGTTGTATATACGGTATCCTATATAATAAAGTCCCTGTGTCTCTGTGTCCAGTCCCTGTGTCCCTGGGTTTGCGCTATTGCGCATGTGCCCCACGGACACAGGGATTGGACGCAGAGACTGGACGCACACGTGCGAGGAGGAGGAGGCTGCTTTTTTTCCCCTTCCCCCCCTACGCTCCCCCCCTGGTGCTGCTTCCAGCCAAGCCAGGCCAGGGCGGGGAAGGAGCTTCTCCTCCCCAGTGTAGCGCCTCGGCGCCGGCTGAGGGAGGCAGGGCGCGTCGGGGAAGCGAGGGTGGAGGCTGGCGGAGGTGAATGGGGGGAGGAAGGGCGCCTTTGAGGAGCCCGGTCCGGCTCCCGCAGCCGCCGCCGCTGCAGCCCCGGAGCCCGATGCCTCTTCCGCCTCCTCCTCACGACCCCTCTGGGTGGGACAATGGCAGGACCCCCTCCTCCCACCTCCCGGCAGCTCTGGCCGCCCCTCGCGGCTTCTCACGGGTGCGCCTTGCCCTCATGCGGCAGAGGCTATGGCGATGCCCCGCTCCTCGCCACTGACCTCCTCGGTGGCCCCCTCAGCTCGACGCCCGCCGCCTCAGCCCGGGCCGCCCTCCTCAGCCCGCCTCCCCTACGGGGAGTAGGCTCGCTGGCCCTGGGATCTACCCATCGCTGCCTCTTTTCCGCTTTTGGCTGCCTGAGCCCTGACACCTCTCCTTCTCCCAGCGGCGCCCATGGTGGCAGGAAACCAAGGGGCGGAAAGGAGGCGACGGTGGGTGGATTCCGAGGCTGGCGAGCCTCCTCCCCGTAGGCCGGGACAGGCCTAGCCGAGGAGGCGGCATCGCGGCCCCGGCTTCTCCTATAGCCGAGCGCTGGGGTTGCGATCTGGACGTGCCGCTGCCGAGACACGCGCTCTAGCGCCCATTATTTTAACGGGCTTCAAGATACTAGTGTGTAAATAAACCATAGATCATAAAGAGACCACAGTCTCCACTGGGTCTCATTCCCAAAAGGAAACAGCAATCCTGGATAAAGCACACCTGGAACCCCTGGGTTTCGGAGACTGGGGTGGTGCGCAACAATGCATTAAAATATAAAGCTATTGTCATGTGGCAACCAATAGACGACCATGCCCACTGCAGGGTGACAAACAGCAGGCAGGTGAGACAGAAAGCAGTGCTGGTGGCGGGCAGCCCTCCAGATGTTTTGAGACTGCAATTCTCAGCATCCCTGACCACTGGTCCTGCTAGCTTGGGATCATGGGAGTTGTAGGCCAAAAACATCTGAAGGGCCGAGGTTGAGGAAGACTGACCTAGCATAAACATACACAATACTTGCCTCACATAATTTATATGATGCCCAGATGTATAAATCATACTTCTGTTTCTCAAATGGCAGAAGCAGGAACCCAGTCCTCCAGCCACCGCTTGCAGGTATTCAGATCGGAGACAGAGAAGCTATTATTTATGCATGTGTGTGTACACTTCAAAGACCGAGACAAAGGACACATGAGTTTTGTGTTGCAGTATCAGAACTGGAGTACAAAATGTACTGTAAGAAGCAGCTCCAAAACAATGGGAATAATTCTGCCAGAGCTGAGCACATTTAAAACGGCCTTGATTTCAGTGGTGTACATGTAACGCATGCCTTTTTCTCCCATTGAACTCATGGGCTGCAAAAGCGATTAGCTTTGACTGGATTGTGCCGATTGTTGGAGACAGACTTTCTATACTTAAATACACATCACACTTTACTGTGCATCAATGGCAATCTTTTAATGATCAAACAGTAGATTCACTGTCCCACTCTGTGGTGGCCGGTGCCCACTGGGACTGGTAGGGCAGAAGGCAGGGCTCCTAACATTGGCCAGAGCCAGAGCCAATGACAGGCAGAACCAATAAATTCTACTTTTGTTCCCCTCCCCATCCTTGCTGAGTTCTAGAAGGCCAAGGGGGCTAGGAATGCTAAGAAGGAGGAAGCTGACAGTCAAGTGCCACTCTGATCTGCTTGCAAGTTAAGAAGACAGGTAATTGGCAGCAGACTGAGGATTTCCTGAGGTTCCTGGGCAGTACCTCATTTTCCTTCATGGACCAGCCTTCATTGGATCTACTGACTGGTATGATAAAAATGTACAATCCCAAAATTATTTGTATAATCCTTACATGGGAGTCACCAATATTGATCTGATCCTGTTTTATGACCAGGATCTTTTCACTGAATGCTTTATACAGACAGGTCTATATTTCAGCTGCAGCTCTGTACATACTTAATAAGTTTAAACCCCACTGAATCGCTATGCTGAGGCTTTAAAGGAAAACTAGTAGATTAATTTAATACCTCAGCCGCTGTTGAAGAACTACCACTGTCACCAGATACTACAGAGTTCAGAGGTTTATCAGTTTTGGAAACCCAGACCTAGAAACTTGAATCCAGGCTTTATACTGCTGAAAATCTCAGCAATCAAAACACAATATTATTGTTCTTAGTATTAATGCATTTACACACCACTAGGGTTGCCAGACTCAATAGAGGGCAGGACTTCTGTGCCTTTAATTGCCCTGCTCTCTTTTGAGTCTGGAAACCAGCAGACCCTTTGCTTGGAAATTAAACAAAGGGCCTGATGGTTTCTCTTTAAGGTTTCCAAACTCAAAAGAGAGCAGGGCAATTAAAGGCACAAGAAGTCCTGTCCTCTATTGAGTCTGGCAACCCTACACACCACTTTCCCACCATTCTTGTTGCTCTCACGGTGGCTTAATTAAGTACAATTGAAAAATCAACAACTCAATTAAAATTGCATAACACCCATATCATTTATAATAAGATAGCAAACAGAGCAGGAACAGTCTGTCCCATTTCACCACCTGAGGGGAAATGTGAAAGTGCCTCCCTGTGCCAATGTAGCTATGCATACATACCAGAGTTGCACTGTGATGGCTTCCAGGTTCTGGCGAGATCTTGCAAGAGCCCAATGAGATCTCGCGAGAAATCTGCAAAAACTTGTGAGAGTTTCATGAGATCTTGCGGGCTCTCATGAAATTTCACAGGGCTCTCACAAGATCTCACCAGATCCTGGAAGCCACTGTTGCTTTTCTTCACTAGTGCAGCAGCAGCTTTGGTGGTGGAGCCCATGATGGCACCCTTTGGATTCCACTGTCTGAGACAGCTGCCTCAGCCCTGAACCAGAGACTGTGGTCTAGTTTATATGTAATGTTATCTCAGAACAAACCGGGATCAGAAACGATGCTTTGAAGTTGGTTTCAGATTCTGGTTTGTTCTGTACCAAGGTTTCCTAATAGAACAGGAAACTATTGTTAACGAACCCTGGAAGTCTTCAGCTGTGGCATGCTGAGAAGAGAGGAGGGAAGGGGTGGCTTAGATATTTACATGGCTTGTGCATATCTTGGGTTAATAACTCAAATAGCCTGCATCCGATCCAGGATGGTAAAAACTAAATAGGGAATCATTAAACAATACATCAGAAGCCACTTTCTCTCCTGTGAACATTCCACCCCAGTGCTATTCCAAGGGAGCAGAGACAAAACTAAGGTGTCTAGGTGACAGGAACAATAGAGATTGTAATTAGGCAGTAGACTGCAACCTGGCTGCTCTAAGCCAGGAAATGTGTGTTGCCAGCTGTTGGTTTGACTTCTGATTGGTTTAATCTGATTAGAGATGGGCTTTCATGTAGAAGTGCAGGAATAAGGGAACCAGAAGGGACTTCATTCCTCAGTCAACATATAGCAGTTAGACAGAGAATGTCCTTTGGATTTCTGAAAATCTATAACACCTCACAAATCTAGTCCCCATACCCATAATCTTATTGAAATTGTTCCTTTGTGGTTTTTTATCTTGGCAAATGGTTCTAGTATTGAAGTAATTGTTCATCTTACCTTCATTCACATAGAAAGAGGATATTTCTAATATTGAGAGTTGTGCCTGTTCATATGAACATGAAGTTAATTTAAAGCTAACTTTGGTAGACAGACATGACAACTGATTTTTTAAATCCTGCCTATTCACTATTGGGATGCGGGTGGCACTGTGGGTTGAACCACTGAGCCTAGGGCTTGCCGATCAGAAGGTCAGCGGTTTGAATCCCCGCGATGGGGTGAGCTCCTGTTGCTCGGTCCCAGCTCCTGCCAACCTAGTAGTTTGAAAGCACGTCAAAGTGCAAGTAGATAAATAGGTACTGCTCCAGCGGGAAGGTAAACAGCATTTCCGTGTGCTGCTCTGGTTCGCCAGAAGCAGCTTTGTCATGCTGGCCACATGACCTGGAAGCTGTACGCTGGTTCCCTCGGCCAATAACACGAGATGAGCGCCGCAATCCCAGAGTCGGTCACAACTGGACCTAATGGTCAGGGGTCCCTTTACCTTTATTCACTATTTAAAGACAAATGTATGCACATTTCTCTCTTCCTCTCTCTGAAAGACTCTTTTTACTGCATCTGCTACTGTGAAAATGAAGTCTGAAACTAATATCATAAGTATGGTATGAATAGCTTTTTGACCATTTTTTTTAAAAGTGTAACTCCTCCAAAAGCAACTTCCAAGCCGGATGTGAATAAAGTAGCCATAAACCAGATGGATGCTGACTCACAAAAGCACTAGTTTATCTCAGCATCAGATTAAAATATTAACTATTAAAGCCTTATATGGTTTCCCTTGTGTGGCCATCCTGATCATGGCATAGTTCTTCATTAATCACACACACACACACACACACACACACACACACACACACAACTCTAGGGGCACTCCAGGGAGCCATTTTTCAATCCAGTTTTTGCTTCAGCAGAATCCAAATCCAGCCCAGGGATACCAAGAGAACACGCACACCAGAAATTGCTTCTCCCACACTGCACCTTAATTAGATTCTTTAGACTGGTAAATTTGGATGTGTCACAATTTATATACAATGAACAAATAATGTGCTGTTAAAGAACAGCTATTTCAGACCAACTTCATGAGAAATAGGACCTTGCTGATGGTTTGATATGGTTGGGGTTTTTTTAATACTAGTTTATGGCAAATGCATTTTCCCCTCAGAGGCGGCACTCAACCATAACAGCCAGCAATCATTTGAATGCCGTATCAATTATTCTAGCATCCTTGATGCTGAGGTCTAGCATATTTTAAGAACTCTTTGCCAAAATGAATCAAAACCTTCAGCACGCCAAAGGTCTTCTGCTCTTTCCAAAGACTCTGCCCTTTCTCCTTGCTATTCTTTCTGCTTGGAACTGCCACCCAGATCACTTGCACAATGTTGCCTCCCTCTTCAAATCCATCCAGAAAACTTACCTTGAAGCCTTTGGCACAAACTCATATTTCCCATGTCAAAGCCTAAGTATGGCTAATTGCATTAATCACACATTCTTCCCCTGTTCTTCATTGTGTCCAATTCCCTCATCATGGGGATGGAGCTCTAGATTTTTTGAGAAACCTGAAGCAATAATTGTAGAAGCAATAATTATGTTTACAACTAGACAGAAAGTTAAACTTCCAACGTCTGGCATTCATTTTTTTTCTCCCCCACTGTGGGATTTGGTCAGAGAAACATTGCAAGTTGTTGCAGTGATTCTGACACCTGCATAATCTGGGATGTTTTCAAAACGAGCATGTGGACTTTTGACAAGAGCTCTATCATAACAGCCTTCAGTTTCTGAAAAACAGTCGGCTCTTCCTACCCTTAGGGAAAAAAAACTATCACTTGTCCTGTCTAATGGCTAAATAAGGGGACGCGGGTGGCACTGTGGTCTAAACCACTGAGCCTTGGGCTTGCCGATCAAAAGGTCAGCGGTTCGAATCCCCGTGACAGGGTGAGCTCCCGTTGCTCGGTCCCAGCTCCTGCCAACCTAGCAGTTCAAAAGCTCCTGCCAACCTAGCAGTTCAAAAGCTGCTTGGTCCCAGCTCCTGCCAACCTAGCAGTTCAAAAGTCAAGGTGCAAGTAGATAAATAGGTACCACTCTGGCGGGAAGGTAAACAGCATTTCCGTGCGCTGCTCTGGTTTCGCCAGAAGCAGCTTAGTCATGCTGGCCACATGACCCGGAAAAACTGTGTCAGCTCCCTCGGCCAGTAAAGCAAGATGAGCGCCGCAACCCCAGAGTCGTACACGACTGGACTTAACTGTCAGGGCAGGGTCCTTTACCTTTACCTTTTAATGGCTAAACTGGCCATGCAACCACACTTTGTAAAGTACCACTGGACCACCCAGATTTATTTATTTTTCACAGAACCCAAATCCCTTTCCACCCCCATATATATATATATATATATATATATATATATATATATATATGTTTTGCTCTACGTGTAAAGCTGAATGTATGCAAATTGCAGGCCAGCTGTAGTACTCACACTCTTTTGGTCTGGTTTACTGTGGCCAAACAACCCACTGTCAAAGTCTCTCTGTGTATGGGACACATTTGTGTCAGGTTTAGGTTAAATGCATGGTCCTTAAGGTGCAAGAATCTCATGTGAGGGAGATTTTGATAGAAGGAAAGCTGGGAGTGGAATCTCCCACATATATTCTACAGTTACTCTTGCAGGTCTTTTAAAGCAAATAAATAAATCACAATTTATTTTTTGGAGTTTTCCTCTATTTTCGCAGCTAGCATTCAAAAATGAATGCTATCCAAATATGGTAGCCAAGTGACATAATCTAATTCAGAATGATTAATCAGCTCGGAATTTATTGGGCATTTGTTTTGAAAACTAAATGTCAAGCAACACACCTAAAAAAGCTTGTCCAGAAAGTTGTGTTCCTGTTGCAATCCCACTGGAAAACACAAATGTCATGACATCTGAATGACTTTTCCTCTTGCAGAAATTCTCCGCATTAATGCTAATGTTTAGCCCACACCTAGCTCAAAATGGGCTTTAACAGTGATCAATACTGTACCAATAAAAAAAAAACCTGTAGCAGGAGCTTTTCTCTGGCTGTGTGCACATCACCGGCTTAATATGCAGCTGGGACATCCCTTTTTTCAATTCAGATAGAAACTGGTTTGGGGGAAAATGCATCAAAATGAAGAACTGCCTGACAGTAAGAGCTGTTTGACAGTGGAATTTGCTGCCAAGAAGTGTGGTGGAGTCTCCTTCTTTGGAGGTCTTTAAGCAGAGGCTTGACAGCCATATGTCAAGAATGCTTTGATGGTGTTTCCTGCTTGGCAGGGGGTTGGACTGGATGGTCCTTGTGGTCTCTTCCAACTCTATGATTCTATGATTCTATTAAGTATTTCACAAGAAACAACAGGGTAGATATGGATTGTTGTGACAAACATCTTAAGTGTACCACTTCCTAAACCAGTAGTGGGAGCAAACTGGATACAGAGTAAACAGGATGGTGTACACAGCCTAAACCTCTAGCATTTGGAAATAATTTATGGAGGCAAGCGGCCTTATCAGAGAGTAAAAACTACATTTATTTTTCTGCGTGTTCATTTTCAGTAAATGAA
Source organism: Zootoca vivipara (assembly GCF_963506605.1). Taxonomy (NCBI): domain Eukaryota; kingdom Metazoa; phylum Chordata; class Lepidosauria; order Squamata; family Lacertidae; genus Zootoca; species Zootoca vivipara. Next base: position 64,995,625 of record NC_083277.1, on the reverse strand, counting down.
AACTCTGCAACTCCTCCACACTTGGAGATTCCAGCCCTGTTTGCTTTGACTTCTTGTAACTAAGCCTTAAAAAAGTGTGTGTGTGTGGGGGGGGTGGATCTGCAAATTCCACTAATGAATTCCAGATTTCTGAACTGTACATCCAGCTGCATTCTCTGAAGGTTAGGTTGCAAGCGGAGCCCAGCTGCATAAAGGGCAGCAAAATATGGACAGAATTGTGATTATGTTTACACAATTTATAATGCACACACTAGAAAGAACGAAAAAACCCCAACCAGTGTTGTAATATTGAAGCAAATGAACCGGAATGTGTATGAGATAATTTTTCTTCCATATTGAACTGGCAAAACTGTGGCAGTTAACTTTCCCTAGAAGCTGTGCCATTTAAACAAGTTAAATAAACCTGGCATTACTAATTTAACCGACTAAATTTAGTTGATGCTTTGTGTTAGTGCTAATTAAGAAGTTTACGCCTTAGAATGAGCACCAACAAAAATGAAAATTTCTTGATATAGTATAAATAATGAATAAATAATAATTTTTTTTATTTATACCCCGCCCTCTCCAGCCAAGGCTGGGCTCAGAGCGGCTAACACCAAATATAAAACAACTACTTAAAATACAATTCAACAACAAGACTAAATACATTAAAATTAAAATTAAAAAATTAAAAATGCAGCCTCATACAAAAGGGGAAAAGAAAGGGAAAATGGGGGAGGGGATCAGGTTGGCTCCAGGCCAAATGCTAGGCGGAACAACTCTGTCTTACAGGCCCTGCGGAAAGAAATCAGGTCCCGCAGGACCCTGGTCTCAGGAGACAGAGCGTTCCACCAGGTCGGGGCCAGATGCTAAAAGTAGGGAACTAGCCCATGAATGAATAGAGGCTCCTCCCCTCTCCATCCTCCTGATGCTGGCAATCATTCCATTAATGGCAATCTCACTATGAGCCGTGCAGTGATGGGTCGACACTTCCTCATGCTGCAAATGGAACAATTTTTTAATATTTTCTCTTTGCGTGTGTCTTTGTGCATGTAGGACAAGCATTTCTTGGCAGGAAAAAATGAAATGTTTTAATAAATGAAAACACACTCAAGGAGCAGAACTGTGACATATGAAGTGTGCTAGATATGCAGCCCTGGAAATATTTCCATGAATACCGAAACTCATGCAGCTCCACAAATTATGAAGGACTTGCATCATGTACACTTACATGTCTTATAAACCAGCATTTGTATTTCTACAATATGAATATGATTTTAACTTAAAATTCCACACTGAAATTCTCTCAATCTCTCTTTTTAAAGTAGACGCATCTCTCCATCTTGATGCTTCATCTAATCTTGTTTGAATTCACTGCTATTTATCATTACGTAAATATCGAAAGCACGTCAAAGTGCAAGTAGTAGATAAATAGGTACTGTACTGCTCTGGCGGGAAGGTAAATGGCGTTTCCATGCGCTGCTCTGGTTTTGCCAGAAGCGGCTTAGTCATGCTGGCCACATGACCCAGAAGCTATACGCCAGCTCCCTCGGCCAGTAAAGCGAGATGAGCGCCGCAACCCCAGAGTCGTCCGTGACTGGACCTAACGGTCAGGGGTACCTTTACCTATGCTATTTTAGTTCTCAGGGCGTGTTTTTACTACTGCTGTTTTTATTAGTCATTGATCATTTTGGTTGCATTATGTTGTATTCTAATATGTTATATACCCAGTGCTATTTTTCTAGAATAATAGGTACCAGAACACTCACCACGAACACTCCCCATTCTCTTAGAATGGCAATGGTGCCCACCTGAGAGGTGGCAGAATTGAGTTCTGGCTGAAAAAAAAAGGCCCAGTGTTATTGACTCCTTACTTCCAATAACAAGAGCTGCAACTCAAATTACTCATTACTGCTGCTGTGTTTTCTACTGACGGCTCATTTGGGGCATAAAGACGTCTTCTTTCAAGCTGAAGTGAAAATTGCCATCCAAGCATGAACATCAGAAGGCGGGAGAAGGAACTCTTGTGATCATTAAGCTCCTTGGCACTGCACTGAATTAAAGATGTAAGCCAACACATCTTGTCCACCCCTCTTTTCTCTCTGGTCTTTAAGCTTCATGCAGCTGTTCAGCTGCTTTTAGCCCCACTGTGGAAATGCCATGCTCCAACATGATGTACACCAGCATTTATTTTTTTACAAAACAACCACCACCCAGAAATGATTATTCTAGTGTTTCCCTGCCTGTTGATAGCATCCCTCCACTTTGCTCTTTGATTAATACAGCAATAACAAATGTTGGGTACAATTTTCAAGTGAAGCTGAAGGCAGACATGGCAAAAAGAAGGGGATTCACCATGCATCTTTGCTACTGGACTGGAATAAAAAGCTTTATATCCCCGTCAAGCACTGGTTTTGGAAACAGCTAGGCTTTGCCCTTCTCCATCTTTTCCTTCACTACTCCATTCCCTGCTCTCTGCCCCCCCCCTCCCCGGCCTGGTTTGCACATCATGCTAAGCTAAAGTTAAACCATCGTTTATTAAACCATATTTTATCAAACAAAGCATGCCTATGGGCGCCATCATTTGCCTCACCATTAGGGTTGCCGTATTTCAAACAGTGAAAATCCGGACAGAAGAGTTGTTGAGCTTTTTTGGCAATGCTGTTTACGGATTTTACCGTTCCGCCTGGACCCTGCTAGAGACAGCAGTATTCCGGATATGTTTGGGAAATTGTGAATATACAGCAACCCTACTCACCATGCCAAGTCCTGATGCCCGTCTTGAGCACCGGTGAAATGCTTTCCAAAGATCTTTATGTCATCCTGATCAGATGTATAGGAGTATCTTTAGTTTGATGGAATTCCGAACTAAGTTCCACAACAGAGGTGTTTTCTAATTTGTATTTTTTCCTGTCATTCTTCAGTCACAATTTTGTTCATTTCAGCACAAAAACCTGCGTGAGAATGTTTGAAAACTGCAGTGCTACCATCCGCTATGGAATGAAATACATTTCGTCATTCAAGTGAGAATTTTACAGCAGGAGGAACTAGAAGGCGATATGTTGGAACCTGACAAGTTTCAATACAACCACAGATTATCATGATAAAGATCTTGGCATGTGCCTTTATGGATTTGGCTTAGTGCTCTTGTTTTTATTCTAGCAAGCTTTTGACTGCTACATTTTATATCTGATGGTCATTTTTATCTGCTCTAGTTTTAAGTGCTTTTTTTACTGTTGTTTATATTTTTTATTGTAGTTCACTGTACAGTATTGCGATTTTAAAGTGTTGCAAATCTCCCTAAATAGTGGGTGGGAATTTCACATAAATAAAATATGTTCTCTTCCGTGTCTTAAATTTAAGCTGCTGACATGTTGCTGTTGGGGGCACTCCTTGATCTCTCTCTGCCATCTCTGTGGACAGGAGTGTTTTTTACCAGCTCTGTCTGGTATGCCAACTATGATGGTTGCTAGATTGTGACAGCCTGACCACAGTGGTCCATGCTTTGGTAATCTCAAGACTTGATTACTGCAGCACGCTTTATGTGGGACTGCCCTTGTATCTGGCCCAGAAGTTGCATCTACAGCAGATTGCAGCATTCAGACTGGTCACAGGAACAGACTACTCACAAGAGTTTACTCCCCTGCTGAGAGAGTTGCACTGGTTGCTGATTGGCTACTACACCAGCTTCAAGGTTCTTGTATTAACTGGCAAGCTCTTAAACTACTTGGGCCCTTAAGGACCACCCAATCCTTTATACTTTTCCTCAGTCACTGAGATAATCCAATGGGGCACTTCTGGTAGTTCCTCACTCGCCTGAAGTCCAGTTGCCCTCCACTAGGGACTGAGTCTTTAGTGTGGCAGGCCCTGCCCTGTGGATCTTCCTACCTGTAGAAGTTTGGCAGGAATCATCCTTGCTTTCAGACGACTTCTGGAAACTGTGCTGTTCAGACAGGCCTTCACAATATGCATTTTTCTTTAAACCAATTCATACTTTCTATTGATGTTTTGAATTATGCTTTATAGACAGATCTTACAATATTTTATATGTTGTAAACTGCCTTGTTATATTTCAAGAAAGAGCAGATTATGAATTTACAAATAACTGAATAAATAAACCTATTTCCTGTGTTACTGCTGTGGCATGGCAGTTCATCTCCATGATGCATTAGTAAAAAGATGAAGTCCCTGGTAACACACTTAGTCTGCTAAGAAGTAAGTCCCACTGAGTTCAAAGGGGCTTATTCACAGGTAATTGATTTAAGGATGGTGATTAAATATTTTATTCTCAAAGAAGCCAAGAAGATACAATCTACCGTATATTGTGAGAGACATTGGTATGTGCTGAATAATGTAGCTAGCCATAATTTATTTGGGTTAGGAAATCCTTCAGTATTTTTTTAAGCATTTGAGTGACCACTTTGCAGTGGCTCTTAATTGCTAGTAGCTGTGTGGTTACCTCAGTTGTTTACTATTTCTATGGAATGTACAATCTTATGTTATATGCAATCAGGGGCAATAAAAAAAAATCCATGGATTCAGAAAGATGAGTCAGATTTCACAATAGGAAAAGCAACCATGCCAGAGCTCTCATTTGAAACAAAACCCCACAAACATAAACCAGCATCTCTTGAAGTGAAGCTTTCCTTCTGCAAGTGATTCAGAAATGCTGAGGTCTGGAATTGGGAAGGAATGGAGGCTTTAGCAATAAACCGGAGGCACCTTTCAATAGTGGACCAAACCAATTTGTATACAGAATGGGAGGGAGTTGATGGTGCTGCGGCAAGGCCACAATTTCTCCTCCCACCCTCAGGAGTTTCTGAGTTGCACCCAATAACTTAGCAGTGGAGGCTAAGCTGTGGTCCTCCATATGGACTCCATCAACCTCAGAAGGCACAGTCAGTATTCGGGGATTATGAGAACTGGAGTCTAGCATCATCTGGAAGGCCATGGGTTCCCCATGCCTGCTCTATGGCAACTGCAGCAGTGGCTGAGTTCTGCCACAGTTTTTAGACAGAAATGACCCTGATTGCTCTAGCTTAACTGATGGTCTTGATCTGGGAAGTGGGCAGGGGAGGGTGCCCTGGTCGATTCTGCTGTACCTCACAGCAGCCTTTGATAGTATTGACCATAGTAGTCTTCTTGGTTGTCTTGCTAGAATGGGGATTGGGAGGACTGTGGTTCTGGTTCTTGCTGGAGGTCAAGATTCAGAAAGAACCTTTTTCGGGGTGTGAGTTTCAAGTGCCACATTCTCTCAGAGTAATCTGTCAGGGGCCGCATGCTGACCGTAGGCTGTGGAACATGAACTCTTCCTTATTTAGTAATACTAACTTTTACTGTTATACTGTTCCTTGAAATAAACAGTGCTTATCTTCTGCTAGTTCTTTCACCAGGATGAAGAGATTGCTTCACTTCTTCCCCACTTTAACAGAAGAGGAATGCAGAAGGAACAAAGAACTGGGAAGGAACAGGAAAGTTGGATAGCTCCAGGGGGGGGCAATTTTTCCTCCTACTCAACAACGAAATGTGCAGCCCTCCAGATGTTGGCCTACAGCTCTCATCATCCCTGACCATTGGCCATGCTGGCTAGGGCCGATGAGACCACCCTGCTCTATGGGCTCAATGCCATCACCATGCTGATAGTGTAGAAGGTCTCTGTCAGACCACTTTAGGGTTTAAACTGTATGTTCCTTCATTTATTTCTGCATAGAATTTACTTTCTCTGTATGCAGAAACCACTGCCTTAATTATTATTGGGTTGTATGGGGTGTTAGGGGAGGAGGAGTACCTCTGGTGGGGGACATGTCATGCTTCTTCTGGGGTGGTTTGTCCAGGTTTGGTCCCCACCCTGCACTCAGCTCTCACCTGTGGCTCCTAGAAGCTGTCAGCATGGGACTGCAGCCACACTCTGGGAATGGCTTCAATTGGCTGGCTAAACCAAGTGAGGTAGCCAATGGGTCTCAAACCTTTGGTGAGTTAAGGACTACCCTTGCATGGGAAGACAGGCTCTGGAGGATTGAGCAGACAAGGCCAATAGTAGGTCCCACAGTCAAGAAGGTGGTTTCTGCATGTGGTGTATGGGGGAAGTGAGGGGCAGATGGGGCTCATCAACCTGGGAAGGTAGCCCATCTAGGAGAAGGAAACTCTGATCCTAAACTTCCACTGCCTTGTAGCATATTTTCAGGAGAAGAAAAAGCTAAGGAATGAACCCTACAAAAATCCAGCGTGGAGTCTCTAAGATGGTTGGATAGCGCCTTGTATGCCTCCTTCCAGCAACTCCTGCAGCCAAGCTGGTGCCAGACGTATTGCTCTGCTTTCCTTTGCACAACATCAGTAAGGCAGAGAGAGGGGTCTTGTCTGGGCAGCCCAGGACCTCCATACACACTGCCCAGGCTTGCACCCTGGGGAGGTCGCTTCAGTGCTGCTAACACAATGGTTTGGCTTCACCCCTGGAGGCACACTCAATTGTCTCTCAAGACAGACAGATGCTATCATCACCACCATCATTATTATTCCAAGCAGCTAGGCACTTTACCAACCAAGTTTGCTATTAGAGGGAATGGCAGCTAAATGCTGAATGCATTTCACATAACATCCACTTGCTTGGTGCCACAGGACGGAAAGCCCAGTATGCTTGAAGGTCTACTTTGTGACTGAGCCACTGGATCATAAAGCACAAGCATTCAGTCGTGTGAAATGGAAAGGTCAAAAGTTTGCCTTTGATGTGGTTGGACCTTGATTTGATTTTGCCATGTGGCGCTGCATTTAATAGGAACTGTGTGCAACCATGAGTAGCCAGGAAGAAATATTGTGATACTTGAGCATGTAAACTTTCCCTTGGCAAAATCTAGTTGAAGAGGAGTCCCCGTTTCTTTCCACCACTAGCGTAAAAACGAATAGTTGCTTTTAACTGTTTCCCCCCCTCATAATTGTATTGTTTTATTCTTTTAGTAAAGTGCTTTGAGGTTTTCTTACTGTCAAGCAGTACATATATTTTGTGAAATGAATAAAAATAGCGTAATTGGGCATCAGACAACCAGAAATGTCCCGCCTGCATTCTAACTGCCCAGTGAACCACTAACAAAGAAAAAGTTATCGGAACGGCTAATTCATTTTAAAGTCCTTGCAGCAATTTTTACTCCCACAGAATATGGCTCTCACTTCATCTTTAGTCGTTCAGCTTTGTCTTGGTTAACATTTTTCATAGTTCTTGTACATGGCAGCAAAAAGAGCAGTTCTTCCCACGTCAAGGGCAAATTGAATGTTTGCAGACCCATAATTACTGCTGTCCCCCCCCTCCTATTTCCCCCTTCTCCCTACAAACCTAATTCCATTCCTTTCAGCAACACTGTTGTTACAAGTCCCAAAGTCTGACGCAAGCACTCGGATGAGTTTCCTGTCAGGTTGCAGGCTCCAAGCCTTTTTGGGCCAATCCAAAGGCATGTTTACTTGGAAAGCAAGTCCCACAGAGATGCTAGTAGTTAGTAAGCTCAGGACTTAGGGAAGCTGGGTTTCCAGCCTCATTGCCACACATCCTCATAATATTCCCTTCCTACCGCAAAAGCACAACACAAAACACACCCTTACAACCTGAGGACAATGAGGGGTGGTTCCCCCCCCCCTGTTTTGCTTGTTCCCTGACTGCTTCTCCTAGGCAAAGAAGCAAGAAGAGAATCTTTTCTTATTCTTTTTTAACTGAACGGGGTTTCTGAGCCTTTGGCCTGCGTTCAAGAAAGACAGCACTGCAATTTCCCCTTTAACATGACTTGCTGAGGTCATCCTGGTTTCTTGTGCCAATGTACACCCCCTCCCCAGCCTCGAGGACTCTGCTGCAGTGTGGTTTTAATTACAGGCAAGAGTTGTAGAAGGTCTTAATGTTCCCTGGTGAGGTGTTCTTCAGTACGCAGACGAGGGCCAGGCCGAGTGAGGAACTCTTTGGGTTAAGAAATTAAACAATTCAAATTGGTTGGGAAATGAGACTGCTTTTAGATTAGTACTAATGTATGCACAGCTGCTTTCAGGGGGTGAAAAAAATACTGGAAGGAGAGTGAATATCAGCTTAGCTAACGTCTCCAAAGCAGACGTGTGACATAACAGGGACCTCAAGCAGAAGTTTGCTTATTCCAGGCATGGCCAAACTTGGCCCTCCAGATGTTTTGGGACTACAACTCCCATCATCCCTAGGTAACAGGACCAATGGTCAGGGATGATGGGAATTGTAGTCCCAAAACATCTGGAGGGCCAAGTTTGGCCATGCCTGGCTTACTCAGTATACTTTTACACAAATGACTAAATTCATTTATTTAAATTAGCGGCCATAGGAACATAGGAAGCTGCCTTAGGCCACGGATCCCTCTTTATCTTTATTCTCCATGTTGACTGGCAGTAGCTCTCCAGCATAGCTGCCAAGTTTTCCCTTTTCTCGCAAGGAAGCCTATTCAGCATAATGGAAAATCCCTTTAAAAAAGGGATAACTTGGCAGCTATGCTCTCCAGGGTTATAGACAGGATTTCCTCTCTATCCCTACCTGGAGATGGATCTTAAGACCTCTTGCATGGAAAGCATGTGCTCTGCTGCTGAGCTACAGCCTCTTCATGGAATGGAAAAATACTGTGCCTATAGCTGCCCATAGTGCCCTTTGCACTGGAGCTGCAAAAGTTGCAAATTAAGACTCAGCAGATTTGATAGACCGGAACAGAGTCACAGCCACACGCACACACAAAAGCCACACTTGCTCATCGAAGGATGATGTGGCAAGTTCCCATGTGGTTTGACGTTGCTCAATATTCTCCAGCATTTCAACAAAGAGATCCAGACAAATACTAAAATCTGATTAAGAACCTCCAATAGTGTCTCACTTTAAGTAAAAGTAAGTTACTATTTTGTTTGGTTTCAACCATATGGTTTAACAATTAAAAAAACAACAACAACCAAATTCCAACAGTTAAACTAAAATGCATTGCTAAGATAATCTGCTGGTGCAAAAGCAGCTAGCTACCTGGTAACAATCCTTCCATTCTGTTCCAATTTATTTGACACCAGTTGGATGCTAGGGTAAGGAGAAGACTTAAAATATACTGCAGAAGATCTCAGTTCCATGACCCAAGCACATACACAACTTTGGTACAAGGTGTTTGACACAAGAGAGAACTTTGAAACATCTAAAGGCAGCCCTGTATCATGAAGTTTTTGTTGTTTGATGTTTTATTATGTTTCAACATATGCTGTAAGCCACCCAGAGTGGCTGGGGAAACCTAGCCAGATGGGCAGGGTATAAATAAATAAATAATTATTAATTATTATTACAATGGAAACAAAAAAAATTCCTTCCAGTAGCACCTTAGAGACAAAATAGGTATGAGCTTTCGTGTGCATGCACACTTCTTCAGAGCTCAAAGCTCATACCTATGACAAACTTAGTTGGTCTCTAAGGTGCTACTGGAAGGATTTTTATTTTTTTGTTTCGACTACGTCAGACCAACACGGCTACCTACCTGTAACTATTACAATGGAGACTGTCTCAGAAGGTGCTGGGTTGTCCTTCGTTAGGAGTTTCTAAGTGAAGATTGGCTGGGCATCTTTTTTTGTAAATTTATTTATTTGGTTTTTCAATTTAAAGCTTTACAATCACATATCCAACATACGTCATAAAAACAAGATTCCATAGAATCTCCTGGATTCCTCCCCTTATTGGCTCCTGCATCTTTTATAATAATCCAAATCTTTCACATCTCCTTTTTATCCAAAATTCGCCATTAAACTACAAGTTTTATTCCAATCCTACTAATGATTTCAACTGTTTACAATGATTTTAAGATAAATTGTAAATTTTCCCCATTCCTTATTAAAAAAAATTCTTCCTGATTTCTGATTCTTCTGGTCATGTTTGCCATTTCGGTATAATCCATCAACTTAATCTGCCATTCCTCTCTGGTCAGGACTTTATCTTCTTTCCATCTCTTTATCTTCTTTCCATCTCTTCCATCAGAGAGGGAAAGATTGGGTGGGCACCTGTCAGGGATGCTGTAGCCACACATTTCCTGCCTAAAGAGGGGGTTGGATCAGATGACCATTGAGGAACCTTCCAAATTCATTATTCTACTTTGAATGCAGGATCTGTGCTACTCAAAGAGGAAGACTCAGGCACTGCTGGAGGAAGGTTCTTCTCTGTGGTGACTGTAGCCATATTCACAATTGTTTTAGTAATCTTGCATAAAGTGTGGTTATATCTGGGTCTCTAAAATAAACCCCTTTTCTTCTTAGACTAAACTTTTCCTGGTTGAAAAGTAGCATGTATGAAAAGAAAGAAAGAATGCAAAGCTCAGAGTTGTTGGAGATACTCATAAAGTTCTCACAATCCAGAAGGTTGTCCCTACCTTCCCATTAACAATCCTTAAGATAGAAAAGGTAGACAGAATGAAAGTAGTGCAAAGCCACTCCCACGTGATATAATCATAGAAAGGAAAGTGATTTTCCCCAAGACACTTTCCCTGATGAGACAGCATGAAATAATGTGATGTGTGAAGGACAGTGGTAACATTTAGTTAATCATCTCTTTTTTAGAGCTGTATCATTCTTCATTATTACTATTTTTAAAATTAGCAGAACCCCCACCTCTGTTTGTATGAGTTAGAAGTCACACATTGCTCTCATCTTTCATGAGACCTGAATTATTCCAATTTTTCCCTGTGCCTAAAGCTAGCAAACATGTTCATGTATCAAGGGTGAAAATCTTACACTGAGATACACCCATTTTCAGCTGAAAGCTATATCAGCTCGTGGAAACAAATTGCTTCCATTTAAATTGCTTTTAGTCACACCACATTAACCCTTGGATATATCAAATCTAGTTGTCGTAGATGTAGCATATCACGAGTTGATGACTTTATTAAAAATGTAAATTTCTGAAACACCTTCACTCCCCAGTTTACATTTTAAAATGAAGTGTCTTCAGCTTGGAATATCAAAGATTGGGAAGGAGACTGAATGGGGGATGGAAAAGGACTCTAAAAGTGAGAGGCATGGTAAAGGATGAAAGTAGAGGGAGCAAATTAAAAACAGCTGGACCAAGTGCATATTTTTTTTGTCTGATTTTAATTTTAGTTACTGTTATTTTCATTTTCATTTTCTTAAATTTTATTTTTATTTATAAGCTTCCATTATCACAATATTCAGTGTACAGTCAAACATTAATTATATATCAAGATCAGATATGAGACACGATATTAATAGACAATACATATGTCAAGAAAAAATGTTTAAATTTCAAATACATAATCTCTATTTTACATTTCAGAATATTCACATTATATAGAAGCATGCAGTGTGATCCTATATTAGCAATACCCAGATCGCTTTTAATGTATGTATGTTGCTATAGGAGTCCAACTGGTCATTTCTTCTTAACTTACTTGATGAGATTGCGCCATTACTGCTACTTTTTCAGTTATGGATCTGAAAGCATCCCTATGCTACAAGCCAGATGGGGTTTCACTCCGAGTCCCAAATCAAAGGAACCCCTCCCCCCACCAGCCCACAGTACCTCTGTCATGTCTGGATCAAGCTCCAGTTTGGTCACTTACATCCAGTACATCACTGGCCTCAGACACTGGTTCAGAACTTCCATTGCCTGCTCCTTGGCATCAGATGGAAAGACATGGCTATCATGAAATCATCAGCATTTCTGATGATATCTCCACCCAAATCTCTGGACAACCTCACCCAACAGTTTTGTGTAGCTGCAAATGGCCATAGGATACAAGATGAAACTGTGGAACAACCCATGCCAAAAAGCCAAGGGGCATGTCAGCAGGCTCCTAGTAGAGTAATACTTTCTGGGACCTGTGCTTCAGGAATGCTTGGAGCTACAGCGCCTCGCTCCCAGCCCCTGTCCAGCAAGGCAGCCCAGAAGGAATGGTTTCAAAAACCACTGAGAGACCAAGGAGACCCAGTAGAGGAGCACCCCCTTATTCCACCTGCCAGCAAAAGCCTTCTACCAAGGCCTTTCCTGTCTAATTATTAATTATTATTATTATTATTATTATTATTATTATTATTATTATTAATACCCCACCCTTCCCAATTTAAAAACCAGGCTCAGGGCAGATAATAGCAAATATAAAACATTGATTAAAATGTGACTTAAAAACAGCATAAAACGCAACATAAAATGCAGCATCAATATCAATAGAATTTAAAAAAATTGTGTACACTGTGAAGAGGTTAACTGAAAACAGAAGCAAGTGGGAAAGGACTGGGGGCTCTTATTTTGATTCCATGCCATCTAAGCATTTGAGACTATGCAAATTTTCTTGTTCATGGCCATTATCTTGGGCACTCATAAATGTATGGTGCTCAGAAAGAAAGACAAACAAGGAACAATCTGGGAGCCAAGATATTGCAACATCTGAAGCAGGGGTTGCAGAGCTCAATGTGCTGGTATACAGGAATCCAGCGTATCATATAAAGGGCAGCCCCCCAACCTTAGATATTTCATCAGAAGTGCAAGCAGTCCAGGTTTTTGAAGATCCACATAATGCCCCAAATTATACTTCGGGTGACTAAAAATTGTGAACAAAAGAGTGCAGTTGAAACACTCATTTTTTGTCTGTTTTGTCTGGGGGACTTTATTTAAAGGAATGCCTTTTCCTACTTTAAGATCATCTTTGGAAGCCTTTCTCCGGGTGCTTACACCAGATGAGGTCAACAAACAAACAATATCATTAATGGCTTGTGCTCATATCTTTTTGACCTTGAGCAGGCCCTTGTAAGAAGGAATATTAGTGTCAGGGAAAGGTTAACCACCTTCTTTCCCTCCTCTTGCCCCTCCTCTGAAGGACTATGCGTAAGATGGAGTAGCAGACTTACCTCCAAAGGCAGAACTAGAACCAACAGGGGGAAATGCAGAAGAACAGAGTTCAGCTTTATATTAAAAGAGCTTTCTGATTGGTAAGAGCTGTCCAACTATCTTGGAAAGTGGTGGGCTCTTCTTTTCTGGAGGTGTTCAGATACAGATGCTGTATCCGCATCCTGCCTTGCAGATCCTGTATTGAGCAAGAGGTTAGTCTATGTGCCCTAGAACAACTTCATTTGAATTTTCTCAAATCTGTTTTTAAAGGCCCACATAGCCAGTGGTCAGTTGACATTTTCTGCTGAAGGATGTGAGTTGAGGCTGTAAGGTTCTTTTTGCAGAGAAGCTTTGAAAGAGGAATAATAATAAACAAAATACTGGTAGTAAAATAAAAAAATTCCTTCAGTAGCACCTTAAAGACCAACTAAGTTTTTATTTTGGTATGAGCTTTCGTGTGCATGCACACTTCTTCAGATACTCATACCAAAATAAAAACTTAGTTGGTCTTTAAGGTGCTACTGAAGGAATTTTTTTATTTTACTTCGATCCAGACCAACACGGCTACCTACCTGTAACCAAAATACTGGTAGCACACTCTGATCCCCCCCCCCCGTTTTTGTCTTCAGATTCCACATCAGTATAGAATGACTGCATAATAAGAGGCCAATTGCTTCCAGATGCTGAACTTCCTGAATCCCTCCCCTTCTCTCTCTTTCTCTCTGTCTCACACACTTTGAAATTGCTCAGAAAGAAATGCCTGACCATAATCACAGACCATTACAAACGGTCACAGACTATGTTTGAACAAGGACATTACTAAACCCATTTTACTTCGCTGGATCTATGAAGAAGATCAAGATGTAAGCCTAGGGGGTCTGCTGCCCCATTTAAATAGCTCAAAGGAAATATCGTACATAATCAAGCATAAGCCGACCCGAATATAAGCCGAGGCACCTAATTTTACCTCAAAAAAAAAAAACTGGGAAAGCTTATTGACTCGAGTATAAGCCGAGGGTGGGAAATGCAGCAGCTACTGGTAAATTTCAAAAATAAAAAATAAATACCATCCTATGCCTTTCCCAGCTGTCGGTGGCAGGGTGAGGGGAGAAGCGGCGAGGAAAGATCCCTTCCTCGCCGCTTCTCCCTCCCTGCCGCCTTGCACAAAGCAGGCATAGGACAGAGGTTCGGAAAGTCGCAGCACAGCGCTTCTCCAAACCCCCGGTCCTGTGCCTTTCTCTACTGCCGCCCGCCTCACTTGAGTATAAGCCGAGGGTGGCTTTTTCAGCACATTTTGGTGCTGGAAAAGTAGGCTTATACTCGAGTATATATGGTAATCAAAAACTATCAAAGATGGACACAAAACCCAACACATTATGGAGTGTAAAGCCAGGGCTATCTGATTGCATTGGGGTGTATGAAAGTTACCAGGTCTTGTCTTATGTTAACTTCTGGCTCCAGTTTTCTTCCTGGTAGTAGTAGTAGTTGGCTTAAGTCAGGCACCCCCAAACTTCGGCCCTCCAGATGTTTTGGACTACAATTTCCATCATCCCTGACCACTGGTCCTCTTAGGTAGGATCATGGGAGTTGTAGGCCAAAACATCTGGAGGGCCGCAGTTTGGGGATGCCTGGCTTAAGTCATCTGGGATTCAAAGTTTCTTTTAAAAAGCTGTTGTGCATCTAATACATCTGCAGCAAGGAGCCGATAACAGTCAGGACGTAAGCAGGTGGCTGTGCAACTGAAAATATTGCGGTGTATATTTGATTTTGGATGTGGTGATATAAAAGACTAGACCAAGACATTATGCTACATGAGTAAATAGGCATGGCTGGTTCAAATGGTTGACTAAAGGCTGTGTCATCAAGTGTGCTCGTAACTCCACCGCCACTTTAGGTAAGCACTCTTAGCAGCTTAGCTGGCGTATTATGAATGGCTGGCAGCAAAGCACTTGTTTTGGAAACCAGGAGGCCTCACATCACACACATTCCACCCCGCCTTAGTAGTCGTGGTTTGTAGCTTATACTGCTTGAATGCATCTCTGCCATGTTGGCTGCATGTTCCATTTTAAAGGGTCTATGAGTGAGGAACCAAACAAAGCTCAGTAGGTGTGAAGCACAGAAACGAAACCACATGGGAAAGACGCTAACACACACACCCTTCTTCCCCTCTTCAGTCTGCATTCTTCAGGCATTGCTTCAAAGGAAGAATCAACCACAAGCACGAACAATTGTGGCTCATAGTGCATGGCAGAGTACACTTGTTTTGTGCAAAAAAAGATTTAATGGGAAGTGTTGCAGGAGCTGCTTTCAAATCCAGGACTACCGAGTGCTAAATTTTGTTCCATTCTAAGTTTTGCACAAAGTTATTGTCTCCAGGCTAGAATCTGTGTATGGCTTCTGGCACCAAAGGGAGGTTAGGTGCAATGCAGATCTCAGGAGTCCAGAGAATCTGAGGTTCCAATGTATACATAGAAACTGTGGAGACATCAGTGAAACAGAGATGGTTCGGGGTGGAGCAGAGAGCAAAAACCAAGCATAAGTGTTGGAATAGGCACCCGGTAATCAAGGCAGGAAGGGGCAGGGGGAGGACCGAGCTCCAGTCAGCAGCAGAAGCACCAGAATGGAGAGATTTTTAAGGTTGGTGAGGGATTGGAGTTGGGGAAAGAAGGTGGTAACTCAGACCGCAGGCTTGATCCAAAGGTGCCATGGGCTGGATCAGGCACAGAATCTTGGCAGTTTACTGTCCCTGGAATTGATGGACAAAATGGATGATAAAAGGCAAGCACTTGCTAGAGCAGATGAGTAAACAAAAACAAAAAGAAAAACGTAAAAAATATTATTATTATTATTATTATTATTATTATTATTATTAAAATTTGTATACTGCCCTTCCTCCAAAGATCATCTGGCATAAAAATACAAAATGAGAACACAGAATACATAATAAAATCCAAAGCCAAAACCAAACCAATAACCTCCTTGAGGCCTTTGAAACATTATTGCCTTTTCTTTGAGAGAATGAATTTCTTGCTTTGAACATGTCCCTCCTTCAGTTTTCACTCTTCTCCATTTGCACAGAGCCTTTTGTGGTCTGGATGTTTGGCTCATGAACAGTTTTGAACAAACGCAGTTTTTACAGGATTTTCTTTCCCCTAAAACAGTATTATGTCAATTTTACATTTTGTTTATTCCCTTGTGAGGTTTAGGATTCATGATTCCAATTTTAATTTCCACTCCCCTCTTCTTTTACCTGAACCTATTTCCCATTTGGACCACTCTGGATCCTATAAACTGGATCCTATATTTATCTTTCCCAACTTTCCCCATAAATCCATGGAAGCCTGTTCCTTGGGTCCTTGCTTGGATTAGTAGAGCAATCCGCTCCCTCCACCACTGTCTTTAGGTCACACAGCTAGAAGTCTGTGAAATTAGCAGATTTAACTCGTTTGAAGTGGTGAAAGTTTTCAGAAGATTCAATTTGGAGCTTAGTAACATACATGCTTTATTAGTATTGGTAAAGGTAAAGGTACCCCAGACCGTTAGGTCCAGTCGCAGACGACTCTGGAGTTGTGGCACTCATCTCACTCTATAGGCCGAGGGAGCTGGCGTTTGTCCGCAGACAGCTTCCAGGTCATGTGGCCAGCATGACTAAGCCGCTTCTGGCAAACCAGAGCAGCACACGGAAACGCCGTTTACCTTCCCGCTGGAGCGGTACCTATTTATCTACTTGCACTTTGACATGCTTTCGAACTGCTAGGTTGGCAGGAGCAGGGACTGAGCAACGAGAGCTCACCCCATTGCGGGGATTCGAACTGCCAACCTTCTGATTGGCAAGCCCTAGGCTCTGTGGTTTAGACCACAGCGCCAATTATTTTTATCTACCAGTGTAATATTGTTTTCATTTATAAATTGATTTGTACATCCTTTTTAATCTTATATTTCAGTTACTGCTGGGTTTGTATAACTTCCTCATTTCTGTGCTTTGATTTAAATAAATCTTCCCAGGGCTGCTGGTCACTTTCAGCTTACTACCACTAGCTCACTGGAGCAAAAGTTAAGAAGCCATTTTCATAGCACACCGCTTGAGAATCCTATGCATTAAATTCCATTAGGGACAAAGCATAAGAAGCATGGCAGATAAATCTAATAAATGGTTTTCCTTTCCTTTCTGCTTTATGTGTAAATAATATTATTATACGAGAGGGATGACAAAAAGAATCAAACTGGGAAGGTTCTGCTTTTATTACAAAGTTGCGAAAGACTCCATAGAAAAGGAACTGAGTTACATGCATGTGCTGAAAGGAGACATTGGGTGGGGTGAAGGCAAGGGAGGATAATTCTCTAGCGAGAGCTGTCAGTAGCTCTTACTCATGTTTCATACACACTTGTCTGCTTAAACTAAGCCAAGAAACATACAAGGCAGTAGGGTCTGTGCCAAGGACACTGAAACTTACTTCACATCATGATAGAAAAACTCCTCCATTTAGAGTTTGATCCATAGCCCACTAGGATTAAACATAGCAGATTCAAATGAACTCCAGTGGCCTGCAGATTTAAGTCCCCAAAGAGCACACAATTTACGCAGACAAAGTCGCCATCTCAGTCTCCGCAGATAAATTCCATCTGTGAATGAAATGGCTTTTTAACCAATCCAGTTTGAGGGGAGGAGAAATCATACTCATCTGTTTGGCCTGCTACTCTGGTGTCTGGTACAGCTAACAACATTAAGGACATATAAATAATTACTGAACTGTGAGGATCTCTTTTTTATTTTTTATTTATTTTTTCAGATGCCTTTTTCCCCCCACTCTGCCAAGGCCACCCCACCCCTTTCCATGAATGGTCAGCATTAGGATAGAGACCCCCGTGGAACTACGATGTGTTTTAAGCAGAAGCACTCCTCTTGCAAGCTGCTGAAATATCAGGAAAACTGCCAGGGAAAAATATTTAGGCAAGGCTTTTTCAGTAGACAACTTTTTCTGATTCTGTTCCTCTGAACGTTATCTGTCAGCAGATGCCTTTGTGGGTTATTTTGTGTTATGAGGAGGACCTTGTTTCAGGGTTATTTATCTCTACAAAAATTCAGCATCTTGGATATGCTTTGCTTGTAGAGGATATTGCAGAGTTGGAAAAGATTCAGAAAAGGGCAATCTAAATTATCAAGGGCAGGGGTCAGCAAACCTTTTCAGCAGGGGGCCGGTCCACTGTCCCTCAGACCTTGTTGGGGGCCGGACTATATTTTGGAAAAAATATATGAATGAATTCCTATGCCCCACAAATAACCCGGAGATGCATTTTAAATAAAAGCACACATTCTACTCATGTAAAAACACCAGGCAGGCCCCACAAATAACTCAGAGATGCATTTTAAATAAAAAGACACATTCTACTCATGTAAAAACATGCTGATTTCCGGACCGTCCACGGGCCGGATTTAGAAGGCGATTGAGGCTTTCGTTTGCCTACCCATGATCAAGGGGATGGAAGAGCTCCCCTATGATGAAAGGTTGAAGCACTTGGGGATTGCAACACTTGGGAAAATGTGAGTAAGAGGTGGCATGATATAAGTTTATAAAGCTATGCATGACATGGAGGAAATTGATTGAGAAAAGTTTTTCTCCCTCTCTTATAACACAGGAACATCCACTGGAGCTGAATGTTGGAAGATTCAGGGTGGATATAAGAAAGTACTGCTGTACTACTTTACACAGTGCACAGTTAAACTATGGAACTCACTTCCACAGGAGGCAATGATGGCCACCAACTTGCCTGGCTTTCACAGGGGATAAGGCTTTCAATGGCTACGAGCTATGGTGGTTAAGCTCTGCCTCCACATTTGGAGGAATTTATATATCTGAATACCAGTTGCTGGAAACCTCAGGAAAGGAGAGTGCTCGGATCCTGCTTGTGAGTTAATCACAGGCATCTGTTTGGCCAGGATGCTGGCCTAGATGGGCCATTGGCCTAATCCAGCAGGCTTTTCTTATGTTCTGATGCTATGTTCTTGTTTGTGAGGCTCTGGGGATAAAAGCCGGCAAAGATTTCTTTAAAGTCACTACGGTAACTGCGCTGGAAATCCCACAATCTTTTAGCCACTTATCTTACAATTGCCATGGATTGCTCTCAATGAACAACGCACTAGCTGTGGATTGTGCTCCCTACTTATTTTACAGTTTATTTCAGAAAGCCGGTGTTTCTAAAAGAGATTTACATGTAGTGTGGCTTAGTGAGTAAGTTGTCGGACCAAGAGAGGACAGGCTTAGGTTCAAAGCCTCACTCAGCCACAATGTTCACTGGGTGGCCTTGGGCGAATCAATATCTGTTGGCATAAGCTCCCCCACAAGGATTTTAAGAGGGAAAATGGGGTAAAGGGAGAATTTGAGAACCTTAAAGGAAGGGGGGCACAAACTTGCAATATATAACGAAGAGTGCTCCTATATTTAAGGTGAGCAGCAAAAATAAGGTTCTGTCATCATAACCCTCAAAATTCTATAGCTTATAAAAATGGCATGTTGGGCCAATGTGGGGCCTGGCCCTTGATGCTTTATGTTATTTAGACCAGGCAGTGAATGGTTCATACGGCAAGAGGTACCTCTGGGAAGTCAACAGTGAACGCAAACTCAGTAATATGAGCCAGATGCTTCTTTCTGACAGCCAGCAATTTATAATGAGGGAATTTGTTCCTTTTTGAAAGAAGAAACACCCATTGCTTCTCATAATGTGACTAAGGACACATGCTTGGCAATGGATCTTAGAATACATTTTGAAATCAAAATTGCGTTTCCACTGTCGCTATATACTCAGAATCCAATTTTCGTTCCACTATTAACTGCGTCCCATATTCATTCTGTTTGGAACCTTGTCATCTCTACATGTTCTTTTAGAGTTCTTCTTTATACTCATTTTACAAAGCCCATACCACTGAAATACCGAGATATGTCCCTCCTTGGTGATTTCCCCAACCAGTAGCCCTCAGCAGAAGGCGGCTGGTTCTCACACATTCTCCTTCTGCTCTCCAACACCAGGCTGCCTGTGGCCAAGAGAAATCCCAGAAATCCCATGGCCTCTTCTGCTTCTCTGGCTGAATGAATATTTTGGAGCTGTAGCACTAGCTGTCTTGTGCTCCCCTTCTCCAGGGATGACTTTTGGGTTGCTGCTACCTTCGTGGCTGGGAGGTTTCTTCTTCATCCAAGGCAGGGGTTGCCAATGTGATGCCGCCTTCCAGATGTCATGGGCTACAACTCCCACCACCCCTGACCACTAGCCCTGCTGGCTGAGATTGATGGAGATTGTACTCTACAACATCTGAAGGGCTACCCATGTTCTGCGGTTTGCTCCACTTGAGGTTACCCCCACTCTAACTGGGATTCTTCTTGTTCCAGGGTGAAATTGAGACAGGGAAAACCTAGTGCATGAGGCTGATGCACCCCAAAGATCAAACTAGAGACCTGGAGGCCAAGAACTGTACAGTATAAAAGGTAAAGGTAAAGGGACCTCTGACCATTAGGTTCAGTCGTGACCGACTCTGGGGTTGCGCGCTCATCTCGCATTATTGGCCGAGGGAGCCAGCGTACAGCTTCCAGGTCCTGTGGCCAGCATGACAAAGCCGCTTCTGGTGAAGCAGAGCAGCACACAGAAAAGTCATTTATTTACCTTCCCGCTGTAGCGGTACCTATTTATCTACTTGCATTTTGATGTGCTTTCGAACTGCTAGGTTGGCAGGAGCTGGGACCAAGCAACAGGAGCTCACCCCGTCGCGGGGATTCGAACCGCCGACCTTCTGATCAGCAAGCCCTAGGCTCAGTGGTTTAGCCCACAGCGCCACCTGGGTCCTGTACAGTATATTTAATTCAAATCAAAATGTAAAATTCAGCCCCTCTTTGGCATCCAATATCTCTTGACTTCTTTGCTCATAATTCCTTTCCCAACTGAGCACAAAATGTCCCTTTGCATTCTTATAAAGCAGAACAATATGGAATCCTCAAATGGTGAAATATTTGCCTTTAGCTCACTATTTGCCTTTCGACTTAGAATTGTTCTTTAGACAAGATAATTAGATTTTTCATAAACCTTAATCAATAACATAAGAAACCTTAGCACAGAATTCCAGCTCTACAGTGGCAATAGCTTCAAGTGGCATGGTAGGGATATACAGTAATAAAAGTTGTTCTTATTTTCATTTTTCAAACACCATAAAGTCCCAGGGTGATTTACAACACAGAATATGGAAATCAGTTAAAAACAATCTAATAGTGTCAAAGGCCAGGCTACTATGGAGATACATGATATTAAAACCAATGTATTAATAATGAACACACTCATAGGCCATAGCTATGAATTGGTTACTCAGAAGTAAGTCTCACTAAGTCGCATTTTTTTTAAAAGCAAAAACATGTTTTGCATTTTTTAAAACAAAGAGAGTTACAATATTATATTCCATTTTCATTGCAAATTCAAGACAATAAGAGAACGTTGGAATAGGTTGTTTTATACATTTATTTTCTGCATTTAAACAGCCACTAACAAGAGTTCTTTGGGTGGCTCACAGGGCAAACACACAAACACAATTAACATACAGTACAAAAAAAAAGCAGCGATAAAAAACTACAAAATTGAAACACAGCTAAAAATGAATGCCCAGAGTCTAAAAACATAAAAGTTATTTAAAAGACCTGGGTGAATAGAATGATCAGTGAACAAGCCATAAAGATCATGCCAGACGAACCTTTCTAGGAAGCCTGTTTAATAACTGGGGTGCCACTACAAAAAGGGCCCTTCTGTAATAGGAATAGAAACACTATCAGAACTGTTGTCATATAATCCCCTTAATACTAAGCAGTACAATTCCAAGTGTTGCATTTGGGCCTTCAAGTTCTCACTCACTTATCCAGGGTTTATCTCTTTCTATCCATAGGCTTCCCCAAGGTGGTGCGATGTACTGTATTTCTATTTAAATTATAGTACAGTGGTACCTCGGGTTACAAACACTTCAGGTTACAGACGCTTCAGGTTACAGACTCAGCTAACCCAGAAATAGTACTTCGGGTGAAGAACTTTGCCCCAGGATGAGAACAGAAATCGCGCAGCGGCCCCATTAGCTAAAGTGGTACCTCAGGTTAAGAACAGTTTCAGGTTAAGAACAGACCTCCAGAACAAATTAGGTTCTTAACCCGAGGTACCACTGTAATTATTTATAAATGTGCATCTCCCCATATGGACTTGTTGCATGCAAATATGACCTCCCCTTTGTCCTGCTATGAGCAATGCAGTTCCTGTTTTTTAATGATGCACAAGGGCCCGCCCGACCTTTTGAGAAAAGTTGGCATAAGCACAAACCAAGTGACACAGAAGAGGGCTGGCAGGGCAAGAGGGGGAACATGGTTGCCCTGCCCCTTCTGCTTCCTTCCACTCCTGAACGTTGGAGTGTGTGAGTCAAATGTTTCCCTAGATACAAAGCACAGACCAATTTCTGTCTGGTGGGCAGCATTTAATCCAAGGATTAAAGCCTTGAAAACAATGTCAGTTTATGGGGTATCTCATAAAATAAACAGAGCAGATAGCTCAGCATGATAAGATAACACTAGAACTTGTGGACATCCAATGAAGCTGAATGTTGGAAGATTTGGGATGGATAAAAGGGGAAGAAATGGAGGCAGTGAGAGATTTTACTTTCTTGGGCTCCTTGATCACTGCAGATGGTGACAGCAGTCACAAAATTAAAAGACGCCTGCTTCTTGGGAGAAAAGCAATGACAAACCTAGACAGCATCTTAAAAAGCAGAGACATTACCTTGCCGACAAAGGTCCGTATAGTTAAAGCTATGGTTTTCCCAGTAGTGATGTATGGAAGTGAGAGCTGGACCATAAAGAAGGCTGATCGCCGAAGAATTGATGCTTTTGAATTATGGTGCTGGAGGAGACTCTTGAGAGTCCCATGGACTGCAAGAAGATCAAACCTATCCATTCTTAAGGAAATCAGCCCTGAGTGCTCACTGGAAGGACAGATCGTGAAGCTGAGGCTCCAATACTTTGGCCACCTCATGAGAAGAGAAGAATCCTTGGAAAAGACCTTGATGTTGGGAAAGATGGAGGGCGCTAGGAGAAGGGGACGACAGAGGACGAGATGGTTGGACAGTGTTCTCGAAGCTACGAACATGAGTTTGACCAAACTGCGGGAGGCAGTGGAAGACAGGAGTGCCTGGCATGCTATGGTCCATGGGGTCACGAAGAGTCGGACACGACTAAACGACTAAACAACAACAACAACAAAAAGAAAGTATTTCTTTATGTAGAGCGTAAACTATAGAACTTGCTTCCACAGAAGGCAGTGACGGCCAGCAACCTAGATGACTTTAAAAGTCTAAAGATGACTTTAGACACATTTGTGGAGGAGAGGGCTATTGATGACTAGTAGACATGAAGATATGCTCTGCCACCCCAGTTGCAGGTACTAGAAATGCTTCCGAATATTAGTTACTAGGAACCACAGGAAAGGAGAAGGTGCTGTGCTCAGGTCTTGCTTGTGTGTTTCCCACAGGCATTGGGTTGCCACTGTGAGAAAAGGATGCTAGAGTAGATGGGCCATTGGCCTGATCCAGCAGGCTCTTTATATGCTCTTAAGATTTTGCTTTGAGTCCTTTCCCTCTCTCTTTTCTGCAAGTTTGACATGGCAGAACTCACGAGGCAACTCATATCAGGTTACTACAACCCATCAGTAATATAAAATTTGTTGTTGTTTAGTCATTTAGTCGTGTCCGACTCTTCGTGACCCCATGGACCAGAGCACGCCAGGCACGTGTTGTATTAAATTATACAACAGCAAATAGTATAATTATATATGGCGCACCTAAAACATAAAGCAGAGCTGCTGACCTTGCAGAGATGTGGTGCTACCCTCTCACTCTCTCACACAAATATTCTAGCTGATACAAACCTTTAGGACTTGGGTGCCAACTCATTATCTACAGATGCGAAGTTATTCCTCTCCCCTGTAATTTTTAACAGGGTTTCATGTAGACTGCAGTAAAGGACACAAATATTTTTATAACACCAATTGGTTTGTCTACGTTTGGTCAGTCAAGGAAAGTGGATCTTGGTTAAGCGCCTCCAAACCATCCCTTCCACTGAGGCTGGAAAAACATTTTAATACGTTAATGACATGATAAGAAAAATCAACTGGGTGGCAGGACACGCCAATGTTAAGTAGTTGACAGCCTGTAAATGAATCATTATGTGCCTGAGAAAATGAGACGAACCCTCTACTAGTTTGTGTTTGTACGAGGACACGTCTAGTTTGTGTTCAAAAAGAATCATCACCAGCCTCGTGAATTTCTTTTGCATCTCTTCGGCACCTCTGTGCCAGAAGCATTTTTCTGGATTTCAAGACTTCTGAAGGACTCTATTCAGTATTATTTCCATTTATTTATTTTTTTGTTCCCTCTTTCTTCCCACCTCCCCTAATGCTGTACAGATGGCTTGCGGGAAAGAAGTGGGGGGGGGGTTAAGTGTGTGTGGTGGTCATAATTTACATGTATTGTTGTGACAGGATATTCAGAGTCCACATGCCAACAAGTCTTCAGTCTATATGCCCCATATGGGTTCCAAATGTCTACAGAATTATCATGGGGTCATTCAATGCCTTAACTTTTTCCAGAGGACTAGGTGTAAAAAGTCTTCCTTTGAAAGTGGAAGGAATACCTTTGCAGGCAAACGAAGTGGGGACAAAGTCTTTGAGTCTGACTCTTTATTTAGTGTTACTGTATCACCCTACATTCAGTAGGTTGAGCTGCGAACTCGTCAAGAAGCATGCAATTTTCACATTGGGTTTATTAATTTCATGCCCACCTATGATTAACTTCAGTCCTCTCTAGTCCTAAAAAAGAGGTTTGTTCTGTTTAAAAGCTTTGCTTAGACTGTGCCATTCCAGGCTGCATTGTATGAGTATGGCGTTGCCCTGTGGGAAACAGCGTCAGATGCGAGGGGATAGAAGGGACAGGAACCAGCTTCACAAGTCCCTGCCTAGCATTGGGCCCAGGTGAGGAGCACCAAGGAGGGATAAGGATGGACAAGGCAGGTTGAGATGGAGTCCTCCCGGCGCCACCCTCCATGCGGTCCATTAACAAGACTAAGACAGCCTTTCCCACACTAACTTGCCTGAACCTGAGATCACCTGCGGCTCTTCTCTACATGTCACCTTCAAGAGAAGTCCAGAGGGTGGCAGCAACAGGAATGCTTTCTCCACAGAGGCTTGCCTGACCCCAGCCTTGCCATTGTTTCAGCACCAAAGTCGTTTTTGCTTTCTTGTGCTCCAGCGTGACATATTATATTGTTAAATCCATGTTAATGGTGTTTATTATTGCATCTTTTTTTTTTACTTTGGTTGTAAATTGCTCGAGGACCTTTTTAGTGCCAGCAATAAATTTAATAAACATATAATTTTATAAAACTTGTAATCCGCCCTATGATTTTTGGGTGAAGGGCTGTATGGCACAATGGTCCACAGTGGCACAATTCGTCTCCTTCCCACTATGTTAGGTGCTAGCAGCTCCTCCCGCTGTCAGTTGGAATATGGAAATAGCCTTCTTGACTACTCATTAATCCTGGGCAGTCCTTTGTGGGTGGGGACCTGCCTCCGGCATTGGAATGATGGTTGGCACCTCCATGTGCACCCAATCACAGAAAACTGCTGGACCAAGGGGAATACAGTCAAACTGTTTAAGAACATAAGCTGATCCTTGTTTGATCAGGTCATAGTTCTGTGAGGTCCAACATTCTGTTCTCACAGCAGCCAACCAGATCCTATGGGAAGCCCGTAAACAGGAATTGAGTGCAACAGCCCTTTCCTGACTTATGATTCCCAGCGACTGGCATTCAGAGGCGTATTGCCTGTGACCAGAGAGTAGATAAAACAGCCTTCATAGTTAGCTTTAGATCCAGCTATTCCAGGTTAGGTAGTTTATGGATTGTACAATGGATACGAGAGTAAAAGGATATGGAAAAATGAAAGAGAGAGAACAAGGTGAAATTAAAATAAGTAGAATGAAAAAAGTATGCCAAACCAAATGACTAGCTCCCAGAAATGCTCAAATTCTCATATCCTTTGAGCATCTTAAGCCTCTCCAAATATGTATTTGTCTTGCCATTACGATTAACTTGTCTGATTGATGCAATTATTATTATTTTTTTGGAACTTTTAACTTTGAAACCCTCCCTAACATCTGCTTGTTTTATTATGTCCTAGGTTGCTATGGAAATGTGGAACTAAAACAGTCTTCTTCAGGAAGATATCGTTCTGCATTACGCAAACTGCTGCTTAAATCTTTCCAAGGTTACATCAGCGAGTCACAAAAGCCATCCACTTTTGACCCATGACCTTCATCATCAACATAAGACTGGACTGGCTTTAAGCTGAAACTAATGTTCTCTATACAGTGGAATAACTCCACAATGGATTTTAGCTTACCACTAACGCTTAAGCCATGTCTGCCCTCCTGGAGAAATGTCATAGTCTTGGGGTTCTACTGGCCCATCAGTGTTGTATGAGGCCCAGGTAGTCTCTGTAGCAAGGAGTGCTCACATCCAGTTCCAGATGGTTTGCCAGTCACAGACTCTTCTGGGTCGGCATAGCCTAGCTGCAATGATACAGCCTCTAGTAACCTCAGGTTTAGACTACTGCAATGTGTTCTATGTGGAGCAGTCCTTGAAGATGGTCCAAAAATTGCAGCTAGTGCATGATGCAGCTACCAAGCTATTGACTATCTCTGAAAAATGGTACCACATTGCACCCGTCCACAAAGAGGTGAACTGGGTGCCTGTTTACTACTGGGCCCATTTTAAGCAGCTGACAATTGTCTACACAGCTTGGAACCCAAGTATTTGAATGAACTCCTTTTTCCATTATCTGCCAACCTGCACCTTGAAGCCTTGCTCGTGGTTCCATCAGTATCTGCAGTTTGCTATGCGCCAAAATGGGGCAAGGTCTTCTCTTCTATGGCATCCCAGATGCAGAATTCCCTTCTCCTTGGAAATGTGATCGTCCCCTAAATTACACCCCCCCCCCCGATGTTACACTGAAACTACCGGTATATTGAGGCTGATGTAGGAAAAAAGTGCTTCTCCTTGCTGGGTTGCTGTAAACTGGCCTTACGTTTTTATCTGGACAGTTTACCGGGATAAATTTTATGAAGTGCTTTCTTGGAATATTGTGAACTGCCCCATAAATATTCAGGTTGAAGGGTGGGGCAGAAACTAACGACCCCCTGCAAATACTGCTGAATCAAAGCAAGTGTGTAGTAACCAAGACTATGAACTAAATTCAGTTTTGGTAACCAGAACAAATGTCTGAGCTCAGAAGTCTTTAATTCTAAGTGTACAGTTGTACCTTGGAAGTCAAACGGAATCCATTTCAGAAGTTTGTTCGACTTCCTAAACATTCGGAAACCAAAGTGCAGCTTCTGATTGGCTGCAGGAAGCTCCTGTAGCCAATTGGAAGCCACGGAAGCCCCCTCGGACGTTCGACTTCCCAAAAACATTCGCAAACTGGAACACTCACTTCTAGCTTTGCGGCATTCGGGAGCCAAAACGTTTGAGTACCAAGGCATTTGGGATCCAAGGTACAACTGTATGTATTTTGTAGCTGGCTCTAGTTGATGGATCACTGGGTTCTGGTAAAAATGGCAAAAGTATTTCCCAGTAAGAGATCTTTGAACCTGAGACTTCCTGTGCTTTCTCATGGAGCTGCAGACTATCCCTTAGAAGTCCTCTGATTCTAATCTACTTGAAACCAACTAAAAGGTATTTTAAGACATCACCAGCTGGATAAACTGAAACTCATTTGTTTGCGCACCTTTCACAAAACAAAAGGCCTTGCAGAACGAACACTCACACTTAAGTCCTATGAAACTTTTAATGTCTTAGCACAGCCTTCCACCCACCCTGTGTCACATAATTCTACACATTCACACACCATCGCAAGTGGAAGAAGATAAAAACTGGGACATGTTCCAAGTTCAAAAGACAAGTTCTCAACAATGTATATGAATAATCTTTGGAAGAGATCACTGAGCTAAGGCAGTGTTTCTCAACCTTTATTGGGCCAAGGCACACTTGTTCCATGAAAAAATCACGAGGCACACCACCATTAAAAAAGTTAAAAAATTTAACTCTGTGCCGCCCTATATTGACTATATAATTATGACTGTAAGAAACACTTGCCAATTGCTGTGTTGGTTGCAATCTCCTGTAATAAGGCTTCACAAGCCGCTGATTTCTCTGCCAGCACAATCCTTTGCTCAGCAAGTTTCAGGTTGAGCTCATCCAGCCAGCTTCTTTAAGTTTGTCTAAATTTTAGTTTAGTTTGTCTAAATTTTGCCGCGACGTGCGGCGACGAGAAGGGCGATTTGTGACAATGCAAATCGCCCTTCTCGTCGCCGCACCTCGCGGCACACCAGCCAGCGTCTCGCGGCACACTAGTGTGCCGCGGAAGAGCGGTTGAGAAACGCTGAGCTAAGGTATCATTGCTCTTGGTGGGCTTCCCCCAGCAATGATGCAGAAATGATTTTGGTGATTTTTCCATTGACGTTGTTAAATCACACATACAGTTTGAAGACTTAAATTCAAAGCTCCCATCTGTGTGATAAAATATATTAAGGTTTCTCTGTGTCCTAACAAATAGCAACAAACGACAATGCCCAAAAAACTTGAGGCATTTTGTTTTGTTAAAAGGAACACAGTAGCCTCTAGTGGTGAACAGTTGCCATTGCAATTAAATACTTTGTGGTGAAGCTTTTTTCATAAAAATAAAAATAAAAAAGCCTCCTCGCCCCTTCTCTTCAGTGATCCATACAGGTTTGCAGCCCTGTTTTGAGGGAAGGCATGCAGCCCTAAGAAGACATAGTAATTTGTTCAAGGAAACCAGTGTCTTTGCTTTGTGAATGGCAGTATTTAATTAATTACATTCATTCATTTCAGATATCAAACTGACAAAGCTCTCTAAAGCCTAGGACAGTAGTCTTCAACCTTTTTAGACCCAGGATCCACCTTCTCAGTTTTTATTACCATATATCTGTATGGTGGTAGTGCTTCTGCCACACTCTCTAGGCTCAGGTTGCAACGTAGTTGCTGATCCAAACCAACCAGTTGAAGACAAATTAACTAGGGGGCACTTAACAATACTTTAATACTTCAGGGGGTCCTCAAACTGTGGTCTACAAGCTTCATTCAGGTGGCCTGTGGCATCTGTGGAGTTGTAGTTGGAGACATGAGATGGTGCACCCATGGCATTAAATAGTCACACTGACTTTAATTGTATTGCGTTGCTTCTTTTATTTCTTATCTTGTAATTCAATAAAATACAACATAAGAAATAAAATGAATTGCTTTTTGTGCTCATTAAGAGACAAGGAGGAACCCACACAAATTCAGAGACGCAGGATGGAATTCAGCGTCACACTATGATGAACCTTCTGTCCATGCAAGCATTTCAGTTTGGAAATATCCCCTCCCCACTCCTCATTCGGTGCACTGTTCTACGAGTTCTCCTGATACACCCCTCTCAGTCCATTTCAGGTGTGTGTGGGGGGGGGTACAGGGGAGGAGAGGAGGCCAAGCCCCATTGCACAAGTGGAAGTCCTTGTGCAGGGCTTTCTGCTAACGGTGTTTATTAGGTGAATCCTGCCTGCAACTCTTGGGGATCCTTAGAAACAGAGTTGCCATGCTTCCGGTTTCAGCCTATCAGCTAGCACAGGAATGGGCAACCTTTGTTGCAGCAAATGTTTTTGGACTCCAGATCCCTTTAGTTGCAGCCAGCATGGCCGGTGGTCAAGGATGAAGAGAGCTAAAGCCTGAAAACATCTACCGTAGGAAGACAAAGGTTCCCCATCCCTCAGCTAGACCTGGCTGCTAACCAAATCTTAACACAGCTGGCAAAATGGCTTCAGTTCTAGCCACACAAAGGAGTTGCACTGAGCTCAGCAGCACTTACTTCGGAGTAACCATATTTGGAATTGGCTTGTTAGCATTGACTGTCACATACGGATCTATATTTTCTAACCATTTCCAAGACCAGGCCTTCCGCTGAACCATCTTTAACAGCCACGCTGATCATAATATTTCTCCTATGACGTGAACCGTGGAAGCCAAAACATTTCACAATCACTTTGGATTCAGCTAACATTATGTGAGTAACATTGAGCAAAACATCCAACACACCCTATGACACATCAAATAACACGGCCAAGCCAATATTAGCAAGAGTTTTCAGAAACTATTTTAAATATGCTTTTAGCTCATGGAGGGCTTTAGCACTTAACTGTCAGGATAGCTGGACTTTCCAAATGCCGTTTCCCGGTGCACTGTTAATTGCATAGTGTTACATGCAACCCCAAATATATTTCCTCACGCTAGCATGTATTGCAGGGAAATCACAGCACTCAAATTGTAAATTTAGGGATCTTTATTCCCAGAACTGCATCCTTTTCAAAATCCAGTGCATCTTCTATGTTAGTATGTGGGAACACTTACAGAGCCCTTTAAAAATGCAAGCAATATGCTACATACTCAACCCCTACCCAACACAAATTGGCCACATCCACTTTTATACTTGGGTCATGCCTACTCTGAAATTTTGGCCACACCAATTTGGACATGAGAGACTCACATCTGGGTTTGGGTTGAGAGAACTTTAGCACAATTTGAAAGATATTTAAAGCAGATTTTAAAGGAATCTGATTAGCTTTCAGTGCTAACCCAGGTTTGGGGCAAGTACCCCAACATATATAAAACTACAAAATGAGCAGATGATAAAGCGTAGAAATATAGGCTGTTAGACATTTAAAATACCCCTTTCTAAGTTGCTTGCAAAGTTCCTACTTCCCTTTGCATAGAAAAAGACCACACATTTGGTTTACTTATAAACTATTCAAAGGTCAGATTCATGTGCTTTTGCATACAGCAGCAAGGAAACGCAGGCAGTATAAAGTTATTTCTAAATTATTTGCATAGAACAGGGATGTCCGACAGGTCGATCCCGGGAGGTTCTGGTTGACTTTGGTCGACCACGGGCTCCTTTTCCTTTTCGGTGGCATTAGACAGAGTTTTCGCTGTGAGGTAGATTATTTCCTTAGCGGAAACAATTCCCCTCCCTTAAAAAAGCTCAACAAGTTTGACCTGAACCCCCCCAAAATGGGATATTCCCCTCTAAAAAAAAGCTTAACAACTTTGACCTGAAATCCTCCCAAAAGGGGTAGATCACTGCCAGTTTTTTATTCTGTGAGTAGATTGCAGTCTCTTGGGAGTTGGATGTCCCTGGTCTAGAAGAACTGTCCATGCAACCCTGGGCCATGCAGTTTGTGAGCCCCAGGACCAGAGTCTTGTTCAAAGGTCAGCAACCTTTTTCAACCATGGGCCGGTCCACCGTCCCTCAGACCATGTGGTGGGCCAGACTATATTTTGGGAGAAAAAATGAATGAATTCTTATGCCCCACAAATAACCCAAAGTTGCATTTTAAATAAAAGCACACATTCTACTCATGTAAAAACACCAGGCAGGCCCCACAAATAACCCAGAGATGCATTTTAAATATAAGGACACAGTCTACTCATGTAAAAACACGCTGATTCCTCGACTGTCCACGGGCCGGCTTGAGAAGGCGATTGGGCCGCATCCGGCCCACGGGGCCTGAGGTTGCTTACCCCTGGTCTTGTTCTTGGCAAGGCAGCGGAAGTCCTAGTGGGGCCCTCAGCCAGCTTAGCCCTCCAAGGCCTGGGGCAAGGGGACCTGGATGCTCCCCCTTCATGGGCCTGATGCAACCATCCCAGACTAATCTGCTGGGTACAGTGAAGATTCAGACATGTGGATTAGCTGTGGATTGCTAAAGATTTAGGAGTAAATAGATTTCTTATGAGACCAAAACCGAAGATTTTCTGAAATTAGCTGGAAGTGGAACTAAAATGGGATTTCCACATGACACTAAATATAGCACTAGGTGCCTCACAACAGTCCTGCAATACTTGCAGGATCTTAAATATGCATACAGTAAGTTTCATTTAGTTCAGTCAGCAAATATTCCTGCCTCTCCCCCCCCCCCCCACTTTATTTTAAAGAGGCTTCTCTGATACTGGTCCTTTAATTAGTGTATATCTGCTTACTGTCAACAGGAGAAAACATAGATCATCTTACTTGGTTACCTGAACTAAGCTGCCAAGTCATTTCCAAATTATTCTGACCATTTAGCATAACAGAACAAGCAGATCTGTGAACCGTCCCCCTTCTTATCACCTTTAAGCCCCTCTCCACCTGGAGTACATTCTCAATTGTCAGAAGTGACCAAGAGTTGTTACTTACTGTTCTAAAATAAACCTCAAGAATTTCAGCTGCCTATTATGGCCATGAAATAAGAATGTGTTATTGATAAGATAGCCAGCACTCAGCACTGATTGCCAACTGGCCAGACCACAACAAGCAAACAAAATCACCTGCAAGCAGTCACCTGCTGAGACTGGGGTGGGGAGCCCCTGGCCATTTCATGAAGCCCTCGGGATCCCCTCCTACCTATCAGCTGTTCTGCAGTGAGCAGCTGGGTGGGGAAAAGGCTTTGATGCTGTGCAAATTGTGCAACTGCAGCTCCTTTCTCTGCAAGGATCTGCTCCAAGATTAAAGTAGAGGGGGAAATGTCTCAGAAGGGAGACAGACATCTGTTCCTTCCAAATGTGCAACAACAAAAAAAGAGCCCCTGCATTTTGCATCTGCGTGCATATCATTTTTGGGAGGGAATTGTATTTTTAAGTTTGAGGCTTTGAATAGCTGTCAGGCAGGGCCTGCAGTTCAGCTGTGCATTGATGTTATCTGCATTCCTCTGCTAGGATTACTGAGCTCTTTTTACCTTTTGAATAGTCAGGCCAATAAAGGGTGTAGGAGTGCTGCTGTTGTTTTTAATGAACTTTATTTTTTTTTAAAAAAATAGTTTATAGGTAAAATGGAATGTAAAATTCAAGTGGAGTTACTAAGACTTAAGCATATGCCTTTGTTTCCATGGCTAATAGTTTTGTGTGTGTGTTAAGGATGTGTGACTGTGTGTGGCTCTGGAATGCAGCCCCCCAAAGCTGTCTATCATGGTAGCATGTGCCGCCACCCAGAAAACATTCCCAATCATTGTGCTAATGCTTGCACATTAAAGGCACAACTACAGTAGCTGGCTGAAAGATTTGCAATGCTGCCCAAATAGGCAGCTGATATAATAACTTGTAAAGTGGTGCTGCTTGATGCATTAAGCGATAAGACCTACTACAGAAAACCTTAGCCCAGCCACAGTGGGGAAGATGCAAAAAGGATCAATCCCTACTACACAAGGATTGCTGAATTTATGATAAAACTCTGATTTTATAGAACTGGCTTTTGCCTTTTCCTTCTGGAACAAGAGATACTCGACTCCTTTTACTTTTACAGTCATTACTCTGTAGCCTTTAGTAAAACCACATTGTCTCAGAGAGAGTGCTTGAAATGTTTTTACAGTTCTGCATGGCTACATTAAAGCTGCCAGTTTAAACAGCTATAAAAATCCAGCAATACATGTTCAGTTAATGGAAGATATTTTAAGGTTGAGTCCCTGAAAAGGGCTATTAACTTTATCAGCGAGCCAATAGGCAGAAACACACCTATAGCAGAACAGAATAGAGTAAGCAGGACAAAACTGTGGCTCAGATGATGCCATGACATCAAGCCTTTCTTTGATTCTGCCCAGCACCACATCCAAGTGTCTCCTGAGCCAGAATCATAAGGCATCATTTCTGTGCCAGCCCCATTGTAGCAGCCTGCAGTACTTGCTCAGTTCTTTAAAACACACTCACCCACAGGACATCACTGATTTAGGTGTGATGAAAGCCAGCTAAAACACGTTTGAGAATCAGGCTACAAGGCTTAGTCAGTCACTGCAGAATATTAGTATCATTTTCATTCAGTTAATCACTGATGAAACTAACTATATTCTGCTTAACTAATAGTTAAACTAGGGGTTGTTTATCCAAAGAGGCAAGAGCTCCCGATTAAGCAATATTCTAGAGGAGGGACGACCAACTCACAAGAGACTGTGATTTACTTCTAGGGGAATAAAACGGGCAGTGATCTACCAATTTTTTGGGGGGAGGGTGTTCAGAGTTGCCGAGCTTTTTTTAGTTAGGGGGGGGGCAGCTCAGAGTTGTTGAGCTTTCTTTTTTTAGGGTAGATAATCAAAGTTGTTGAGCTTTTGGGGGGGGGCTTCAAAAAACTCATTTTTTAACAGTTAAGTGTGAAGAATTGCAATAAATTGCTTACCAAAAACACAGTTGCTAACAGGTGAATGCAGCACTACAGCAGACAACAAAGGAACATCCATTAAACGAGACGCAGGGAAAGACAGAGGGGGCAGAGACATGATTCTAAACAATGCGAGTGGAAAGGATCCCGCAATCAACCATGGTCATCTGGGGATCGACCTGTTGATCGTGGTCAACCGGTTGGATACCTCTGTTCTAGAGCATATTGTAGGTTCAGGGGCCTGTGGCTGAGACAGGGATAAACTTACAACATTCCTATAGTCTATTATGTTAACAGTGTAGGTTAGATGTGGGGCTGAGGTTGATTTAGATTTTCAGCCAAAAATCTTCCTGATAAAATGTACTGTACCTCAGGTTAGACTTGGAAAGGTCAATCTACTTAAATTATATTTTCTTAGACTTCCTCCCAATCTAAATCCAGCATTCAAATGCAGGAAGAAGCTTTGTGCTCCATGAACATGCTTACACCTAAGTTGTATTTAAAAAGTAGTTTTTTGTTTTGTTTTGTTTTCCACACAAAATAACACACATTGTATCTTCTCTGCATGTTTCTGGCAGCTCATGCTTCTGGCCCATCACAGCTATGCTAAAATTCTGGATTTCTGAAAGTCATCCATAGAATCACTCGCATCTCAGGAGAGAAGTTGTCTCTTTAAGTTTACTGTTTATTTTATATTTTGTATGATTTACAGAGCTTTTTTATTGATAATTTAAATGTTTTATTCACATATTAAAAACACACACACACATATTATTCACATATTAAAAACACACACACATTAGAGCAGGTTACAATTAGGCAGTGTACACATTTTATGAAATAAATAGAAGAACCCAGAATCTCCATTTATAGATAATGGGGTGAGTTGACTTAGAATATTTTCCTATACTGTATGCTGTTGCCTTCAACAGTCCATAAATCCTGGAAGCTGTCCTTCTCAGGCTAACTTGGGGGGTTTAATCTCATACCTTCTTTGCTAATATTTCTGTGTACTGAAGGAGACCCTCAGGTATGTAGCACCACTACTTTTTATTTTTATTTTTATAATACCCTGTTTTGCTTATGAACAGATGCTTGCTGACCAACAGAGTTTACCATTAGAAAGTATAAGACAAGTGCTCCTGTTCTGGGTGACAGAACAGCCCTTCTACAGTACCGCATACCGGAAGTTGAAAGGGACACAAATAGGGCAACTAATTTCTTCACGCTGTCACCACCACCCTGTTCCTGTTTTCTTTTCTGACAAGCAATATTTCATGCAGGACAAGTCTAAGCATGTTTACCTGGAAGTGTATCTTACCAAATTAAACAGGAATTACTCCCTTGTAAGTGTACTTAGAACTGCATTTTAAAAAAACAAAAACCTAAAGTTTTGAAGCGTATTGTTGTGACGGGAGCGACATTCTAAGGCAGGCATGTCAAACCTGCGGCCCTCCAGATGTTTTGGCCTACAACTCCTATGATCCCTAGCTAGCAGGACCAGTGGTTGGGGAAGATGGGAATTGTGGTCCAAAACATCTGGAGGGCCGCAGGTTTGACATGCCTGTAGGCTAGGTAGACTTTTTGGTAAATTTTTCATTCTTCCAGGTTAACATTTAGAGTAATACATGGGGGGCAGGGGGAGTGGATGCATAATATTGAGGAACATGATCAAACTTAACACAGTACAGTTGCTGGGTAAGACATACTAAATGAAAACCTCACATTACATTCTTAGATCCCATTAAACATCCAGACGAGAAAGCTAATCCTGTCACTAACCATCTGCTCAAAATGCCTTCTTAGGGTATTGATGACAGCTATATGCAGCAAAACAAATGCAAGTGTATGAATGAGCAAAGGTATACTTGGCATGCTTGCATTACACTATCTGCAACTCACACCATCCCCAATATGCCTTTGTGCTGCTTCTTAATGCACAGGGCTCCAGCTAGGGAATGCTTTGTTGAAGTAAACCCACTTTCAAAACTGAATAAAATGTATAACCTGTAAGATGTTAAATAAACCTATTTGTGGGATTGCAGTTTCATGCTGAGCCCTCTATGTGCAACTATTTCCTTGGAAAATGTAAAGTATAAAGCTCTGATAATAATGTATTTGTTTTATGCATCAAGGAGTTCAAAAAGGTTTTGCTAAAACGGCTGAGTCCCATATGTAAACAAAAGTGAGCTGCTTGGAAATACTTTTTAAAATTCTCTTTTTTACTGGGGACTGAATACCATTTGGGATAGATCCCAATAACTAGCTTATGAAATAACATGCTCTAAGCTAGCATGACCCACATCCCAAATGGTATTCCAGTCTACAGTAAAATCCGAACTTCCTTTTCAAAATATTTCCATTTCTTCTTCTATAGCTGTTCTGCTTTGAATAATGTTCATGTCTTTTAAGACTAATCCCTGAACATTTACAACAATTAAATTGTTAATAGTTGATTTCATATGTTTGGCTTTAAAATAACTCAGCTAAATGAATAACTGAACATGCAATGATTATTAACATCAAACTTCTCTCTTCTGTATTATAATGTTAATTTTTATATTTCACCTGTCAAGTAACTTTAAAATATCCTAATCTGGATGGTGTGAAGAATATGTTACAAGTTTCTGGGGTTGCTCACTCTGCATTGGGGAACCCCATCTGCTCCCAATATTGTTCAGAGCTTGTCCTCTGATAACTCTATACTGTATATGACCTCACACTCTCCAAGAGTTCTCATACTTCAAAATCCCTATCCTGTATCTTAACCAAATAGTACCGATATTTTCCCCATTAGTGCCACTCCTCAAACCATGCAAAGACCTTCAATCCTTGCACTCACCTTCCAGATACCCCTACCACTCAACTTGATTAATTCCTTCTTTCAGATCTTCAACAAATAATCTGTACCAAATTCCTGTTTTCTACAACCTTACCCAAACCAATCCACTCCCTCAATTTCCCTCTCCAGTTTACACCAAAGCCCATTGTCAGAGGTGCAATTTATCCCTATTGAAAAGATGAGAAAGTGAAACTATCAAATCACCTAAGATAACTGCAGTCCATTCCAGCAACTTCTCAAAAATGGGGTATGAAAAAATTCATTTTCGCCTGTATCATAAATTTCTTACACCACTTTTAAAGCAATTGAATGTGGGGTTTTTTTGCACATTTATTTACCATGAGTGTGGTATCTCACCTAGGCTTTTTCTTTGTTTCTGTCTTGTTCACTTTTGTTAGCAGCCCTTCATCTATGCATCTGGAGCCTAGTGAAGAATTTGTTAACACTGTGAGGTCAAACAAAGATAGTACATAGCCATCATGCTTTCACCCTGAAAAAAATTAAACATAGAGTACTGTAATACCTCGTGTTGCATCCACTGTGGGTTGCACTTTTTAATGTTGCGGACGCGGTGGACCCGGAAGTGCTTACTTTCTGGGTTTCGCCCCGTGCGCATGCGCAGAAGTGCTCTATTGAGCTTTTGTGCATGCACAAAAACGCCGCTTGGGTTGCGGACTTTTCAGGGTGAGAACGGCACCCCAGAATGGATTGGGTCCGCAACCCGAGGTACCACTGTACAGGAGACTCCCAACTTCAGAAAATCACCTTCCAAGTTGTGGAGGGAGAGCAGAACAATGACCAAGGGTGAAACTAGCACTCTCAGCCCCCACACCAGCAACGTGTTTCCTAAATTTAAGGCTTGGTTAGGATTGCCATGTGAGACATTTTAAACAGGGAGAGTATCTTCTCAACAGCCCTTTTGAATGGTAATTTTCAGAGGTAAAAACCATCCTTTCAATATAAGAACTGAGAACCAGGGGGAAGAAGTTAGAATTTATTAACCAATGTGAAGTAAAGGCCTCAATTTTGGGTTTGTGACATTACAAGCGGTCAATTTTTTACCGCATCAACACAACCAGAACAAAAGAATCGGGTAGCACCGTTGAGTCCAACAAATTTATGATGGCATCAGCTTTTGGCTGCCGCCCTGGAATTCCAAACAGCAGTTACCGTCTTTCTCCTTCTCACCACGGAGGGCTGACCTGCGCGCCTTTGGAGGAGGAATTCAACAGATGGGTCCGCAGTGGCAGGATAATCATAATCAAACCGATACTGGCTGCATGTCGTTAATGCACCAATCGCTCGCATGCAAAATTAAGACGGCGCTGTTAATCCTTGCCCAGAAGGTGGCAGACATCCCGAGCCCCTTCGCTTTTGCCCTTCAATCCTCCGGCCATTCACTCCACTTCGACCCCTTCCAACTACCGGGCACCCCTTCCCACTACCGAGCACCGAGCCTCCTCCGGAGCAACCCCCCCAACCAACTTCAGCAACGCTCCCTCCCATGGAGGGTTTATGCAGGCCGCTCCTACTCCGAGGCAAGTCCCAGCGACTTCCTTCCGAGAGTGTGCACTTCTTGCAGCCGGGTCCCAGGCACAAGCCGGGCGGGCGAAACCCCGACGGATGCCGGCCTGAGGCGCGCCTAACTCTGCCCCGCCGCAGGGTCGAGGCCTAGCCCTCCTCCAACCGCCCGGCTCCCCGTGTCCGTTTCCTCAGAGGTAAGTGGGTCCAGTGGAGCTGCCTCCTACGGGGCAGCAGGGACTGGCCCTCCGCGCGTGGACTGGGCGCCCGCCTCTTGCTCCCCGGGAAGGCGCAGCGGCGCCCCGGCGCCCCCTCTCCGCCTGCGCTCGCTCCTCGGCCGGGCCA
The DNA here is from genome assembly GCF_963506605.1 of Zootoca vivipara. Taxonomy (NCBI): domain Eukaryota; kingdom Metazoa; phylum Chordata; class Lepidosauria; order Squamata; family Lacertidae; genus Zootoca; species Zootoca vivipara. The sequence goes on along the minus strand of NC_083277.1, from coordinate 64,956,803 downwards.
GCGGAGCACCGCCCGCCCAGCGCCCGCCACCCAATCGCGCGTCCTGGCGGCGGGAGGAGGGGGCGGCCTCGGCGCCCGGAGCCTGTGAGCCGAGGCGATGTGGGCCGGGCCTAAGCGCTGCCGCTGCTGCCGCCGCCGCCGCCGCCATGATGCTTGTTTGCTTTCAATGAGTGTGAGAAGGAGGCGGAGGAGGAAGAGGAGGAGGAGAAGGAGGAGGCGGGGGGAGCCCGTTCTCCCGTCCGGCCCGCGGCAGGAAACAAAGAGCCAGGCAGAGGCAGCGCAGAGACGGGGATGCTGCAGCTACAGGTACGGGGGCGGCGGCCGCGGCGACGGAAAAGGCGGAGGCGAGGAAGAGGGAGCGGGGGTCGAGGCGGCTCTTCCTCAACCGCCCCCCCCCACCCCGTCGAATGAATCTATGGGGCGGGGGTGACGGCAGCCGGGGCCGCGGCCTGAGGAAAGCAGGTTTCTGACGGGATGGGGGCGGTTAGAACTGCCCCGGGTAATCATTATGGGGGCGCGGGGGGGGGGAACCGAAGGATTATTTTGGTGGGAGGCGCGGAGAGCGGCGGCGGCGCATTTGAGGTGCAGTGGGACGGGGAGAGAGATGGCTGACTTTCCGGGGTGGGTGGGGGGTTCGAGGAGATGTTTCTGAGTCGGTTTGTTGGGGGGGGGGGTGTCGTGTTGACAAGGTTAACGGGGGGGGCTGCTGACCAGAGAGGGGGAGCGGGGGTTGTGTTCGGGTCCTGTGAGGTGTTGGGGATAGGTTGTCGGTGTTACTATTTTTATAATAATCCAGCCGGGGAGGGGAAGGGGAACGCGGCTCCTCTTCGGGGAAGGGGCGCGGAGGCAGACGGGCGATGTAAATATGTCGCGAGATACGAAGCGGGGGTCTCCAGGCCCTGCGCCTCCGGAGTGCGTGAAATGCATCTCTGGACGAGGACGGGGCGGGTGGGTGGTGGTTGTTGGGCGAGGGCTTTTGAAGCGAGCGTGTTGTGCTGGGGAGGCGTTCAGGGGGCGCTGGGGTAGTAAATAAAACTGTGTACGAGGCGGTGAGGCGAGCGGCCTATTGCGGTGAAGGTGGTGTTTTGAAACAAAACAAAAATTACTGGCGTGTGTGGTGGTGCTTTGGAGCTGGCACAATTGATTTGGAGGGCATTATTGCTCTTCAGGAAACAAAAGGAGCCCTGTTGGGGCTGGCAGGGAGGAGGAGTTCTCCCGAGGAAAAAAAAGTTTTTGGTCTGGGAAAGTAGAGACGGGGGTTGGTGTTTTGCACTTGGAAGGGGTGGCTGAGCCTTCCTGGAAGCTGTGGGAAGGTTCTGGAGGAAGTGACGTGCTCAATGCCTGTTGACAAGAGCTGTGGGGCGGTGGGAGTAGTGTGGGGGTAGGGGGGAAGGGCTCATTTGTCTAATAAAGTGTGTTAGGATTCGGATTTGTGGGGGGTTGGCATGGCTCTATCCATACAAATGCATCAAACTGCTATTTTTTATTTTATTTATTTATTTTGCATTTAAAAGCAACTAAGATAAAAGTACAGGTGTAGTGGGGGGAAAGCTAGTTTAATAAAAACTGAAAGTGTAAACACTTCTGAAAATAAGCACGAAGAATGGAAAGCTTGCATTGCACAGCTGTTTTTCTTCTCCACACCTCCATAACCTCTTAAAATTAATTTAAATAGAACAGGCAGGTATAAATTTAAAAACTATAGATCCATATTTGCCGTGGATAAATAGGCCTGGTTCTTGGGAACAAAACCTGCACTTCAGGATAAATTTAAGCTTGCTTGTAGCTGAAAGGCCTAGCTTGCAATAAGGCCACAATAGACAGCCTGTGTCTGAAATAGAAAGGAAAGAGCTTTAGCACGAATGATTGACAGCTGTGCTGTCCAATGTAATGAGCTGGGGGCAGGAATAGTGTTTATATGCAGGTAGGTTGGCTGGGCCTCATTCTGTAGAACACACACACATATACAGTGGTACAGTACCTCGGTTTACAAACAGTCCTGTTTATGAACTCCGCAAAGCCAGAAGTAGTGTTCCGGTTTGCAAACTTTACCTCTGTTTACGGACGGAAGCTGAACAGTGGAAGGGCACCAGTGGTGGGAGGCCTCAGTGAAAGCACGCCTTGGTTTAAGAAAGGATTCGGTTTAAGAATGGACTTCTGGAAAGGATTAAGTTCGTAAACCGAGGTACCACTTTAGAGGTAAACAGGATTTGAATGCAGATCTCTTGGGGTTGCCTACAACAGCAAGTTTGTTCTATATGTTTTTGTGTCAGTGGGGGTGTCTAATGAAGCTCTGTTTTAGGCTGCTAAGAAAGCAAAACTTCAGCAGGCTGTTCCTTATAAGGGTGAGATTCTAAGGCAGGCATCCCCAAACTGTGGCCCTCCAGATGTTTTGGCCTACAACTCCCATGATCCCTAGCTAACAGGTTCAGTGGTTGGGGAAGATGGGAATTGTAGTCCAAAACATCTGGAGGGCCGAAGTTTGGGGATGCCTGTTCTAAGGGGTAGAATACAATTGTGAATTTGATCCAAAATATATGGTAGGAAATATGTTTTTATGTACAGGTTGCTTGTGAGTTTTGTGTTTTTAGTAGTAGATTTTTATGTTGAGTTTTACTTTTGTATTGGTGAAGGGGCATAACCCAAAAGTAAAAAATAAAGTGATAATTAAAAATAGCACCTGTTTTGGCAAACCTTCATCTTTTACTGGTTGAACAATCTGGAAGGTTTTAAAATTTATTTAAGGTGAGTTTTTGTTTTGCGTTAAGCCTTTTAATTATCTGTAGTACAAGACAAGGATTTTTAGGAAAACCTCACAATTTTTCACTATAACTTAAAGATAGATAATGGGAATTCCATTATTCTCATATTCTAAAATAATAAAGATCTAGCATTTATATGATTATGTTGGGGTTTCCTGCAGAGATTTTTGAATTGTGTGGGGATTTCCACAATGTCTGGTATGACTCAGGGTTATTTTCTTATCTGAATTTTACCATATTGGTAACAGAGACTTAAAATTCAAAAGGATTAAGGAATATTTATGGTAATTATTTGGTATGAATGTGAAGATTGGCAAGTGTTGACTGGTAATTGTATTGTCTCTTGCATTTCTTTTCATCCTAGAGCAGGTCTCGTAATTGGGGATTTGTCAACATTTCCACTGGGGTAATTTTACAGAATGATCCACCCTGTGTTCTTCCTGCTGGTTCATCTGGACTCTGGAGTGGACTGCTAGGAATGAAATCTTCTCTGGGGGTTATTCACAATATTGTTGAAATGGAACCATTCACATATGGATTAATGCATTACAGTACTCACTTTTCACTTGAAGCACTTGGATCAGTTCATTTTTCTTTCTAAGGGAGATTGCTCAGTGTCATTTTGTAATGAAATCCTAAGTGTAGTCTTGACAAGTTCAGGCTATTTGTGTTTCAGTAATTAAGGAAGAACTTAAATATAAAAATAAATAAAACTACACTACTGCATGGGCAGGTAATTATTTTTGGTAATGTATATCTTTAGATGTACATATTGGCTTGTGTGGATTAATAAGGTGTATTTTTAGTAAGTATGTTGTAATGCTAGCCCTTGCATTTCTCAAATTTGTTTTAAAAACCCACCCAGTGTATGACAGCTTTATTTTAAGAAAGAAGTTGCATTCTTTTGATAGAAAAATGGTCCACCAAAATCCTGGGTATGGTACATTAAATCTGGCTATTTTGGTATGGAATTTAGATGCAGATTAGTTAAATAACTTGCACCTTAATTTCTGTATAACCCTATGCACATTCAAATTGTACATATAATGTAGCACTGGGATCACATCAGCATGCTTCTATGAACGTTTGGATGAAAGAAAATTTGTGTGATCTGTACATCTTATTTTAACAGTGTACATATTACACTGATAGGTTCTTTCTGCATTGAAATCTGCTTGTAGGCAAAAGTTGCATCAACTGTGTACTGTAAATGTTAGGCATGGATGGGGCTGGAGAGTGAAGATTCTTCCATGTATAGCATTTGAACATTGGTATTTGGCTAAGGAGGCAAAAGTGTATATGGATTAGCTACCAAAAATTATAAGCCTGCACTTTTAAAAACTTGTTCAAGGAACAATGGAACACAAATGGAGCACTCCTTCCCTTCTTTGCCAGTCCCTCTAATAGTGCACTACCTCCTCTACAGCTATCCTGCATGGTTTCTATGCCAAACATGCAGGAAGGGGCCACGTCTCCCATGCATAGATGCTTAGTAGGCTTGTGGCATTGTCACAGATTGCCCTGTCACTTTGCCACCAGCATGTACATAAAACACAAAAACCACCCTTTGGATGCTCAGAATCCATCTGCTAGCCCACTGTGATACCATGTAGGACATGCAGCATTGTGCTTCACTTCCCATGCATCCAGTACAGTATAGAACTGAGGCATGCTGGGGATTACTCTGTCCCTTTACCACCAGTGTGCTGTGTTTCTACGATAAAGGTGTGGGAGATTTGATTGTTTATGTGTCTTTCTTGCAGACGTGCAGCAGGAAGCAGTACTTCTTCCTTCCACCACCAGCTTTCTTGGTTTCTGTGCTGGATGCAGGGGAGGAAGCTTCACCTCCTACACACCAAATATTGAAATGCAGTGGTCTGCCAGAGGAAGGATGAAGCGCTTCATGTCCTAGACAGGAAGGAGGGGGCTTACTCTCCTCCCCACCCACTATAGAAATGCAATGAGCCGCTGCATGGAATGGGGGAAGTGGGGGGAGCAAATAGGTTGTCTCCCTTTGGGGCAGTTCATTCACTCACCTGTGTTAAATTCCTTATCACATATGACAACTGGGCAATGGGTTAAAAACAAGGCTATACTAGGTCTACCATATTTGGTAACTTGCAATTTATCTTACAAGGCTATGAAACTAGTTAACACTGAAGCATTTGAGATGTGTGTATGTGTGTTAACATTTAAAAATGTCATTATTTTAAGTTCAAGGTAAACTCAGATTTCACTTGTGGCAACAGTCTAATCCAGGGGTCAGCAATCTTTTTCAGCTGTGGTCCACCGTCCCTCAGACCATGTGTTGGGCCGGACTATATTTTGGGGAAATATATGAACGAATTCCTATGCCCCACAAATAACGCAAAGTTGCATTTTAAATGACAGGACACATTCTACTCACGTAAAAACATGCTGATTCCCGGACTGTCCGAGGGCCGGATTTAGAAGGTGATTGGGCCGCATCCGGCCCCCGGGCCTTAGGTTGCCTACCCCTGTTCTAATCTACCTTAAATGCTTCATGGAACCCTGTTACCTACTTCAGACTGAGGTGTGGTGCCAAGAGAAATCAAATGCTCATTAGTAGTGTAGTAGTAAGGTCTTTTTAATATTTCTCACATTTTAATTAGTCCATAAAATTTCACTTAACATACAAACTCCTTTCTTATGTAGTTTTTACATGTAGTTACTCTTAAAGCAGGTGGTGCTGTGGGTTAAACCACAGTGCCTAGGGCTTGCCAATCAGAAGGTTGACGGTTCAAATCCCCGCGATGGGGAGAGCTCCGTTGCTCGGTCCCAGCTCCTGCCAACTTAGCAGTTCGAAAGCACCTCAAAGTGCAAGTAGATAAATAGGTAGCGCTACAGTGGGAAGGTAAACGGCATTTCTGTGTACTGCTCTGGTTCGCCAGAAGCAGCTTTGTCATGCTGGCCACATGACCTGGAAGCTGTACACCGAATAGAGCGAGATGAGCGCCGCAACCCCAGAGGCTGTCACGACTGGACCTAATGGTCAGGGGTCCCTTAACCTTTACCCTTAAAGCTGAGTAGCCTGTGTGTTAGACATACCTGTTGGCACTGACAACATATAGTTTAACCTGATCGCTAAGCAGCATTAATTATCCCCTAAAGTCTGTAGCTTAGAAATAAATTTGTGAAGTATAGCCTTGATACATCATGTCTATGTTTTATTCCCAAAAAAGGGCCACTGGTGGAGTATCTGAGAACTGATGGTGTCTCTAAGAATTAACTGATAGTAAGAGAAACACTGACCTGTCTAAACATAACCTCTGTTTAAGAAGTAGCATGTTAGTTTTGTAAGAACATGTGCTGTTTCATAATTATTGGGCACATTGTGCTGTGCATTGAAAATCAGATTCCTGTAAGCTTCCCCTAAAATGTGAGGTTTTAAACAAGAACCATGTCAGAAGGATATGATCTCTGTACTAATCAATACAGTTGCATTCAAGTATTTGAGCTAAAGAACTGAAATAGATAGTGGAGTTCTGTGATTCTTTCACTGAGTATTTTCCCTGTTTGTTAGAGTAAGGGATGCAGGATCAATATAGTGTAAGGTCATGCAAGTGTTTATCTGTGACAAGGTGAAAATTGAGCTCTTCTTTGTTTATGCAGCATAGGAATTATTTGCTCCTTAGTAAATGGCTAAGTGCAAAGTTCTGTATAATTCATGGCATCAAACCAACAGTTGACAAGGCAGAAGATAAAAGATCCTAAGTTATGTGAATGTCTCTGAACCTCAAAAAAGGAGAGAGCCTAAGATTTGACTCGGCCGAACCAGAACAAATCATGACCACACAAAGCTAATACTGGTAACTGAAAGGCTTTGTATGCATCTTGGATTTGTCCAGGCTATACCATCATGAAGGGCTGGAAGGTAGTGTGCAGGATGGGAACCCTCTCCTATTTTACTGCAATCTCCTGCAGCAGACTGTGGAGATTAACAGTCTGTTGGTATTAGTGAGGGGGGATTTCCTTCTGTGCAAAGTGGTTTTCCTGCTATAGTGGTCAGCTCTTAAAGTTGTTGAAATCCCCCACCCCCTAATCTTTGACCTAAAATGTGCATAGTGGTCCTTGTAGGGTTCCAGCACTATAGAAGCTGTAAGTCTGAGCTTACATGTGCTCTGAGGGGACAAGAGCATGCAAAAGCAGCCATTATACTTGGCTGCATTTCCACAAGGTAGGAAAACAGCACAGCACTGTGGTGGCTGCCATTTGCAGGTAAATAGTGACGTGAGCAGTGAGAAAAGGGTTAATAGGGAAGTGTGTTGGGCTGTCAGCTGTTCACCCAACTTGCACAGTTTCTATATTCCCCAGATAAATAGCACATTATTTAGGTAATCTATATTGTATTGTCATAATATATGCAGAAAAACTGCAATGTCTTTATTATGACATGTTTGATATGCGAACATGGACTTTGAAAATTAAAGTTACATTCCTCATGTGAAGAGGCTGTTACAGGATACAGTCATAAAAGTGTGTTGTAAATTGACACTTCCAAATATATAAGAAACCAAAGCTAAAGAGGAAGTAAAATTAGGTCCAGGGGCTTGTGGTAGCGTAATTACAGTGAAAAACATCTAGATGTTTAGATTATTAAGCTAAATGATGCTTAGTTCTTGATTTTTTGTATAGAGTACATACAAATGTTCATGCATATTCCTCCTTGTCTAGATCTACTGTGTATACTAAATACTAGAAGTAATACACCCCCCACACCTGTTTGGGGCTTAAACTACTTTTAGATAAATTGTGCTTGGAAGATTGAACAGTATGTTGTAGTGCCCTACTGTGATAGAGAGACTGAACACAACCCGTATTGTGCATGCCTGTAATAAACGTGTGCACCATTGAATTAAAATCCGTATCTTACTCTGTGCAATGACACCTTTCACAGTATGGGGTGGGGGTTAATGTCTCTTTGCTTACTTGTAATTTGGATGAGTAACATAGTAGTTTACCCATGAGGCTCATGTTCGAAATGTTTACACTGTGCTGAGTAGTATTCATTGAACACTGCTTATAGCTTGCTATAGTTTTGTCTTTCAAAGTTAAGATTGTTTTGAGTTCATAGGAAATGCAGGTTTAGGATTCATTCCCTATGCATTTTGAGTGAATACTCATATTTAAAAAAGCAATGTCATACTCTGGGAATTTCCCTCAGATAACCTTCCCATAATGTCCTGCTTAGAAAAGAGTGCATTTCTGCTTATGCATTACAATTTTCAGACAAGGGAGGGAATATACAGTGCCAGCGTGAGTAGCTAGTTACATGCTTATTTTCCAGTATTATTACACAGAAGGTCACCCACTAAAAACAGTTAAGGAGGAAAAGGCCTTTGAGGTTATGGGCAATCCCAGGATGATGATAATAGCCTAAAAGGAAGGAAACACTGTTTTTGCAGATGCTAAGTTTGTTTCATGGGGACCCAGGTGGCGCTGTGGGTTAAACCACAGAGTCTAGGGCTTGCTGATCAGAAGGTCGGCAGTTCGAATCCCTGCAACGGGGTGAGCTCCCATTGCTCGGTCCCAGCTCCTGCCCACCTAGCAGTTTGAAAGCACATCAAAGTGCAGGTAGATAAATAGGGACTGCTCCAGTGGGAAGGTAAATTGCGTTTCCGTGCGCTGCTCTGGTTTGCCAGAAGCAGCTTTGTCATGCTGGCCACATGACCCGGAAGCTGTCTGCGGACAAACGCCGGCTCCCTAGGCCTATAGAGCGAGATGAGCGTCGCAACCCCAGAGTCAGACACGACTGGTCAGGGGCCCCTTTACCTTTACAGTACCTTTACCTAAGTTTGTTTCAGTATGACTAGAGCAGTATTCAGCTGTAAAGTGAAGATTCTTCTTTTGGAATATTGTTCAGTTTCTTCATTTTTAAGAAGGATGGGTTTCAATTAATGATTTCAAAGGAGAGCAGTCTGAAAGATTTGAACAGAATATTTTATGTTTGGATGAATAAGAAGGTATGGGAATATGCTGCAGATGTGATAGCAGTGATATGTCATGACTGATACATAAAAATCCAGACTTTGTCCTGTTACCTCTCTTACTGTGCACACAGTGGTTACTGGTATGTGTTTTGTCTTAGCTTCAGCTTCAAATTTATGCTTGTGACTGTAAATTACGGTAGTCTTCCACCCCCAAATCCCTGTCCCCTTCCTTTTCAGTGTCCTAGCAAGTTGTCAAGCTGAAAATGACAGAAAAGGAGCTTTACATTTCTTACTGAAGTCACCCACTCTTTCTTACTTATTTTACCATTGTTTCAGATCTGTCTTCTCCCTTTCCTATCCCACTTGCCTGCATCCCGCTCATTAATCCTGTTGCCTTTTTCACATTTCTAAGAACCACATTATTTGTGCTGTATCCACTGCTAAGACCTACCGTGTTTCCCACATTTTAAGACACCGTCTTATATTTATTTTACTCAAGAAAATAAGCCTATGGCTTATTTTGGGGGGGTGTCTTGGTTTTTTAATTAAGCAATCTATTTTTTATTAAGCAATCTTGGTTTTTTTTTTTAAAAAAGCAATCCTTCCACGCGGAAGGAGAGTACCGAGCCAGCAGGAGCAACGCTGGCCGCTGCAATAGGAGGCAGGCGCCTGGAACCAGCGGTTGCTGCAGCCCCAACAAAGCGCGCAGCAGCGCCACTCGGTTCAAGGCAGCGGGACCCAGCAGTGTCATCCTCGTCCTCCCACTGCTGTTGCTGCTGCTGTTGCTGTCGGGCGAGGAGGAGGCGAGGCTGCTGCTAGCCCCTGGGGGCCGCAGAGGCGGCTGGGCAGTGACAGCTGGAGCCCAGCCGGGCAGCAGCAGCAGGAGGAGGACGGAGGCAGGCTTCCAAAAGCGGCGGCGAGGCTGGCTGGCTGGTGGAGGAGGTGGTGGAGGTGGAAAAAGGGAGGCGGGTGGAGAGGGCACATAGCTCACTTGCTTGGCTAGGCGGCCTTCCCCGCTGCCGCACCACCAGCCACCGCTGCAGCCCTCGTGGGAGCCGCCTGGCCGGCTGCTGGCTGGAGGGGTGCATACCCAAGCGGGAGCCGCCACTGCCGCTGCCGGAGGAGGAGGAGCCTCCCGCTGCCGTTGCTACGCCGGAGGAGGAGGAGGAGGGAGGCGCATCGCGGCCAGGCGCACACAAGGAAGGCCGACCAAAGGGAGCCCGCAGCCGCTCAGCAGCACCTCGGCTCCGCTGGGCTTAGCTTCTCTGCCTTGCAGCCGGCTGTGGCTGCCGCCACTGCCGCTGCCTATTGTCACGGGAGAGGCAGGGAGCGAGCAAAATAGGGTGCATGCTGGCCCAGAAGGAGGAGAAAAGGTACAGACGGGGAGAGATGGGCGCCCCAAAGCGCCCTGACCGTTGGATGTATTCGCTGCCTCCCAGGGTCGAAAAGGAAAGCACCAGTAGCCCCAATAGGAAAGACAGGCCTGCTCCAGAGGGGCAGGAAGAGGCTTCCCCCCCCCACCCCTCTCCCTGTGCGCTCAGCAGGCGGTGGAGAAATCAGCTGAGAGGCGCGTTTTTCCCCCACGCCTGTCGCTGGTTCGCTGGCTCCCTGAGCACACAGGAGGGGCTGAGGAGGTGACAGGAACAATGGTGGCTTTCGGGGTACGTCTTACTTATCTTGCTTCTAGAAAAACCCTCCCATGGCTTACTTTATGACTACGTATTAAAAAAGGGGAAACACGGTATGCCCGTGCTGTGGTAATCTTTTATCACTAATGCATCCTTCTCCTTGGAGATGCAATGTCAGTGTGTGTTAAGCAGTTGGATTGTAGGGTTCATTACATTTAACTCTACTTTGTATCTGATGAAATAACTGAAAATGAGACAAAAAATGAAGAACTTTGCACCAGCCATAGTGTGTTTTGCTTCTTTTGACACTAGCTCAGCATAGAGCTTCATCTCTCACAGTTTGAAAATGTGGGAGGCAGTGACCTTGACTTTCAGGTATTTGAGTGTCTCCTTGCATCTCTTTAAAAATCAACAACACCAAGCCTAACTTGCTTCACCAAAATGTTAAAGTACTGTCAAGTTCCTTAGGGGGTGTCAATAGCAGGTGTTACAGATTTTCTGTCTTGATAAATTAAAACAATGCAAATAAGCTTTTAAGTCTTCCAGTTTTTAGCTTATTTGCTACAATTCCTTTTACCAAAAATAGGACCGTTAGCCTAACTGGATTTCCTCTTCTTTTTCTTAATCTGTTTTGCAGCTCTCCTAGTGGTCAGCCATATGTGGCTTCCAATGTGGATTTGACTGGGAGTACTGCAAATCTGATGGCAGGGAGTACAAAATCCAGAGCAGCGTGAAATTTCCTTATTTTCCTGCCACATTCATACCGGTAAATATTGTGTAAATTTAGCAGCCTTAAATAGTCAACTGATAGGGAATTAGACTTCAAGGGAGAAACTCTTGCTTGTTTGATGTACTTAGTAAGTGTACAATAGCTATTGAGATGCTAGGTTTTTTTGCAAATTAACAAGAATGATGAATATGCATATACTGTATCCAGATGCTCTTCTTTCTTATTCAGTTCCAGTATAAGTTAAAATATGGCAATTATGCAAAACATACTTAATAGCATTAATTCTGGACTAAGTATTTGAATTGATAGGTTTTCCAGTATTGGTGTCATGTGAGATTTTGTTTTTGCAGGGAGCTTTTGACTCTTATAGTTCATAGAAACAGACAGATAAGAGGGGTACATGGGTACATTGTAGGAGCACCTGGGAATCACATCCATGAAAACCTAATGGATATTAAGCATTAGGGATGTCTGTCCCAACCAGTTGACACCTATTTTTCAAACCTGGTGATAGTTGGAGGTTTGCTGAGCTGTTTTGAATGAACTTGCCTTTGCAAGGCTGGTTTTATCAATATGCTTGTTTTGGTTAGATTAGATGGTAGTCTGTGGCTACAGTGTGGAATTTTGAACTCTGTAATCTAAAATGTGACTTCTGCTGATTCAATATTTTTATCCAAAAGATCGTTTTAAAAATACTGTGAGTTCTTTACAAGCATATTTATTCCTAGAGTTGAAAGGATTTTGCTTCAGAAACATGGTCTGGCAGGGTTGAATTCTAGACTCTTGGTTCACACAAACAGTGATTTATTGGAGGGGGGAACAGGGCATCAGAACAGGGGCGGGGGGGGGAGATGGGGTTAGAGAAGGAGTGATGGCATCATCATCTGGAGTGCCAGGGTGACAGACAGTTCCTTTTTGCTCTGGCAAATGAATGAGGTGGTAACGAGGCTTTAAAAAAAATTTTTTTTGATTGGGATTTCTACTTCATCTTAGTAATTTAAACAGTAGCACTTATTTGAAATACTGTTTGCATTTATAACTAAACCCTAATGGGTGCATTCATATTACTAAAGACCTTTTCTTAAAGTTCGCTTTGTTTAGGAAGTTTTAAACCTATGCAGTCAAAAGTAAGCACCAATAAGTTCAGTGAAGCTTACTTCCAGGAAACCATGCATAGGGCTGCAGTCAGCTAGCTACAAAAAAGTTTAGTCCTTATGGTGCGACAGGACTCCTTGAAAGATCAGACTTTCTTTTTTTTAGCAGTAAAATTTATTTACACAGTCAGAACTTGCATTTTCTGTTTTTTTTTTCCTTTCATGAAAAAAAACTATGAGGGGCGGAGTATGATAGCAGCAAAAACTTCTAAAACAACCTGTCAGGTCCAGAACAGACAAATAGCAATTGTTTTTTGTAATGCAGAGATTAAAACTATTGCTATGCAAATGCAGACAGGTAAATAAGGCAGGTAAATAAACACATTTTTATTGTGTTTGAGAGATCTCTGAAGATTAAAAATTCTCTTCATTAAGAACCTAAAGTTTTAAAGATCAGCAGATTGCAGAAGTTGTTTACTAGAGGCTTGCTTTGAGTATGCAGCTATAACAGGAATTGGCCATCCATGACATATAGTCATGATAAAGTGAAGCTTACTGCACGCTTTGTAAGAAAGGGGGCCCGGTGATGATGTAAAGTTTACTGGTTGCCAACTTTCTCTGAACGTTCCTTACATTTTGTAAATGATTGTCTATAGCCACCCAATAGGTTAAGAAATGAAATAAATGGAGAAAAGGGATTGCTTTTAGCCAGGAAATGAGCTTTCTTGGCTACCTATCTAATTAATAGATAAATTCTGGCTACCTGCCCAATTAATAGACCAGTCCTCTATAGGGCCTGTAAATTTCCAATCTACAAAAATGACAAGTATTGCATTTTTTATAAACACAACTTGTTTATATGCTATGTCCCTATTGTCTTAATCATGCTTTTAAGGAGAATTGGTTGAAGTACTTTAGTCCTTTTAAATCATACTTGCAGTATGCATACAGACTTATAATGTTTGGTGTACAAAGAACAAGGGAAATTTTTCTCTGTTGCCTTGCCTGCTCCCACAGGATAGCAAGCATCTAGTTCAACACACTTTCCTGTCACAGAACATTGGTTTATAGGCTGTGTAAAATGGCTGTCACTACTTCTGTTTTAGTAGCTAGTGGGGACTTTAAAAGCCAAAAGTCTGAAATGCACTCCTTTCTCTTTGGTTTTCCCTAGCTCCTGGGGCTGAAGAAATGGAAAAAAGAGCTTCATTGTACATTCATAGATTTTCAGTATTATTCAGCTCCCAAGGGAGGGGCATACAACAGTTATGTCACTTGCCCTACTAATATAATTTTGCTTGTATTAGGCAAAACCTGCATCTGAACTGGGTGATGCTGTTCCAACCCCTATTGGAATGGGACAGAGTGAGAGAACTGTGGGAACTACCAAAAGAGGTGCCTAAACTTGAAATAAGGCACAAAGAAATTTTCTTACATTGCACTGACTATTACATTGCTTAATCTTTAACTCTTAGTAGTGTATTCTAGCAGTAAACATGTAAATTGAACAGTAAAATCTTTAAAAAATGGTTGTGTGTTAAGATTTTGCTATGTACCAAATTGGTTCCAGTCTTAGCACAAGTGCACATGCTTACAACTCAATGAAGCAATGGATTACAGCCTGTCGGACTCCATTCCAGTTAAATCAATCAGAATGGTCTATATTCTCTTTTCATCTCCTTTTTAAACTGCTTGCATCAGTAAGTTTTGTTAAAAAACAATTCTTGCTTCACTTTTAGGGAGCTTTCTAGTAATGCCAGTGTTGTGTGGTATTTTGGCACTGTATTTATAAAATTAATCTTAAAATATGTGACCCTCACCCAGATAACGTGTATCCATGCATGGATTTCTGATTGATTTAACTGGAATGGTGTCTGCACAAATTGCACAAAAGCCTGCTTCTTTGTAGGAAAATTGGCCAAATGCAGCACAGTGTAAGATGCCTGCAGAGATGGGTATATCTCTTTCAGTTTGTGCACACTCATGCAAATGCTGTGTCTGTCATCAAGCCCCAATGGTTGTATGGCTAGAGCTACTGATAATGCAGTGGCTCACAAGTGATAGCAGGAACAGGTTTGTTTTCTTCTGTATCTCTGAAACTTTCCAGTGTGGTCCAAGGCATCTGGAGGGCATCAGATTGGCAAAGGTTTTACTTTGGAATGCAAATTGCATGCATATTCCTAGCTACTATGATGAGAGGGAAGTTTTTCAGTCTAGGCCCAATTGAAATGTATGAAAGGGCAATAGTGTTTTAAGAGGTCCACATTCCATCTCCTGTATCTTGCCTTCTCTGGCCCTGGGCTGGCCTTCATTATGAAGTGAATTCCATGTCCCGAATCTTACCCGTTGAATGCCAAAATACTACAGTTTGGACTGTGTGGTACTAACACACAGGTTTCTAATCAGTGTACCTTAATTTTGATATTTCCGTGAGTAGAGGGAGAAAAGAGTATGAATGCCAGTGAAAAGTTCCCCAAGCAAGGAAATTGAGCTGGGCAGTTTTTACATGTAGAACTCTTAACACTGTGATGCAGAGTGAGTTAATGGAATGAATATAAATCTATATACGCAATATCATAAATAAATGGTAGCCAGCTAAATTGTTATTTTAGAGGCTATTGAGTTTTTAAAATATTGCAGTGCTTGAGAGGAGTGCTTCTGTTGTGAAACAGAAACCTTGTCACACTGCTTAGGACACCATTTTTATTAACACCCCTTAAGCTATGGAGTGCATCTCAGGATCCAGACTGGCTGTCAGCCTTAAACCTGAATGCTATAATGGTATACAGTGGTACCTCCGGTTGCAGACGGAATCTGTTCCGGAGGTCCGATCAGATCCCAAGGTTTCCGCAACCTGAGGACCGCTTCTGTGCATGCACGCACAGTGAAACCCGGTAAAATACTTCTGCATCCCAAAGTTTACATAACCAGAGGGTTACATAAACAGAGGTTCGACTGTATAGTGTGTGTGAGGAGGATGGAGTCTCCATTTTGCTTCCAAACTGAAGATAATCATGCAGATTTCATTGGAGGCAATGAATGTTGATGTTTACACTGTACTTTTTAAAATATTTTTATATTTGTTATAAAACTTTCCTCTAATAGATCTCAATTCCTACTTTGTATTACAATTGTTCATGCTTCATAGGGGCCATTGAGACTTGTTCTTTTGTACTCAAGGCCAGGAATGTTTGTGTGTGTGACCTGAGGAAAGGGTATGGCAGACATTTCCCCTTCTTAAGTCAAGCTGGGAGTGCTTTGCTGAGATTGACCATATGTGCTATTCCTCTGCACAAAGGAGTTTACACCTCAAATTAACTCCCATCTTCCACTTGCAGAACAACAGAAATAATCAAGCATTAGGGAATCCTGTTTATCAGAAAACGTAGTGCACATGGGGTTAGCTGATAAAATGGCAAGCAGTGGCAATAACATGGATCAGAATGGGTGGATCAGAATAATCCAAACTCTGTTTTTTTCTTTTTAATGATTCAGGAAAGTACTTCCAATTAGCATGTATTAAATGTCACTGGCAGATTAGACATTGTGCGGAACGTAGCAACGTAGAGTTCATATTCAGGGAATGCTCAAACCATGGTTTGGAGGATTGGGAATAAGTAGCAGTGAAACTTGGGCACATGCAGCAGTGGGGAATCTTTTCAGCCTGAGTGCCTCATTCCTTCATGCTTAGCCTTATGCTAGTAGTGCTTGGGGACAGGGGCAAAATGGATGTGACAAAACTGGGTAGCGCAACAGGTGTAACTCTAGTCTTGGAACAGTAGTCCAGCCATGCAAAGTTCAGGCATTGCTACACACAAGCACATCTCCATCTGCCATCTTCCATACAGGCATGGAAGAGGCATTATCATAGTTTAAAGGGACATTCAGGCAGAAGCAAGCCAGGACGGCACGGAGCAGGCACCAGGGAAAGAGTCTTGAGGGCCAGATAGTGAGGTTGGTGTGTGTGGAACATTTTACCCAGAACCTCAGGTCCATCCTCCCTCCCCTGCTCTCTAGTGCTCATACCTAAAACAAAGTGTGGAAATGCCAGACAATTAATCAGAATGTAGCCATTCTGTATGTGTTCTTGATTGATATGGGTCTGGAGGTTTTGGAGTTATTCATACCAAGCCAATTTCATTTTTTAAATGCACACTTAAAGTGACTTGAGTTTTTACAAGCCATCAAATGTGTGGATGATATGACATTAGCATAGGAGTGAGGTTGCCGCTTTTTCTTGTTAGGAAGTACAGTGGTACCTCGGTTTACGAACTTAATCCGTTCCGGAAATCTGTTCTTAAACCAAATCAGTTCTTAAACTGATTTCCCTAATGAGGCCTCCCCCCCGCCGGTGCCCTTCCACCATTCAGCTTCCGTTCTTAGACCGAGGTTCGCAACTTGGACACTACTTCTGGTTTTGCGGAGTTTGTAAACCGAATAGTTCATAAACAGGGCTGTTCTTAAACTGAGGTACCACTGTAATAGTAATTATTGCCTTCATCAATAATTGGCATTATTCTAGTATTCTAGTCTATACGGAGGTGCTTCTTTAAGAATTTTGTTTTGGCGATGTTTCCTGGAACCACGTGTTTTTCTGTTATTTCTGACAGGAATGCCCAAAGAGAAGTACGAGCCACCTGACCCACGGAGGATGTACACAATTATGTCCTCAGAGGAAGCAGCCAATGGAAAAAAGTCACACTGGGCGGAGTTGGAAATAAGTGGTAAGTGGAGAGATATTGGATGCACGAGAGTAGCATGGCAAATAGTCTTTTTTTTATATAAAAAAAGTATTTTACTTAGTTTTATTAAATGTTCCAGCACAGCAATGTGGTTTAAAATTTAAAGCATGTTAATTTTTAAACTTTCGGTATCTTAATTAAATTTGTCACCCTTTGTCAAACACAGTGTGAAAGCCTAGCTTTTAAAAACATCCAAAACTGCAGTCCAGTAGACACTTACCTAGAAGTAAGTTTTATTGAACTTGATGACACTTACTTCTGAATAGACATGCAGAGGATTGCATTGTAAATTGCTGAAATACTTGTGGAAATGAATGCTGTAAGTTAAATAGATGAAGAATTCTTTCTCTCTTCTGTTTTGAGTTTTCTTCCAATCTGGATCCTGCTCACAATGTCTTCTGAATCTTTCCAGTCTACATGCTTGCTGACAAGCAAAAAAATAAATCTCAAACCTTGATGACTGAGAACTTCACTTTGCAGAAACCACATTCTCTTGAGCAACCTTCATTTTAATGGTTGTGGATATGGTAATGCTTCGTATCAGTTTACCCAATACTAGGCTGAATAGTCTGTTATTTCCTGATTCCCTTTTTCAAATTGTGGTATGTTTTTTGTCTTCCCAATTCCAGCCTCTCATAAGGTCAGAATTTTGCATACTTAAGTTCTTTAAGAGCTTTCAGGTATATGCCATCCAGACCAAGGTTTTAACTGGTAAATCTCTTATTCTCTTTTTATTTTACTTGTAGATTTAAAAAAACCTTCACACACTCTTTACAGGCAACTTACCATTAATATATATGTTGAATTTGATAGCACTGTGTTCAGTGTTTTCCAATTGATTCAACAAAACTCCCATCTCTCAGCCAATTGTGGATACTGTACCTCTTTCCATTCAAGTCCAAGGTCTCTTCCCTCCTAGTCAATTCAAAGGACAGCCATCTATTACATCTAGACATGTTATGTGTTGCAATTTTGAATGTAGTCCACGTTAGGGTAATTGTAGCCATTGGTTATTACACTTTCTCCTTTATCTGATTTCATTCTCCATCACTTTTGGTCAGGGGAGGGACATGCTCCCTGCATCAGGGCTGCAATCAAATTCATATTTACATAATGTGACATGATCTATTCTGCTTTTTGACATTCTAATTAACACTACCCCAACATGGCCTTCCCTGTTCTTTCTGTATATAAAAGGATACCTATATCCCAATGATTCTCATCTTCCTACTAGGTTCTCTTAATGTTGCAACAGCTACATTCTGTTTTAGTACTATACACCCAGGTTTTTCTCCCCCGCCTTAGCTTAAAAGCCTCTAGCATTAGAATATAAAAGGCTATATATAGATACATTTTCAAATCTCCTTTTTGTATGCAGTTTTTCCTACAATTCCTTTTTGTCTCTAAAAATCACTGTTATTTTTGTCCTGATATTTTCTAAGCTCTCCATATCCCCTAGTTTAGCCACCTGAGAGTTCCTAAAAGGTGAATCATCCTGAGCCAGATGTTCACCAGCTCCTGTTGTCTTCCCCTCAGAAATCAGCTTAAAAACTGCTTTGCAACCTTTTTGATGTTGAGAATCAGCCATTTACCCCTGATCTTTAGTTTCTGATTAGAAACGTAATAAATGATGCATGCTGATGTACTATGCTATGGCCATTAGCCTATTAGTTGAGTATTCTGTAGGTACTCGTGTAAAGATCTATAAATCTCAAAGGCAGCAAGTTGTCCATGCATGCAGGTATTTTATTCTGGTATCAATTAGTTGAGTGATATTTATGGAACTCAGTACAGAGGTTGTTCTACCAAAATGTGATGCCTGATCCTTTAAAAAAAAGATTCTGGAACCTTGGAATTTTCTTTAAAAAATCTGATTCAGTTGGGAGATTTCTTAGCATTTCAAAATAAATATCTTTCTATTTTGCTGATGAATTAGTAGCTACTGTCTAGATCAGGGGTTCCAAAATGGTGGTGATGCACAAGCTTCACTCAAATGGTCTGCAGCAAATCTGTAAATACAATTAAATATCATAGAGTATATAATATAACACATTACAGTTGTTACAACAGGCAGAAAAATCATTAAGTGGTCCATCAAGACCCTCAACGATTTTCAGGTGATCTTGGGGGAGGGGTGTTTGGGAACCTGTTGATCTTGCTTCCCCTACCTCTGATTTCTACTTTATTATGAAGAAGCATTTGATCACTTTTGAAGCACAAAAGCCTTGAATTCCCATTTCCATAGTGCATCACAAAACTAAACAAAAACTGTGAGGAGTTAAATTTTTGGGCATATATTTCAAATGTATCCGTTGAAATACATTTTAAAATAAAAGGCAAATTAGTTGGTGTTTTGGTGGTTGAATTGAAAAGTACCTAACACAAGAAGGGGAAGTAGATAGTTGCAGAAACTGTTTTGATTCATTTGCAGAAGTACTTGCACAAATGTGAGACGAGACAGAAAATGTTTCCCTCTTGTCTTTCAGGAAAAGTAAGAAGCCTAAGTTCATCCTTGTGGTCACTGACCCACTTAACAGCTTTGCATCTCAGTGACAACTCCTTATCCCGTATTCCTTCAGACATTGCCAAGCTTCACAATCTGGTATATTTGGACCTGTCATCTAATAAAATCCGCAGTTTACCAGCAGAGCTCGGAAACATGGTGTCACTCAGGTAAACAAAATGCATCTGTGAGGCCAGTATGATGTCACTTCAGGTTTCTGTATTGTTTTATATTGCAGTTTATTATTATTATTATTATTAGTAGTAGTAGTAGTAGTATTAAGCAGAAAGCTATCCCACATTAGCTGCTTCTTGGCTGATTTATTTCCAATTTGTATTGCAATCTTTCTGCCTACTGGTGTTTGGGGAAGGTTGAAATATATTCATGTTCGCTTCTGAACATGCTCCAATTTCAGGAGTATATTGCCCAGCTATTCAGAAAGAGGTTAAAGTTCAATTTTAGGCTCTTAGCTTGCTTTATGGCTGCTCAGATAAGGAGTCAATTTGAACCTGGATGACTGGTTTAAAACTCCAAAGTTTTTCTAAAAATATTTGTACTTTATGGAAATAAACAGCTGTTCATATTTTTGTTGCTTATTTGAAGTGTTACATTTCCTAAATACCAAATTTGCCATCCAGAGTTGTCTCTTCATGAAATCCTGTAATCTTGTGTGTAATGTGCTCCCCTGAAAAAAATGATAAATCCACTTACTTTAATGGTTCTTTTCCCTGCTGGCTTATTGGTAATCCCCATGGCAAGGTTAAAACATTTCTAAACAAGGATAAAAGCAGCATCCACTTTGGTATTCAATGCAATACATAAAGGAGTGGTATCATAGTGGTCATAATAAGTACAGTCACATAAATTTCATAAAGCCTACT
The DNA here is from genome assembly GCF_963506605.1 of Zootoca vivipara. Taxonomy (NCBI): domain Eukaryota; kingdom Metazoa; phylum Chordata; class Lepidosauria; order Squamata; family Lacertidae; genus Zootoca; species Zootoca vivipara. The sequence continues at coordinate 64,936,515 of NC_083277.1, read as the reverse complement.
ATTTTAATTTGTGTGTCATTATTGTGATACTTTCTCAAAGTTGCTCCTAACAGCTTTCTGAAACTATTCCGTTACGTGTTATCATATCATTCTTGCATGCATCTGGTATTGGAAAAAGTTGCCAGTGCAGGACAGTCCAACTTTTCATACTAAGTGGTCTGCAAGGGTACTTTGACACAGAACCCATGGGCCACACACTGCCTTGTAATATGGGAGGTGGGAAGGGGGGGGCAAAATTTGACCACCAGCCCAGCCCAGCCCTTGCGCTGCCTTCCCCAAACTGGCCAACAAAGGTGCTGGGCTTGGGGAAGGAGGTGTAAGGCTCTGACAGGGTCCTAGAGCCCTCCCATCACCTTCCGAAAGCTGGAAAAGCACAAACTAGGCTTTGGGAAGGAGGATGGAGGACTCTAGGACCCTGTCAGAGTCTTCATGCCTCCTTCCTAAAGCCCAGCATCTTTCTTACCCAGCTTTGGGAAGGCAGGTGCGAGAGGACTGCAGCAGGGAGCATCCATATTGCTGAGGGCCACCAAAAAAGGCCCCAGGGAGTGTGTTGGATTGCCTTGTGCCAGTGTATTTTTCATTTTGCTGCAAGGAGATGTCTGGCAGTCTGCTAAACGTTTCCACTGCATGAAATGCTGAATGAATGGTGAGGAGAAGAGAGGATCAAAGAAGGAAGAAAAGTCTTGTTCCACCTCACCCTCCTCTCTCCCACCTTGTGTCTCATCTCCTGTTCCTATGCCTTCTTCACATTGGGGGGGGGATAAAAATTATTGTGGGGGTGGGGAAATTTTGCTCAGTGGAGGAGCGCTTCAGGGTGTGTTTCTACAGAGGACCAAGCAGACCCTCAGTTATTAGTTCAGGGGCCAAGGTAGTTGAAAGTGCCTAGTTGATCTAGGCTCCTAATCCAGTCCCTGAGAGGATGGCACAAGGGCAAAGGTGTCCTCTAGATGCTGTTGGACTCTAGCTCCCATCAGCCCTGGTCATTATTCTTGCTGCTTAGGAGCTCAACAACATCTGAAGGGTACCACACTAGGGTATAGGATACCTGTGTGCTTCAAAAGGCCGAGGGTTGGATATATTTCTTGGAGGCATGAGGGAACATTCATCCATAGTACACTCCCTTTTGTGCTCCCTTTTGTGCTTAACTAAGCAATTTTAAAAAGAAGGTAGAACGTCTCTGCAGTTGGCAGAAGCCTCCGGTCCTACCTAATAGCCGAGTTTTCAAATGGTCGTAGGAGTGTGACTATGACTAATAAAATACGAGTTGGAGTCCTTTTATAGATGTTCTTATTGAGCAAAGCTACCCGATTTCACTTTTATCTCTTCTTCAAGAGGTGGGTTGCTGACTGCCTGGTAAACAATCTTCTCTTACCTAGCAGGTTTTCTTTTTAAAAAAACAAAAACCTCAATAGTATATCAGAAGGCTAAAACTATAAAATAGCTCAACTTTCTAACTGCTTGTGATGAAAAGAAGCTCAGGAAATTGTGATTTCAGTGAACTGAGCAATGAATTAAGGTGGGGGGGGGAGTGGTAAAGAGCCCCAGTAGCTTTCTTATAGTTAGCCTATTTCTTATAGTAACTACCTTACATTATTTTGTTTAGTAATTTTGACTGTAGAAGTACTTTCTCCATGGTTTTACTTCATTAATGGTTTAACAAGTTTACGTTTAGAAGATGTGTTAGTCAGTTTGCTTTAATTTATCATTGTCTTTAACTACTGCAAGATCAATAATCTTTGCTGTTCAGTTTTCCATTGCTTTTGAAATGTGCTACGTTAGCGCAGTTTCTCTTTTGTAGTGAGACAATTTTCATTTAAAACAATTAACTGTATATATCTTACTACTTTTGTCTTCATGTGACTTAGGGAACTCCATTTAAATAACAACCTGTTACGAGTCCTACCATTTGAGCTGGGAAAACTCTTTCAGTTACAGACATTGGGTTTGAAAGGTATGAATTTTAACTATTTCCCCCTTGCCCATTGCTTGCAATTTTCAGTTGATCTCATTCCTCAACCAGCTGATATTTTAAGAAATAAAATTGCTACCTAAACTGGAAATGGCATACTAAGATTCAGGCACTTTGAAATCATGATTTTTACAAATTTCTCTAAACTGCATTTGTTTTGAAGATCATTTCCCACCTTTATAAGAAGTTGAGCTAATTTTACTGTTTCTTCTTGCCTGTACAACCTTAGAGTCCATATTATATAGTGTATGTATGTATCTGCTTCTTTCTTCTCTCCCCCCTCCTCCCCCACCACTCCAGTTTGGTGATATTTCTATAGAGTGAGAGTCTGAGATTTTCAGCAAAAAACAGTTTCCTGAACTAGACACTTGAAATAAAAAACTCTCAATGTTCTTGAGGTCTCATTTTCTCACCCTCTTCCCCAAACACTTCTACAGGAAACCCACTTACACAGGATATACTGAATCTCTATCAAGAACCAGATGGAACAAGAAGGCTACTGAATTATTTGCTTGATAACCTGGCAGGTACTGCAAAAAGAAGTAAGTAGTGACTTCCTAGAACACCTATTTGTGGCATGTAAAATAAATATCATTACATCCTTATTATTATTTTGTCTTCTGCAAATAGTTTCAACAGAACAGCCACCTCCCAGATCTTGGATTATGTTGCAAGAACCAGATCGAACAAGACCAACAGGTAGAACTGAATAAATCTGCTTTCTTTCCAATCAGTGAAATTTTGTATTACCTTGCCTGTGCATCTTCGTTCCATTTTGCTTTATTTTTTATAGCAAGTAGTATAGACATTTTTAAAAGGGAAGTCATATATATTTAGAAATTGAAACATCTTGTGTTTCTCATTCTTTTGAAAATTTTCTATATACTACATTATTAACATGGCAGAAATACACTTTTTTTAAAAAGGCATTTTCCCATATGTATATCCACTGTACTGTTTGGAAATCTGTAAAGCTTTCTGAATAAAAACACCATCACCAAAACCGAATGCTGTCCAAACGATGGCACAGCCATTGGTGGCATCTATAGAAGTAAATTATTAAAGAACGTGAGTGGATGTTAAAATCAGAATTAAGTATGGCCTCAAACTGTGTAGATCCATTTCGTCATAATGGCAACCCAATCCTATGTATCATGTTTACTCACCAGTTAAGTGCTGAGTTTAGTGGGGCTTATGTCCTGTGCATAGTATTGTAGCTTAGTTACGAAACAAAGCTTCAATTGATTTAGACCTGAAATTCAATAAGAGCTCCTAAGTAGTTTAAGGGTTACCCTCATCTTGGAAAAAGTTATTTATATAAGCTGGCTTTATGCTGGCTACGGTAACAGCTATTGACCTTGTAGGGGAGGTTTTGTGCTTATTCCAACACAGATTGAACCAGTACATTATATTGTATTGTCTGGCTATTTGGTGAATGGTGGAACTACCAACCTAGTTTCTGGAGAGAGAAAATCTAAATAATACTGCATTATTATAGGTCAGCTGCTCAAATTTATCTTGGAGTTAAAGTAAGCAAAGCCTAAAGCTGATCAACTTATTTAAAGGGAAAGTGAAAAATGTATGTTTAAATCAGACAATTTCTCTGTCTAAGTAAAACTCTCTTATACTGCAGCCCTGTTTTCTGTCATGTGTTACAATGTCCTCTGTGATAAATATGCTACTCGGCAGCTATATGGCTACTGCCCATCATGGGCATTGAACTGGGAATACAGAAAAAAGGCTATTATGCAGGAAATCTTAAGCTGTAATGCAGACATCATTAGTCTTCAGGTGAGAAATGACTTTGTTCTTTTTTGTTTATGTATGCATCCATTTTTAAATGTTTTTAACTTAAGCAATTTTCTTTCTACATATAAGATGTGAATCATTACAAGAACCATACAATATGCTCTTAAGCATGCTCTGAGAACTATTTGGATGAAATTCCAATAATACAGTAAAATGAATAGGGGACTAGTAAAGGATGCCTATGAAGCTTAAATATTTGTTGTTGCCTTTACTCCCCAGCCCAGTGAGAGTCTCTTCCTGATTTATCATCCCTGTGTCGAGATTCATTTGCCCTCCCATCTGTTAGGAGGCTGGGTTATGTGGCTGCAGATGATGTGCCAAACTAGCAGATGCAGTGAAAAGGGTTGCAGAGCTTTTCTGCCAGGGATTACATGGGCCTTGAAGCAGAAAACAGGAATTAGGGTCAACCCTGCTGGCCAATAGACATTTCACCAAGCCAGGGAAATTCTGTTCTGTTTATTAAAGATCATAGCCTGTACTGTCTTTAAGAGCTTGAGGTGGGCAGCAGTCGATCAAAAATATATATAAAATATGTAAATTGCTGTTAAAATGGGTCACAACTCTGTCCAGGTATTTCCCCCTTTCCTCCCTTCTGTGTGTTCCCCTCCTTCCATTGTCTTTTCCTCCCTTCCATTGTTGCTTAAAATAAGCAGTTTATTGCATTCTGGCCTGGTTGTTTTTCCTAGTGTTGCGGACATACTTCTTTCTCTGAACTAGTCTAGTGTGTATCTTCTGTTTGCATTATTCTGATGACCTTTTCTGAAGGACTCTGCTACACACCATTTTTATTGTGTGTAGCAGAGTGTAACAGAGAATTTTGTGCATAGCAGAGAATTTTGGTGTTTAATATATTTGTAGTGTTCTCTCCAAGCTGTTGGTTGCTGCATCCAAGTTTGTGGAGGGCTTTCTACTAATTGCAGGTTCTCCAGCTGTTGAAGATAGTTGCATGTGGAAGCCTTATATTTTTGCTCACTGAGTTCTTAAAGCTGCCCATTTTGGTCACAGAAAAACTCAGTATTGCTACTAGTATTAAGTAACTGCAAGATAGTTTTTGCAGTTGTTAATGTACTCTGAATTCTTTAATACAATGGCTGGGGTTCACTTAATGTATGACTCAAGATGATGATTTTGTGGAAAGGAGTTCAATGACCATGGCATCTGATTTTCTGTGAGCTCCAGATTTAATAGCTTGGCAGGGATAAAGTTTAATTGGGATTTTTCAAACAAATATTTTTGTGACTTTGTACTATTACTATTCTCAACAGTCTTCTGCATTGGGTCCTTTTTATACCCTATAAACGCCCCACTGTTCTACTTTTATATTTAATTTAATTGCTTACTCCATTGTGTCCTCTGATATGTGGTGCCCTTTGAATTTTAGACTGTTACCATCAGTCACTATTTAGATGGAGGGGAGGGGAAACTGCCAGATCAGCTGACAGTGTTTCTATGACTATTCTTACTATTTCATTCATCCTGAGCTACATGCTTGGCAAGCATGCTAAAATGGCACATTTTATTCTGGACTAGCATTGTGGCTTAATCCATTTCACAGTAATGTAAAATGACTGATGTCTGATGACTGACTGCTTCTTATATTGACTTGGAGCATCCGCTGAGTGGAGTTTGAATTGTGACACTTCTGCCGGCAGAAGGGGGTAGTTGAGTTTCACAGACTCCTCCTTCCCACTGCAGCTCCTTGTGTCCCCAATCTCCAGATGGAGGTATCCCATTCTTCCTTAGAAAGCTCAGAGCAGCTTACATGACCCACCAGTGATCTGTTTCCTAGGTGTTTTGACAGTATGTCAACTAGCTTGAACAATCTTCTAGCATCAGGTCATCCCAGACTGTTAGCTATGCTATAGGTTGAACCTGGCTCACAATGCTGTTTTTAGTAATCTGCAACTGTTTTTCGAAATCAGGTGCATGTTTTTATCTTTGAAAAGCACCGCTTCTCCCTTGGGTGCAACAGTATTGTTAGAAGCTCTTAGAGGCTCAGGAAACAGGAAGGTGTGTGTATTTGTGGTGTATGTATGGTGCATGTGTAGCACTGGTTACACCCATTGATGGCATGTGAGCCTCAAAGCCCTCTGGTCAAAAATGTTAGCTATTCCTGTGTTAGGCTTTCTATCCTGAAGGGAGGTACACTGATGATGGATTCCTGCTGCTGCTTTGTTCCTATTGTATTGTATATGGTTGGCAGACAAGTCAGAGTCCCACATAAGCTGTTCTACAGAAAGGCATATGTATACATACATATCAGTAAAATAAAATGTAACACTAGTTCTTCAGAGGCCTGCTTTAAAGGGGTATCCAAAAGAGACTTGATCTTTGTTGGAGACTTGAATTCATTTTCTTTTTAAAAGTTGCATTGTGATGCATTTGATAGCTCACCTAATTCTTGCGCTGTCTTACATTTTAGGAGGTTGAAACTGAGCAGTACTACAGTTTTTTCCTAGCAGAATTGAAAGAGCGTGGATACAACGGATTCTTCAGTCCGAAATCCAGAGCTAGGACAATGTCAGAACACGAGAGGAAACATGTTGATGGTTGTGCAATATTTTTCAAGACAGAAAAGTAAGATAAAAAATTTATCTTGTTCTCTGGCTACAGTGAATGAGGTTGCACAGCAACATCAGTTTTTAATCCTCTATGAAACCAGAGGCAGTCCTATAGCTTTGTTTCAATGTCTTTCATGTCATTATACTATAAATTCTTGTTCCAAAAAGATTATTTCAGTAATTTGGGGAGCCTATCAATACTTTGGCTGTTTAGGACTAGGTAACTTGAGTAGTAAAATTGTTCACTCATTAAATATGAATAAAGTAGTGGCCTTCTATGAATTCTCATAATAGTTCACAGCTTTTGGTGGAATGGTGAATAGTGATGGTTATTTTTATTTAAGAAAATGTCTGCATGTCTGCTTGTATGTGTTCAAGCATTTATGATGGCCACAGTTGTGGTAAGTTTTCACAGCCATTATATTCACATTGAGAAGTCTATTTAACTAATTTCTGACAGCTGTGCAAATAGAATATATGTGAATCATATTGTGATAAAATGAAAAATACGGTGTTCTGTGCAGATCTTGCTTTAAATTGATTTTATTGCTTTCAGGTTCACCTTGGTTCAGAAGCATACTGTTGAATTTAATCAGCTGGCTATGGCAAACTCAGAAGGATCAGAAGCAATGCTGAACAGAGTAATGACAAAAGACAACATTGGAGTTGCTGTGTTGCTAGAGCTACGAAAGGAGTTAATAGAAATGTCATGTAAGTACAGTAAATGCAAATCCAGTTTTCGACTGGACTCTGCAGCTATCTTCCTCATGTACACACAAACCCTTTTCTGCTTTAGAAAAGAGTTGAGAACAGGTTTATCGACCAGTTCTGGATAGGAGAAGTCTCTACTTCTAACTTTCAGAACTTAGTGTGAAATGAAAAACCTTCCAAGGAGATGAAGACAGTTGCTTAACCACAAAATTTGTTTTTGCCCACCACCACCAACTTAATTTTTTGCATACTGTTTAAGGTGTATGGAGTAGTCATGCTGCCCCAAACTGGAGAATGGTTTTTCATGCATCTACCTGTCAATACAACTTTTAAAATTTACTGTAAAAAAACAAAAACTTTTTTAAAAAAATGTTTTAGTTTAAAAGGGAAGTGAAATGGGATCAAAGTGGAATGGGAAGATGGGAAGATTCTTGAGGCTAGAAAAAGATTTCTATGTCATCACTATTTTCTCAACTCTGTGTCTGTGCTTCCCTATTGGCCATGATTTGTTCCTTTGACTGCCCTAGTATTTGCACACATCTGCGGTAAAGATGCTGCTTAGCTTAGCATGGATGACAAACTGTATTTGCAGGTGATTAATGTAGCCTGTATTTTCAGTTAAGTAGATACTAATACCCTTTGTCACTGCAAACAGTATCTGTCTAGATTGCAGAATTCTTTTGCATGGTATTTGTCTTTATTGCTGTATGGGGAAAGGGCAATGACTGACAAATACTGCAGTTAAAATGCATATTATGTTTGCTAGAAAATTGTATATATAGTAGCTTACAACTTATTTGCAGTCCATCACAGTGGCTGTTCGTTATCATGTCGATAATGCAATAAAGCCAGCAGAGGGAGCACAGAGCCCTTTTTTGTTTTAAACTCATAAAATGGCTGGTTGAGATAAGGAATCCTGTATTTGTAAAGTCCCACTTAATTACTGCCGATTAGTTTTATATATCTCTTTAGCAGTATTTTTAAAGCCCTTTTCACCAATGCAATCTATGCAGTATCACTGCTGTTTTCTGAAGGGTTTTTTATTTTCCATTTTAGCAGGCAAGCCACACCCAGGAATGGATAAACAGCTGGTCCTTGTAGCAAATGCACACATGCACTGGGACCCAGAGTATTCTGATGTAAAGCTGGTTCAGACCATGATGTTCCTTTCTGAGGTAAAGAACATAATTGACAAAGCCTCTCGGAGTCTCAAGCCTGGTATTTCGGGGGAACACGCAACAATTCCACTTGTATTGTGTGCAGATCTGAATTCTCTGCCAGATTCAGGTAAGTGCAATCATATTCCACTTGCTGAAGTGTTGTAACACTGCATTTTACTGAAACTGCTGGAAGTTGAATAAAACTTGATAGTGAAAGGGGCTCCCAGAGCCCTTTCGAAGGCTGTGCAGAAATGAACTTGAGGGGCGGCTCTCAGAGCTCACCAGCTGATAAGACACTGAAAGCCCTCTTGGCTGCACTAGTGAGTTCCTCATGAAGGGCTCCCCAGCTCAGACTCCCTGGTAAAGTTCCCTGTGTGTGCTGAGAGAGAGAGTCTGCTTGCCGAGAAACAGTTGCATGCCCACTTCAAGCTCTCAATTGTTCCATTGCAGCCATGTCTTTATTTGTCCACGTATAATGGCAGGTGAGCATGATTTTGGGGAAACAGCTTCACAGGACAAATTAGGACCCCTGTGAGTTGGAAGTTTACCACCACTAAATCAGAGACATCTAGTCTAACACTTCACCCTTAATCAAATTTTATGGTCCCTAAATTCCAGCCGAGAGAGAGATTGTGTGTGTAATGGGGTGGGGGTGGGGGTGGATTGTACATTCTGCTTGGGCTATTGAGATGGATCATCCATCATGAATGTAATACTATTTAAGAGGGACCGCTTGTTCGGTGTGTTTTTTATAAAAAAATATTTCCTTCGCCATAGGTGTGGTTGAATATTTGAGTACCGGTGGAGTGGAAACAAACCATAAAGATTTTAAGGAACTGAGATACAATGAAAGTCTCACTAACTTCAATTGTAATGGGAAAAATGGAACCACCAATGGAAGGATTACTCATGGTTTCAAGTTGAAGAGTGCCTATGAGAATGGACTAATGCCTTATACGAATTACACATTTGATTTCAAGGTGAGAGTTGAAATAAATTCCCATTGCACTATTACTGTTTTATTGCTTATTCAGCATAGGTGTGCAAGAAGTTAGATGAACTATTAAAACAAAATTGGAAGGGTTAGTGACAAATTAATTGTCAGGTTTTGGAAGCACATTTGAAGAGAATAAAGCAGGCTGATAATTGAAAAGGATGCTCTCCCAATCACAGGAAACAGCTCAACAGCAGTAGCCATTGCTTGTGCTTAAGAGGCCCATGGCCATGGGAAGGTCGTGACCAAAAAGTTGCCTAACTTTACACAATAATTCCTAGGGGTAATATTGCCTCTTCAGAGATATTAACAAGAAATATATGTGAATCTCAGTAGCATAGCATGTGAACACCTTATGATGACTAACTGTTTAAGAATTATCTCAAAAGTTTCTCTCCTATCATTCAATGATTTTATAGCAGTTGACAAAACAAATAAAACATTTTTTAAAATCATTTATTTACATACAGCTTTCTAAGGCAAGTTGTCATAAAGTATGTTACAATAAGCGCGTTAGCATCTAAATAAAACAAAGAAACAAGAACGTGAAATCAAGGGGAAGGCAAAGCATAAATGACCACGAAAAGAGCTCATGTTGCAACAAGACTATCTTAAGCTGCCCCCAGAACACTAGAAGGGGTAATACTAAACCTACAGCATGAAAAGGAGCATTTCACAGTTCTGGGGCAGCAGTAGAGATGGACTTGCTTTGAGCATGATGGAATCTGAAGCAGGACATTGCATTTCTTCAAACTCTGTGAATTATTATTATTATCATTATTATTATTATTTAGAACATAAATCTTATTACAGTGGTACCTCGGGTTGCAGTTCGTAACCCGAAAAGTTCATAACCCGAAACCGCCGTTTGCGCATGCGCAAAGCAAGCACGCCGCAAATACTTCTTATTATTTTATTTAGAACATAAATCAATTACACTGACAACAAAAACGGAACAAACCACTACCATTGACCCCCAAAGCAAAACAAACAAGACAGTAAAACAGAACCAAACAAGAAAACAAAAAAATAAAAGAAAAAATTGTCACCCATAATCTATATATATAAAAATGTAAAAATCTTGAAATTGACGGCCGCTATGTTCTCCGTAACCGCTTGACCGATCGTCCTGAAATTTTGACACAGCGATCCAGGCCACTCCCCGAGGGTTGTAGGGGACATGAAAAACCTCAAATCACACACCTTGGCAGGATTTGACCCGCTTTTCCACCAAGTCAAACAGCGCCCTCAAGTGGAATTCCTCCCACAGTACACCCCCTCCCTTCCTGTGAAATCTAAGCCACACCCACAAATCAAATGACATCATCAACCAAGCAACTGAAAGTCGCCCATTATCAAACCCCTAGGCCCTGCCAGGCTGCTAGGCCTCCACTAGGCCTGGGGGGGTAAGATAACCCACAAACCCCGCCTCCGCCACGAGATCCTGTAAAACAGGAGGCCTTGGCTCCATTTTACAGACTAGGCCTCAGCTCTACAGCCCTTTAAATACTATCCCGAATGGAGCCCTGGGTGGGAGGTGGGGGGAGGAGAAGCCCAAATAGGACATGGGCTGACGTAGGTTGGGGGGAGCAACTGTCCAACAGCCACCGAAACAGCCATTCCACCCCAAGCCCAAAGCCTCTCCCGGCGGCTGCATTAATAAACGCCTGGCAGCATTAGGCAGTCATTCATCATGTCTCCTAACACACACTTGGGGGCACAACGAGGGGTTTTCGCTTTATAATTTAGTGGTCGTTGTGTAATGCTTAGAAATCCTGCTATGGCTTATTTTATGGGTATGTCTTATTTTAGGAGAAACAACTGATTGTAAGCCTCTGTGTCTTTTTTTTTATAAAAAAAAACAACCATGCACTTTCTCTCCCCAGTTTAAGTCCTCAGATATTTGCAGTGGCCACCCCCACCCCACCCCATTTACAATATCTCCCCTCGGCTTTGCAGACTAGGCCGCTTTCCAGACCAGGCCAAGTGGAGGTGGGGGGCAATAGAGGGCAGGGATACGTAATGGGTCAGAACGGGGGGAGGGAGACACAGGGATGAAACCTGCCCTCTCCACAGAGTCTCGCCTCGACTCAGGGGGACTCTGAGGCTCAGGGGGATCTGAAGGGGGGCTATTACCCTCCATTTCACAGACTAACGCACAGCAACGCGTGCAGGGCCAGCTAGTATATACTATATTTTCATTCCAAATTCTTCTGTCTCGACTTCCTTCATCCTGTACACGGTTTTCTATTTTCTCCTTCTAAACTGTCTCTTTTTTGAATTATTTTTACTATTTTTCCAAGTTAATTGAAACAAGACCAGGTATTTATTTGGGGGCACTGCTTTTTAAAATATTCTCTACACTTTCCCCAATCTTTCTGGAACTTTTGTTTGGGCTGTTATTTATTATTTATACCCCGCCCATCTGGCTAGGTTTCCCTAGCCACTCTGGATGGCTCCCAATCGAATTTTAAAAACACAATACAGCATTAAACATTAAAAACTTCCCTAAAGAGGGCTGCCTTCAGATGTCTTTTAAAAGTAGGGTAGAATCATATGAGAACAAGTGGTCCTCAGTGTGTCTGGGATCCATACCATTTAGGCACCTGAATTTGCCTTGGGACCGTGACCGTAGTCAGGGTAGGTGCTTCAGCACTAGAGTAATGTGGTTACTGAAGTCCATACCTGATATCAGTTGAAATTGCTTCCAGTTGTGTGTCTTCCATTTTTGAAAATATTCACTCCATTTTCTCTCTTTTCAAAAGGGTATTATTGACTACATCTTCTACTCAAAACCTCAGCTGAATATTCTTGGCATCCTGGGACCTTTGGATCACCATTGGCTAATAGAGAACAATATAAGTGGCTGTCCACACCCGCTCATTCCTTCTGACCACTTCTCACTTTTTGCACAACTGGAGCTGGTGCTGCCTTTCCTGCCGCCGGTAAATGGAATCCATCTGCCTAGCAGGAGGTAGTCAAGTACATTTTAGAGGGCAACCTCAGTCTAATTTGTAAAATTGTAAAATCTGAATATAGAGGAGTGAGGTATGGCCAACAGGGATCTTTCTTAATGATCTTAATTTTAAATCTAATTATTTCATAAAGAAATAGTAAAAGCCAGGTGCTATCAGACACACAATTCTGAGCCCAACATGCTTTATTTACTGTTAGACAGGGACTGGTGTGTTGGCACCTCTCTTAGATTTGTTACAAGTAATCTGTTCTATCCAATGTAATATTTCATGCCTTGAAAATGGGGAATTACTATAATAAATTCTCTTTGCACAGATATCTGTAGCACTACTTTTTTGAGGCCAGTAGTAAAACATCAAAAGACCATTCTTCCATACTTCACTCCCTTCTTTTTCAGACTTGTTTGTTTGTAAAATATAGAATTTGAATTTAGCCTTTATTGATTGTATATGAACAACAGAAAACCTGATTTATGAGATTTTGTACTTTAAAAAAAACCAGATTTGGAAAATGATTGTATTGTAAACTAAGGCTAAATTTTTATCTGTTTCATGTGTTATAAAGGCCAGCTTGTAAAAGAAGTTGCAGCAGGCTTTCTCTGCTAATGATTTGCACTGTTAGGGTTTTTAGCCCTTATGTACTACTTCATTTTTTAAAATTGAGAACACTGCTTTTAAATCTAAATTTGGTTAAATGACAGCAAATTTCTTCAAGCTAGTTAACATACATACATACATTCATTTCTTTCTTTCTTTTAACTTAAAGCAACAGCGCAAACGTTCTTGGAACAGATAAGCTAAGCAGTGACTGATTAGGCTTTGTGGATTGATAGCCCTTATCGATATCTACATTCTAACATTTTTCTGCCAGAAGTGGAATGGCAGAATATTGTGTGAAAGCTTTTTAGTTTCTGTGTTAAGTCACTCATTTCCTATCTCCACTGTGCCTGCTTCATTTTGTTCTCAATTAGCACTGCCTGTGCATGCAGAGAGAACCTGTGCATCCTCTTTTATTTTTTTTAAAATAATGTTAACATTTTGTGAAAATTTTATGAAGATACTTTTGTATAAGCTGTGGCATCTATTTTTTTTCCTTTGCAAAGCGTTGAATATCACTTTTTGAACACGTTCAGATGGTGGGTACACAAATCCTAAGCTTCTGATCCCCATGCACTGCTTCTTTCAGTGTCCTTGCACAATGCTGTTTGTTTGGTTTGTTCTCCCCTCTCCACGTAATACTATCATGTGAAGTCCCTTTCAGTTTAAGCATATTCCTCCCCAGTCATTCCTCGGTCGTCATTCCTTGAAGCTAAAAGTATACAGTCTTCTGTTCTATGAAGCAGTGTAACTAGAGATGCATTTTCAGTACAGGTTCCCTAGACAACATTTCAGATCGAGCATTAAAGTGACCAAGTCCTATTCTACAAAGTGTCAACAAAACCAAGGTTGTAGTATGCCCTCATAGTGCCATTAGTGTTTGAAAGCCAAGTATATATACGGTATATATAAATAGATATATATATATAAAATCTGTCCATAAAAGGGAAATTCTATCTAATCCTTAGCAAACATACCTTCATTAATAAGTCTGTTTCTTATTTAGAGAGAGAACTTGGTCAAACTGCTTTTGTTTCAACTGCAGGCAGAGAAACAAAAGCTCTTTCTTGAATTGAGAAATTCTGAATATAATGAATAAAAAAGGGCAATAATGATTGAAAATTTTATAAAGAAGAAACTATAGGCACTTAGAAGTGCGCCACCATTTTGTTTTAAAGAATACAATAAAATTGCAACAAGTTCATGTTTAGCAAACAAGCATTTGAAAAAAATTTAGTAGGAAAAGTCCAGATCTTGAATCCTTGTCTAGGACCTGATTTTTCTTTTGTTACATGTTTTTTTAGTTGTGCAAACACCAAACATGTCCAGTTTATAATCAGTACATCGGAATGCTGGTAATAATTGATGTAGTAGATTCAATTAGTAATGTTGCTTTTTCTGTTCTTGTTTTTTGGGTTTGGGGGTTATTTTGTACAAGTGTGAATAAAAGGCGTTTTACTCATGTTTCCTTAACAATGTGTTGGTAATGTGCATCATGACAATTTTCAGTGGCAATGGAGCCAATTTAGCTTTTCATACTCAGCAACCTATTTTGTTTCCTGATTATCTGGATTATTTAATTGTATGTCCAGAAAGCTTTATGGAAGGGAAGCACTTATTCATTTTATATTCCTTAGAAGGGATTAATTTTTCCTTTTAAGCTGGAGCTTGAGTGCACTTGGTAAATCCTAAAGGTTTAAGCTTTACACATGCATTTTCACATTTCTTTGTTCAATCTTAAATATATATCTATATGAATTTATGGCAGCACATTAAAAGGTTACAGCCCGTTCATGTACTCAAGGACTCTGTTCTTGCCTGGACATGTTGCAATCTATGGGCACTTGAAATTCCTTTTCCATGTTTGGCATAATAAGATTATTGAAGTATGAGAGCTCAGAAAAATAAGAAACCTGATCCCCCTTGACTTCAGTGAGCCTTTGGTCAGATCCCACAGTACCAAAGTGACGCTCACACTGAAGAAATACTCTGCAGAATAAGAAGTTGCACCTAATGTGTCTGGCAGTCAATATCAGAATAGTCATACTTTTAATACAGTTTTCTGCATCAAACAAATTCATACATTTCATAAATGAATGCAATAAACTATATGTGTTCACAAAATGCTAATTTCCAATAATCCTAACACTTAATTTAAGGTGGCTTTGGATGTTGCCATAACAAATGTTCAGTGTTTCTTAATGTAATCACATTATTATTATTATTATTTAAGGACGTAGAGCATTGGAGGGCCTGAGGATCCCTTGCCCCATTCCCCAGTTTAATCAAACTAGATGTCTGACTAGGGATGGTCACATATTGAAAAACCTAATACCTACAACCTGCCCATTTCTGGATAAAAGTGATCTTAAGGCGATAAAATCAATTATGGTGGAATTTAAGCAGGAAATATAAAATATATGGGATTTTCTATTTTAAAGACAGTGACAGAAAAAGCTCTAGGAAATGTGTGTAATTATTCTGTCCCTTTTTTATTTGTGGGCTCAAGCCTCAATTGTAAAGTTAACCATTCAGGATGCAAACTTGCATCTGAAAACTCTGATAAAGTTATTTGAATTCTGCTGTGACTTAAATGTCTAAAAGTAGTTTCAGATGTCAAGTTCCCACTTTATCTATGGGGCAAAGAACTCAAAGCCAAAATAATTGCACTAACATTTTCAGCAGAATTAATCGCACTGCAAGATTTTTCAAGTCAAATTTACTACTGCTTATGTAGTGACTCTGTTTTTCCCCATCCAGCCTGACTCAGTGTTTTAGTATATGTTAACTCCTGCTATACTTTTTGGTTGTCTAAGCTTTTTTAAAATGTAGGTATCTTGGTATGCTTAAGTAGTATCTAAAAATTAGAATCCCTAGTCTTTATTCACAGTACTTCTGTATAACGTGTAATGCACTGGACTAACTCTTGTTTACCATATGTGTAACAAAACAAAAACAAAAACCAGCACATCATCTGCACTAAGCTCAAAGAATGTTGCATTTGTCTATAGGCAGCTCTTCAATAAGATAAATGGGAAATTGAAAATGGTCTGATGGTAAACAAGGGCTTTTACTGTTCTCTTCAGTGGAACTTTCTTCTTGGTCAAATTTTAACTAGCTAGTATTATATTTATATACAGGGTTGTCTTTTTTTCCTTTACCAATGTATTTTCCTACTCATAGCTGACCAATAAATTCAATATCTGTTTCAAATTTCTTTTGAAGTCTAATAATTTACCTTTTTCACCTCCGCCTGTAAAACAGACAGGACCGCTGGGATTGCTGTTACATTAAGCGTTTAATTCTCGGTCCTAACTACAAAAAGAATAAGGCTTCAGATGGAAAGCAGCACATGTCCAGTCCTGAAGCAGAGATATCTGTGCAGGCCTGTCCAGTTTCTTGGCCTCTAGGCTTTCCTTTTCTGTCTCGAAGAGAATTGAAAACTTTCTCAGGATCCCGGGTAAAGCCGATGGGCAGGACATGCAGGTTCCACTATCAGAACACAATGTGTTCCCAGGGAATTGTTCATTAGGCGAGCTTTCACATAAGCTGATGGTTTTCCATAATTTCCCATGAGAACATTTCTAATCTGTGATTTGTCTGATCTTGCTCCTTCTCTTCATGGTTTCCACCCAAAATGACTGCCACCGGCCAGCAAAACACAAGCAAGGAAGCGGGTAAACTCGCATCTGTTCAGATATCGGAGTCAGCCATTCGTGTAGTGAGGTTTGGGTATAAAATTAACATTTTGGATAACACTCGTCCTGATAGCAGGACCTACAGGTATGCCACTAACAGTCAGGTGTACTATTTAATGAATGTGTTACAATAAGGAAAGGCAGCTACTGGAAAGTAACTGGCATGCATACCTCGGTGAAACCTATTCTAGCATTCCAATAATTGTCAGAATGCAGTCTTGACCGCTTTATCCTTTTACAAAACTAGGTTTCACAATCCAGAACCAAATACCAGCGCCACATTTCCTCATATGCAACCTTCTAAGGGCTGCACCATTGGGGTGGGCGGGGCCAGAAGCAAAAGTGGGTGGAGCAACAAGTGCATGCATGCATTTCCAGAAACTAGTGTGTAGAAAAGGAACCCCCAGTTTTTTATGGGTGCAATAGTACCTGTTGTGAAAGGGCAGGGCAAGTGTTGAAACATTTGAGAGGAAGACCTGACATTTCCTCAGTAGCAAATAAAGCAAAGCAAGTACCGAGTATGTTTAGGATCTGGATATTTTCCTCTGTCGGAGGACTATAATTCAAATTTCTCCAGGGGCCTATAGTGTGCATAATAGCACAAATATTATCCATAATGTATATGTAGGTGTGATTTCCACATAGGTGAAGCCCCTCTAGAAACATAAAAAGCAGCAAAGAAATGTTCCATCCATGTTGAAATTTACATATTTGCAGAGAAGCTATATATGATCTTTCTTTATTCAGCTGCTCCAGTGTGGTGTTTGTGTTTCCTGCAGACAGGTTCTTCAGTTTCAAATGAAGAAGCCATAACTTCATATTTTACTTAAGACTTTTCCTGCCCACATCCATCTCTCAGTGGCTTGGGATCCCTGTTGCTTTAGCAGTTGAGTCTTTTCTTTTGCAGAACTTTCTTAAAAGGACTAGGGTGTTTAAATCCGTGAAAATGGTTGTTCTTTTTTTAATCACTACTTGAGTGTATAAGTGACATGGACTTTTTCAAAATATTTTTTGTATACCTGCTTTAGATGTTTAACAGAAAAAAAACGCCCAAAAGAAGTTAATTTAAAAGAAACATCTCTCTTTTTTAAAAATAATTTTTTTATTGATTTTCACAAAACTTTACATCAGCATATAAATTTCATCAGCATATAAATTTCATCTTTATACAGTATCTAGCTCCGTTGAGCTCGGACTTCCCTTCCCCCCCCCTTAAGTAGGTAGTATAGTTCACTTTACTCGCGCATTTTAGAATTTCATCACTTACCAGAAATAAATGTTAACTCTAACAAAGATTGTATCTATAATACATCAACCTTGTAGGATCTAGTTTATACCCGAGTCTTTAAATTCTTATAATTCTCTTTAGCATAGTCCAACTTTTAACTTTGTCACATGTTCACCACATGTGGTAGAAATGGCCTTCTGCTGCCTTGCATTTCCAGCATACTTTATCCTTCTTTCTACGGTATACATTCTAGCCAGTTTTACTGGCGTCATATACCAACGGTATACCATTTTCATTATGTTCTCTTTTAGGGTTGTACATGCTGTAAATTTAAGGTTTTCCTTCCATAATTTTGTCCAATCGTCAAACTCAATATTGTGCCCTAGATCTATTGCCCATTTTATCATACATTCCTTTACTAAAAGAAACATCTGTGTGCCAATGTGAACCTTCTGGAAATGGTCTGGCAACTGCACACTAAGTATGTTGTGGTGTGTTAGTCGTGCGGTGAAGCACTCTCAGGACTCCTGTATCATGAGCCATCCCAAAGATATGGGCACTTTTGGGTGCAATAGAATCACAGTTTACTTCCAACCTCAGTTCCCAGGTTTGGCATTGGCGAAAGAGGGTTCCTTGGACTGGAAACCCTTGCTAGTTGACAAGCCAACTTCTGCAAGAGATGACTACAAACAGCTTCTGCAGGTCAGCCACAATACCTGAAATGGTTCCTGGTAGCTAAGCTCTAGGACAGAAGAATGAAGAAGTGAAAATAGTCCAGTGGCAGAAAATGGTGTTTGCATGTCTCTTGTCCCAAGAGTGGGGAATCTATGGACCTCCAAATGTCATTGGGTACCAACACCCATCAACTCCCACCAGCATGACCAATGGTTAGAGATGCTGGGAGTTGTGGTCCAGGAACATCTCAGAAGCCACAGGTTCTTTATCCTGCCTTAAGTGCCTGGCCCTCAGAAGGGTTCAGGGTTATATGGAGTATCTTGCACATTTTTCTGCTTGCTGGAGCTGATTGGAGCTGGAGTCCCAACACCAGCTGAAGAACTACAGGTTCCCCAACCCTGCTGAAATCTCACTTCTGTTAACATTTTGCAGCTGTGTTGCATTTCTGCTGTGCTTCACTCTTAGCTGGCAATTAGGAAAGAAATTTATTAGAATCAATCACAGCTGATGTCTGAGATCACCCAAACATTCAGATCTTTGTGGAAGGATGCAGCTGACAGTGTGCAGAGCAAGGAGAAGAGGTGAGGTCCTACTTAACAAGCACAATGTGTTCCCTGGAAATCATGTTAGGGAGGTGCATAAGAAGTCCACAATGTACATTGATTCCCATGGGAACATCTCTAATCAGTGATTTGTCTAATCTCTCTGTCTCCATGGATTCTTCCTGAAATGGTTGTAGCCAACTAGCAGAAAAAGAAAACTGGTTTTTCCAATTTCCCTTGCTGCATGATTTCTTCCCAAGGATGGCTGCTGCTGACCAACAAAGCAGGAAGAAGGGAGTGGGCCAACTCCAGCTTTTCAGATACCTGAATATGTGGTATGTATAGCAAGGTTTGGGCATATAATTCTTTATGTTCGGATAACTGAATTTTTGCATAAAGAGTGGGCAGATAGCAGGACCTACATGTAATATGGATGTTTACTGTTGATAATACTTTTCACTGCTTCAGGCACCCTTACCTCTTAAGATTCTTAATCCATTTCTAGTTTTGCACCTGTGTGCCCATTCCCCAGACCAAAAGGTGCAGTCAAAATTATGCCCTCCAAAAGTTGTGGCACTCCAATTCCCACCAGCCCCAGCCAACATGGATAATGCAAACTATAGTCCCACAAATTCAGGAGGGCACCAGGTTAGCGCTAACCTTTTAGCATTACCCAGGCATTCTATCCCACATTGTGGCAAGCCCCTTGTGTCACCATCGCCATTCCCACAGCTTTTTGCCTGTTGTTAGGGACCAAGCCCCTGGAGCAGGGGGGCTTTTTATATACTTGTGCAGGGTCCCAGCACAAGTTAGAAAGCCTGAAAGATCAGGGTTCTAAATGACACATGGAGCCTATGCAAAGAGAAACGGCTCCTTGCTGAAATGGTACAGCCCCCCAGTGCATGATATGGAGGGCTGTGGGAGAGGCAACAATGACATGAAAGGAGAGGGGCTGTGGGGGGCACCCCTATTCTCCCTTGGTGTGCTACATTGCTGGGGAGAGCCTTGTGGATTGCTGCCACCGCATAGGGAGGAAGTTCATTGGTTGTATGGTGGAGTTACAGAAGCTTAGCTAGAACAGACACCCCCCATAAAAAGGAAGGAAGCATGTGTAAGTATGTGAAAGTACAGATCCACAAGCGGTAGTGCAGAGATTTTAAAAAAGTATTGTGGGGAAAGAGCAATGTGGAGGTAATGGTGCAGAGCAACTTGTCAGGTAAGGAAAGGGAAGAGAAGGCTGTCTGAAATGTGAGAATGTAAGGAGATCTGTGGGTGAAGAAACCTGTACTGATGAAGAGGAGGGTGGTGTGAGAAAGCACTGATTTAAATTAGTAACAAAAATGCTTTCCTGAACATAGTGATGCAGCTCTCAAACATGGAATACTAATCCTCATAGTGTCTTCTTTTTCGAATGTGAAAGCACTGGCCTAGCTTCTTATATACGTTGTTGCATGAATAACTTTCCTTTGTACTTAGAGCAGAAACTACACTGTGTGGGAGGGAGGGAGGAGGAATAATAATAAATAATAATAATAATAATTAAAATTACTGTAATAATAATAATTTATTTCTACCCTACCCATATATATCCCCCCCTCTCTCTCACACACACCCACACACCCCTGGAGTTCATGTACAGTGGAACCTCGGTTTATGAACACCTCGGTTTATGAATTTTCGGTTTATGAACGCCGCGGACCCATCTGGAACGGATTAATTCATTTTCCATTACTTTCAATGGGAAAGTTCGCTTCAGTTTATGAACAGACTTCCGGAACCAATTACACCCATGATTCAGTTTATGAACGCTTCAGTTTAAGTACCCCGCGGACCATCTGGAACGGATTAATCCACTTTCCATTACTTTCAATGGGAAAGTTCGCTTCAGTTTATGAACGCTTCAGTTTATGAACAGACTTCCGGAACCAATTGTGTTCATAAACCGAGGTACCACTGTATAACAATGAAACTGGATAGCTCGGTTAGCGTGTGGTGCTGACAATGTCAAGGCTGCTGGTTCAATCCCGATAAGGGACAGCTGCTTATTCTTGCGCTGGATTGGATTAGATGATCCTCAGGGTTCCTTCCAACACATTGATTCTATGAGAACAAACTGGATTTGAATTTAGCTGTAACAACAGTAGAAGCAATTTTCTCTGTCTTGGGAGTCCAGCTGGTTCCATGAGATTGCCTTTCCCCATTTCCCTTTTTCATTCTGTGCTTTGTGACAATAAGAGAAATGTGATTTTAATCACCACAGCAAGGAGAGCTTTTACATGTTTATTTGCATAAATTCTCAAAGCGCACACATCATTATCAGGATCAAAATCCTACATATAGCACAGCAGATTTGCTAGCTAGGCACTGACTTTTCACAAATCCTTTGATAGATGGTATACTGGGGGGAGGATATGCAGAAGAGGTCTTGGCCAATCTGGTGCCCTCCAGATGTTTGGGACTACAACTTCCATCAGGCCCAGTTGGCATGGCCAAGCTGCCAGAGACTGAGGTTCAGGTTGACCAAGGCTGGCCTATTGGAATCCATTCATATAAGGGCTGTAATCTCCAAACAATATACTTCTGGACTGAAGAGCTTGGGTGTTCTGCAGAGCAAAAACTTGAGAACTACCGTAGATGGGGAAAGAATATCAAACGCAAAGACTGCAAGTGGAATTCAACATCACACAACCAGGGCATGCGGTGGTGACTTCTAGCAAGATCTCACGAAGAGTTCCACGAGATCTCAGAGATCACGCTGTAAGCCACTGCCACACGATAAGCAATGCAGGAACTCATTTCACTAGCTTCCACTAGTGCAGTGGTGTCCAAACTTTCAAAGGGGGCCAGATCTGATGAAGTGAAGGGCCGTGGGGGCCAACCAAAGTTGTTGAGCTTTTTTTTAGGATTTTGCACCAGGAAATAAACTGCCACAGGGGCCAGATTAAACTGACCGGCGGGCTGGATAAGGCCCCCAGAATGGACTTCGGACATGCCTGCACTAGTGGAACCAGTTAGTTGAATCCTGCTCTTAAGTGTCTTAAATCCAATCTGAAAGATACAAAAAAAAACCTTTCAGCAAGGTCTAGGCCGGGGATGCTGGCCATGCATTTCATTTCACTTGCAAATCACTTTTGACATTGAAGGGATATTCAGAATCAGATTAAGATATGTGGGAGAAGAGTAAAGATAAAGGGACCCCTGACCATTAGGTCCAGTCGTGACCGACTCTGGGGTTGCGCGCTCATCTCGCATTATTGGCCGAGGGAGCCGGCGTACAGCTTCCAGGTCATGTGGCCAGCATGACAAAGCTGCTTCTGGCAAACCAGAGCAGCACATGGAAACGCCGTTTACCTTCCCGCTGTAGCGGTTCCTATTTATCTACTTGCATTTTGACGTGCTTTCGAACTGCTAGGTTGGCAGGAGCTGGGACCAAGTAACGGGAGCTCACCCCGTCACAGGGATTCGAACCGCCGACCTTCTGATCAGCAAGCCCTAGGCTCAGTGGTTTAACCACAGCGCCACCTGGGTCCTCGTGGGAGAAGAGAGAGGTGCTTTCCCCCCCTTTTTTTTAAGTGGGAGAAGAGAGAGGTGCTTAAAAAAAAAGAGTAAAGCATACTTATAGAAGCACCTCTGTTTAAAAGCTTGGATGGCTAGAGGACTCTGCTTTTCTTTGTTTTCAGACAATTCCAGGAAGCTTAAAGGCCATCTTAGATTATCACTTTGGCTGTGACCTTCTTGTGCAAGATTTTTAGATTCCTGCCCTGATTTACAAATGCTTTCTCTGTGCTCTGTTGCTGGCCTGCTGAATGTGCGAACTCACGGCATGATAAAGCAGTGTGTGCGTGAGATGTTGGGAAATTCTGTTTGTGGGTATGCCCATACTAGCACACGTGCAGTAACGAGTGTTTGACGTGGCACTCCTGCACACACAAACTGCCCCACAGAAAGCTACTTCTAAGTAAGTGCGCAAGAATCATAGCTGTGGGGCGGAAATTAAGGTGGCAATTTGTCCCACAGTTTTTGACATCATGATAAAGCAGAAAAATATAAGGGAATAGTCAAATCAGTCAAGCTGTACTCTTAAAAAGTACCATAGTGATCTAGCTGTCAATTTCTCCCATATACACTTAAAACTGCTTTTTCCTGATGGTTTTGTTTTCTGAAGCATTTTTCTTCCAGGAGGGTTTAACATCCCAGCTCTAAAATCATGTTTACTTAGAAACCTCAGGGAGTGCGATGGAGCTTACTTCCCAGTAATGCATGTTTACTTGGAAGTGCGTCATACCAATTTCCATACTCCTAATTAGCTTTGTGTAGGTTGAAGCTTTAGAGCATAACATTAATTTTATTTTTACGCTGCCTCTGCTCACGACAGAATCCACAAAGACATAGGACACTGCAGAGAGTGACTTATGAGCTTCGTCCCACGTATGCTTATAGCAATTTGCATTTTTGGACCATGTAACTGATTTTGTTATCAGTTTTCCTTCCCCCAAGGGCTGCACAAGCTTGATTAGCAGTAAACACCATGGAAATGTCTGTGCTTTTTCATTTCAGCTATTGATTGAACCAAAAGCATGAATGAGCACTGATTCTAGTTAGAACATTTTTGGTAAGCGCATTTCAATAATGACGATATAGTAAATTGCACATTTAATGAGATGTCTCTTTTAAGCTCCTGAAACGCACAATACAGTTAGCTTGCAATGTGCTATGCTCTTAGGAGTTTGACGATAACAGAAATCTATATACCGGTATGTTACTTGGGTCGCTGTAGATGACACATGGCAAAAATATACAAATCATGTATGATTCACTGCACATTTAAACAGGAATGAATTGTCATGAGTAGCCTCATTAGAAACTGGGCCATGGAATTACAGGGCTTACTGAAATCAAGATGTTTGCCAGTAGCTAAGCTGGAAAGAGAATCACCCTACATGATATTTGTAAGTATGTGAATGTGTATAGGCACACACAAGTGGGTACTAATTTCAAATGCTCCCTCTAGTTGAACAAAAAACCACCCCACCCTATCACATCAGGGAGAAAAGTTTAATTGCCAGCTATTTCCTTGCTGTGCTGGGTTTCTATTTGCAGAGAGATTAAAAACATAAGGGAGCCTTAAAAATATTTTGCCGCATCTGAAGTCTGAAGTGATTTAGTGCCCATTGTACCATAAGTATAAAGAGGGCAGCTAACACAGCAATCCTATAATGTAAGTGCTATTGAGTTCTTCCACTGGGTTTACTCCTAGTTACAGTAAGTGACTCCAGGATTGCAGACTATACCACTGAATATATTGGCAGCTTTGTTCTTGGACTGAAGTGAGGCTTTTTCTCTGGCTGACAGCATGATTTTGCACTAATACTGGAGACGAGATTCCCACTCATCCCATTCAGAACAGAGGCTTCCTTATCAATCAAGGCTGACATGACATGAATGTTCATATCACCTCTTTCAACACAAGGAGGGATGGGTTTGTAAATGTTGATACCCCTCATATGTACAATGTTTAAAAATCAATGTTTCTTGGAACAGCACACCAAACAAATGGCCTCTTTGGGCCACGCTTTACAACAGCCAACTGCACAACATGGCAACTGCAGGGTTTCTCTTTGGTCCACTTCAAACATTACAAAGTTAGCAACAAATCAAAACCAGACACAGTTCTTGGCTTACGTACATTTCACATGCTAGTTCTGAGTCCACATTACATGTACATACTAGGAAGAGACAGAGAGAAATATGTATCCCAGTTAGATGTAACCAAAGGCCCACATCACATATGGCTTTGTGCTTCCAGTGAACAACTATTTGAAGAATGGTTTGTTTATTCCAGCCGTGTAATGACATACTTACCGCATACATAACTGGTATAGCAATGAGAGAGACACTGGTTCATTCTATGTTTATGAGTATCTCCTGGCTTGGTTATGTACATTGCACTTTAGTTTTCTCATTGTTTAGTAGGTTTATGAGTTTATACACTTATTCTAGTAAAATTGTCCTTTATATTCATAAGCCTGTTCTGGTAGTGTTGGTTTGTTGTTCCATATCCCATACTTGCCAATGTGATAGCATGAGAAGCAGCCCTTTGAACAGTAATAGCTGGATACCGGACATAATATAAAATTAATTGCTATTAATGTTGATGCAGAAAGTAGTAGTGCAACATGCTTGGGAGGCGGGGGGAGGGGTGGATGCCACAATGCCAGCTGGCTTGCAAATGCAAAATGGGTTTGATTCTTTAAAAAAAACCACCTAAATAACAACACTAGACAAGTAGCAAGAGAATTCCAGATAGGTACTGGCAGCCTGACTTCCCTGTTCAGCTGATGCCAGAGAAAATGAGCAGTAACCTCCAGGCAAGTTTTGCTTGGTCCCTCTAAAATAGAGCGAAACAGAGTCACCAGCCTTCTGTTTACGAATTTTATATCAATAGACATAAGCCGCATTAAAACATCACTTTACATGTACGTGTAAAAAAAGAGGAAAAGGTTCTGGGAGCCACTTATAGCTAGACACCAAAAGGGGTCAAGCACCAACTTGTTTCTCTCCCTTAGACCAAATGACAGGCCTCCTCCTCCTCCTCTCTAAGAGAAACAGGAACTTTGCACTTCTGCTTCTCCCGTGAAGAAAGTACTGTGTTACCTTACTCTTATTCTAGAGCAGGCATTCCCAAACTAGGCCCTCCAGATGTTTTGGGACTACAACTCCCATCACCCCTAGCTAACAGGACCAGTGGTCAGGGATGATGGGAATTGTAGTCCCAAAACATCTGGAGGGCCAAGTTTGGGGGTGCCTGTTCTAGAGTAACCAAAAGCCCCAAAAAAGTTGCTTCATTATTATGCTTGCAGAACAACAAAAGTATTTCTTTATACAACTTAGCAGGTGTAACTTGGCAGAGGTGAAAAAGAGCTGGCTACAGGGTTGTTGGACCATTGCTCAGGAAGCAGCTGGGACCCGACTTCCTCCAAGGAAGTGGCAGCTGAGGGGCGGGGCCTAAGCCCTATAAATCGTGTCGTCCCTCAAAGAGGGCACGTGTTGCGGTGAGACCTGGCAACCAAACCCTTGTGTTGTGGGTGGGTACGAATGGATAGCCACAACACCTTATTGGTAGGTCCCTTGATGCTGGGTTCAATCTGACCAATGGGACGCTAGCCAAAATGGATCAAGGGACCTATATATGCCTTTGCATGTGACCCTGAACTTTCTCTCTTGGTCCGTGCATCGGAACACCTGCCCACCTCTCCCTATATTTAGGGCTTGCGCGCCGTGTGTCCTGTATCGTCTGTTGTTGGGACAGGCTCTGGTTCAGGTGATAGGGATGGGGGAGCGCTCTCATGCCGTTAAAGGAATCCAGGGACTCAATGGTTTGGTCAACCCTGAGAGGGTTTGTGCCCGTGCCTGAGTCCAGGGGGACATCTGGGTGGTGGACATAGCATGTCCCTAGCTTCCCGTCATTCCAGGTGTTCACCCTAGGCTGACCTATGGTAGTGCCCTGGGTCAGCGCTACCTGCAACGGTGCAGGGAGCTAGTCGAACCAGAGCCTATGCAACCACTCACTTGCTGTAATCAATAAAGTTGTGGCCTAAATTCTGCCAAAAACCAAACCAAAATTTGAGTCTTATTTGAATTTATGTAAGGGGGAGGTTTAAAGGTCTAAACACGCAAAAAGGATGATGGGGGGGGGGAGAAATGACAAAGGCTAAGAGGAACAGGCAACAGGGAATGTTCAGTAGCTGACACTGCAACTTCTACGTATGAGTATATAATCTACCTGGGAACCTGATGCTCAAGGGAGACAACATTTTCACATGGCAGATTAATTAAGTTGTGACTCTTGAAGATACAATATGCTCTTGAAGATAAATGGCTCTAAGGTGGGGTTAGACAAATTCATGGAGGATAAAGGTTTGTCAGTGGCCATTAGTCATGATGGCTATATCAAGCCTCCATTTTGAGAGGCAGCATGTTGTTTGAATAGTGTGGCACCAACAGGGTGGAGCCTGTGTTATACTGAGCCAGGTGATTGGTCCATCCCATTCAGGGTTGTCTACACTTACTGGCACTCTCCAGGGTTTCAGGTAGGGGTCCTTCCAACTTTGCCTGGAGATGCTGGGGATTAACCTGGGACTTGTAAGGTTCAATGCATGTAAGGCAGATGCCCAGCTACTGAGCTATGGACTTTGTGCCTTGCTTGGAGGCTCCCCAGGTGCATCACTTTGGGAAACAGGATGCTGGACTAAACAGACCTTTTGGTCTGATCCAGCTGGCTGTTTCTTGTGTCCTTATGCCCTTATTAACTTAGGCCTTTGCTTCTAAGCCCTTCTGGACTAGTTTTCTATTTTGCATTGGTAGCGATGATACTAAAAATCCAGCAAGACTGAAGTTGCTCTTTGGGTGGGTAGATGAAGCCTATGTATTTCCACTCTATTTTCTTGATTTATTTTTTTTTAAAAAAGTTTGCACAGCTAATATTTCTGTGCAGGATCTGCACATGCAGAATTATAAAATTCTGTTATCAAGAAATGCTTCTACGGTACAGAACTGTATAGATGAACTCTGAGGACCCTTAAGAGAGGAACTTAATTAGGATAGGGAGGGACCATCTATTTTCACAGAGCCAAAGATACAATGTATAATCATTACAACTCAATATCTGAATAGCTAAAATAACCGAGTCTGCAATGCATTCTCCTTTCGGCGCTGCCATTTCTCCTCCACCCTTGATACTCTGAAGCTCTGAATGTTCTCCAGGTCATCTGGACAATGCACTTTGCAGCAGACAGTGGCTGCATATAAACACTCCGTATTTTCTTCGCATAAAGTAGCCATTCATGATTCTGCAATGGCAGGCAACAGGCAAGCTCTCACCTTTGCTTCTTTCCAAGCACTTTGGTATTCTGAAATCCAGTCACAGCTTGTGTTTCTTTTATGGAAGTATCCCCCACATCCCACTCGGTTGCTCACCTCTCCTTTCACATTTTGATTATAAATGGAAGGCTTTGGCTGCTGCTCTCTTTGAGCGAAGGCTGCTGCCTTCAGAGTCTGCTGCCCCCTTTGTGAATATCTCAAAATCTTGGTGTCTGGTGGAGTTTCTCTGGGTGGGCGCAGCCAGATCGATTTACCATTAACAATGAGAGGGTCAATCTCTTTCTGATATGGGGGACTTTCCAGAGTTGGCATCTTGC
The DNA here is from genome assembly GCF_963506605.1 of Zootoca vivipara. Taxonomy (NCBI): domain Eukaryota; kingdom Metazoa; phylum Chordata; class Lepidosauria; order Squamata; family Lacertidae; genus Zootoca; species Zootoca vivipara. Next base: position 64,908,399 of record NC_083277.1, on the reverse strand, counting down.
CTTGGTTTCTCTGACCTTTAAGCTCTGGGCAGCTGTTTTCTCTCTGCATTGGTCTTGGGGAAGGAAGTGTGGGGAAGCCGAGAGCATTGGGTTTCTCCATAGCTTTTTCTCGAGGTTCAGATACACTAATGCCTTGGAAATTATGTTGTGAATGGTCAGTGTTCTCACTTCCATTGGGACATCTCCACCGATGAGTCCTCTCAGCTTCCGTGTACAACTCTTCTAGCGGGTCGACTTTAGAGCTTGAGTAGGTTTTGATACAATCTAGAATGGAGCTATTTCTTTCAAATCTCCTCACATTAGGCAGAATGTCAGTTATTTTAAACCCGGAGACCATTTTTGGTGTCTCAGACAAGCTGAAGACTCTGTGACTATTATGCAGCATTCCCAGTTTCTCTGTGTCTTGGACTTTACGCTGACTCTCAGGTAGGACTGGGAAGGTAGGTCTTGCCAGCTGGCAGATAGACTGAAGGTAGTCTTCACCAGAAGAAGAATCTGGGCTCGTGCAAGCATTTCCAAAACCTTTTGTGTTGCTTGTTATGTCATCTAGAATATCCTCAAGGGCTTCACTTATGGTGGGAAGAGGCTTTGCTATGTTCAGTCTTATCCGGGGAGCCATTACTGTAAAGAATATGCAGGATATAATTAGCCAATGGGAACACACTACAAAGATGTTGCTGTCATGGCCACACTCTATAAGCAAGCACCATAGCTTAATAAATGGAAAGTTTCTGCTGAAGCAGAAGCTGTAGGTTCTGATACGTTTGTGAAAGTTGGGTTTGCCTTTGCTGTGTGTGTGTTGTAGCTGGCAACATGCATGTTAGGTGAAAGGATCTTCTATGAAATGATAGGTGTTTGTGGATGAGAGTGGGACAGGATAAATTTTATTGGTAGATGTTGAAGTTCTCTATGGGAGGAGTTCAGTATAGCTCTAAGGTTATCACTCTGTTGGTACAAGCACTTCTGCTTGCCTGATGGAACAATCTCTCCCCTCTCCTCAACCTCTGCACTGTTGTGAGGGTTCTCTTCAGCCCCACGAGGCAACTGAAAGGGAGCATGGAAAGAGGAGAGGGATGAAAGCCCTGTTGCATGGAAGTCTTTGTGGGCTTCTCCTAGTAGGGCTGGTTAGTTGTAGGCAGCCCTGATAGTTTAACCCAGAGTTTTCCAAACTTGGGTCTCTGGCTGTTTTTGGACTCCAACTCCCATCATCTCTAGCTACCAGAAGCAGTGGTCAGGGATGGTGGGAATTGTAGTCGCAACAACAGCAGGAGACCCAAGTTTGGAAATGCTGCTTAACCCTTGGACTGAACATAAATTTCCTGATATATAAGTGTTTATGCTTGTGGAGTGTTTCATATATATTATTTTTTTGAATAGACATACTTGATATTTTAAACAAGTTTTAATTTTATTTTTCACTGTTTTGTTACTTGTTTGGGTGCCACCCTCGGCTCCTATGGGTGTGAGGGAGAGTAGGATAGCAATTTGATAAAGAACCAGATAGGGCAAAGCGATTCCATGAGATGAGGAAAATTTGAGGTGGAGGAACTACTAAATTCAGAAGATTTGGACTGGGACAAGCTGGTGGTGTTTTTCTTTTTCCTCTTCCCCTTTCTGTGGTGTTTATTTGAGAATATGCTCTCCCCATGGGCTCCGCGGGGTGGGGATCCATACTCCAGTGGATCCAGATCTGCTTCTGCACAGTGAAGGATCAATGGCAGTGGTCCTTTCCACCCATAGAAAGGGAAACACACAAATCATATCCCTCGCACTGCACCTCCCACCACATTTTTAAAAGAGAGCAAGAGAACCATTATGGTTGAAAAACAGTATACAAATGTTGTTAACCAAATATTAGTAATAAACTAAATCACGTCACCCGTGAGTTGAAATCCCTCATTTTTAAGTGAGCGATCTCTATTCAGACCATGCTCCCTACCCTGTCCCACCTAACAGCCATACAGTGGTACCTCGGTTTACAAACACAATTGGTTTTGGAAGTCTGTACTTAACCTGAAGCGTACTTAACCTGAAGCGAACTTTCCCATTGAAAGTAATGGAAAGTGGATTAATCCGTTCCAGACGGTCCGTGGAGTACTTAAACTGAAGTGTACTTAACCTGAAGCGAACTTTCCCATTGAAAATAATGGAAAGTGGATTAATCCGTTCCAGACGGGTCCGTGGAGTATTCAACCTGAAGCGTACTTAACCCGAGGTATGAGTGTAATTGGTTCTGGAAGTCCGTACTTAACCTGAAGCGTACTTAACCTGAAGCGAACTTTCCCATTTAAAGTAGTGGAAGTGGATTAATCCGTTCCAGACAGGTCCGCGGAGTACTTAAACTGAAAATACTCAAACCGAGGTCTACTTAAACCTAGGTATGACTGTACTCAGACCTCGCTGAGTTACCTTTAGATCCATTTCCCTGGGTTAGTATTTTCTTTCTAAAGCAGTTTGTACCTCTGCCAAACTTTGGGTTTCCCCAAGCCTCCAATTATTGTTGTTATTATTTATTAGATTTATATGCCACCCTTCACCTGAAGATCACAGGGTGGTTTACAACATAAAACACATTAACACTGCCATCATCAATACTCCCAACACATTTAAAATACTACAGATTGTTTAATCAGCCCAAGGCCTGGTTGAAGAGGTACCTAGCAATAAGAATGAAGCCTCCTTGGAGGGAGCATTCCACAAATGGGGAGCCACCACAGAAAAGGCCCTTTCTTGTGTTGTCACCCTCTGGACACCTTGTGGAGGAGGCACACAGAGAGGATCTCAAGAGGATGATCGCAGGGTCTGGGTCCATTCATATGGGGAGAGTTGGTCCTTGATGCATTGTGGTCCTGAGCCATTTAAGGTTTTACAGGTCAAAGCAGGCACTTTAAATTGGAGCCAGAAACTATTCGGTAGCAAGTGCAGTCGGGTTAGGTTTGGTGTTGTATGCTCAAACCATCCTGCCCATAGCTGCCAAGTCTCCCGTATTCCCCGGGAAACCCGCGTTTTCCCAGCTGTTCCCAGCTGAAAAAACGGATTTTTTTTGTTTCCCCCCGGTTTATTCTGGCACAGAGGCCATTTTGGAAGTGGGCGGAGCATGCTCAGAAGCGACTTTTGATGCTGCTCTGCCCAGTTCCAAAATGGCTGCAGTGCGACTTCTGGCGTGGCGGCCATTTTGGGACTGCGCAGAGCAGCATCAAAAGTCGCTTCTGAGCATGCTCCGCCCAGTTCCAAAATGGCGGCAGCACTACTTCCGGTCTGATCCCTTATTTCTCCGACAGGAACTTGGCAGGTATGATCCTGCCTCGGTGAGCAACATGGCTGCTGACTTCTGCACCAGCTGAAGTTTCCAAACTGTCTTCAGAAGCAGCCCCACATATAACACAGTGCAGTAATCTAACCTAGAGATTACCAGAGCATAGACCACATTGCCATTTTGGCTATATAGTTGAGTTCGCTGAATGATGGGTAAGGAAAAAATTTGGGAGGAGGAGCTGGGGATAAATTCAGGAGCAAGGAACCACAAAATATTGGCTATGGCTACAAAGCAAATCTTAGCCAGCGTAATTGCAAAGAACCCTCAGCGGTCTTATCAAACTAAAATCCCCAAGGTTCTTCCAGGGAATACAAGGCAAATTCAAACCAGTTTAAATGCCTGGGGCAGTTCTACCTCAAAAGGATAATTCCTTTCTCCTTGATATGGGAAAGATACAGTATATGTCTCATAGCAGCTGCCCCGACTTCTGTAACACTTTACTCAACAGCTCTCTAGACCTACAACTGCACAATGAATAGCTCTTTCCACGTTTTCCTGTTTACTCACAGGGCCCAGGGGGCATTGAATTCAGGTCACACCCACACCATACATTTAAATCGCATAGCTTCCCCCAAAGAATCCTGGGAACTGCAGCTTTTTAAGAGGAATTGTAGTTCTGTGAGAAATTGCAGTTCTGTGAGTGGTGAACTACAGTTCCCAGGGTTCTTTGGGGGAAGTCATGTGAGAGCTTCATTGCTCTGATCAAACTGCTATGTCTAGTTGCTTAAAATGAAAGCTTACTTTCTTTTAAGCTTTCCAGACGCTTTGACTTTGGTAGTCCTTAGAGGACTGCCCCAGGCAGTGGACTCTTGCCATTTAAATCTCTAGTTGAATGAAGAGAAAATGGAGGCCTGTCTCTTTCTGCTCATTCTCCCCTTGGCCCTTTCCTCAGGCCCTCTCCCTCACCTGCTGGTCAGGTTTCCTGATGCGCTACGCCAACCTTTGCCTACCTGGTGCCTACCATGTAGTCCCAAAGAGATGGAGGGCTCCAGGTTGAAGAAAGAGGGAGGTGGCCAGATGACAGGAAGATGGTGGGAACCAGCCCCAAGGAGTCGATGAAGAAATGCAAAATGTAACAGTGGCAACTTGATAAGAAAAAAAGGCAATAGAATTCAGTATTTACTGGCTGGGGCAGGGAAAGCTCACTTTAAAAGTGATTGTAGCATCTTAATCTCTCTCTCTCTGCGTTCCTCTTCCCTTTATTAACTCCCACAGTTGTGCAGTGCTTTTATTAGGACTATCCAAAATGTCACAAATTACTAAGCTGTTGATTTCTTTTGAAGTCTTCGTCAGGCAAGATACTGCACCGAGTGGGTGTTGGGGAAATGAGGCGGGAACAGGGGAGAAAGTCCTAGAATTAGGCTTGATGTTGTAGCCCCACGATGCATCAAAACCCGATGTAACTGACCTTTTCACCTCAGGTCCTTAGCACAGCAAGTAGTACAGTGGTACCTCGGTTTATGAACACAATTGGTTCCGGAAGTCTGTTCATAAACTGAAGCGTTCATAAACTGAAGCGAACTTTTCCATTGAAAGTAATGGAAAGTGGATTAATCCGTTCCAGACGGTCCGCAGAGTACTTAAACTGAAGCGTTCATAAACTGAAGCGAACTTTCCCATTGAAAGTAATGGAAAGTGGATTAATCCGTTCCAGACGGGTCCGCGGAGTACTTAAACTGAAGCGTTCATAAACTGAAGCATGGGTGTAATTGGTTCCGGAAGTCTGTTCATAAACTGAAGCGTTCATAAACTGAAGCGAACTTTCCCATTGAAAGTAATGGAAAATGAATTAATCCGTTCCAGATGGGTCCACGGTGTTCATAAACCGAAAATTCATAAACCGAGGTGTTCATAAACCGAGGTTCCACTGTACACTTGCTTACATCAGTAGGATTGGCAAACACACCAAATAACGATCTCCCTGGCATTACTGCTCCCGCGGTCATTACGAACAGAGGTCCACAATGCGGCTCCCTTCCTCCACCGCTATTCCAGGCCCCCTCTGGTTTTTCCTGCTTCCTTGGTCACAAAAATGGCAAGCACTAAGCTGGCAACAGTGGCCTAATCCATACTTGTATAATTATTCCCCCCAGCCTTGCCTCCTTTGAGCTCTAAATTCTCACCACAACATTTATTATGACCGACCACATTTTCTGTTAGGACGCTCTTGCTCCTTTCTTACCTGATTGCTGTTTGTGGCAGCTACGGCTGGACTCTTTCGAAATCTCCAGGCTCAGCGTCTCTCTTCTGCGCTGTCTGTTCTCCTTGATTTCCAGCACTGAGTGTGTTGCTGTCTAAACCAAGGCTGCACATCAGGGTAGCAGCTTCCAGTCAGCTGATTCAGCTGCTTTTTGGCTGCCGCTGCTAAATATAGACTGGTAGATGCCACTCTGTTTCCCAAGCATTCTAATATGATAAGTGCCTTGTCTTACTGGAAGGGTAGAAAGCAGGGAATCGGGGCGGGGTGGGGACGGGGAGCACAACAGTTCAGAGATGATCTCCATAGCAAATAGAAGAGCACCAACTTGTGCTTTATTTTCTGAATTATTCAATAGGCCCAGGGCACTGGAAAAGGAGTATCTATATGTGTTGTGCATTTGCATCCGTAGGAAGCAGTTAGCAGAGCGAACCAAATTCCAAGCTGCTGGCTCTTCTTTTGGTGTGGGAAGTGGAATTTATATATATATATTTTAAAAATGCATGTGGAGGCTATGGTTAACAGGAATTCTCTTTCTGCTTTCAAATAATCTGGGGTGACCAAATTCATCTCTGTATTCCAAAGCAGGGATATGAAACCTGTGCCCACCCCCACCCCCAGATGTTGGCTAGCTAACTCCTAGCCAGCTAACTCCTAGCCAGCAGGTAGATAGCCGTGGCAGGTAGGTCTTAGCCAGCAGGGCCAATCATAGAATTGTAGAGTTGGAAGGACAACGCAGGAATCTTTGGCCCAACATGGGGATTGAACCCATGACCCTGAGATTAAGAGTCTCGTGCCCTACTGACTGAGCTATCCCAGCTCCAATGACCAGGAATTGCAGTCTAGCAATATATGGAGGGTCAGGTTCCCCACAGAAAATAGAAAACAGTGTCTGTCTGCCTGCCTCTCTCTGTCTCTGTCTCTGTCTCTGTCTCTGTCTCTCTCTCTCTCTCTCTCTCTCTCTCTCTCTCTCACACACACACACACACACACACACAGAGAGAGAGAGAGAGAGAGAGAGAGAGAGAGAATGCCCCCCCCCATTTAGAGATGCTGTCTGTTTAGACAAAAAAATTCCCTTCGTGCTTTTCAGATAATACATTGCAATGTACATAATTTCAGTCAGAATTAATTCCAGAATGCCGGACAAGATGGGCCTTGGTTCAGTCGGGCCCTTCTTAAGCTGCTATGAACTGTACTCTAATATATGACTGAACATCTTTTCACATGGACCTTCCATAATATAGAGGAGGTTTCAGCTTGTGCCTTTTTGAACTTGTTTTGGCTGTGGTGTTTTACTGCATTTTCAAGATTTCCAAACTAAATTAAAAACATTTAAAGAGATCCTTTTTTCCAAAAAATTAAAAACATTTAAAGAGGTCCTTTTTCACATCTAAGAGGAACAATGCATTTCCTCTAATATTCTTAAAAGGACAAATTTACAGAGGTTTTGTTAATATGCAAATTTGTGTACATTTATTTTATAAGAAGACAGGATGATTTGACAGCTCTAGTTATAGGTTGTATTGATCCACATACAGAAGTATGTTAATAATGCATTACATCAAGCAGAATGAAGCATTTTCTCTATATGGCTCCGCTGCTTTTAATTATTGATGACCTAAAAGCATTTTTAAATGTCTTTAGTGTCACATGCATATTTCAAAAGGCACTCATTCTGTGCCCAAAGCATTCCTTTAATATAGCATAAAAGAGCCTTTTATTTACCTCTTAAGCCACTGTCTTTCTTCTGGTGTTTCTTCAGTTGGTTGTCAAAATCAGAGATGGAACCTTTGAAGAATCCCTTGTTTTTATAGTGCCTTAAGCTGAAGAATGTTTCAGTATTTATACCTTTAAAGGAATGTCATAAATCAGTAGGGGCGTGGAGGGAAGAGGGTGGCAGGGCAGTGCTGGCTCAGACAAACAGATAACTAGTTAACAGACTGAAACCATGGGGCTGCCCTTTAACTTGTAGCTTTCTGGGTATTTGCTCCTCTGAGCCCAGCAGTGCAGGAGAAAAACACAGTCTTGAAAGTGCCCAACATATCCTATGGACTAGAGAAAACTTGTGCGTTGCTGAAAAGCACTTAAGATATCGCACTGATATTTCTTTTACTCCTTTCTTTCTGACATCTCTAGCCTTTCCCACCTTGCTAATAAAGCAGGATAATGAGTATAACCATGGGGGTAGGAATCCCTTCCAACTTTACGATTCTATAATTCTGTGAAATAATCATAATCATAATAATTTATTATTTATACCCCGCCCATCTGGCTGGGTTTCCCCAGCCACTCTGGGTGGCTTCCAACAGAAAAATAAAACACAGTAATCTATTAAACATTAAAAGCCTCCCTGAACAGGGCTGCCTTCAGATGTCTTCTAAAAGTCTGGTAGTTGTTTTCCTTTTTGACATCTGATGGGAGGGCATTCCACAGGGCAGGCGCCACCACCGAGAAGGCCCTCTGCCTAGTTCCCTGCAACTTGGCTTCTCGCAACGAGGGAACCGCCAGAAGGCCCTCGGTGCTGGACCTCAGTGTCCGGGCAGAGCGATGGAGGTGGAGACGCTCCTTCAGGTATACTGGGCCGAAGCCGTTTAGGCAATGAACAAATAGCAATGAACAATAACAAAAGGACAAGTTGATCCAAAATGGTTGACAGCAATGTTAAAAACAGCAGCAGCAGCAGCAAAACAATTAAGAACAACAATATCCAAGTGGGCAAGATATTTTTGTGGGCCTTTAGTACTCTACCTTTCTATACCAGTGGTTGGAGCATGCTGGAGCCAGGAAAAATCACTGTGTACATAACCTTGAGGTGCAAGAGCATTTTGGAGCTCAAGGGTGGAATCTAACGGAGGAAGGCGTAGATTAGGAGAGATTAACCTCTGCCCTCCAGATGTTATTGAACTTCTCATGCCACCCTCCCTGAGCCAACCCTGCTTTGCACCCCATGCCCCACCACCACCCCACCCACACCATCCTGGGCCACCTGGCTGTCTTGGGTTGAAGTCCAATAACCCCCTGCACCAGTTTGAAAACAGTTTCTCCCCAGCCAAGCATTTCCCAAACCTGACCTGGATTCTTATCAGGCGTGGTTGAAATAGTTTGTTGGGTGCAACATTCCAGATATTCAGCCAGAAGCTCCAAAATTTGAGGCTTGAAAGCTACAGCCCTGTCAGCCAGCAGGGGCATTTCAACTTCTATGGTGTTTTGAGGTTAAAGTACTTATTGTGGGATACAGCGTTTCTATTTCATTTCACCTAGACTTGCTGCTTTCGATGGGAATTTACTTCTTCCTGTTGCTTTTTTACAATTGCATTAACCGTCTCACTTGTTTTTAATTGCATGGTTAGGCAGTATTGTGGTAACCTGCTTTTGGACTTCATGGTGGAGGTAATGCAATAAATCTTTTAGATGGATGGATGCATGTGCACAACGGTGTCCCAAAGAGGAGGCAGATGTTCTAAGGTGAACTATATATAAGCTTGAGAGGCCACACTGGTCTGACTGCCCCCCCCCAAAAGTTGCTCCAGATTACATGATCCTGCCAGAGCATTTAATGGAAATGTTGCTAAGACACTGATAGCTTCACATCCCACACAAATGCAGGTTGGGGCATGCTGAACTATCGCCCAACTCAAAAAATGTTGGGAGTTAATGTGTGTGCTGCTTCTCTGGTCTGTTATTCCAAGCTTGGCTGAAAGCTCAGAATGCGCAATTTCTTCAAGTGGCATTCTTTAATCTGAGGGTGGGAGGTCGAGAAACCCTGTGTGGTTGTTACTAAGACATTTTCAGAGACATTTTAACTGGGTGTTCCTTGTCCACTCGCCATGAGGCCATTGCTCTGAGGTTGTATTGCAGGAAGCAGATAGGAGGGGAAAGGATCCAGAGCCCTCCAAAACCAAGAGCTGTTGAATACACCTACACAGGTCACACCAATCCCTCTTGCTAAGGGAAGAGGCAGAGAAGTCAAGCCGGAAGCATGAGATGGGCATAGGGCAGAGTGAAAGCGAGAAGCCCTTCTCTAACTCTCATGCTTGCTCCACCCAAAGAAGCAGCAGCAGCTAAGGTAGACAACCATGAAGGGGCAAGGAAGGATGGGTCCATGTGACATGAGCTTCCAGTGCCTATACTAGCTCGGTCCTTAAATCAAAACACCATGCTTGCTGTTCTGCCACCTAGGGGCACCTAGCTAAATTAATTGAATTGCGCTTGGAAACAGAACCAGAGGGAGGAAGCCAAACTGCTAGTGGCAGCAGCCTCTTTAAGGAGTAGCAACACACCCTATGCTTGGCAAATGGGATACGCCTCTTCTGGTAGGCAGTTCCAACAGGCCGCAGTATGGTGGGCACCCCACACAATACATAAGAAAATAAGAATACAGTTGTACCTTGGAAGTTGAATGGAATCCTTTCCAGAAGTCCATTTGACTTCCATAATGTTCAGAAACCAAAGCGTGGCTTCTGATTGGCTGCAGGAAGCTCCTGCAGCCAATCGGAAGCTGCGGAAACCCTGTTGGACGTTTGGCTTCCAAAAGAACGTTCGAAAACCGGAACACTCACTTCCGGGTTTCGATCATTCGGGAGCCGATTTGTTTGGGAGCCAAGACGTTCAAGATCCAAGTTATGACTGTAGTGTGTTGTATCAGGCCAGTGGTCCATCTGGTCCAGCATCCTGTTCTGATAGTGCCCAACGAGATGCCTGTGGGGAAATGGCAAGCAGGACCCAAGTACGAGAGCACTCTCGCCTCCTGTGGTTTCCATTAACTGGCGTCAAAAGCATTGCTGCCCCCAGTGTATGGTTAATCTGTCCTAAATCTTCCAATATTCAGCTTCGTTGGATGTCCATGAGTACTAGTGTCATGAGAGAGGGAGAAAAAAACTTTTCTCTATCCACTTTCTCCATGCCGTGCATAATTTTATAGACTTCTATCATGCCCCCTCTAACTCACCTTTTCTCCAAACCAAAAAAAAAACCCAAACGTTGCAACCTTCCGTCATCAGGGAGTCCCGCCATGCCCTTGATTGTTTTGACTGCCCTTTTCTGAATTTTTTTGCCATTCAACAATATCCTTTTTGAGGTAAGGCGACCAGAACTGTACACAATATTCCAAATGCAGCCTCGCCATAGATTTGTTCAACGCATTGTAATAATTAGCAGTTTCATTCTCAATTCTGTTCCAAAGGCTCCCTAGAATCTGCCTTTTTCATGGCTGCCACACATTGGGTCGACATCTTCACTTAATCTACTGAAGGCAGCTGTCGTTCCAGGATGCTAGCACAGCATTTCCATCTGCTCCTTGAATCTCCCAGGTATGTCCTGAACAGGAGAATGGAATGGACCATGGTAAAATTTCCGATTCAGGGAGATACAGGTACTGTATCCAAAGGAGGCTATCACTTAACTAATTAGCAAAGACTTAACTTTCACCTAGTGGTGGGAGGAGAGGAGCGATGAAAATTTAAAACTTGGCCTGTTCCTTCTGTTTATCTAAAAATCTTTGTGGACAGCAATCCTGTACCCACTTAGCTAGGAGTAAGCCACATTGAATGGCTTTCTGAGTCATCAGATCACATTGCTAATGCAATTTTTGTTGTGCATACATAAGTTTAAACAAACCAAGCAGTTGCTGAGATATATATATTTTAAACATATATTTAAAAACCAAACAACTGATGAGATCATGGACAGCCTTCACATTTACACCACATATTAAAAGGAGACAGAGCTGGTGGATAGCATTTGCCTTATCTAATTATATTTACATAGCCAATTAGCCAGTTGTGCTTTATGAGTGATAGATACTCTGGTATGTACCAAAGACAATTGCTGGGAAGCGTTAATGAGCGGGTGGGTATTATGTAGCTAGACAGGGCTGGTTTTGCCAGCCATCATCCAGGACTCATTCAGAGCTCTCTGCTAATTACTGAAGTAGCACACCTGTAAAGTCACCAGGGGCCCAGATAGATAACCTGGAGGAAAATAACAGAAAGGTCATTCTTTTTAAAGAAGCACAATGGAAAATGTTGTTTCAAGAGCTCATGTTTAGCTGGAACTGTGAGGTCTCTTGTTAGTGGGGGGGGGAATTAATGAGAGATTGAGGCAACAGGGGTAATCTTGCAGGTTGACTTTGAATTTCCATGTGTTGATTATTTAAATCATGCGTCTTTTAGTAAACATGAGTCAAAAATAGGAGCGAGCTCCCTTGCAGTATTGCTTTGCCATTTCAGAAACTACAACTTTTATTTTTGCAGACCTTTCCATAAAAATGTCCAAGGCATGCACACACATATGATCTAAATGTTTCTGTTTCCTCCTTTTTCTTGAGTTTAGTGTTCTTCCCTTGTGGTCCCACTAGTCTCACCCTCCAAATCTGAACAAAATAAATTCCTTCCAGTAGCACCTTAGAGACCAACTAAGTTTGTCATTGGTATGAGCTTTCATGTGCATGCATGAAGAAGTGTGCATGAACACGGAAGCTCATACCAATGGCAAACCTAGTTGGTCTCTAAGATGCTACTGGAAGGATTTTTGTTTGTTTGTTTCGACTACGGCAGACCAACACGGCTACCTACCTGTAACCTCCAAATCTGGTGCATGATACAGGAGGCAAGCTCTTATTCCTATCAATAGAAACTTCTCTCCTGGGGCCAATACCAGGTTGGTGTAGGTGTGGCAGGACTAAAGTGCACAGGAGAGGGTTAAACCCACCATCCTTGTGTGCTGCAGTCCAGATCTAACACCCTCACCCCGTACAGCTCTTGCTGTTAAAGAAAAAAGCAGACAGAGACCCCTTAGTGTGGCTGTAGCACAAAGGGGCAAGCTGCTCCTACTGCTTTTCTCTCTCTCAGCTATCTGTGCCAGCCTTTATAAATGTGTTGGAGTGAGTGGGACTCAAGCTAAGAGTCAGTAGCTCCTCTTTAGTTTTTTTTTAAAAGGGGGTTAAGCCAATATTATCTCCTTGTGCTCAAGAAACCCAGCCCCCTTCAAAAGCCACAGGAGTCTAATAATAAAGCAATTCTTTTCCATCTATTCCCTCATTTGCTTTCATGTGCCGACATCTAGTGGCTGATGGCCTACAATGTGTCCATTATCTGAAGCTCTTTCTTATGCTGCAGAACTGATGCCCACGGTGGCGTTGTTTTTACAGATCAACGTCTGCGTGTTTTGGTTTCCCCCCCAGTGATTTTGGTATGTCCAGTTTATAGTTCTCTGTGTGGAAAAGTCTAGAAGGATAACCTGGTGAACTGCAAGCCTTCATTTGAACCAAGCTGGGTAGAGAGACGTGTTCTTTGCCTACAGGGCTTAGAGTTTGAGACTGTAGCTATGTGCCTATCTAGGCTGTTTAAGTTGCCTCCCTGGCTGCCGGCAGGTTTGTAGCCTGATCCATACATTAGGGGGTGTTATTGGGTTGTTGTTTATATTTTGATTGTATTTTTTGTGGTTTTATATTTTGATTTCGTCTTGTGAACCGGCCTGAGACCTCTGGGTATAGGGTGGTATATAAATTCAATAAATAATAATAATCAGTGCTTTTTTTCTGGGGGTACACAGGGGTACGCATACCCCTAAACATTTTGTGAATCTAAGTTTGGCCTCATTGAGGGACAGTATTTCAATATGAGTAGGAAAATGGGAGTGCCCCTAAACATTTTTTTAAAAGAAAAAAAAGCACTGATAATAATAATAATCTGAATGCCCCAGGAGCCTGCTCTGTGTGGCTACTGCTCCTCTCACTCACACTTGTCTGCAGTCACGCGGCTTGGCAACTGGTATTTAATGACTTGTCTGATTTGTAATCAATATTATTTAGTGGCTTTGTGTTGCTGAATAACTTTGTCGTTGTGGAATGAGCCGGTTACATTCAGGTTTCATTCACGTTCACCCCCTTTTCCTTTTTATTGATTGACCCTCATAGGAACATAGGGAGCTGCTTGTCAGCCCAACAGTCCGTCTTGTGCAATATTGTCTGCACTGAGTAGCTGCGACTCTCCAGGACTGGATTTCAGACAAAGTACAACCTTGAGGTGCCAGGAATTGAACCTGGAACTGTCAGCATGCAAAGCAGATGCTATCCCACTGAGCCACGGCCCATAGTTCCTTTATATTATAAATTTAAGGGCGGGGCCTATGTTATGTTTAATTTTCATTCAACAGCTAGCGGTTACAGACACTATATATGAATAAATATATTAATGTATATGATATGGGCTGATTATCTGCTGGTGTGTAGTGGTGTGCTGGTGTGTACCAGTGTGGTGTAGTGGTTAAGAGCCATAGACTTGTAATCTGGGGAACTGGGTTCACGTCTCCGCTCCTCCACATGCGCTGCTGGGTGACCTTGGGCTAGTCACACTTCTCTGAAGTCTCTCAGCCCCACCCACCTCTCAGAGTGTTTGTTGTGGGGGAGGAAGGGAAAGGAAAATGTTAGCCACTTTGAGACTCCTTCGGGTAGTGACAAAGTGGGATATCAAATCCAAACTCTTTTCCAGCAGATGCCCAAGGCATTTGGGGCAAGACCTTTAATCTCACAGGTTGGGGGAAAAAAACCTGTGGAAGGGTCCTCACAGGGTGCAAGGCAGTGCTGCTTCTCCACTCCATTTTCTGTGCATGTACACAGGCAATGCAGTGGGCTATCTGAGGGCATGCCCTCTTCCTCCACTTGGTCAAGTTACAGAACAGGACAGCTGGGCAGAGATAGGAACAGTCTGTGTTGTGCTTCCGGCATGCATGATAAGGCTATCAGCATCTGTTAGTCACGCTACCTCCAGGATCAGAGATGCTTCTGAATATCAATCGCTGAAAAACAAACAGCATCAGAGGGTGATTGCCCTCATATCCTGATTCTGGGCTTCTCTTAGGCATCTGGCTGATTCTGAAGCAGGACATCCAAAATAGAATAATATCAGATATTTTATTTTATTCATTTATTTGCTCTGTGACTGTACCCAAAACTGGCTTAATAGTATGGCTGGTCTCCATATCTGTGTGACGTAGGTAGGAGCAGCAGTTTATAACAGGATATTCCCAATGTTTTGGATTGGCCACTGCCAAGACAATGTATACTTGGCATACAGGCAATGGGAATGTACATGCTGTTACCTGTACCCCCACAGAATGGGAGCTGTTGTGATGTTATTTCAGCAGTGCCACATGCCAACTATATCATGTGCCAAGCAGCCTCGGGTCCTTAGCTTGGGCAACCTTCTTTAATGGGCTTAGTCCAGAGTCCCTTTGCATAACTAGATAGGACCCATCTCTTACTGTCAGATTACTTTTACTGTCAGCTTAAAAATGAATAAGAAGAAGTTTTGACTTGTTGCCATCAGGTACCTACTCTGCCCTTCAAAGGATCTGGTGCGGAACTCAAGGAACAAGCTTAGTACAGCAAAACAGCTTTATACTTTAAAAACGGGGTTTCTAGCTTTCCCTAGCTCAGCAGTTTTTGTGAAACAGTAGTGGTGAAGCTGTAGGTTTAATTTATGGAGCCAAGGCGGTCAGAAGGAACAAAGTTTGCTTATTGTTTGCCAATATGCCCTCCATGAAACACTCACAATTTGCGGTGACTGCAGGATACAATATGACAATACGAAGAAAAGGCAGGATGTGTCCTCTTTGGCGCTAATGTTTTATGTTAATGCCTCCTTTGTTTCTGCTGTCAAAAATAGAACCTATTTTTCTTTCATAATGTTCCTACTGCCAGAAGGTAGGACAACAGAATGCAAAAAATGCATTCTGCAGGAAACTTAACTTCTGGTTGTAGCTAGGAATTGCCTGCAAGTACCTCAGCATTTTCCTGCCAACCTAGCAGTTTGAAAGCACGTCAAAGTGCAAGTACATAAATAGGTACCGCTACAGCGGGAAGGTAAACGGCGTTTCCATGCGCTACTCTGGTTCGCCAGAAGCAGCTTTGTCATGCTGGCCACATGACCTGGAAGCTGTTCTCCAGCTCCCTCAGTCAATAACGTGAGATGAGCGCTGCAACCCCAGAGTCGGTCACCACTGGACCTAATGATCAGGGGTCCCTTTACCTTTACCTCAGCATTTGCTTCCATGTGTTGCTGACGCATGCAAGTAGGGCACGCGGAGATGTTAGCTAACAACGTATAGAATTAAAAGCACTTTCATAAGGCAGTCCATCTATGTCAGATGGATATAATGCTAATTAAATGCCAAGGATGGCATAACTGCAAAAGTGTGGCATAACTGAAGGTTATGGTTATGGGCTTAAGCAAAATGAGGCCTAATGAGTCAGTTGGCTGTTACAAAAGGACAGCTATGATCATCTTTAGTTGATTAACCTTTTCAGCTAGTGCTAAGTCACAGTTAATCATGAGCTTCATGCAGGTTTGTCTGAGCGAGGGCCATTTGCATGTGCGAGACTCTTCAATGAACTGTCAGTCTCATAGGGAGGCAGCACATTTTATTTATGCCCCAGAGCCACAACTCTTTTCTGATGTGCCACACAGATGCATGCCACACCAGCTGGGTTTCTGCCAGGGTATAAAAATGGACTGTGGGCAACTATATTCTACACTGCCCAGTTTTTCCTTAGGATACTTTTTCTTGCTACTGGCCTGGAGACACTGCCTGCCTGCTTCTGTCTTTTCTCTGGTGTCTTCAAGCAGTGATTTCTACCCCTTTGAGAGCTTGTCCATAAGCAAAAGCATAAGTAGCAGTGTAAGCATCATCCCATGGGGTTGGCCAATTGGAGCACTCTCCTGAGGGCAAGAGCTTTGCATATGTATGGACTGAAGGCCAACTTGACACAAGACCAATTTCAGGTACCGGTAAGAACTTTGATAAGGGAAGTAGATTTACTGAAAGGGCAGAGGGTTGAAGAAGGCAGATCTTCTGTTTTTATTGTCACCAGAGGAGGTGTTCAAGGAAGATTGAACTAATGCCTCTGAGACAGGGAGAAAGAAAGGTTTTATTTCCAGGTGCACTGCACAGTGCTTATGTCAGGCAACCGGAGTGCTGTGGAAGTGAGAAAATGATATACGGTAGTTGAATCTCTTCCCGATCTAAGAGCATAGAGCTGTTGTTGTACTGAATTAGATGATAACTCTGGAAGTAATGGATATTTTCCCCCTCCCCCTAACTTTCAGATGAACACTGAAGAGGCAGTAAGTGGTTTAAGAGTCACAGTTTTGTTAACTATAACAAGTAGGACAGGCATCCTCAAACTGCGGCCCTCCAGATGTTTTGGCCTACAACTCCCATGATCCCTAGCTAACAGGACCAGTGGTCGGGGAAGATGGGAATTGTAGTCCAAAACATCTGGAGGGCCGAAGTTTGGGGATGCCTGAAGTAGGACCTAAAATGAGCAGAAGCACAAGGTCAAAGTGTGGACCCCCTCTCACTTGAGGAAATTGGGGCACGGTGGGGGCAGAGAGATCCTGCAGCCTCCTGCTGGACAATACCTAGGCTGTGGATAAAATATCCACTGAGACGTAACTTTCAGCCCTCCCCTGCCATAAAGTGGAGCCAAAGGGTCCCTGTCTGTTCTACCCAACCCCCACTGACCAGCAGTTGCTTGCCACCTTGGCCTCCTGTGGGAGGAAGGGTGGACTGGGTAGGAAAGTCATCCTCAGCTAGCACGGCCAATAGTCAGGGATGATGGGAGTTGTAGTCTACTGACTTCTGGGGGGACGAGACATATCTCACCCCTGATGTTCACCATATATCATTGGACTCTTGTGCTTTCATGGGAGATGGTTGTATATTTTATTTTGTTAGAGGACAGACAGGCTTTCAAGGTTTCAGAACTTATTGTCAAGCAGAGTGTTGAAGTGGAAGCTGCTTTGAAGTGTTGTGCCACTAGCATAGCATCTTTTCAAATAAACAGGGCCTCCACATATCTTATTGCAAAGCAATGCAGTTTTTTTAAAAAAGTTGTCAAGTCCTGCCCCAGATAATGTGCCAGTTATTTAAATGCTCTGCACCACCTGTCCTATTCCCCCACCAGTTCTCCTGCTCACCCTCATAACTTCTTGCCACAATGAAGTATCTGTCAGGGACTGGCTGGATGAAGAGGAGTGGTGGAAGGCACTAGCTGGGGAACCCCCTAGAGCAGTGTTTCTCAACCTTTTTTGGGCCAAGGCACACTTGTTCCATGAAAAAAATCACGAGGCACACCACCATTAAAAAAGTTAAAAATTTTAACTCTGTGCCGCCCTATATTGACTATATAATTATGACTGTAAGAAACACTTGCCAATTGCTGTGTCGGTTGCAATCTCCTGTAATAAGGCTTCACAAGCCGCTGATTTCTCTGCCAGCACAATCCTTTGCTCAGCAAGTTTCAGGTTGAGCTCATCCAGCCAGCTTCTTTAAGTTTGTCTAAAACCACCCTCCCGTGGTGGTGGCTGTTGAGAGCTGCGCTCGCCCCGCATCGTGACCCGGCCGGCTTCCTTTCCGGTGGGTTAGTGCTGTGTATTGGCGGCCGCCAGGCACGTGACAATGCAAATCGCCCTTCTCGTCGCCGCACGTCGCGGCACACCAGCCAGCGTCTCGTGGCACACTAGTGTGCCGCGGAACAGTGGTTGAGAAACGCTGCCCTAGAGAAGTCCCAGAGGAAGAAGTCTCAGAGCCAGGGGGTTGGACTAGATCAGGCATCCCCAAACTTGGGCCTCCAGATGTTTTGGGACTACAGCTTCCATCATCCCTAGCTAACAGGACCAGTGGTCAGGGATGATTGGAATTGTAGTCCCAAAACATCTGGAGGGCCAAGTTTGGGGGTGCCTGGACTAGATGACCCTTGTGTCCCTTCCGATTCTATGGTGGTGGGACACTGAAGACATGTCATAGAGGGTGCAGAGGGGAGGAATGGAGGCTGAAGAGACAACAGGCTTTAGTGTTGCGGTTTGAAAAAGGTTAAGCCCCCTGGCTACCGAACGGCACTAGGAGCACGGATTGATTAATCAAAGTTAAAAAGTCAAACTCCTTTGCAAAAGAACCCAGACATCTGGACTTTAATAAATTATAAAATTAAAGGTTCTGATTTGTATATACATTTTAATATACAATTCATGGCTATTCATTGCAGCTGACGATAAGGCATATGCATTGTATGTGAATGGCTGTGCCATACGAACATAGGTAATACTGTGCATTGTAGGTGAGTAAATATAGTAGAAGTAAATGTAAATGTACATAGTAAAAGTAAATCACAAAAACCCTTTGAGTACTGGGTGAAGCACCATTTGGAGATATTTCAAGCAAGGCATTCTAAGGGTCAGTTCACATGACATAGGGCACTTGTTGGAAAAGGCTTGAAAATCTGGCATGTGCTGGCAATTCCCTGTACCCACCGCCAGCAGGACCCATGCCTGGCAACAAGGAGCATTTTCCTTGCAATTCCAAATGCATGTTGAATCTTGCACTTGGATGTGGGTCCATTTGTACAGCTGGCCTCGGACAATGAGCCAGTAGGCACAGGATTGTCAAGGGCCTAACACATGTCAGATGCTCATGTTTAAAGGCCCCAATTTGGTCTCCGTGGGTGCACAGCTTTTGAATGGCAGTGTTAACTGAGGAGAGAAAATTCTGCATTCAGATGAATAACTTAGTTCTGAAAACTCTTGTACATTAAAACATAGGGCTTTGATATATGGGGATAGATTAAAACAGTTACAGTGTGGTGCTAAAGGCAATGCAGCCACAGCCAGATTTTAACAGGGGTAAAAAAATAAAATAATGGGGGGGGGCAGCAGTAATTTACATGAAACACGCTTACTGAGGCAGTTGAACTTAAGGGTTTCAATGAACTAGAAAAATATCCTTTGCAACACCTTGAGCTGCAGGAACCAGCCACTAAAGCCTTTCACAGCCTGAAAAGAAACATAATCATCTGCTCAGGTTTGCAGATCAAGCAGCTATTAAAGAAGCAAAAAGAAAAGAAAAAAAAGTGGGTGGGAGTTGCCAATTCCAATTGAATGTTATATCCTTCCAAGTGTTTTCAGGACCAAAACTATCACATTTAAGAATAGGGTCTTTTACTATCTTTCATTTGTGGATTGTGCCAAGGATCCTGCCAGCCTCTTCTAAAAACTCAGGGCAGCAGTAGTTAGAAGAGCTGTGTCACTCTACTGTGGTGCACCAGAGGCGTAGCTATGCTTTAAAATGACAAGTAGCATTAGGCTACTGTGTAGAGTGCTAGGTATACAATGAAAAAGAAGACATTGCATGCTCCACAATAGAGTCAACAACTTATGAAAGCTTCGTCGAACAAAAATTAACCCAGTTATTCCAGCACAAGAGAAATCAAGTACTATAATAGTCTAGGACTCAGCTAAATTGGTAAAGAAAAAGTGATTTATATGCGTTGCATGTGCGATATAACCCTGTGCCAAGCAGATGGCACCGTGGAGTCCTGTTTTTGCTAACCTGATTTCTCATACAAAGTTTACAACGCGTTTAACTGAAACGCTTCTTTGATGTGTGTAGATCCAGCCTGGGTCAGGCATGAGACAGTTGATTTCCCCCTGTGATTTCCCTTTTTGCATTCCACTTCCATATCTAGTATGTATGCTTAGACATGCAGTAAGTAAATAGCCTATTCTGTCAACATGCTGGCAGCCACCTCTGTCGCTAAAAAGCAACTAGGAAACAGCTACAAAGAAAGGGGATTTTGTTTGGCAGTGCTTTTGTGGTTTGTTTGTTTTTTGTAGGGTGGAAATACAAAAAGAAATTAAAAGGTGACAGTATTCCGTAGCAGTAAGTACTGTCACAAAGTGTGCCTTGGTCAGGGTAAAGTTATCTTCTAATACAAAACTACAGATGCAGCAGAAAGAGAGGAAGCAGCGAGGAAGGAAAAGATCTGTATATGTTCTAAAGAAAAAAATAATAAGCCCACATTTTAAATTTTGTAAATATAGAAATTCTTCTCCATTAACAGTTAAACAATAAGTACTTTTCTCATTATTTAGCTGGCAATGTGCTCCAATGTTACTGGGCAGCACCACTGTAGGACTTGTAAACAGTTTCTTTTTCTTTCTTGTAGGTCTCATATGCCCTGAACAGCAGGACAATAGGCACGAATCTAACAGCTGAAGTTCTTCCCAGCACCGAGTTTCAGTTATAAGGTAAGCTGTGCCTCTCAGACTTCTACCCATATGAGTTTTAAAGGCACAGAAGCCCTATCACTGTATCAAAGAGTCTTGTGGAAGCAATGGGATGGGAAAACTTGAGGTGATAAAATAAATATGGGACAGCAAGAAGATCTGCAGTGATGCCCTTTCCCCCATCATATCAGGATTACGGGGAAACCATTTTTGAGGGGAGAAATACCAAGGATAGTGGAGCTACTTTAATACATATCTCCCATTGCCACTTGACTTCCACATTAATGAAGGCTATAGGCACAGTGTACCATTTTCAGTCTGTAAGGGAGAGCTCAAGTGTGCCCTGCTGGGCTTCCTCCCCCCATTTCTTTGCCTCACTGAAGCCCCCAACATTTTAAAAGCTGCTTACAATACATCAAGGGGGGGGGTTAGTATGATACGAGGTGAAAGACCCACTGGCCATGTGAAGCTCTTATTCAAATGCACCTCTAGATAGTGGCCTAAACAGACCAAAAGCCACTTTTATCCATTTGTTTGGAACAAAAAAATATGTATGAAATTGTCCTCATTTCCATGAAGTGATGGCATAATATTGTGCTACAAAGCATTCTGCTGGGTGGCTGCCTTTCCAGAAAAACTGAGCAATTCTATGTCCCTAATTACTAACACATGCCCCTAATTGCTTCCAATATCATTAGCAAGTTCCAATAAAATTAATTAGCTGTCATGGGAATTATTTCTTCAGACCACATTATTATGCTACATATACAGTGAACAGAACAGAACATGCAATTGCCCCCTTTTTTTGAGGGGGTAGGGCGGAGAAACTAACTTCTGAATTAAGCCAAGATTAAGATTATATCAGGCCTTACACTGGAAAGACCTCTCCCACTAAATAGGCTGTCATTTGGGAAATATTTTCCACCATAGGTGTTCATGGAAGTGCATTAATAAGAAAGGGGACAAAGAGCGAGAGAAAGTGGAATCAGACTGTTTGGCAAAAAAGCAAACCTATGTCTTTCAGATGAGTTCTACAATTTCAGAGGAAGACCAGCCAGGGCCAGCCCAGGACATTTTGGCTCCAAAATGGTGCTAAGGAACATCAGGATCTGCTGCCCCAGTGAATCCTGTCACCTGAGGCATTCACCTCACTTTGCCTCATGAATGGGCCGGCCCTGGTAGTAGTCTTGAGATGTTTACTGTTTCCAGAATGTTCTGCTATGTCAATAGTACTGTACGTTGGAACTCTCACTCATGGAACAACCATCCTGATCCCGATAAAGATATCTGTGTAGAAGCAGACTAACACTGCTGGGATTATGCCAGGAGTTGTTGCATGTGGCTAGAATGAGATCAGGAGCAATACATTTTAAAAGGGGAACTCGCGCAGCTTGAATATAAAACCCATCCTATATTGTATGCCATGATGATAATAGCATGCCAAATTTTATTCCCTGTGAATGTAAAAGAGTGATGTGGCTAATTATAAGATATCCAGATATTGGTCTCATTAGATCTGGTTGAAATAGAATCTACTCATTAATTAACATGGATGATTTTGAACAACCACCATCTATTTGCCACTTACAAGGTATGCCAATGAAAATTTTGGATTGCTTAATAATTTGCCTCTGAAATCTGTGGTTTAACTTGTACTAATGAGCTGCTGTTCAGTTAGATTATGAAGACAGCAACAGCATCCAGAATCTCGCATTAACTGAGGTTCCGGTTTCCGCCTGCAGGAATGGCGGACCTGTTTTCCATCTCTCTGACCTTCGTAAGGAATTTGGCGGTTGCTAGGGGAGTAAATGGCAACCCCCTACCCTCTCCGGGGGTTACGGAGAGGGGCCGCTGGCCCGCGATGCCCCCAGACCCACTCCGACTGTTTTTGGAGTGGGGGGAGCTTGGGCTGAGCACTTACGACGGCCAGGACTCCCGGACGCTAATCTGCATGGCGGGGATTTCCATGGTTAAAGAAGATAATTAGGCTTAAATCTATGGACATACTTCAGAAGGAGGGGAAGAAGCGCTGTTTACTGCTGAGAATTTTATGCTGCTGAGCGAGAGGAGTCAAAGAATGTACGGCATCTGGAAGAAGGATTGATGGGGACGGAGCGATAAGGGAAGCAAGTTTTTATTTTTTCTTCATATTGTTGCCTCGTATCTTCCCGGACGCGATGTCCTGGCTTGTTTGGAGTGAAAGAGAAGCAAAAGACTGTGTGAGTTGAACTTTGTTAGCTGTTGTTACTGAACATATTTCTTAAAGATGTGAAGTTGCCGATGAGAAAAGCCCCCCCCTAGTCAGACGGAAGGAGTTCTGGACGCGTTCGGAGGATTTATGAGCTGTGACGCACTTTAAATTGGAGCAGCGACCTGAAGCTAAGTTCAGCTATAGGGCAAGGAGATCCATTAATTTACCAAGAGTTCATGGTTGGATGTTTGGGTCGCCTGCCTGAAAAAGCTGTAAATTCTATAAAGATAAATAAATCGTAAATCTTCATGGCTATGAGAGAAAATGAAAGTGATTTGAGCCTTTTAAGATGGCGCTGCTACTCCGTCGCAACAGGGAGCTCCACTAAGAAGATTTATGGGGAGGCTGGACTGATTAACTCACACAGGAGAAAGAACATCTGTGAAACTTCGTTTGACATTTATCTCAGCAGCTGGAACAATCGGATGAAAGTGGAAAACATCTAGGTGACTGTAAGGGGAAGATTTGGAATATTATGAGCTTGGAGGACGATTTGAACTTTAGAAATAAGACGGCAGTGGACAGTTGCGAGGAATTCCCAATTTCTTGAAGCATGGGAACCCAAAAATAAATTATTTAGATGATTTGGCATAACATTCGGTTTGATTGATATATATATGTGTATAATTTGAAATATTGAATGTGATATAATTGGTTTTAATTGGAAAATTAATAAAAATATTTTTTAAAAAAAAACAGAATCTCGCATTAACTGGTAAGCATTAAGAAGCTCAGATAAACATGGTAGTCAGGGCAGGAAGATTTCTCTCTCTCTCTCTCTCTCTCTCTCTCTCTCTCTCACACACACACACACACACACACACACACACACACACACGCTTATTAGTCCATGCAGCCATTGAACTACTAGCAATAGCACCCACAATATTTCCCTTTGCTCAGCCATTTTCCCCAGCAGCCACTAGATGTGTAAAAATAGCAGATATCCCTGGGAGTGTGATCTATTTCACTATCAAGTTAAATTGATGGGAAAACTTTGTTTTCAGAGCTGGCTCAAGCTTTAAGACCATACCTAGTCAGGAATTAATATGGATGATAACCGACTATGATGCTGCAAGCTTCCTGAAAGTGCTGTGTGGGATGAAACCAGTACTCAAAGGGCTGTCAAACTATACATTGCTAAGCGATTCAGTACTGTGTATACATATATATGCATAATGACATGCGTTTGCTTCTGCTACAGTACAGTTGTCCTAATGAATGGCTGAAAACCCAAGTTGTTCACCATCACAGTTACATAACATTGCACTGTAAAACAAAAACAAAAAACGGAATAAGCAAAAGCTACATTTTCTTCACACACAAAAAGCACCAAATGAAATCAAAGGGCAATCCAGTCATTTAAATGAATCGGAGTATTGGTAAAATTTGGGGGAAATGATCTACACCGTTAAAACTCTGTAGTAATTGCATTGCAGGAATTTAAGATGATGACATTCAGACCAGAGGTGACTGGGGGCAATGCAGCTCGATCCGGTGAGTGAATATATTAATAATTTAAAACCTATTTTCCTGAATGCTATTATTTTAGAACATGGTGCTAAAGTTTAGTGTGCTACTCCTCTAGCTGAAGTTGATTGGGGCTAGTATATTGATTAATGTTAAGAATGCATTGGTCCCTAAGTGTGAGAAAAAGCAGATACAGTGATGATGCCTTTTACTGGAGCAACCCCCAACACTAGCATGCAAAATGTTCCTTCTACAAGGACAACAGTGTTAAAAGCTACTTTGGTCTGACTTGTGCTGCATGTAGTAATCATCATTCTGTTGTTGTTTTTGCTTTCTTATGCAACCTCTGAAGAACCCTCCCTTCCCAACCAGATTTTGTACATTACGTAGCATCACTTCTGACCTACTTTGTTTTTCAAGTGGTTAACAGAAAGCTTGATTTATGCTTGATTCCTGAAACAGGATCTGAATTAGGTCCTTTATATCATGGTAGCCCCCCCCTTTTTTTGCTGCCGTCTGAGTATGGTAGCACCGCCATTTAATTCAATGGAAAGACAGGCAAAAATGGCACACCAGATTCCAGCACACTGACTTTGACATAAGTTCCACTGAAATAAATAGAACTTATTTCCAAATAAGTATATTTAGGACTTGATTTCCCCCCCTTTTTTAAAAAAAAAAACACAGACATGTGCTTCCCTGAAGCTGAGGTTCTATCAATAGGCCTCTAAACATTGCTGAGGGATTTGGATCAAGCTATTAGAATCTCTTCTTAATTCTACAGAGTGCACCCCAGAAACATTCTGTTGGACTCAAGAACATACCCTGAGGGCACAAGAGAGCCCACAAAAGAACCCTGTTGACCTTAGTGAGGCACCACCACTAAGTAGCAGTGGAACTTATGAGGATATTGCACTAGTATCTGTGGCACCTTGTAACCCTAGCCATTATAATATTTATATTAACTTAAATAATCCTAAATTTCTTTTTTATTGCAGGCTATAGCATCTGGCATTTCTGCCATAGCACCACTATTTGTATCTAAGTCTCTATGATGACATGGGCTTTGCTGCAGAGTTGGTAACATCTCTCTATAAGAGAGGAAAACAACTTTGTGTTATCTTTCCATTTTAATGCAATTTCCTGAGCATTTCTTGTTTCCTTTTTTCAGCCATCAGCTCTTGAATCCTTTGGTTCCTTGTCCGTTCGTAAGGTGGTCTCCTCCGCAAGATGATGTTGTGGTGTGGCACTTCATTTTCCAGTCCGTGAATTTTATACGGAACATCCAGTGTGTTGCCTTCTGGCCGATCTTCAGTTGCATTGGAACCGGTGAGGGTTATCTTGGGAACAATGGGTGGGCCTGAAGTGGTATGTGAGATGTGAACGTCAACAGGTGTTGTAAGTGTTGGAGAGGTAGCCTCTTCGATATCATTAGCCTTGCTATGGTTGGATTCTGTTGAGTTTACACTTCCTGTTTTGTTACTGTACATTTTACAAGACTTGCAACATAGTTTATTGTAACCAGGAATTGTACAGTACCGAGAGAGAACTTCCATGCGACAAAACATTGACTTGTCTCCTTGGCAACGTTCTTCTGGAAGAGAAAAACAGGAATTATGTGTATACTATAAAACCAGAGTCAGAATCAAGCAAACTTGAACTTAGAGGCTCATGTATACAATATTACTAAGACCTGATACTGGGCCTTGACTGAAGCATTCTCACGTTTCTTGCAGTGATCTAAAATTTCACATCAGAATTTTACACACTGCTCCAAGCTTTATGATATGTGATGACAAATTAGAAGGGGACCCACTTACATTCCTGAATGTTGTGGTTTCAAGATGCTCTTGCCTCAGACTCACACACATTATGGCTGCTTAATGGGATGCAATTGTGTAGCAATGGATCCATATGGTGTCTGGGAGGGACCGCTCACCAGATGGATTACCTTAATCACATGGAGAATTTCCTTACACTTGTATCCGCAGCTGGCATTGAGTGTGGAAATTCATGAACATCTCTGACACACTGGAGGGGTTGCATGTTGCTGTCACCATGCTGAATAGGGTGGGTCATAAAAAACTTTTTTTTGAAAATGTTTCCTCCCTTGATCTCATATCAGGCGTATGGTATAAACATAGTCAAATTTCAAATTTGGGACAAATCGGTTAATATTTAGACCCTGCTCCTACAGATTGAAATTTTGCCTCACTACGAGTGATGAAAACATGGGAATTTGACTCATTTATTCTCAGTATGTTAAATTGTGAACTAATAAACATATATTTTAGGTTTTATGTAGAGCAATAATAGTTGCATAATATTATTTTCTGCAATATTTATTTATTTAAGATAAAACATGTTGATAATTTACATGAAAAACCAATGGTTTTGAACAAATAATATGGAAGAATTAAGCAAATGGTGTACTAAACAAGTAAACATAAACAATAAACAATAAAACACCACTCATATTATGTGTTGCGTCAAAACATCACATTATACTTAATTACTTAGGTATAAATCATACTAAATGCTTACATTTTGTGTAATTAATAAAATTTAACAGAGTAGCATATTTCAATTGTTTCATTGCCTGATGGAAATTACATTGGTGGTCATGTTACACCAGTTGATAGCAAGGTGAAATCTATTGCAAATTCTCTTATCTCATTTCTCAGAGAAAAAGACCTAGTGTGAGTCTACTTGCAGCAGTTGCTTTGATGGGACAAACACAAACATAGGTGCCCCGGGAGGAATTAACCATCTTATTGAAATAGACATTGGCCGGCCATTGCAATGGAATATTTGCCTCCTTCCTGCCAATGAACTGCCTCTACAACATCTCATCATTGAACTAGATGGACCCACATCTGGAGCTAACACCTTTTCAGGGCATATTGGGAAATTACTGCCCAGTGTCACTGATTTGCCAGTTGTTGAATATAAATGCTTTGCACGATCAGATTCAATCCCAGAAATGCCATAAGTAGTTTGGAAAAATCTATCTACTGACAAAAAGTATTTGTGGCAAGTTACATCTGCACTCATCTCTGGAGAATTCAGCAGTGACTTACAGCTGCTCAGAATTGGCCCATGCAGCCATAGCAGGTGGCTCACTAGTGCCTGTCGTATCTGCCGACTGTATGGAACAAATGATAAAATGGTCGGAAACAGAGACATATATGAGCCACCAGTAATCAGGAACATGACAAACAATGAACTGTTAAATATTGTGACCACTCCATTAACAATTCCAAAATTCAAGTGCCATTCGCAAATGGTTGAACGTGCAGTGAAGGAGGTTACTAGAGCATCTAGGATAGTTATTGGAGAGAAAAGACGTGATGATACCATCAAAACAACAATGAACAATCACTCTAAATTCCCAAAACAAGAAACAAATAAGGACTTTGCACCAAAATAGACGTTTAGTGTAAGGCATAAAAGCATATTTTTAGCATGATATAATATGGTGTACATGTACAATGTATAATATTGCATAAGGCATAATTTTATTAATTACACAAAATGTAAGCATTTAGTACAATTTATACCTACCGTAAGTAATTAAGTATAATATGATGTTTTGACACAACACATAATATGAGTGGTGTTTTATTGTTTATTGTTTATGTTTACTTGTTTAGTACACCGTTTGCTTAATTCTTCCATATTATTTGTTCAAAACCATTGGTTTTTCATGTAAATTATCAACATGTTTTATCTTAAATAAATAAATATTGCAGAAAATAATAGTATGCAACTATTATTGCTCTACATAAAACTAAAATTTATGTTTATTAGTTCACAATTTAACATACAGAGAATAAATGAGTCAAATTCCTATGTTTTCATCACTTGTAGTGAGGCAAAATTTCAATCTGTAGGAGCAGGGTCTAAATATTAACTGATTTGTCCCAAATTTGAAATTTGACTATGTTTATACCATACGCCTGATATGAGATCAAGGGAGGAAACATTTTCCAAAAAAAGTTTTTTATGACCCACCCTAATGCTGAAGCACTTCCAATAGCTTCTCTCACATAACATCACACCCCTGGCCCTGAACAACCAGCTTTAGCTTGTGCCACTGGAAACGGACTCCTGGTTCATTAAGTTGAAGAACTCCTGGGGCAGTCAATCAATCTATATTGCTGGCCACTAGGCTCTGATTTTCCTTAGCCAGGGGCTGCAATGGAAACTTCAGGTAACTTTTTAGAAGCTCAGATGACGTTGTTGTTTTTTTAATTGCATCCCTGTTGTTGTTTTGATTACAGCAAGGATTTGTTTTACATTAGTATATTGACATCCAGCTAGCAGGTTTGGTAAGCTGCCCAAAAAGAAGGATTTCTGCTTCATGGCCTCCTAGGATTAAAAGAATTTAACAGTGGCATTGGGTTATACAGAATGGGTGGTCAATGATGAAAAATTGAAGGTCAATGTGAATACATTGTAGAAGAAGTTCTGGAGAACTCTCAAAGCAGGGAAAAATACTATACTGAAAGAAAGAAAGAAAGAAAGAAAGAAAGAAAGAAAGAAAGAAAGAAAGAAAGAAAGAAAGAAAGAACTTTACCATGGCAGCAAATGTTGCAGTTGTAATGTACAATGCTCCCTATTCAACACACGCCATTCCATTCTCCTTCCCACGTGGGTTTCTGACCCCCATGCTCAGTTTCCCTGTTAGGTGTTTCCCCCCTGAGGTTTTTTCAGTGCTTTTTCAAACCTTGAGGTTCTCCTGAACCTGCAGACACCGCTCTCACAGCTGTAGATGGTGCCATTTTGCTGCTGTTCTACTGGTCTAACACCAACGTTTCCTGCACCTATTATATACAGGATGAACAGGAGGCAGGTTCTTCCAAACACCTTTGTACGGACAAGGAATTGACAGCGAGATCAAATTCAGGGTCCCTGGGGCATGCACAATACTGCTCAAGAATATGTTCCTGTCACTCATCCCTTTATGTGTTTACTTCTGGAGGACACCCATGCCGCCTTAACATAAGGTAAGCCTGAGTGATGCAGCTGCATGAGGAAGCAGATTTTGAACTGTCGGATGTGCCATCATGATTTACAATCCACTGAGAAACTTTCCAGTGCAAGCCTCACTGAAATGAACCTTGTATTGCTCTTGTCCATTTCAATGAAGCCTCCATGGAGTTCACCAGGATGATAGTTCACCTTTTCTTAATTAGTGGGAAGAGTGCTTCAAGCACCAGAACGTATTTGGCCTGCCCTGGTAAAACTAGGGCTCAAATGGTAAAAATCCATTTGTAAAGCTCAATGGCCCTTTTAGAGCAGGAGCTATTTCTTCCAATGTGGGCAACAAGGAGCAGAGAAGCAATGAGTGGTGTTTGTGGAGGAGGGCTTAACCCAATATTCTATTTCTCTGCTTGAAATCCACCCTCCCAGCAGCATTGGTCCCCCATGAGGTTCCAAATGCACATTTTCAAGTGTTCTAAGGAGAAGGGTGCAAGTAACCATGATGTCATCGCAACGTCACAAGCACTGCAGGCAGGTATAGCAGCAGCATGTGTGTCAGGCTCTCAACCACATTGCAACATAAAGCATCACCTGATCAAATGCAGACACATTCACTGATTTTAGAAAGGATACACGGCGTCTCTTCACGCATCCTCTACTTAAATAAATTAGGGTATGAGTGTGTTTAGTTGGCAAACATATCAGTCTAGGAAATTTAGAATTGATTAATGAAGACAACTTTACATTAGCCCCTTTCTACATGAACTAACAGTTCTTTTGTTTTGAGGGCTAGAGAACAATAAAAAAGGTGATATTGTGTTAACTAGGCAGTTCATTATGAACTCGAATCCCGTTGGGTTAAATTAATAAGGGAGAAAAGGAACTTCCCTAGACTTCTGTAAAAACATATATTCTTTATATATAAACTCATTCTAAGAAATAGGATTAGAATATCACCAAATTTATAAAATGAGTAAATCATAGCAAGTATTTCAAACTTAAGTTTGTTGGCTGTTCAAAGAACCTCTTCAAGCATCTTTAGAAAAATGCCTTATTTCAACAACAGTGAAACATTCCCCCAAAACATGCAGATCAGAGTCACATGAAATAATTGACTCTTGCGATACAGTCAATATACTTCCCATTCATAATTACATTTTATATAAAGAAATCTACAGAAGGATAGCCATGTTAGTCTGTTGCAGCAAAAACAACAGAATCAGAGTCTTAAACATATTTTTGGTGGGCATAAATGCCTGTCTGCTGCAACCCAGTTGCACACTCAAAAGTTTATGCCACAATAAACCTTAGTCTTTAAGGTGCACTCTTGGATGTTTCTCTTGCATATATGTCAGAGTAAGTTTATTTTGTTTTCCTAAAGCAAAACTGCCAGACCTGCTGAACTTTCATCTTATTTTATTTTGCAGTATGCATGACAGACTGGAAGTATGTCTTCAACTGAGCAGTAAGAAAAAAATAGTCATTTGCACAGTCACTTTGGTACACATTTCAACTGGCCTCATAAAAAAATATTGAAAAGCAAACTGAATTGGCACATCTTTAATAATATGTTAAATACATACAAAACACTAATAAAATATCCCTGATAAACCAAAGTGCATATAGATCTAGTGCACAATGCCCAGATACCTTATTGCACCATTCTCTATAGCCATCCATAGCTTGAAACATCACTCAACAGTTGTCTATTTAAAGGTAACTAACAGTCATGAATAAGTTGATAACAGTTAAACACCAATTATTTTACATAACAGTATTTAGTGCCAGATAACGCGTCTTTGCCATTTAAGTTGCCATGTAAAATTACTAACAGGTTGCAGGCAATCATCATAGTAACAGCAAAATTTAAATATGTGATCACATGATAATGACAATTTTGAAGTGCTACATTGTTAGAAGATCCACAGGACCACCTTCCTAAGGGATATGATTTGGTGGAGAAAGGTAGCAAGCAAGTTGCCATGATCCCCAGGTACTGATATGCGCCTGTTATTTGATGTTTATATAAGTGGTTTTATGAACAGTGAGTTATAGATCTTCAGCACAAACACATGCCGAAGCAATATCTACCAGTTAAAACAGGGTAAGTTGGGCAATGGCCCCCCTTTTTTTTAGGTGGGTAGTGATCCTTTCCTTTCTCATACACCGACTGTGCAAATGTCCGTCCAGTGTTTTAGCATTCAAGTAAAAACACCATACATGAATATCAATTCATGGTACCAGTGCACTATTTGTATATTTAAAGCTGGAACTGGTGGTTAATGCCAATGCAGTTAAAGTTTAAGGCATTTTTCTAAATGTAGTTTCTTTCTCCCTAAGCAAAATGAAACAAAGCAATAAAAATTGAGGTAATTCTGTCATTGTTCACGCTGTTATGTTTGCCAGTTGACACATCTATAGATCACAAACATACACGTGCGCACACGCACACACACACACACACACACAACTGAACCAGTCAAGTCAAACATGCAAATGGTGAAAAAAGACTGATGGATGCAATGATGTATAAAGAGTTCACTGCTGAACAATTCTTGACATTGCACAGCACGACAATGTCATATTGTCTCCATGATATTAAAATACTGCACACCACAACCTGTAGCATAGACCACATGTTTTGCCATATTGTTTTTCTATTTGCATTATATGTATTTAAAAATATTAATTATAATAACATAAGGAACTTTCTGGCAAAATTGTGTGAAGATTCCCTTGCTGGTTTTGGAAAGAAAAAAATATAGGTAGAAGAGCTTCAATAAAAGCATAGTACAGTAGCAGCATTTGACAGGAATATCAAGAGTTTCATTTACCTGTAGTAATAAACTTCTTTCATGGAAACAAATGAAAATGTTAAAGCCAGGGATTAAAAAAAATGTGACGCATGATTTAAGAAGCAATGAGACTATTAAGAACCATGATGGAATGAGCACTTTCATTTGACTACCCTGCAAAAACACTGAAGCTAACTTGTTGTGAGACAGAGGACCTTTAGACAAAAGGAGAACTTTTAGCACTACAAGGTGTCATTATTGTGATGTGATCACATTCACAATAAGTTCTCGGTTTCACCATCAAACTGAAATCATGAGCCAGTTAGGAGCCTTTTTTCACCATCACCAATCAACAAGCAAACTGATACCAGCTCACTTTTTAGAGGACTTCCAACACACCGAAGAGATCCAACTTCACACATCCAACACCTTCACGATCGCCACTGCAGCAAGTGCTACTCAATCTCCAGAGAAGAAAGACACTGTGCGCCAAGGCCCAGCGTAGGGGAAAAAAGATTCAGCCCAAGGTAAGACTTGGCAGATTCAAGGAAATTTTCCATATAGGAAGAAGAATAGAGCAGAAGGCAAAGTCCACATTTGATGTGGCATGCATTTAAGGGCAAAGGCAGAGTTATAAATGGGTCTTTTACTTGAAGATATTTTCTGGCTGGGATAATCTGGGTCCGGTCTTGACAGCCATTGTATCATGTAAGTTTTCTTTGATGTATCAGATGAATTTCCTGAAAGTGAAGGAAAAAAATATTAGCACATTTGTAAGCTTCTTAATGCACCATTTTGGTTGACTAAACAGAATCAGTAGCTACTATTCTAAGAAAGAAAATAACTTTTGAAAAGCTACAGCAGTACATTATTAGTTTTAAAGAATGTAAGTTGGGGCACCTCTACTCAAATTCATCACATTGGTGAAATGTCTGCAGAAAAGTCAAGACAAAACAGAACAAATTTGTGTATCACACACATGCTTTTTCATGCAGGCTTCCTACCATTTCAAGGATTTGTCACACATACGATTTTGGTTCTCTGATGACTCTACCTCTCTACTGGTGTGGTACACGTTTTCAAACAGGTCCAGTCTGCAACATGTATGCCTAAAAATGTTGCAGCCTGGACCTGTTTGAAAACATATGTACCACACCAGTAGAAAGGTAGTGTCATCAGAGAACCAAAATGGACACCTGCCCCCTTTTTATTTCTTTTGCTAAGCTGAACACACAGAAGTTAAATGTGTGTAAGTTGCAGGCTTACTGTATTCTAAAAAATCATTACAAAATTTAATTGTATCACTGGGACAATTGTCACAAAGCATCCACCCCAAATAAACAGAAAAGGGAGATCAACACTCACCGGGACACAAAGGTAGAATGCATAACCTTCTTGTCTCTGGCTTGTCTTCTTTACAGAAGCCAATAACGTTTTCTCTTGTCCTGCACAGAACTTGTCTGTCTTGGGTACCATTACCACAGGTTACAGAGCACTGGAGAGAAAACAGAAACTAGGAGTCAACTTGGCTTTTGCTAATTTATCGGCAGTTGGCATTTGTCACAGGTAACATGATTTATATGAAAACGATTATTTATCGTTACTTACCACTGTTCATTGTCGTCATCAGTACAACCAAGAACCCTAAACCAAAGTGGACTCTTAACTGCTATATATGGTAATGTTAGATTACAACAAGCCAGCCTTGTATTTCTTTGGAGCAAAGGAGCTCCAATGACCACAGAGAGCTTCTTTTTTGCTGTGGATCTACTATGTCCATTGAAATAAAGAGGTAAGCTGCATGCGTATTTGTGTTCTATGTGCATAATGCAACCCACAAAGGGCTCTGACTTGGGGTGTTTGCCTGTCTGAAGTGTTTGTAACAATTATGGCAATAATAATAGCAACTGAGTACAGCAACTGCAGAACTCTGCAGTAAGTTAGCATCCTGAATTGCTGGTCCATGCACCCCCTGCTATGTAGGCTACTGCCCTCCGGGTGGTTCATTGTTCCAGATTGCTTCCCTGACCCCCATAACTTGATGTGATCCTCCTCACAGCTTAGCCTTCACATGCCTCTCCTCTTCAGATTCTGCATTCATTGAACTGATGACAAACATTTGACTGTTTGTTCCAGCTCCTGGCGTGTGCTTCCACTCACAGAGTGGTATTCATTTTTTTTTACTCAGAGCAGATCCCCTGAAATTGATGGACCCAACTCTAAGTAAAATTTGGTTAATACCATCCCTAGTCTCAGTAATGGGTTTGTAGTCTCTGCTCTCTTGCACTGATCAGTTTTGCATTCTTGTGATTTGATGGCAGGTCGCATGGTCCAGTTCTTGCCCACAAAGTCGCTCCCAGGATTTTGGGACTATGAAGCCTCACTGGAGCCTGACATGGTACAAAGTAGTACTAGGAATATCCCCAAAGGTTTCTGCCCCTCACCTGTGACCCAGTTACCTAACATTCCGGGTGTCAGCCAAACACAATTCTTATAACTGCTCTAGAGGATGCTGCCTTTAAAACTGGCTAGTGCCTCTCCCTCTCTTTACTCACCTCAAACCCCTCCCCATCATTTCACAGCTTGCCCGTCCTTCCTCCTCCATCTCACAGCTTGTTCTCAAACCCTTCTGCCATAGCTCACCCAACATCCCCATGCTCCCTGTTGCTGCCATCCCAGGTGGGTGGGCACCCTTCTACCCTGCCACTACCCACTGGTGGGAGGGCAAAGAAGGGGAGAAAGTATTTCCCACCTTAGTCCCCATCCTTATCCTCCCACCACCGCCAAGCCTTTGTGGGCTTCCTTTTGGTGTTGGTGTGGCGGCCACTGATGGGGGAAGTCCCCCTTATCCCCCTTCCCCCACCAGTGGCAGAAGCGCTGGCAACAACAGAGGAAGTGCAGCAAGGCTTGCCTGGGCTGCCAGCATTCTCGCTTGCTCCACCTGTCGGCTTACCTGCATTGCCTGCCTGCACCACCGTCCTGCTTTCTTCTACCCACCTGGGTCAGCTGGCAGTGGCAACAGGAAGAACATGGGAGGACCTGCCTGGGGTGCCCATCTGCCTGCCTGCTTACTCTGCCCACCCCACCCCCCTACCTGTTTGTCAGCATTATGTCAGATGAGTGCAAATATAGTATAGGGACAGGCAAAGATTCTTTATTTTTAACAGTATGGTTATATTGCTGCACAATTATGGAAGTTAACCAACAAACATGCATCTTGTGCAATCTTGACATTTGATGTTTCCCCCCGCCCCCATGATGTGAAACACTAAGGCTCACAACCAATTCACTAATGCAAATTTGACACCACCCTTATTAATATAGGCACTTCCAAATGTAATTTGAACAACAGAACAAAATCCTGCTTACCTGTGACCAGGGTCCTATCCGCCACTGCGCAGGGCAAAGCTCCCGGTTGCAAACCCTCCTGCCCTCTGGGCGATCGCTGTTGCAGTATTTGGCATGGACAGAGCGGTTTGTGTTATCGTGCAGCGGTTGGATGCAGCGGACAGAACGTACCTGATATCCTGTCTTCCCACAACTTTTGCTGCAAGGTTCCCAATCTCCTGTAACCCATCTGGTTCAATGAAAAAAGAAGTCCGGGCTGGTGAGTTTATATTGCACATGTTTAAGTCACACAATAATAATTTGATGATTGATATTTCTTTATGTCAAGGTTTCAGGGCAGCTTCTCTCATCACATCTTGTACACATATCCATGGTGTGGCAATCAGGTAGGATGCACATGTGCAAATCGCATTACACCAGCTGGGAAACCTATAGGCCCTAATCCCCCACCTACTCGTGAGAGTTTTTCACAACTGATGTAGGGCACATGGAGTTGGGTTGAGCCTTGGTCATGCTTAGAGTGGACCAGTTGAAATCAATGGGACAATTTAGTCATGACCAACATAAGCCCCATTGATTTCACTCAGTCTTCCCCTAAGCAGGAAGGAATTCAAACTTCTGGCAAGGAAACAGAAGGGTCAAATGAAGCTGCTTTCTTGTCTAGGAGACAAGTGAACCATCTGGGGCAGGATTCAACCCGTGAGTTCTGTCAGTGGAAGCAGTGTGCAAGGCTTTCCACTTGCACAATACAGCTTCCCCCCTCCCCTAAATTGGCTTGGTTCCAGGGAGATTACACGGGGGTTGCATTGTTCTGTCTGGCAAGCTGAAGGCATGCTATGATGGAATGATTGATACGGCATGGAGCTGCTCAAGCTGAAAAGGAAGAAAAACCTAGTGGGACGTCTCTAAGAATGCTTAATCATGGCATTATATCTGTGTAATGTTGTTGTTTTAATTTGAATAATTAATTGTTTTCTGTCACTGAATTTATTATTATCTTTCCAAGTTATTAATTTTGTTCCATTCTTGAATTATGACAGTTGAAGGAAACAAAACATTCTACGCCAGGAGCTTCACTGATCCTCTTCAACACTTTGTAGTTGTTGTTTTTTAAAAAAAAACAACCTGTAGGTTAGAAACCATTTTGATGGCCCTCCCTCTTCCTAGTTTGACATCTTTAAACTTTTGCCCAAAATTAAAATTAAACGTAAGGATTCTAATGCTCATCATGGAAACTTCACACGGCCACAAAAAAACTGAGCCATTAAACCGACAGATATTATTACATAAGCACAAAAGATACGAGATCTCATTATGCACCCTAACAGTGATCTGAATTATTGTGCTAGATCCCTCTCCAAGAAATGTTTGTTTGTTTTTTTGTCTGTGGCAGCTTCGCTGGATTTACAGGAAAAGAATTTCCTTCTAGGCTCCGTAACAACAGCTATTTGTAATGTTCTAAATAATTCATGTGGAAACCAGCAGGGGGAATAAACCACTAAAACAAGTGTTGCTGGTAGATGCTGGCATAGGAGCAGCATAATTCTTAGAGATGAATTTGCTGCTTTGGATACGCTGGCAATTCAGCAATCAACCAAGGAACCGCATGAAAAAGAATGAGGGCCACAGTAATGCAGTTTGTCCTGCCATTATAAAGCTTTCAGAGCAATCTTATGTGTTTCTCTCAGGAGCAGCGCTAAAGTCCTTCTAAATCTTTACTGTACAATGCTAATGAATAGAATATTAACCTCTGTACTTTCTGGATTTTTCAAAATTCAGTAGACACCATGATGCAAAGGGAGTTTTAAGTCTGACAAGGATGCCTGCTTGCAACTCCCAGTAGGGTTAAAAGGAGTTTCATTCATCACCCCACTGTTGCTGAGAGCCAGCCTTGGTGACACAGAGGATGGCAATTATGTCCTAAAAATGCAAACATTAAAAACTCCAGCATTGCAAACCTCTGACCCTGAAGCTTTGCCAAGGAAATAGTGGAAAATGTAACAAAGTGCATTAGAGAGTCAGGTTAGACTCCTAACCTAAATGGGCTCCATTTAGCCCAGTTTCCTGTACCCGAAAAAGTCTAAGAGCAAACACAGTTCAATAACAGACTGGGGTCTGGGTGAACAGGAGCACCGACTGTAGATGGTGCTCACACCCCTCCTGATCATTTAGGGCCAAACTAGCTAATGGCCACTTTTGTCTCCCTGGGAATGCCTAGAACAGGCATCCCCAAACTTCGGCCCTCCAGATGTTTTGGACTACACTCCCATCATCCCTGACCACTGGTCCTGTTACCTAGGGATCATGGGAGTTGTAGGCCAAAACATCTGGAGGGCCGCAGTTTGGGGATGCCTGGCCTAGAAGGTGCTCTCTCAGACCTTAAATTTAGGTACAATGAACATGTTGTAGGGAGGGTCTGGGGTCACAGTGGAGGTGCCACCCCCAATCTACACATGCTCCTTTAAAGACCTTCAAATGAATGTCCATGGTTTGGGGCCTCTTTCCTACTACCTTTCCTACCTCTTTTCTCCTAGGACCCTGGCCACATAGCCCTGTCCTTGATGACTGCTTGTGAGCTCCCGCTGGTGTGCAAAACGACAGAGGGCGTTGCACAGATTGTTCCAGAACTTGCACTGGCTTCCTGCTGCCTTCTGGGCAAAACTGAAGGTCATCTTTTTGAAATGTAAAATGACTTGGATATTATTTACCTCGCGGGAACAGTATTAGGTATGTTGACTCAGAAGTAGGTCCCACCACATTCCATGGGACTTACTCCCAGCAAGGGTTTTTGAAGCCTTAGCCTGCCTACGGTACTCATGTTCTTTAAGTTCAACCAGGAACATCTATAGCGCCTGAAAATTCTGGACCATAGCATAAGCACATATAGGGGGACATTCAGCCACATTTTATTCACAGTAGACCCACTGACCTTAGTTAGGTCCATTGATTTCATTGTCCGGATTCAACTAACAAGTGCCGCCACTAGCAGAAGCCAACCCAAAGAATCCTGCTAGTGCAAGGGGGCTTTCCCCCACACTCCTCCCCATGCACCCCCCAAAATTGGCTTGGGCAGGGGTTGGGAGAACCATATACAGAGCAGTGCACCAGCAGAGGAGAGGGGGGATTGTTCCACCTGGCAAGCTAAAAGGCTTGGGTTGGCAGAGTGACTGCTGTTGTAACCAGTGCTTTTTCCCTCAAAAAATGTTTAGGGGTATCTCTCATTTTCCTACTCATATTGAAATACTGCCCCTCAATGTGGCCAAACTTTGATTCACAAAATGTTTAGGGGTATTCATTCCCCCAGAAAAAAAGCAGTGGCTATATCACTACGTTGAATTCCTCACAATGGATCTACTCCGAGTAAAAATGTAACTGAATACCACCCATAGAAATATTTATCAATGCTTTTTATTACTACAGAGGAACTCCTGTCCTTTGCTTACTTACCAAAGTCAGAGTCATTTTTAGAAGCACTGTAAAGACTCCCTTGTCTGAGTTGGCATTTGAGGGCCAGCCAAAGAGCATGTGACAATTTTAATTAATTTTATTTATATTGTGTTGTTACTTGCTACAAGCTGTGCATTATGGATGCATTAGAAACTTAAACAGAGAAATAAAATAAGATTCCAACTCCTTGCAGCCTAGTGATTTGGGACAGAATTGCCAGAATGCAGGTTGGAGGTATCTTTGCCCATCCATTTCCTGTTAATTTGGCTACTCACTTTCAAAATCCCGCAACAATAACAAAAATAAAGCTCTTGATCAGTGCCCTCCTTTGTTGTGATGCCCACAAAATAATTATACAGTTTTCTAACGGCTAAAGGATGAACAGGCTCCCTCTCTATTTGTGCGCAAACACAATAATGACATGATTAGTTGTGTGAGACATGAATGGGGATGCAAATATGAAAGCACATTGGAATCTGCTCCCTATTTAAAGCAACAAAGTGCAGAATTACTGCATTCGCAGTTGGGTGTGCCCTTGGATGTGCATCTGAGAGTGTGATGGAATTATGTTCATTGTTCTCTATCCAACAAGTGATAATGATCCATAATACTGTTTATACATCCTTAAATTGCATTTCTTTAGGTGGATGGGGCCAAACAGTATATCATCCATCCTAATCCAAGCCATTAAAAATTGATATCTTTTCCCCCAAAAAACCAAACCCTGTAATAAGAATAAAGCATGAAATTGGAAAATATCCTAATTGCTTAAACAGTTATTTCTGCAAGCCAAGAATTCCTACTTCCTACTTTCCACCCACTCCCCAACAAACCCACATCTTTAAAAGCTAGGCTGCGAGTTTTATTGGTGTTTCGATTAGGACTAGTCTTTGACATTTTCTGCAATAACAGCCCATAATGGGTATGCAATCCATAAAACAGAAATTACCCCCTGCTGCTGCCGCCGCCGCCGCCGCCAAATCAAAATCTACTTTGGAATTGGGGAATCATTCATTTTTGGAAATTTCCCCCCGCAACAAACTAAATTCTGGGAATTACATTACATCATTGCATAACTCTGTTGGGGCAATATTCTACACACCATGGCTAGAAAGCAGTTCTAACCTAAAGCAGCCACAAAGGAAGGGAGTGGAGAGGTCATTTGAGGCTAGTTCCAGGCACTTCTTGATTATTATGCAACAGTGATGAGTTATTCCAGTAGAGAGAAATGCTTACATTGGCTGGGAACATTCCTGGAGATTACACACTCTGCGAATGGGCTTTGGTTTCTGGATGGAGTCACAGTAACTGCGATGAACCATCTTGTGGTCAGTCTTCCTCCGACAACCATATTTTGTAAACTGATGACCTTAGGAAAGAGACTTTCTGTTATCTTCAGCATTCCACACAACTCAGAATGCCCTGAAGCCTGCTATGAGACCTATTAAGCGAGGGGTAAAATGCGAGTTTCTCTGTTTTGCAGGGAGGCCTGATTCAGATGCTTATTTACCACCCTCAGAGATCACCTGGCTGGAATCCTGTGGACAAACCAATGTTATGTACTCTATTGGTCTGTTTCACTTCCTGCATCAGTTCATACAACCAGCATTTTCATGTAACCCCAAGCCTAACGGCAGCTTCTAGAGCTCCCACGCACAATCCTGGGGGGAGTGGGGGGGGGACAAAGTGTCTGAACTGTGCCAGAGATCCCACACTTACAAAGATGTGGGATCTTCCAGTGTACTTGCTACCTTCTACCTGGCATGTGGTAAAACATTACGGTTGGGTAGAGTTAGGGCTGGCCCAATACATTTTGGCACCTGAGGTGAATTACAAAATGCTGCCCCACCCCCAAGGGGAAAATAGGGGAGTGAAGATCACATTGCAGCTGCTGCTGGCACCTCAAAAAAAGGCAATGTATTGCTTGAAGGGCGGATCTGCTGCCCCTGTGGATCCTGCTGCCTGAGGCAGCTGCTTCCCCTTTCCTAATAGATGGGGCAGCCCTGGTAAAAGTGGAATGAGAGAGCTTGAGGCAGGTCCTAAATTGCACAACAGATAGAATTTTGAGAGCCAGGAAATGAATGAACAGGCCCTGATTTAGATGTATACATCTTCCAGAAGCAGGTAGCAGAACCCACTAGCAGTTATCCATGGCTCAATCTTCTATGGGCTACAATGCACATTCTCTTCTGAAATGCTTATACATTAAAACATGTTGCCAGCACCCATTCATTTATATTCTCTCAGTTACTGAATGGAGCTGTCCTCATGCATTCAACCTGCTATCTGCTTTCTAAATGTGCAATACACTATGAATAATGAGCAGCAATAAATAGCCTGTCTAGAGAATGTTTCTAGACCTGCATTTTCATGCTATTCATTCATTTACCCACCCATTAAGTCACAACTGAGGACGTTCAGGTACATTTACTCTTTGATTTAGTTTACATGTACAAATTTGTTATTAGTGACTCAATCGCTAATGGGTGGATAATTCATTACAGGTATCACCTCAAACATGGGGCTTTTCAGTGAAGGCCTTTCCTATGTTCTGCTGTTGATTTACACCTGCATGTCTGAACACAAATAATTACATAGTACAATCCTATGCATGTATACCTGGAAAACAGTCCTATTGAGTTCAGTGGGACTTTCTTCCAGGTAAGTGTGCATAGGACTGCCCCCTAAGTAACCCTCAGAAAGCTATGCATATTCATCAGTTTAGCACCCTTTATTTACCTCCTCCACAGGGTTTTGAGCACTGTGACCACTTTTTCAAAGCCCACTCAAATGTTACTGAATCTTCCAAAACATTGTTGTTGTCAACATTCAAAGAGTCTTCATGGATCATGTACTTGTATGTCAATGTAATCTTGACGTTACCATGAGGAATTGCCTGGTCAGACAAATAAGGCATACATTTTCAGCAAGGTCATTTGGAATATCACAGAGGCATTTTGAAAACAGATGAAAAGCATGAAAAGTAGGGCAGGTTTTTTCCCCCTTGTTTAAATTTAAGCTTCAGAACACATTTTTGAGATAGAGGGCAACTTTTCTCCCAGTCCAGGTGTGGGATTGGCCTTCAGGGTCCTGTATTCTTATGATATATACTACTTTTAATGACAACACTCATGTCTCTCTTTCTCATAGAATTTGCAAGTAGGGCTTACTACAAAGATGGGCAGGATTAGGACCAAGAGACTGTCCACTACTGTTCCTTGTGGGGAGACACTCAAAACTGTAGAGCCAGGGTAGCCAGTGGGGTGCCTTCCAGATGTTGGATCACAACTCCAAATACCTTTGGCCTTGCTGCCTTGGCCTGATGGAAGCTGTAGCCCAACAACATCCAAAAGGCACCACATCGGCTACCACAGCTGTAGAGAATTTGTTTATTTACTGCGGGTACAATTAAACAATTTAAAAGTAAATGCAATAACAACAACACCCACCCACACACCCAAATTAAAGACAGCTTGGGGAAATAAAAGATTGTTTCCTGGCACTAAAAGGACAATGAGGTAGGTACAAGGCAAACCTCTTGGAGTAGAGAAAGAAGAGGAGGAATTGTCCTTCCAGGTCTTAATATAGTTCCACGGCTTGTCTGTTTTTTTGGGACATCTACATCTGAAACCCCTACACACAGATGTAGCAATATATAAAGTTGTTACCATTAAATATGTCCTTGATTCTTAAAACAGATGTCCTAACAGATGCAATCCATAAAATACTGTACGTATGACTCAGTCTAATCTAGACACTCTCATCTTCAAGTTACTTACCAGAACGGTGATTCCATTACGTAAGGGGCCCATAGTTTGCACCATTTCCCTATCCTCATCGTTCCGATACTCCCATTCCACGCCCATGTTGACAAACACTTTGGAGTCTGGCACGTAGTTCTCTTCGTTCAAAATAAATTTCCCTGTTTCTCGGTTCTTGATGGCTAGAAATAACAGGACAAATATAACATCTTCTAGAGACTTCAGTTCACTCTCTCTTTCTCTGCCCTCCCTCTTTTTCTGAGACTGGAAGTCTTCAGGAAGAGGTCTGTCTGCTTGCTTTATTTATTAGATGCATTTAGAGAACTTATATACTGCCTTTCACAAAAAAAGAGAAGATCCCAATGTGGTTTATATAAAAATGAAAGTAAAAATGTAAAGGACAATTGCCATAAAAGCAAAAGAGAACAAAAACACCTAATAAGACAGCAGACTAGGATCTAAAAACTCCCTAAAAGGGGGGGGCAGGGGCGCTTTGCCAAAAGGACAACAGAGCAGGTGCCAAGCAGGCCTCTTTAGGGAGAGGACTCCGCAACCAAAAATGCCCTTTCTCTGATGACCATCCCCCCTCATCTTGGATGATGGGTGGATCCAAGGAAGAACACTGTCAGGTGATCTCAGCATCTGTTGGTTGATATGGAGCTAACCTTCCTTTAGGTACCCAGGGACCCAAGTTGCCTGCAAGGCAAACCCTGTCCACCATTTCATCTGTAGGTGGTGCTATCTTGACTGACCAGAAGGAAAATGTAGAGATTGTACTCCACCCCAAACTCCAAGCAGTGCAAGATTCCAGGGTTCTGGGCACTTACCCAGGGTATGTGTTTCCTTTGTAAGGTGGCGTCTTTATGATATATGGCTTATTTACACATACTATAGACAACCTGAGCCTACGATGGAGGGGTTCAGAGCATTATCACCCCATAGTCACAGCCTTGGATTCCAACAAAAAACAGGCATAGCTCTGTCTCCCAGCTGCCCAGCCTGCAACCTGCCAGCTTCTAGCTCGCATAAACCTTTGGGTATAGGGCGGTAAACAACAACAACAACAACAACAACTCTACTCTCAAATTTGGACTTTATCTTTCTAACTACCAGGAGTTGAGGAAGGGGCCCCAGAGCCAGGAATTCAATCCTTGCTGGATCCAGAAATTAGAAGGGTTTCAGGCATACAGCCTACTTCGCCCTCTCCTTATAAGGATCTGAGTCTCAGCAAAGTTCACCACAAGGAGCTGCTGCTGCTGTTCTGTATGGTGTGCAGAGATGGAGACGCCGCCTCCCCAACATTTGAAGGAAAATATGTTGGCACTGCAGACTCGACAGGGAGTGACTCTGTCATCAGGCAACAGACACTGCTGACTCTCACACCCTGTCACAGCCCTCTCCCTTGGAAGGAAGCCCTCAGTGCAGCCAGCTGTTTTATCTAAGAGTTGATAAATTGTTTGGGGCTGAGCCTATGTTATGCCATTCATTTGATTTTGCATTGCAGACCTGGAATTGGAGAACCAGCTGGACTTATCTGATAACAGAGCTGTGAAGAAAGACATTCACAAGGAACAACTGGCGTCTATTGTGAATTCTGTTCTAGCAGACCAAAACAAATACTCGTCCTGCCTCTTCATCCCCAGTATCTTTTCAGCTACCTGGTCTTTTTCATCTGCTTCAATGGTGTCTTACATCAGCTCTGAGATGAAAAACAGAGCTAATCATGCATTATGTTTCCAGATCAAGCAGATGAATTTCTGTTAGCATTGCCCTGCCTGTTGCATT
Source organism: Zootoca vivipara (assembly GCF_963506605.1). Taxonomy (NCBI): domain Eukaryota; kingdom Metazoa; phylum Chordata; class Lepidosauria; order Squamata; family Lacertidae; genus Zootoca; species Zootoca vivipara. Next base: position 64,863,978 of record NC_083277.1, on the reverse strand, counting down.
ACAAGTCTCCTGCCCCTATCCCTTTGGATCCCTGCCCTAGAATCTTGTTTTCTTCACGAAGTAACAAGATAAGAATGCCACAGAGTATGTGTAGTGATTTTCACTATATAATACACACACATATTGGGGCTTTAGTGTGTTTGGAAACAAACCCACCTGTTCTTTGCTGGTTTGTGGGGGTCCCTCTATAATTAGAAAGTGGTTTAGAAAATTCACTCTGCACCGGCTCAGGGGCACCATCTCTTTACTGAGAAATATACCATGTTAGTCATTCTCAAAGTAGAACATATTTATTATTATTATTATTACAGTGGTGCCTCGCTAGACGAATTTAATTCATTCCACGGGTCTTTTCTTATAACGAAAAATTCGTCTAGTGAATCCCATAGGAATGCATTGAATATTTTTTTTATTTTTTTGCCCATAGGAACGCATTAATTGAATTTCAATGCATTCCTATGGGAAACCGCAATTCGCTAGACGCATTTTTCATAAAACGAATTTGTCTAGCGAGGCAACCTCCGTTTGAAAAATCCTTTCGTTAAGTGGAAATTTCGTTAAGCAGGGCATTCGTTAAGGAGGCACCACTGTAGTATTATTATTATTGTTATTGTTATCATTACTACTACTACTACTACTACTACAGTGGGTCTACTCTGAGTCTGACTAACAATTTATTACACTCAGAGCTTTTCCACACTAGAGTTCAGTGTATGTTTGTAGCTGTTGGCATTCCCATTTAGTTTGTGTAGTGCACACAATGTTATACTTGAATAACACCAATCTTGATGTTTCCCTTCTATAAATTCAGGTTTCAACAACATGGGGATAATCAAATAAGTTGAGAGAAATTGGGCTCCAAACCTCTCCACCTGGATGTTTCGCTGCTTTTTGGGGGTGTGGATCCATCATCCCTCTGCTACACCTCTTTCCACACCCACTGCTTCCTCAGTGCTTCCATTTCTTTTCAGGTGGAGTGTGTAACTATTTCAGCTACACACCTGAATGGAGCTTAGTCCTATGTATAATTCCTTTGATCCCTCATAAAAAAAAATTTGCAGTGCAATTTTACATGTGTCTACTCAGAACTAAGCCCCATAGTGGTAAATCTATATAAGATTGCAATCTGAAAATTTCACACATAGGAAACAAACAAACAAATGCACAGGACTACCCAACACCATCACTGAGAAGGTCTTATACTGGATGAGAAACTGAAACTGAATCAGCAAGACACGCCAACACATGCTGTTCTAGGTAAATGTTTGTGTTGCACAGCTCCATGTGCTTTCAGATGCTCAGTTTGTGCCTGGGTGGGCTTCCCTACTGACTTCAAAAAAGGGAGCAGTTTTCCATATGCACCCCATTTAAGGATATATCCCTGTGCTTGAATTTGGATCAATGGCTTAACGTTGCAAGAAGGTAACTTCTGGCCTGAGAGGTGTTTGACGGCTCCCTGTTTTAGCTTCCCCAGGTAGATGGCAAAAACAAGAGGTTAATGACTTCCTGGTTATAAGCTCTACACGGCTAGCAGACTGCAAATGGGTTACATGTGTGCAGGCTGAAACTGCGTATGCTGTATCTGAGTTTTATTAATCTTCAGAAAGAACTTAGCAAATGGAATCAATTACCTAAGGAAATCGCTTCGGCTGAATCAGCTGGCTGAGATGTTAAGTACAGCAAATCATTCCTCTGTGAAGGTGACTGGATTAGATGAGGCCCCTTTGAACTTGAGGGGTCTACTGTCTCATTCTATCTCTTTTCTGCACTTCAAATGTTGCTGCAGCCTTTACTACTGAACCTTGCTACAGCCAAATTTCCTGGCCAATCTCTAAAAATAATTAAGTCTCCTTTCATCTTCCTTCCTACTTTGACTGTCAAAATCATAATTCCAAATGCGGCAGTTTCATACACTCGTTGCCTTGCCTTCTCTGTTGCTCTGGGGGGCGGGGGGGGGGAACCAACCCTCATGTCTCTTGCGATCGTTTCCTAAAGTGCTGTCAGGGTCGATACCAGGCTTTAAAAGCCGAAGGTTTATATATTGCCTGTGCTTCATCAGAAACAGTTTGCCGAGCATAAGGAATAGGTTTGTACAAAGAATGCTATGAGTCCCATGAGGCTCTACGGAACATCAGTGCAGGGGAAGCATTTACTAAAGTAAAACTTGGGGGGGGAGGGGTGATTCATGGCAGTTACGAGGCTATTTGTTTTGAATCCACTTCTAATTAATAACACTCTGCAAGACATTGTCTATTATTGATCCGCTGAATTGGAAGCAGAGGATTTCAATTACTGTTTAAGCTTTGTGATTGATTGAGCATCCTTGCGATGGATGGCTCTGAATCTGAAACGGAATGCACCAGGATGCTATAAAGGCACATGCAAAAGCAGAACCAGTGAGCCCATTGACGAGGAAGCACATTCCCTGTAACAAATGAATATGGAAACTGCATGCAGGGGCGGAGGAAGGGGGTGGGGTGCGGGCCACCCCGGGGGTCATCACTGAGGGGGTGTGTGACAAAATGTAAATAAACCATATATCCTAAAGACACCACAGTCTCCACTGCCCCTCATTCCAAGGAAACCAAACCCTGCATAACTGCCTGGAACCTCTGGAATCTCAAACCGCTTGGAGATTGGGGTGGTATTCAGCAATATCATTGTTATAACATTAGTTTTCTCATAAGGAGAAATTCTTCTCTTTCACATTGTCAGTAAAAGCAAATGTACAGAAAAAGATGGTGATAGAACAATGCTGATAATGTAACACTCACCAAGATTATGAATGGAGGCATCCGATTCTTGTATTAGCAAGTGCCGCGCACCTGCTGGGATTTCAAACATCTTGATGTAACCTGTAGGGACACATTAAACCAGTGCAGGTTGTTAATATTATAGAGAAAGGAAAAGAAGACTAGATTGCTGAGCCATCCTTTGGGGGGGCAAGGTCCCTCAGGCTCCACCCCAGCTGGCACCCCTGTTGTTGACTATGTGTTTTATGAGATTTTATGACACGGATTAGTATTCTAAAGTATCAAAAGCCTTTTTGTAGATAATTTCCTCAAAAATGAAAGCATATGTATATATCTGAGGTAAAACAAATGCATTTAAATTCATTTAAACAAACAAACAAACAAACAAACAAAGTATATTTAAATTGCCCATTGGCTGACTTGAAAACTAAGCAGATCAAAGCCTAGAAAGGTGAATACAGACATGCACAAATGTGGCCCCATAGAAGGTGTTTAGACCAAGAAGGAAGAACAACCCCGCCTCTACTTACCTGGAAGTAAGGCCCACTGAGTAGACATATCTAGGATTTAACTATAAGCCCCCAACCCATTGAGCCTTTTAAAGTCCACAAATGGGTACACACACACACACACACACACACACACACCATAGGCCCTATTGGTAAAGGCCATAGTACTTCCAGGAAAGCACCCCTGCTGTTCTGCACCAGAAGCTGTTCAAACACAATGCTTTGTTGCACCACCGGAAAAGAGATGTTAAAAACAAAGTTACTATGTCCTTCTGAAATCTTCTTGCATGCTTCTCTGGGGCAGGAGCGCTATACTGAAAACGGACTGACCTTGCTTCTTTGGTGCCCTGGAGAATGTGCCTTTCACCACTTTGCAATGGGCATTGTCTCCACCACACACGCCACACTTGTCCTCTTGCTTTGACGAGCCAATCACCTTGTCACAGCCAACTTTCTGCAAAGAATGAAAAGCAATTACTCCTGCTTGTAAGAGCCTGCATTTTCCTCTGGGTTTTCTTTTCACCAGACAAAGATATAATAAACAGCACATTTGTCTCTTCCTAAAAGGGCACACTGATATCCGCATGAGTTTTTATAATGACATTTCACCCTGATAAATTGGTTTCTAGCTGCTTGCTTAACTGAACTCTGATATTATTTCATTATCAAAGGATTTCAAATACATGTTGCTATTCAGGATTTGAGCATATTGCAGGCATTTAATCCAATTCACATAAATATTTGGCAATTCATGCTCAGAAAATAACACTGAAGACCACAGTACACATTTCTCTCCCCCCACATGAAGAAATGGTACTCCAGAAATGAATGAGGCCTCTAGTCATACACTATGGCAAAGAGGCCCAGTACAAAGACCTCCAGGCAACAGGCAACAGAATGTTTTGGTGTTTCTTTCCCAATAGCTAAGGGGAGATTAAGAAGCCATATGGAGGTCTAGTAGATGGATAGAGAAGCTAATAAAATCTTGCATGTCTGTAACATTCTCATGCACTTTTGACTGTGGCTTGCAACCACTGTGTTTTCCTGAACAGAAACCAATTTAGTTGTATGCTCAAGAGCCTTCTCAAATTAGATATTGAATTCACTTTGCAAAGGTACTAGGCATGGCTTTGCAAAGGTACTTAGGCAGGTTCTTAGCCTAAGTCCAAACCCAACTCCATCCTGCTTAGGCAGGTAACATTTCAGCGACTCTAGTAAAACAATGAACCATGGCAGGATTGATTTTTAGTAAACTTCAGTGACGACTACTTGTAGATCCGTCATGGATAAAAGCGTCCCATTGAAATGTTAATATTATACTCATTCTTGCAAATAAGAAACTGGAAAAAGGAATTGATGCCACCACTTACTAGGCACTCCCCTCGCACACAGATACTATGAGAATCCTTATATGAGCACCGTGTCCCATCATGCACCAGTCTTTTCATATACACAACATCATTAGTTTCCTTGGACTCACAGTAGAGATGGCACCTTTCTTTGGCTACAAAGGGAAAAGAGTCCTGTGATTTATCTCTTCAACTGATGGTTCTTATCTAATCAGACTGCAGAAGGCAATTCAGTTAAAATCATGATCTTTGAATAAAAATGTGCAAAGATTCCAATCAACCCACTAGCAGTAGAATTTAGATCCATGTAGAAGGAAGGGTTCCCACTAAGTTCAGCAGAAGTGGACCACACTCAAGATCATAAATATGTGTACTGTATGGCTGTTTATAGGGTACCTGATCAATTTGCAAACCCACTAAAGCAAATTTATATCCACTTTTCTGGCATGCCATTGTAGTAGTGTATGCTTATGCATACTTTATATACAAAATTCAAAGTAGGTGCCAAGTAATGTATGAACACAGGAGTTGACGATGTACCCACCTCTCCAAATGAAGCTGAGACTTTTGGCAGAATAACCAATGGGTGGTAATATTTTCTATATACAGTACTTCAAATATGGCAGACTGGAACCAAGGCCATTAACAAAGCAATAACACGGAGGAGGAGGAGGAGGAGGAGGAGGAGGAGGAGGAGGAGGAGGAGGAGGAGGAGTGATGTACTAACCATCACTATGCTCATATGCAAGCCAATGGTGCTTCTTGTTCTGATATTCAAAATAAGGATCCCACTGTTTGCATTGCTCCTCTCTGAAATCTTCATTATCTTTAGGACAGTCATTAGTGCTGCAAAGCTGGAACTCATAGCTTGGTCCAAAACATGTACGACCTCCATTAGCTGGGCTAGGAATAAGAGCAAAACCAGATTAATAAGTAATATCATGTCAGCGACACTTATTAAATTATCTTATTACTAATGAATTTATATTTGGAGCCTGAGAGATCAACTGCAGGAGTAGACTGGTTCCTTCCACTGAAATTAACAGAGACAACTCTACAAAAGCAAGCTACGTGTAGAGATCTTGAATCACAACAGTGTTGAAATCAATGGGACCTATATATACATCTTGTCCCATAGATTTCAGTGGCAGTAAAAAAAATACTTAGGGTGGAATTCAGCATCACACTCTTCCAATTGTTCCATCTGCACAAGCATTGCAAGACTTCCCCTCCCCTGTAAGCTGTTTTGGGGGTTCTCCTCACACACATCCCAAGCAAAGGGTCATGTCAGGGAATGTGAGTGGGAAACGCCCTGTTGTGCAAGCAGAAGTCCTTGCACAGTGCTTCTGCTGCTGGTGCTGGATAGGTAAATGCCACCCTTAATCTCTTCTCTTCTCTTCTCCTCTCTTCTCCTCTCTTCTCCTTCCTTGGTAGTGTGACCAAATACCAGGAAAAGCTTTCACTTAATGGCTTCAGTCCAACAAGTACCTAACCCTGCATGCACATAACCACAGTTTGTACTTTTCTTTTTACACCAGCAATGGCGACAAACTGCATTTGTGTCAGACGGCAGAGGAACCAACCCCCATGGCAGGTTGCCAGGAACGGACAAGACAAGGAAAAGACCTTACCATCTGCTTTTATTCAATATTCACATAGAGAGCCTTGGGAATGCAGCCTCTCAGAATAATGGCATTGCCCCCAAGTCAATCTCCATCCCCTCTGTCTCTCCCACTTCCTCATGAGTCATCATTACGGGCGCTGAAAAGTGCCCTCTGCCTTTGAGCTCTTTACTCTCCTACTTTCAAGGCCTGCCATGTTCTGGGAGGGGGGGTCTGGAATGCTTTCTAAAGACACCGAGTCCGTCAGCTTTCGCTCCCCTGGTCCTTATTCTTCCTCCTCCTCCTCTCCCATTATTCCCCAGCTTTCCCCCTTATCTGCCTCTGAGCTGAGACCTCCCTCAAACCAGTTATAATTCTGAACTGTCTTCTTCTCTTGAGCTGGCCTGTGACCGTAAATAAAATTAAATTGAAGTCTTCTTCTCTGGAAGGGTCAGGCAGGTCTCCACCATTCCTCCTCTGCCCAGTCCCTGACAATTTGTAATCCTATTCCAGCTATTTTATGTGTGGGTACAGACTGCCTCTTTGAGCAACAGCCAAAAAAAGGCAAGCTATGGCTGTGTGTATAGCAGGAGAACCCTGCATGAGGGCCATGGTGAATTCCTAAACCAGTATACAGTCAATGGTCTGCATTATTTCACCCACCTGAGGATGAAACATAGTCTCAAGCAATTATTTCTGTGCTTTTCTGATAGTAATTTAACAGTGTCTCTCTCACAAATGTTTATTAGTCTTTGGCAGAGGTGGCAAGCATTGTAGGGCAGTTCTGCACCGCCGTGGTCCCAACAACAAAATTGCTGCCACTTACTGCGCTTGACTCCCCAGTGTGGCTGCACTGCCCACACCTCACTTCTGCCCATTCTGATAAGGGCCACAGGTGTTGCTGTTGGGAGAGCGACAACATAGGAAGCCATCCCCACCCCATGCCACCTGCTCCTGGTCTTCAGCTTGCTTAGGTCCAACTTACTGTGGGTTGTCACATTGCCGTGTTCTGAATTTCACTCCCGTTCCACAGGTTCGAGAACAGGAACCAAATTTACTCCATGCCCCCCAGTTTCCATCTTGCTTCAAGATATCTGGAGTCAACCAGATACAGTGACCTTTAAAACAATGCTAAAAAGAGAAAAGCATACGTGGATGCATATTTTCACAATGAGTCACACTGCATAGCAAAGTTGTCTTAGTTTTTGGACACAGACTGAAAGCTCCTCAGTCTACATACTATTGCGAACACTGGGAAATGATGCAATATCCCCATTCACAGCTTTAGAATAAATGATTCTCTACCTGCCTAGAAGAAATGATAGGCTTCTCACACATGCATGTAACTCACTGGGCAAAACACCACTCAGCTATACATGTGAACAGTTTCAACTGAAAAATACTGGGGCAGATTGGATGATTCTTCTTGCCCAAACTGGCCCATGGAATGGAGAACACACCTGCTTTCCCCAAATATACATGACCTATCTGTCCTTCCTCTGATGCCCTCTCACATCCACAGAGAGATTGCAAGTTTCAATACAGCCTAGGAGGTGCAAGTTTGGGCACACATGCCTGGCCATGTTGCTTCCTCTGTGTGGGGGACACTGCAGGAGGGGCAGATATGCCAGAAAGGGGGGCAGGTGAGTTCATCCTACAATCCACACAATGGGCTAGATCAGTGGAATAGTATCAATCTGCCCCATTATATTTGAGGTGATGAAAAGCAATACCAGGTACTAGATTTCTGATGAATCCTTTACACCAATGTTATGTCAGCTTCTTCTACCCCCGTCGTCAGGCTCAGTATGCCCCTGAATGTCAGTGGCATGGGAAACCACAAGTGGGGAAAGTGCTATTGCCCTCAGGTCCCCTTCACTTGGTTCCAACAGGCACCTGACTGGCCACTGTGAGAACAAGATCTTGGCTTCAATGGGCCATTGGCCTGACCCAGCAGGGCTCTTGTTATGTTCCAGCTGAAGCAATAATATCACCAAAATTCATTTGGATTTTAATTTAATTCATGGCACTGTATGTTTCAAGAAGTAAAATTTAGGCTTCCTCTTCCAAAGTTGCTTGGCTATGATTTCTTCTGAACAATATAACTGCAGTGGTGAGAAAAAGATTGTACACAACAACAAGAGAGAAAATGTTTTCTTTCCCCAGTTTACATGAACCTGCAGTGGAACCTTTAGTATTTCTTATATTTCATAGCCCTTTGGGCATTCACAGGACATTATAGCTAATAATTATTATGACACCTCTGAGACGTATTTGTAAACAAGCTGTGGTAGGTTTTTTTTTAATACAATGCAAGTTTAACAGTCCTTCAAAATAAAAATGGAGCACAAAAAAATCCTTCATTCTAATGTTATCTATAAACAATGTCTACTATTTCATCCTATGAAGAGGAATAAACGGGGGGGGGGGGAGTGCTAACCCAAATCATTCTGATTTCAGTTACTGACAAACGGATCACTAAGGGAGACTTTTAAAAAGGCTCCTACTTTCCAACACTTGTGGAAAGTGGTGGGCGAGCATGATCATTCTCACATTCTTATACCTTGTCCTAGTTTGCCTCCTGGTCCCACAGACTGGCACCCATTGGATATCAATGCAAGTCATCATAGAAGTTAACCTAGATTTGGAAGGAACCCTGGGAATCATCTGCACCAAACCCCCGCAATGCAGGAATATGCAGCTGTCCCTTACGGGGGGGTTGAACCTGCAACCTTGGCGTTGTTAGCACCACACTCGAACCAACTGAGCTATGCAGCTACCAAGCCTTAAACTTTGCAAAAGCCTAGGAAATGTCTGCCCACATAATTTTCATGCCGTACAATGCAAAACAAATGAAACGGGGACGTTATTTTACACAGTGTTTAATTTACTTCAAAGTTCTTACTTGAAAGAACTTATCAATAGATATTGCAAGTGGGAGCATGCAACGGCCCAGCAAAAGGCTAGAGAGGATCACAGTTTTAGATGGTTGTGTTTCCAATTATAGGAAGCTAGAAACTCTAAGCTAGAAACCCCACCACAGAATTGGAAATATTTTCAATGCAATACTGTTGCCTTATGCTGATCTACAATTCCAGTTCAAAACTGATAGAGGAGTGGACTTGCCTGAAGGAATACATGAAAAAAACATTGTTCTGGTATAAATATGCAATGAATGAAATTTATAGAGTAAAAGACTAAAAATGAAACAGGTATAAAATGTGAGACAGTTAAAAATAATATTGATAACACAGCGAAAAGAGGAAAAGAAATAAAGGAAGTCACACATGGGTGGAAGGAAGTCAAGACTTATATTTTTTATGTTATGTTTATTTTGTAATTTAAGTTCATACTTCTTATGGTTAAGGGGACGCGGGTGGCGCTGTGGGTTAAACCACAGAGCCTAGGGCTTGCCAATCAGAAGATTGGCGGTTCAAATCCCCGTGACGGGGTGAGCTCCCGTTGCTTGGTCCCTGCTCCTGCCCACCTAGCAGTTTGAAAGCACGTCAAAGTGCAAGTAGATAAATAGGTACCACTCCAAGCGGGAAGGTAAACGGCCTTTCCGTGCGCTGATCTGGTTCACCAGAAGCGGCTTTGTCATGGTGGCCACATGACCTGGAAGCTGTACACCGGCTCCTGCGGCCAGTAAAGCGAGATGAGCACCGCAACCCCAGAGTCGGTCACGACTGGACCTAATGCTCAGGGGTCCCTTTACCTTTACCTTCTTTTGGTCAATGTATGTTTAATTGTTTTCTTCTGTAGGAATTAAGGAGTTGTGTATAATAAGTTCATTTTGTGTTTTGTTTTGTTTTGTGTTTGTGAGTATTGCATTTACCAATAATAATAAAAAAATACAATTCCAGTTCATGGGTCTTAATGGTTCCTGTCAGCATGGGGAGCTGGGCATGCACATGACAGACAGATGGCCAGAGCAACAAGTGCTCACTTGCTCTTCCTAGTAATGAACTCCACAACAAATGTTATCCAGCTTAACCAGCCTTCAGATTTAGGCATTTGGCAGGCACTGTATGCAAAGCATATGGCTAAACACCCACTGCCAACGAAAACAAAGGAAAAAGGTTTATAAAGTAAAATCTCCCTTAAGCATAAAATGGTGACTAGTGTAACAGAGAAATAGTGGGAATGCTGCCAAATATTAACCCGTAAAGGGAGAGAAAGGCTACGGTTGGTAGAACTGTGACAATGAAAAAACTGTCTGTGACATGAGGGGTCAGTAATTGATTAAAAAAAAAGAGGGAGGCACAGGGTGTTCAGAGTAGCCCTTCAGTGTTCCAGTAAGATATTCCAGGTCAAAATATAATTAAGTGGAAGCTGTATCTCACGTTGGAATCGTTTTTTAAAATACTAATATTTGGTTTCCCAGGAGATGTTCACACAAGATCCATTGCCAATTCACACAACGTTATTTCCAGAAATGAGATAACTTCTTTTGGTCACCCCCAAGACTTGAAAGATGAAGAAACATCTTGTGGGAATGTTTCCTGCATACTGTTTACTCCCTCGATTTTCTTGTGATCCGGAACGGAGATTGCCAGTGTCAATGAGAGAAATTCCAATGATCAACCAGTTCCAGAAGTATCGAGTCATGGGAGTCGATGAAAGGAGTAACCCAGGATTTGAAATTAGAAGGAGGAGGGGAACCATGGGGAAGGCATATGCTGATAGAAACAAATTTGGTTCTTAGTGGCTGACCATTATAAGAGACACGGTAAGCAGACACAATGATTCTAAGAACCATATTATTATTATTATTATTATTATTATTATTATTATTATTATTATTACTAGTCTCATAGTTCATCCTTTTCTTTTGCAGATTTTTTTGCAGTAAGGAACTATTTTAAAAAATGGAAAAATCTTGTGGCACCTTAAAGACTATCACATTTTAATATGGCGTAAACTTTCATGGACTTGGGTCTAGTTCATCATATGTGTGAAGTGTTGTTATTGAGTTGCAGGCAGTGGAGAATGCCCTGCCCACTTCAGTTTGTCTTCTTACTTACAACCAATTAGGGGGCAGCTCTGCTTGTCACTGGTTCTGGCTCTACCTATCATTGGCTTTGGTTCTGCCTACTGTTGGGTCACCCTGTCTTCTGCTCCTCCAGTTCCATTGGGCACCAGACGCTGCTGGCTGCAGTATCATATGTTGTGACAGGGGCTGTGGTAGCGGATGTGAGGAAAAGAGTTCTCAGCAGAGGGAAATGAAATGCAAGAAGTACCAGTAGTACAGGTAGAATTCTGGGAGTTGTACTTTGTTAAGGGTGCTGAGTGTTGTCTATTCCCCTCCCGGAGCTTCAGTTTGCAGAGTGGTTTAACAAGCAAGCCCTCTTCACAGAGAACTCTGGGAACTGTAGCTCCGTGAGAGGATTAAGGATCAACTAATAACTTGGGGGTGCAGGTGGCGCTGTGGGTTAAACCACAGAGCCTAGGGCTTGCCAATCAGAAGGTCGGCAGTTCGAATCCCCGCAATGGGGTGAGCTCCCATTGTTCGGTCCCAGCTCCTGCCAACCTAGCAGTTCGGAAGCACGTCAAAGTGCAAGTAGATAAATACCAGCATGTACCGCTCCGGCAGGAAGGTAAATGGCATTTCCCTGCACTGCTCTGGTTCACCAGAAGCGGCTTAGTCATGCTGGCCACATGACCCGGAAGCTGTACGCCGGCTCCCTCGGCCAGTAAAGCGAGATGAGCACTGCAACCCCAGAGTCGTCCATGACTGGACCAAATGGTCAGGAGTCCCTTTACCCTTTAATAACTCTTAACAAACTACAGCTCCCATAATTCTTTTGTGGGGGGTGGCAGCCATTACTTCATAGTGCTTTAAATGTATGGTGTGAATGTGACCCCTGTACCTCCACAACATACTTATGCACCGACAGGACTGGACAGTGCATCTGTTAATCTGCTAAAGAATGGTTTCCAGTGAAGGCTGTAGAAACAGAAAAGGCTGTGGCAGCCAGTGCAAATTAATTTTCTTGGAGAGTCCAAGATTCTCTGTCTCTGTGGTGACTAACACAGCACATATTTATCCATCTGACTCCTGTCTGGGAGAAGCTGAGGTCAGCTTTCTCAGTGGGAAATCATCTGGACTGGACTGATTGACTTTGGAGAACTTTCCCCCCCTTGGCTAATTTCCTTTGCAGTATCTTTTTATTTAATTCCCCAGCTATTATGAAAAAAACCTCCAAAAGGCCTAGTGGGAACCCACAAAGAAATGCAATGGGGAGGGGTGGGGAAGAATAATTTTATTCCTTTGCCTCAGGGCCCTGGTCCTCTCTTCTGCAATGAATCAGTTGTTGGAGGGGAACCTGGATTTAGTTCAGGATACATTTTCTCTGAGCCTAATCCCTTCCCAAAATGGCTGCGTCAAAGGGAAAGAACAAAGGCCAAGTCCCCACTTTGCCTCAAAAACAATCACCTGGAAGGAGGGAACTGGCTTCACAGATGATGCCCCCAAAGGTGCTCTGTCCCTGAGATTAATTATTCTCGGAAACCCTGAGCATATTTCAGAGTAGGAAGGAGGGCTCAGCCTTCCTCCATCTCCAAAGTGACTGGGTGCAGGGAGGAGATGGTAGGAAACTAATGGGCTCTGGAGACGACAGCGCCATGTTTGAGAGCTCTTGGAAATGGAATCAGCTTCTCCAGAGTCATCCTGCTCACTGGCTCCTTGAGTTAGACCCAGGGTTAATGTTAGTTGTATTTAGGTCCCATTGTAGGATCACAACCAGAACTAGTACGTGGAGGAGCTGCTTCCCATGTCCCTTCAGGCAGGCAATTTCTGGCAACGTTTTTCTCCTCTTCATACATTCCACTTTAGGTGTATACCTAAATCTACATCCAAAAGTGTAACATATGAATGTGACAAATACGTGTTTGAAAACACACTTACCATACGCTCTGCTACAGCTCCCTATCGAGTGCAGACATGGTGGTAAACCCAGGCCTAATGTGTGAAATGGTCCCAAGTCTGAGGCATGTGGCTGTCAATTCAGTGCATTTCCGTGGAGGCTGGTCCATTAAGGAGAAGTGGGCACTGCCAAACCAACTGCAGACTACCCTTACCCACTTGCTTGCCTTCTTACGTACAACCAGTCCAGGACCTGGCGATGGCTGTTGCCTTCCTCCTCCTCAGTCTCAGTGCTGGCTTTGTAGAACTGAGCAAGGAAGAGGGTAAGTACAAAACTAGAATTACTTGGCTCTGCCTGTCCTTGGCTCTGTTAGCCTACTCTTGGCCTCTCTGTCTTCCACCATACCAGTCCCAATGGGCATCAAGGGTGTTCATAAATACAATTCAAACCCCTCCCACACAGGTTCAAGAGAAGTGTTCTCATGTGCTTTTGAGAGCGATCATGTCAGTGGATGTAAACGTTAAGATCTTTAACTGCTGGTAAGGGGGGGACAGTAGCTTGCTGTTTCCTTGCATGGTTGCTTTTATAAGCTTCCAGGGGCAAACTAAGTGACTTCAGCCGATGCAAATGTGTCTTAACATTGTGGTTAGGAAGGACACCACCAGTGGATTTATAGCTTGACGCAGCTGTCAAAACACATTTGTACATCTCAATAGGATAGAACTTAAAAGAACAGAAACTAAGCTCAGCCCTGTAATCTGTTCTTTTGTTGGAAGAACTGTGAATTAAAATTAAAAGGCCCACTTGGTTCTCCCCTTAGTAAATGTTCAGCATTAACAAGGTTAGTGTCAAATTTTAAATGAAAATCAATTAAATGTTCCTCCTCTAACACACCATTGATTTCCCCTTAAAAACACAACACTAACACTTGGGGGAGGGGGGGAGAGAGAGAGAGATCACATCATTTAATGGTTCTGTAGCTCCTACCATGTAATCCCTGTAATGTGAAAGGGCAGCATCAGGCAGTGGATAAGCACAAACAGAAGCAACCTGACATGGACCGCAAACAATCCAATTTTCACTGGATGCACATTCATCTCCTTAACATTCTGCTATGTAAACACATCCTGCCTGTTATGCTAATGCGACCACAGAATGCATCATCCACACAACTGCATTTCCAAGTTCATTGTAACTATAGCAGAATGAGTTAGGCACTTGATTCTTCTCCTGATCTTTCCATAAAACTACCCCCCTCCACACACACCTTCAGATCTCATTGTCCAGGCTAGGCCAAAAAACTCTCCTTTGTCCTTAGAAAATTACGGTATAATATGTAATTATTCAGGGCATTAGATTGCTGACAATTTCCCCACTGAAAAGTTAGGTGGGGATCTTTTTGTTCCATACCAGCATTAGTGGCCTGGAAGAGTTAAGACTAATAAGGGAACACTTCTGCAAGCTAGCTAAACAAAACCAGCATCATAACCACTTCTGGCACTTAATTCCTCAGCTGCTGCAAAGCCAGGATATGTTCCTGACACACCAACCATGTTTAGATTGGCTTGCATTTTAATAATGGGCACTGGGAATAGTGGTATGAAATCATGATAACAGCATCTTACTAAAATAGGATGAAATGGATCTCTCTGAAGCAACATCTTTAATTGGTTATAATTCTGTTCTCTCATTTCCCTGACTTTATTCCAAGCAAAATATTCCGACAAAATGAGAGTTGAGAGCTATTTACTTCCTTCGTGAACACACACTTTTTTTTAGCTAGAGGAAAGTGGAAATGTGTGTGACTTGATTTCCAAGGGGGGGGGGCGGGGGGCAGAAACTTGGTACTAACAAAACTAAGAATGATATAATAGTTGGGTCTTGCAGCCATGATGCGCTAAACCTATCTGCTATTAATTAATTTGTTACTTGATTACCCTTGAACCCTACTGAGAGCAGAGCAGCTTACATATGGATTTCAGGAGGGTTCCATGCAGGCACTGCTTGGTTGTCCTGCTTGGCTTAAGAGTGTAAGGGAGCCAAAGGCTCATCTAGTACAGCATCCAGCATCACAACAGCCAACTTGACACCTATGAGAAGTCCACAAGTGGCGTTGGAGTGCAACAGCACTCATCCCATTTGAGATTCCCAGTACCTGCTGTTCAGAGGCCTCCTCTCTCCAAATGTGGTGACAGAACATAGCCACTGTGGCTAGTAGCTTCAACAGAAAAACAACCACCACCACCACCCTCCTTTTTTATCATTGTCTGTCATTTACTTCCTATTCTTAGTAAGTTTGCATAGGATTGCAAACTAAAATTAAAACAAAACAGTGAAAGTCACTAAGGAGTTCAGTCATCTGTTTTCACAAAGAGGAACATCAAGGAATATGATTTCTGTGCAAATTGAAAATAGTCAAGACAGGTAAGAATGGAAGCCTTATAACTAATACTGTTGTGAAAAGAAGGATTGGCATAATCAGCTGAATGTGATTCTTTCATTTTAAAAATGTTTGAAGAACCCCATAGAAGATTATAAATGCTGATTCGCCAGCAATCAACTCAGATCTTGCTAACTAGTTCTCACTGAGGTGGGCTATATCACACTTGGGACTATACCATGCCAGCCTGCAGGTCCCTTACATAGAAAACTACAGATCAGGAAGAAGTGTTCTAGCCTACCCTTCTATCAGACATGCTAGCTTTTGACATACATTATTTTGTATGGAAGAGTATTTAAATTATGTAAGCTCCCACCTGCAATCTGAAATGGCATTTTCTAGAAACTGGCTTATTACCACTTAGATGAGAAATACACCTTTAAAAACATGTTAGTTAAGAAATCTACCACAAACATACATATGCACTGCCTGACATGCATTTTCAAAAAGCCTAGGGAAATTGTTGCCTATTTCAATGTTGGCTAAGAACATTTTACCAGCTGACTTACATAACTTCTTGTGCAATGGAAATATTGAACAGACCATTAAAAATAATAGATATTTATAGTGGACATACAAGTCTCACACTTTAACGAAGTGCAAGAGCCTTTTCTATGCCTGCTTCCACTTAAAATATTTCAGAGAGAGATGGAATCATAGGAAAACAAAGATCTCTTGATGGTACAAAATGCCATGAAATTCCAATTTCTTCCTGTTACACAAGAGAGAGAGAGACAGTGCAATCTAGTTAACATACGGAACCCATCATCACTTTTAGGAAGCCAGAAAAAAAATCTTGCCAAAATGACACATTAGGCATAACAGCGATGAAATATTGCTACATGGTGTTTTATTATATTTGAAAGTCTCTAGTTGTTTTTGGCATCCGTCTGTCTCGGGAGACAATGGATGAGTGTGCCTTTGGGGGTGAAGTCAAACTATTGGAGAGTTACAGTGCCTGCTGTGGCTGTAGAGACTGATGTGGGAGAGACATGTTTTGTTGCAGCTGGGGCAGATGAAAGCACCCACTTCTGCTGCTGCAGATGCACCATGACACTGAAATCATAAACCCACCAGTAAATATGTGAAAATGAAAGATTAGTGGTAAAAATGATACAATTTTTGTACTCCTTAATAAATAAGCAAGTCGTTTTTGTTAAATAAACAGATGATTAAATAAATGAATTGTTCAACGGGCAGATATAAAACTGAGCAGAATATGCTGGATTCATTTTCTCCTCTCCTCCTCAGAGCACCAAGTCTGCAGGTGGATGCAGATGACCATTTACCAACCTAAAATTTACCACAGTCAGTATGAAGCCACTGAAGAGGTAGTGGGCATTTTATTTCCCACCAGATGCAGATGTGCAAGTAAATGGCCGTCCATATCCACTATGGACCAAGGAGCCTTCAATAAGAAAAGAAGTTTCTGGTCACTAAGATCATTTGATGGGTCATGAGATTCCTTTTCATTTGATGGGTCATAGAGATTCCTTTTGAAACAACTGGTGGTGGGGGGGGGGGCTTTTCAACTGGGGCACCCTCTCTATGCAATCTCCTCCATCATGAACTAAGGCAATGTAAGAAATGTAGTTTTCCCAAGGGTTACTAGCACCAGGTAGCAGCTTTCTCTCTGTAGCATGTTCTCGCTGGCTGCCACCGGGAAGGGAATTTAGAGGTTGTGGGAAGAAGGAACTAGGAATATAGGGGAAGGTTGGGTCACTCAAGGAAGGCCATTAAAATTGGCTTGAAAATGAGACTGAGCATTCGTCTAATCTTTTGGGAAGTAGCTTGATTTATTTGAAAGGCAATCCGACACAAGGAGAGGTGGGTGGTATGAGAGTTCACACATCACTATGTTTCCAACCCATGGCTTATCTAGCAGTAGGCAGTACAGTTATCGCCTTTCCAATTATCTAACAGCTGAAAGATAAGATTCCCCACACAAACTCAACTTTTAGGTAATGGGAACGGGTATGATGAAGATGCTACCCACCCCCACCCCCGCTTCTTCTGCAGCAGCCTAATAACATCATAAAATATGTATACATTCAGGCGTGTTGAGAATAATACAAATGAAAAACAGAGACTCCCTGCAAGGTCAAATCTGCCATCTTGTTACACTAGCAATTCAAATATAGTTTTGTTATGTTTCATTTTGTGATATTTGGCTTAGGCATATAACTTCAGATTTTATTTTATAGGAGCCATAATTCAGTGGTTGTTAACACACATATTTTGTGCTACACTGCAACAGAAGAAGAAATCCCCAGGGAGAGTGAATTTTCATCACTGCATTATTATTTTTGTTCTTATTAGGCTCATTACTTCCATTTATTTGTTCTTATCAAGAGTTATAGTAAACTATCAGACTTTTTATTAGACTAACTGCATAAGTGCTAATTGTTTTAAGGTGCAAAAAGAAGCAGCTTTGGTTTAGAAGTCAGAAGCACCGTCTTCTTGTTAATTTACTCGATAAAGTGGTTGTTTAAATGTATAGATTCATTTTACAGTGAGAATGCTAAAGTCATTAATTAATAGGTGTTCAGATGGAAAGAAAAACAGATGAGGTATACTCTAAAGTTACTCTAAAGTGAACGAAAAGGCTTTGGAGCAGGCATCCCCAAACTCGGCCCTCCAGATGTTTTGGGAATACAATTCCCATCATCCCTCACCACTGGTCCTATTAGCTAGGGATGATGGGAGTTGTAGTCCCAAAACATCTGGAGGACCAAGTTTGGGGATGCCTGCTTTGGAGGGTAAATTAAAACCTAGAAACAGCAGCATGGAAACATGCCCCCCATCCCTTGCATGGCACTGATGCACCACAGCTTGGGCCATCTACCTGAGCCAAGGTTGGCTCCAGCATCAGGGTGTTTGTGTCCAAACCTATGCAGTCCTCTGTATTAGTAGCAGCATGGGGAATCTGGCCTGGGCCCCTCCTTTTACACTAATTTTTCAAAATTGCTCTTCCACAACTTGTTGTGACACTTCACAAAATTCTGGTATATGCTTCTGGTGCCTGTGTGATCCCCAAATTCCACAAACTGCTCATTGTTTATCTTCAGAATTATGCACATGGTTAAAACAAAAAGAAGTAAACTACTTTTGTATAAATCATATACTCTGGGTAGACGCGAGGTGGCGGACGGACAGGGATTTGAAAGCTCCAGCTGAGTGCTGTCAGATTCGGCTCCACAGAGGGTCAGGGGAAGCGTAAGAGCGACACGCATCCCCAAGAAAGCCCCAGGGAGAAACCTGGGGTCTCGAGAAGTCCTGCGACTGGCAATAGCAGTTTGGCAAGCTCCAGTCTCTGTCTCCGTGCTAGAAAGCATGGAGTGGGGGGGGAGCAAAAAAACCCGGTCAGTTAGGTGACATCGTAACCCTGCAAAGTGAAGCTTCTGTGCCAGCCTTCTACAGTGGTTACTTCTCCAAAAAAATCCAAGCCAACAGCAAGGGTGAGGATTATTTAATTTTACTAATTCAGCAAAAATGGGAGTTTAAAAAAGAAGTCCGCTCCCGTCTATGGGCATTTTATTATGCATGCAAGGCAGTTCGAATACCCGCAATGGGGTGAGTTCCCGTTGCTTGGTTCCAGTTCCTGCCAACCTAGCAGTTCGAAAGCACGCCCAAAAGTGCAAGTAGATAAATAGGTACCACTCCAGCGGGAAGGTAAGCGGTGTTCCCATGCACTGCTCTGGTTTCGCCAGAAGCGGCTTAGTCATGCTGGTCACATGACCCAGAAAACCTGTCTGCGGACAAACGTCGGCTCCCTTGGCCAGTGAAGCGAGATGAGCACCGCAACCCCAGAGTCATTCGCGACTGGACTTAACTGTCAGGGGTCGCTTTACCTTTACTTTTAATAAGTAACAAGGATTTTTGATTTTACACAGCTTTTCTTTTTTTAAAAAAAATACCCAACCTGGATCTTTAAAGTTTTCTTTTAACAATGAACTTGATATAAACATGAACTGAACCTGAGATGTGACTTGAACTTGGATCAGAATTTAAACCTGAAACGGATTATAAAATGCCACCACTCTCTAGTGCTCCCAGTTATTTAGGAACATAACAACATAGGGAAAGCCTGCTGGAAGGGCCAAAGGGCAATCTTGTCCAACAGTCTGCTCTCACAGTGGCCAACTAGATGCCCACAGGAAGCCCATTGGTAGGACCTGAGTGAAACAGCACACTCCTTTCCTAGGATTCCCACCTGTGTTACATTTCCCATTGGGACCCCATCCACACTATACATTTAAAGCAGTATCATACCACTTCAAAGAGCTGCCTTCCTCCAAAGTATCCTGGGAAGTGTCATTCATTTAGGGTGCTTAGAGTTATTAGACTCCTGTTGCTACAATTCCCCTGTTGCTACAATTCCCAGAGTTCCCTGGGATGAGAGACTGATGGGTGAACTATTCTAAGAACTGTAACTCGGTGAGAGGAATAGGGATCTCAGCAAAAACATTACACTTCCCAGTATTCTTTGGAAGAAGACATGCCTGCTTAAAGTGATATGATATTACCTTAAATTTATAGTGCAGTTGGGGGCCTATGTTTTTGATCCCAAACATAATCTCTCAGAAGCTCAGAAGAGATTATGGTGTTTTGCCATTTCCTTTCCTTCTTCTTGTGCCTACTCCTTCACTTCATACAGCAAGGTGCTATCTTACAATATCTTACCTTTCCAGGAGCGCACATGGTTCCATCCAATGGAGGTCCTTTCTTTGTTTTGCAGAAATAAGGGTTATCGGGATGACTACACCATAGCTGTTTGCATGGATCAAAGGTACGGAACTAGAATGAAAGGATGCGTGACCATAAGTTAACCTCTTGATTTTTACATGCACAAAACACTCAGTTAGCAAAGGTTGTGTTGGCAAATGGAGCATATTACAGTAGACTAGCCTTGGAATATGAAGACAGAAATGAAGGTTGCTAGATTCTGGTCAGCCAGAAGGGGAAACAGAATGGTGTACACTGCTATGTAGGCTTTCAGAAGCTTTAGAAGCCATAGTGGATCCAGAAGCACTCCAGTGCTACCGTGTTTCCCACATTATAAGACACCGTCTTATGTTTATTTCACTCAAGAAAATAAGCCTATGGCTTATTTTCGGGGGGTGTCTTTTTTATTGTTACTATAAGTACGGTACCTCCTTACTGGGTCCTGCTGGCTCAGGGCTCGGGACGCGCAGCAAGCCGCCTCCTGCTGCTGCCAGATTCCGGAGGCGGCCTACTGGGTCTGGTTGGCCTGCATGGCCCGAAGCTGAGCGGCGGCAGGAGGTCCGCGGGTCCTTCCCTGCCACCAGGGCGCTGGCGGAAGCGCTGCTGGTCCCTTCCGCGCCGCTGGAGCGTCGTGGGCTGCATGGCCCGAAGCTGAGTGGCGGCGGGAGGTCCGCGGGTCCTTCCGCGCCGCCGGGATGACGGATGGCAGCGGGAGCACTGCTGGCCCCTTCAGCCGGATGAAGGAAGCGGCCTGCCGGGTCGGTGCCCAGCAGCGCTGCGCGGAGCACCAGATCGAGTCAGTGCCCAGCAGCCCCGAGCTGGATTGAGGAGGCGGTGCTCCGTGCGGCGCTGCTGGGCGCTGACTCTGCAGGCCGCTTACTCGATCTGGTGCTCCGCGCGGCGCTGCTGGGCATCGACCCAGCAGGCCGCTTCCTTCATCCGGCGGAAGGGGCCAGCAGTGCTCTCGCCGCCCGTCACCCTGGTGGCGCGAAAGGACCTGCGGACCTCCCACCACTGCTCAGCTTTGGGCCATGCAGCCCACGACACTCCATCGGCACGGAAGGAGCCAGCAGCGCTCTCGCCGGCGTCCGTCGCCCCGGCGGCGCGGAAGGACCTGCGGGCCTCCCGCCGCCGCTCAGCTTTGGGCCATGCAGCCCACGACACTCTGTCGGCGCGGAAGGAGCCAGCAGCGCTCTCACCGGCGTCCGTCGCCCCGGCGGCGCGGAAGGACCCGCGGGCCTCCCGCCGCCACTCAGCCTCAGGCCATGGAAACTGGCAGGGATGGGGGAGGGGGGAGCACTTTCCCTCCTCCGCATCCCTCCGTGTAACTCTACCCTGCCAGGCGAGCGCTTGCACAATGCAGCCGCCGCTTCACCTGGGCCAAGTGCTGCTCGGCTCACACACAATAGAGCTCTCCTTTTCCCGCCGTGCCGGCCTGTGCAGTTGCAAAGCGGCACAAGTTGCTCCCAGCGCAGCTCGCCTGGTGACACGCTCAATTCATGCACCCCCTCCGACCTGGTCTCAAGCCTCTCCGAGGCTCTAAAGGAACGCAACAAGGTATGGCTTATTTTCAGGGGGTGTCTTAGATTTCACAACTGCTTAACAATCCTGCCCTGGCTTACTTTATGACTACGTATTAAAAAGGGGGAAACACGGTACATACCAGAATGTACAGAGAAGTTTGAGCACTATTTATGTCCCACCATCCCGCCTGCACCCCAGAAGTCAAAAATCTGCCAGTCATCATTAAATCAGCGCTGTCAGCATTCCATTTAAGTCAGCTCCCTGGTGCCCAACATCCTCCTCCAATAACACTGGATGGATACTGAACTAAATGAATATTTATTCATTTATTCATAAAATGTCTAAACTACCCTTCGTCCACCCAATTCCAGGCTGGTATACAATAATAATAGCAAGCCTACTTACTATAATAATAAAGCAACACAACATCCTTTAAAGAACAATTGAGAGGAAACAAAAAATAATGGCCATTAAGCAGAACAGAGGGCATAAAACCAAACTGGATTAAAAATGACCCCAGTATAGGATTTTGCTCAGTACTATACTGGAACTATGCAGCGCAGGGGATCCTACTATTAAGTACAGGCTTAGACTGTAGATCAGTGTAGGTGAATTTTGCAGTTCAACCACAGTAGACTGCCCACAAAGAAGAGCAGCAAAAGAATGAAGATTATCAGTGTTCAGGCACAAGAAAGAAGAGATCTTCCATTCAGAGCCAGGGGAACATAGCGTTCACAATACACATCACCACAGATGTGGTTTTCATTCCAGAAATCCTTACACATAAAAGAAAGAAAAAATAGACCACACCAGCTGGAAGTTGTTTTGTGTTTTGCTTTAGTCCTCACTGTAGGAGACACACACACATCAGGGTCAGGGATTGGGGGTGGGCAGTAAATTTTTACCAGGTGTCCTAAAGACTACACCACCAAGGAGTTGATCTGGTTTTAACTAGGTCCAAACATTTTATTCATTATGAGTACATGATAAAAGGAATGCATTGGTCAATGGTCATACAACCAACACAGGAAAGCAATCTGTTTTGTGCCATGCAAATTTGCAAATGTAAACACAGTTCCTCAAAATGACCTTATGTGTGCAATAAAGCAGAAACAATGGGCAAGAAAGTGATTACAGCAAGAAGGATATATTCTTGTTGGAAGCTCTGCTTCTTCATCATCACGGTTTCACATTCTATACCCCAAGGCTAAGCAACTCAGACTGTTTCTGTATCATCAGTTGAGTATCCACAAACCTCTATCTAGGGCAGGCAGCCCCAAACTTCGGCCCTCCAGATGTTTTGGACTACAATTCCCATCATCCCTGACCACTGGTCCTGTTAGCTAGGGATCATGGGAGTTGTAGGCCAAAACATCTGGAGGGCCGCAGTTTGGGGATGCCTGGTCTAGGGGATGAAAACCACTTAGGGAGAGGCTCATTTCTTTTACAGCAGATTCATTTTTAACGTTTAAAAAGTGTTACCTGCTTTAAGCCTGCTGTGAGAACTGTTTGGAGAGCTAAAGGTATGTCTAAATAGTTAGTGCATCTAACATTGAGCAGGATCCTTCCTCATGTGGATACAGTGCCTACACATGGAGGGAACCCTATAAGGCTGTCCCCCCACCCCCTTGTTGAGCATGCAGGTTGCGCAATAAAGGAAGTCAAGCAATGGGAGGTGAATGCATGCAATGCATATACTAGTTGACCCATCCAGATCTGGCAGCACATTGTATGTTACATAAAGCTAAGTCACAGTGCTCTTTGGAAAGTGATCAAGAGACACTTGGATACATTGATGACAGAGGAAATGCCAACATTGATGATTGTGCACCACCAAGTGCAGGGGTTTCTTTCTTGTGAGCCATCCACACGCATGGGTGCACTGGCTATAATATTTTTGATGCAGCCTGGATTTCGAGATGAACTAGGACTGCTGTTTGGGCTGGGAAACTGTCCACAGAAATATTATTTGGCTGCAAAACAAAATGTCTAGAGGAAGCAGAGCATATGTCATCTGCATCGCCTCCTGATCCTAGTATCAGGAAAGAAGGTAAAAACGATACCCACACAGGAGCAACTGGCCCCTTTCTTATCATTTAATAGGATATCCACAATTGGGGGGGTGGGGACAAAAGATGGAGGTATGCTTTGGGTTAAGCGATCTTAGCAAACCTTTTTTTGGAAATGCTGAATGGGTCATGGCAGGGTCTGACATCTGCACCCCATGAGAAGCCTAGAGGCTCCCCCTATGGCTGAGCTCACGACAGGGAATCCCTGTGCATGCATGATAAGGCTGTATTTCATAAATGAGAACAGAAGCCACTATACAAAGTAGGGTCTGGAACTCCACTTGGGGGCACTAAAGTGGGGAAATGTGATACTCCCTCTTTACCATATTCATTCGGTTTTCAAAACTTCCTAATAAAATTAGAGCATCATAATTTCTGGATTTTCAGTTTCCCAAAACAGGATGTTTACACGACTTTCTGCAACACCTCAGAGCTTACTATTGCGCTTTCTTTTCTGTCAGTCAGACGGCTGACCCTTCTTCCGAGGCTCTAGTTTAACGGCTCTTTAAGGCCATTTCAGGGACAGCTGCAAAAAGGCCCTGGACAAGGTACAGCAAAATTCGGTTAAGTACTCACAGCTGTGCACATCATGTAGCCCAGGCCAAAATCAAAGCGGCACTGCTCGTTCATGGAGTAGTGGATTCCTGGCAGCTGAGGCAGGGAAGGCCAGTCGTGATCAAATGGATCATCACGCAAACAATCGTAGGAGCTGAAACAGGCAAAAATTACAGGCACAGATGGGAATGTGAAACTTTTACAGTGTTTGAGGTTTCGGTTCAAATTTATTCCAAGCAAAATAAAGGGCAGGCTTTCTCAGAAATGAGTTCACAAAGCACAGTTAATACCTTAGGTTACACTGAACATGGCTCTAGTTACAGGTATGTAGCCGTGTTGGTCTGAGTCGAAGCAAAATAAAAAAATTCCTTCAGTAGCACCTTAAAGACCAACTAAGTTTATATTTTGGTATGAGCTTTTGTGTGCATGCACACTTCTTCAGATACACTAGAAACAGAAGTGTCAGACCCTATATATATATACAGAGGGTGGTGGGGGTGGGTGGGAATGGGAGATGGGCTGATGGGAGTGGTAAACCTGTAGATGGGTGTTAATGGCTGCTGATGGCTGCAATTAGTCCTGGGCTGAGGTGCTAAAGAAAGCTTGATCATGCATAATGAGATAAGAATCCGATGTCTCTATTCATCCCAGGTGCTTCCATGGTTTTAAGCTTGGTAATGAATTCCAATTCAGCAACTTCTGAACATGGCATTCACTATGCTAGATTTGCCTCTGAGACTGGTCAATGTTCTGTCCATTGTTATGCCCCTGAGTTGGAGGGTAGGTTTATATTCTAATTTATAGCCCAGAGAAACCATCTGAAAAGATTTTTTTTGTTAAGTTCCTATAAGTAGGGATGAGACCATTTCTTTCTGTATTATAATTTTTATTCTTCATGTTTTTATTGTTTGTTATTAATGTGTTTGAAAACAAAGTAGGGATAAGGACAAAAGCTTTAATTACATTTCCATTTGTGAAATTTGTGCCAGCACTGTGTCTTTTAAGGAAAACGTTAGGAGAAAAGGGCAGTGCGATCATCCAAGAATATTGACTGCCAAGCTTCACAAATAAATGATTCTGTGCCTGAGCCAGGAGTACATACATATAAGAAGCCAGGGCTCTTTTTGGCCTTTTGCTTTCTTCACTGTTACATTTTCACTTTCTGCCTGAAACTATCTCTATAGGTTTCCTTTCCAGGCTGAGGGGGGCAACAGGATTTGCCAGAAGCCTTGCTAAGACAACAGAATGCCATACTGTATACGCAGCCGACATGACAGATATGCCAACAGGGTGGCTGAAATGGGGGTCGATCTGTGGGTGGGATGGGGTGGTGTTGCACCATATCCCATAACCCTTCATTCCACCATCATGCCTACAGGTACTTTACACTAGCCCTGGACCTAACACAAAGGATTTCCTTCCCAGTGACTTAAACAGGAGGAAACCCTACCTTGACGATTGTTCCACCCACATCAAATGACATGGGGCAGCTCAGCATATGTTCATAGCACAACAGCACAGGAGGGAATAGGGCATGTGGCATGGAGCTATGGAACTCTGGTGAAGGGAAACAGGGCAAAAGGACACTTTTGTACAAAACAGCCTGGCCTCACAGCACACATGGGAACTTGAGCACACCGCTAAGACTCCTCCGCCTAGAACCTCACCTTGGTACTCCTTGGTACAAACACCTAATAATAATAATAATAATAATAATAATAATAATAATTTATTATTTGTACCCCACCCATTCGGCTGGGCTTCCCCAGCCACTCTAGGCGGCTTCCAACAAAGATTAAAATACCGTACATTAAAATGTCACACATTAAAAACTTCCCTAAACAGGGCTGCCTTCAGATGTCTTCTAAACCCAATAGCTGAAGATGTTCCTAGAACGGAATTGGTGTCATAAAGGACACTGCTCCTCTTACCCTGCTGTCTGTCAATCACTGTCCAAGGTCCTGCTGGGGAAATTAGTTGTCAAAGCCAACAGATGCTGTTCAGTAAAGACACTGGTATTGCCACAAGTGTTGTTTCGTGAGGATCCCTTTCCCATTCCCTAGTATGATCTGGCTTCAGCTGCCTGTAGGATGGATTTCTGAAGTGGGGTGGGGCAATTCCCCCTACTACTGTATGAGGTATTTTTGTATGCTATTTTCTCAAATATATGTGTCTTTATGCATACTTTACCCTTGTATATGCATTTTTGTACACATTACTTGGTTGGGGAACTGCATTGCAAATTCAGAGATATGCAAATTTTGAAGGATGGCTGGGTTTTTAGTTGTTGTACTGTTTTGGAATATTAATCATGTTCCTATTATTATAATTATATTTATTTTAAAAATGCCCTCCACAGTGTCACAAACAAAACTAGGAAATCAATTAGTGTTAATGGCACATCCACTGCAAAGTTTTGTTTTGCTCTTCAGTTCTGCTGGCTTCTAGAAGGAATGAAAATAAGGGAAGGGATATAATGGGACGTAGCTTATAGAGATTAAAAGTGAAGACTGAAGGAGAAAAATGTATTACAAGGTGACTTACAAAGCACGAAGTCAATAAAAATCCCTCAAAACAAGCAGATAAAAATTCTAACTTTGACAAGGAGAATAAGCACATTTAAAAAATCAAGCAATATAAGATAGCAGGAAAATTATAGTGCATTTTCTAAAAGCAAGTTTTCATAAATGACATTGCATATTTTTCAAATGGCCAATAAGAGACACACACTGACATGCATCAATAGAGAGTGAATTATACAGTCTTCTATATAGAAGAAGGCCCCATTGAGGGTGGAACTACATATTGCATTAGCAAATATATTTCCAAACTTGTCCTGGGAATGTCCAAAGTCATCCCTCCTTCCTCACCACTGCCCCACACTTCCAACTGATTTATTTCAAATACTAGTGAATAGAGAAAATAGTCTGGGAGGTCAGATGCAGGTAACGAGTGCAGAGCAAGGACCTGCCTCCACTTCACTGATTTCTCCTGTACATGCTCACCTCTATAACTGCCTTAATGTTACAGGGCAAACATTTTCCTAGTAGTTTATAGCTTCACCATAAGCAAGAGCATGGCCCTTTATGCGCATCTTCATAAGAATGGAGGGAAGGGGGAGAGACACTCTCTAAGACTTGCAATCCCAGGTCAAGAAGGGCTTCATAGCTCAAACTGCATCCTGACAACAGGTAGGTAGCCGTGTTGGTCTGCCGTAGTCAAAACAAAATTTAAAAAATTCCTTCCAGTAGCACCTTAACAAAGTTAGTTGGGCTCTAAGGTGCTACTGGAAGGATTTTCTTTATTTTGCATCCTGACAAGGAACAGATGAATCATTGGTGGGCAGGCCTCAGGTGAGTTTCTACCTTCTTGACAGAGCAAGTATGTGGTTTGCAGGTACTCCTAGGTCAAGCATTGCTCCTGAAATCTCTAGTAGTACCTGTAACCAGAAGTGCATCTTCATGGCTGTCTGCACCACCTCCTTGACATAGTAACATCCAATTTCAGTTGCTGTAATATAGGCCTGCTCTTGAAGGTGGTCCAGAATTTTCTGCAGCCCACTTCTTAACAGGGGTTGGGCTATAGGGAGCATGTGTTGGTGATTCTTCACTTTGTTATTAAGCCTGATTCAATGTATTGGTTATGACCTTTAAACTTCTAAATGTCCTAGGCTCAGCATACCTATGGGAGCATCTCCTTCCATAGGAACCTGTCAAGCTGTTTTGATCTGCCCATGAAACTTTGCTCCAAAATTCATTCTACATTAAATAATATCTACAACATTCTATACCACCAGTTGATGCTTCAGAACTATCTTCAAGAGCAGTGTATTACAATAGTCAATCATCAAAGTTACAAACGCATGGTGGGTAATTATCTTTCACAATATCCTCTCCATACCTTTGTTTCATCTTCAAAAGTCAACACTATACATTCACACTACTGGTGATGATCAAAGGATCATTTTCATAGAATCATAGAATCATAGAGTTGGAAGAGACCACAAGGGCCATCCAGTCCAACCCCCTGGACTGTTTCTGTTCTTTTTTTGTTTGTTTCTGTTCTTTTTTTTATTAAAAAAGAAGAAGAAGCTGGGGCATGTTCGCTTTATGTAATGCAATGTAGCTTTAAAAAAAAGATACTGGCATTGTACAAAACTCACATTTATTCCTGTTTATTTTAATCTGTTCTTGCCAGAAACCACTCCTTAAAATATTGCTGAAAGAGAACTGAGAAAAAGCTGATGCTGAACTCTGAGAAAATACTCCCCCCCCTTCATTGTTGCCCCTGTACAAAAATTTAGAGCACATGCCTATCCAGGTCTACTCAGATGTGCATTCCATTGAGTTCAATGCAGCTTACTCCCAAGTCAAGTGGGGTTAAGACTGCAGCATTAATTTATTTTATAGCTCTTATACCCCTTCCCCAACCAAAAACAGTTCCCATATTCCTAGCAGGATTGTTTTCTTTTTAAAAAAAAACAAGACTTGATTGAATGGTGGTCTATAAACACTGCACTTAGAATTTCACTCCCAACCTCACAGGTTCCCACTTCATCAGTGTACTCACTGGAGGTATCGGGTCAACTCCTGCTGACTGCATCGAGACCAGTGGAAGCGGTGGAAGGCAGCCTGCACAAGAGGGGCCATTATGCTTCCCATCCGGACTTCATCCCCGCACCTGTTTCCTTGGCCATCATGTTCCATGCCTAAACTAGAGGGAAAGGTAGCACAACAAAGCCTGTTAAAGAAGTCTTACTCCTTATCGTTTTAACAGAATGGTGGAGTTGGAAAGAACATTGGAACCAGGATCTGCAATAAAGGAGACAACTACTGTACCAGCATCCCTGGCAAGCCTGTAAATGGAGACAAAGCTCAGGAGCAGCAGCAGGAAGCAAAGGAGCAGCTGCCATGAATCTGGCCTCCAGGCACTTCTGTGTACTGGGATGGTGAGCGAGGTAGCAGCATCACCTGGCCAGCTTCCTGACTGCCTTCCTCTTGCCATGCTCCAGATTTTCCATGTCTATCTTAAAATATGGCATGCATAACAAGACACAGTATTCCAGATGCAGTCTCACTAGTACAGAATACAGTGGAAGTATTTTAATTTAATTTAATTTAATTACATTTACATCCTATCCTTCTTCCATCATGACACAGGTCCCACATTGTCACACATCCAGAGACTGACCAGACCCAGACCTGCTCATCATATTCCTGCAGACTATACTGTAGCATGCATATACCTGGGGCCCACACCCTTCTGATAATGCAGCCTATGATTAAATTAGCTTTTGAGCAGCTCCACTGTTATGCTGGCTCATGTCCAGCTTCTGAAGTCTGTCCTTAATTACTTTTCCCATCATGTTTCATTTAATTTTTTTCTTATATTCTACTCTTTCTTTGAGACGCTAAGAGCAGCTTACATGGCCTCTCAATGACCTCCCACCCAGGCACTAATCAGGTCCACATCCATATAGCTTGAGGAGTGCTACAGCGCTCTTGACCGGTCACTAGGCCCATTTGTCAATGAATAAAATTTGGATGAAGTTGGAGACTTCTTAAAGACGATTTATCATTCCACCACAACACTGCAGACATACATTGTAAAGCAATATCTCATTCCCCCGTCAGAGAAATGACCTTTCATTTCCCTCCATGTTCTTTTTATAGGAAGATTCAGGAATAAATGAAAAGAAATGCATCAAAGATATAGAGAGCCAAATCATGTGTAGATTCTTAACAGGACAGGAAAGTCCTCAGTAATAACTAAGAGAAGAAGCAGAAAAGTGTCCACAGGCTATCCTAGTCTAATAGAAAGTGTTGAGGGTCTTTATTCTATTGAGATGCTGAAGGTATTTCATTCAGCATTAAAAATGAGAGGATTTACTACCACCTTTCCACCTAATGGCATCAGGTTTCATCCATCAGGCACTGTTCTCACACAAGATTCCTTGGAATAATTAACATGTTTGTTGTGCAGGAGAAGTGCTTTGGTAAGCTGCATTCACATGCCCGTTCCATAGTAAGCAAATAAATCAAAAGAACCTGTCATCTCCCAAACTGAACTGAGTCTACATATTGTAGGTCCAGCCTTCCAGTGTCTGCCATTGTGGGCAAATAAGAGTAATGAGAAAGTTTCAGAGGCCACTGGCAGGATGCAATTTATGCACGATGGGAGCTACATTTGGTTTGATCCAGTTGCGCAAGCCAATCCTAAAGGCAAATCTCTAGTGGAGTTCCTCCACACTTGCTCATTGGCATTCAAGCGCTCAAGTAAAACACACCAGAGAAACAATGAGGCGTAAAATATTTCAGTGCTGGTTTTATAAATCAGTATTAGTACCTGCTGAAGGTGAATAAAGTTTCAAAAATGGTGCATGAATGGAGCCATATACCACCAATCATGCAATATCCCTAGATCAGAGTGACCACACATAAGTGCTACTTACACATGTCCAGTTTCATGGGCTACAACAAAGGCTGAAGAGAAGCCATCTTCATGGTTAAGTGTGCAACTTCGGACAGGATGACACATGCCAGTAACTGGAGCATAGCCTATTAGGGAGAATGTGAGATATGAAAAGATGCAGGTAAAAGAACTCTTTAAGTATGCCAATCAGTAGTAAGCATTCCAGCAGGTGTCTTACTTAAATAAGTGGGAAATGGAGGAAAACACTGGGTACATCACAATGAATGGAAGCTGTGTTATGATGCAAAACTCATCCTCTTGAATAGGATTTCTGCAGGGAATATTTCAAGTGGATTGTACTCTAAGGAGTCAATATACAAAGACCCTGGGTGGGATTCAGTTGTTTTGTGTGCAATAATGTGCCATGCTTATGCAACAGGACACCCCTTCTCTTCCTCCCCTGCACCCCCATGACCCCCAAATTAGCTCTGAAGGATTGGTGAACCCCCCCCATAACAGGTTTAGGGTATGTGTGTGAGAAGAGACGATGGAAAAGTCGTTTTGCGCAAGCTTTGTTCTGTTAAATCTACCTCCGTTTAGACATAATGGGAACCACTCACTAAATTTGTTTGAGCACAAATGAGTGACAAGCTAATGTACTCCCTTCTTCATTTTCCCCTTACAGCAGGGCAGACTTCTTGATTCCTTAAGCCAAAGTCTATTGCCTACAAACGAGGATCAAAACATGCCTTGCAATTATAGGGAGTGCTTAAACCACAGTTTTTGTGTTTGGGTATCATGTGAATCTGTAGTTTAAGAAACCAGGAAGTCTCTTCTGAAGTCAGGCAAGTGAGAGGAGGAGAAGGAAAGCCCCGTTATTAAGGGGAAAATGTCAGACTAAAGGGCTAAGGGGATTAGTTGCTCACCAAAAGATCACTATGGAAACAATCTGCCTCACAAACTCTATCTTCCATACCAGCGATCATGTGAAAATGGAGGGCAGGACGAGGGCAGATGCTCTTAGGCAAAAGCAAAGGAAAAGGAACCTCCTAGGGATCAACCAGTCGATCCAGATCAACCTGCTGGACACCCCTGATCTACAAGATACCATGTTGGCTACCCTTGGTCTGTGGTTAACTGAATGGCCCCCTTAAATCCTAGTGTAGGTTTGGGAAAGAGGAAAAAGCAACGATGAGCTACAATTTTAAAATCACGTTGCTGTTTTTGTTTTGTTTTTTTTAAAAAAAGGCTCCCTAGAGAAATAACTAGGCACTCTAAGCCCAGTACTTTTGGAAATTCTTGAGTGTGAAATGTGTTCTTCAGTCAGAGTTATATTTGAAGAACTATTCATGCTTTCCAACTGAGAAATCTTGGCTGTTTCCAAAAGCACTTGCACTGTATTTTGGCTAGTCTGCTAACTTGTAAGACTTCTTTGGTTTGGTTAAGGTTTAAAAGAAAATATCCCTCAAATGCCTTTGAAGCTGAAAAACAAATATGGATTAAAGAAGTCAGAAACAACCAACAGCAGAGAGATAGCAATGGGCTAAATGTTCCCTCTAAGGCCGAATATCAGATGGTGCTAAAAGATACGAGGGTGAGAGAAGGAGCCATGGCTTTTGTGTGATGGGCTGCCCTTCAGCATGGACTTACCTTGCATACCGGAGGGGCCAAAATCCTGTCTAGTGAGAAATATTGCGTGGTCATGATATTCTGCATGCCCAGTATCAGGTTTCTGTTGTAAGTAGGCCCAGCGACACACATTCTCTAAACTCTGCGAAGGGTTACCGATCTCAATCAAACTTGTGGACTGGATCATGAAAGAAAGAAAGAAAGAAAGAAAGAAAGAAAGAAAGAAAGAAAGAAAGAAAGAAAGAAAGAAAGAAAGAAAGACAGTTACAATTTGTTTTTTAGCTAGCCTGTCTTAGCCCAGAGCCTCTGGAATATGCGTATTCACTTCAGCACGGAATTACCAATCCATTATGGTAATGATACAACCACAAACAAAGGCCTTAGTCTTAAGCCCACTTATTTATGGATAAAAGTAATTTGTTCCCTTTTACAGTGGTGGTTACTTATCTCACAAGAAGGCAGAATTGGAGTTGATCTTACACAAAGGAAACATAAATATTCCATTTTAGATGCGTTTTGACAAAGGCATCTGCTCTCTATGAAGTCAAGAGGGACTTAACATACCAGAGGATGGGGAAAAAACCATGACTAAGTGCAGTACTTTTTTAAAAGCTTTTTTTAAAGCTTTAAAACATTTTAAAGAAGGGACCACATCAAATGAATATTGTATTTTGGCTGCTTTGCTAGACACACTAATATGGGACATAGAACAGCTTATTATGCAATGTTTTGTACCCAATGCTGGAAAATTAAAATACATAAATGCTGAATCAGCTGTGAAGGCCACAGGCATCTTGAGTTTGTTGCTTGTATCACAAGTGTTAAATAAGGCATTTATTTAACACTTCAAAAATGATGAAGTGGGAATATAGACCATTTTATACTTGGGGGTCGATACTTTAGGTAAGAAGCTGCCCTAAGGCAGGGTGTGCAGTATACTTGCAGGCTAGATTTGTGATGCCCATCCTCTAACTGCACCTATCAAAATGAAAAAAATGAGTAATTCTGAATAAATTCTGTCCTCCTGCCCCAATTTAATATAAGCATACTATTAGTCTCCATCATAACCTAGTCTGTTTTATAATTCAACAGTTATACGTAAAGTTCCTGGTAATGTAGAAATTATGGTAGATATTCCTTTGTGTGAAACAGCCTTATTGGCCATGATAAACTTCTCAAAGAAAAGAACCACCATAGAATTACTCCTTATTGATATTGGTGGAAGTGACAGTAGTCTCCCCACAAAGAGCTGTGCTCCAAATTTCAAATACTGGTGTTTGTGTAAATAATTTGATCCGAAAACCAAACCGAATGGTCAAGCTGTCTTGTGTTCAACTGATGACTCATCCAGTTTTCCTGTTGCCCTGCACTTTCCAGGCACAGATCTGGGATTTAAAGCTCTGTTTCCAAGCATAGTTTT
This sequence comes from Zootoca vivipara, assembly GCF_963506605.1. NCBI lineage: Eukaryota > Metazoa > Chordata > Lepidosauria > Squamata > Lacertidae > Zootoca > Zootoca vivipara. Next base: position 64,830,127 of record NC_083277.1, on the reverse strand, counting down.
TTTGTATGGGGAGGGTTTTGTGTTTTTTTTTTTTTTGCCCCAATGCAGAAACCTGTGTTTTACTGCTGAATAGGAGCAAATGGCAATTGGGTCTAATCCTCTAACATTCAATGACAGACCCATCTATTCACAAAAATTTCACTGTACCACTAATGTGACCCAGTTTTGACAGTGCACCTTGGCAAGCAGCTCTCATTCAGCTGAAGACAGGGGAATAATCATATTGTAAATAAATGCTGAGTATACCAACTCACAGGGGCATAAAACTGTGCGGCTACTTGGCACATTAATTTTCAGACATAGCAATATAGTATGATAAGCTATGTAATAATTAAAGAAAGTTGGTGATATATAAATGGGTGGTTGATTGTGTATTAAACTGAATCCACACACACACACACACACACACACACTTCTTGTAAGCTGTCCTGTGAATGAAGTGGAAGGGGAAAGGTATATATTTTGTTAAGAAACAAAGGATACATTCCCACCCCAAATACTCTTGTACAGAGGGGAGAGAAAACTTGTAGTTGGGAGAATTGAATATAAGGCCTGGCACTGGACATTGGCATTTCCAACCTTTTTCAATGTTCTACTGGCTGTTTCTTACAACATTTAAACCTTCCCAAAATCTGGAAGTGCATCACATGATGCAACTGTCTGGAATGGATCCTTTATCCCTTACACCAGAGGTGAGGGGTGTCTGGTCCTTCAGGTGCCAAACCTGCAGCAGCCAATGGTCAGGGAATTGTAGTCATTCAACATCTAGCAGGTACAGGTTCCCCAATAAAATTAAAATCTGGAGCCATTTGCAATGTTGTCGGAGATGCCAAAAATAATAGTATTGCAATAGTAGAAAACAGTACACATCTGAGGAAGCTCTTATACATACAGGAACGCTCCTTTGTTCAAAAGATGATAACCCTGCCTGTGCACCAGAAACAACCACAGTATCCCATCACCAGACACCCTAACTGGCATCTATCTCTTCTTTATTCCCCCAGCATGACAACTATGATTAGCACATGAATCCTAGTATCTGCTTCCATGGGGGAGTTCAACACCCACCCACCCCTCAAATATATTGTTTGTTTTTGTTTGTTTGTTTGTTACTTTTGCCCTGCAAGATATATTTCAAAATTTCTTCTGGCTTTGAAGAATGTCTCCATCACGACATCTGAAAAATCTCAGCCAGCTGTCTCTAGTTGAAAACAGCTTGGTGGATCTGTGTTGTCTCACGCAGCTATGCCACATGTAAATAATTGTTATTCAGGAAGCTTCCCAACGCCCCTACAAATGAGCTTGCGCAGATACAAATGAACTGCTAGTTTCAGTGGTGAGCAGAACCATACTTTTTGGGGTTGGGCTGGGAATACAGGTTGAATTCTATCCTGTGGCATTCAATGATGTTTAAGATGTTCTTACAGCATTTTGGATTACAGTATATACTATCTGGAACCTTTTAATTCTGGCAAAAAGAAGAGAAAAGGAACAGGTTCTGTTGTTGGCAAAAAATGAAGATGGCATTAGCATTTATTTAGGCTCCAATCCTGTTGACATTCACCTAGCAGTAAGTTTGACTGACGTCAGTCAGGTTTCTGAGTATACATGCTTACGACTTTCTTGTGAAAACAGAAATTGTTGATATCCATTTGTCTGGAGTTACCTGCTTGAATCCCACTAGGTTGCTAAAGGGTTTTTTTTAACAGGCATCTGGCTGATCACTGTGAGAACAGGATGCTGGACTCAAAGGGCCACTGGCCTGATCAAGCAGGCTCTTCTTATGCTCCCTAGTGAGTGTGTTTAGGATTTCATCCATTGTCCATTCCACGAAATACTATCACTGCAATATACTAGGTTGTTTAACTGACATGTTTCTTGAGCCTTCGTCCTGTTTTGTTTGCACAAAGTTTGCAAGGATGTTGTTGTTTAGTCGTTTAGTCGTGTCCGACTCTTCGTGATCCCATGGACCAGAGCACGCCAGGCACTCCTGTCTTCCACTGCCTCCCGCAGTTTGGTCAAACTCATGTTCGTAGCTTCGAGAACACTGTCCAACCATCTCGTCCTCTGTCGTCCCCTTCTCCTTGTGCCCTCCATCTTTCCCAACATCAGGGTCTTTTCCATGGAGTCTTCTCTTCTCATGAGGGGGCCAAAGTATTGGAGCCTCAGCTTCAGGATCTGTCCTTCCAGGGAGCACTCAGGGCTGATTTCCTTCAGAATCGATAGGTTTGATCTTCTTGCAATCCATGGGACTCTCAAGAGTCTCCTCCAGCACCATAATTCAAAAGCATCAATTCTTCGGCGATCAGCCTTCTTTATGGTCCAGCTCTCACTTCCATACATCACTACTGGGAAAACCATAGCTTTAACTATGCGGACCTTTGTAGGCAAGGTAATATCTCTGCTTTTTAAGATGCTGCCTAGGTTTGTCATTGCTTTTCTCCCAAGAAGCAGGCGTCTTGCAAGGATACTATACTATAAAGTTACCAGACGTCCCCGTTCCCTGGGGACAGTCCCCAGATTTACAAATCAGTCCCTGACAAAAGCCTATCATTCCGACTCATTTCAATTAAGTGTCCCCGGATTCATTGAAAAAAATCTGGTAACCTTACAGTATACTACATCAGTGGTTTACTGAGTATTCACTCTGATTTGTTTAGATAGCATTATATAATGTTGCATTCAAGCAATTGTAACCCCACACATTTCTCCACCACTTTCACAATATTTGAATGAATAAATTAGGCTCGTTGAGCAACAGCAATGAATCTCACCCAGGATGTTGGGCTGTGACCTGAGAGATCATGGTTCAAATCCTCGCTCAGCCATCCAGCTCACTGGGTGGCCTTGGGCTAGTCACTGTCTCTCAGCCTAGCCTACCTCACTGGGTTGTGAGAATAAAATGGGTTGGGGAGAACCATGTGACCAACCTTGAAGACCTCGAAGGGAAAAGTGGTATATCAATGTAATAAATAGAAACATAGCAACAGTCTGGATGTGGTGCAGCTAGGCAGGTCTTCCATTTCCTGCATTGTAGGGGGTTGGACAAGATGACCCTTTGGGGTCCCTTCAAATTCTACAATTCTATGATTCTAACACCAGGGATAACTCCATATGTACATTGCATATGTTGACGTGGCACTAATGCTGACCTTGGGGCATGTGCAGGACCGTCACTAGCACCCTGGAGCTTCTCCTATATGCACAAGGAGTTCTAGAAAAGAACGTCAGAGGAGTCTGCCAGATGAGGCCAATGGCCCACCTAGTCTAGCATCCTGTTCTCACAGCGAGTAAACAGTTGCCTATGGGGAGTCAATCATCTTATGAACAGTGCACCTATTCATCCTGGAAACATAAATTGTTCAACGGTTCTTAAGCAGTCAAGAGAACACATTGCTTTGCTGAGTGTGACCCAAAACATTAGATTAAATGATATTTGGGTATGAACAATAGAGTCTGGGATTGCTCTAGTGCCCTGTACTGATATTTTCCTTCCTCTAAAGCATCTGGAACCAATTACTGTCAGGAGAAGGATTCCAGATACAATGGAAAACACTGGTCTGAGTCACCAGCACCATGCTGAGGTTTCTGAAGAAATACTGGTTCAAAAATGTAATAATCTATAAAATCTTGATGGGTTACTACATCCCATCATACTGGGGAAATAAATGTGAGCGTGAGCATTTCCCTCCCTCCTGATCCGAGGGATTCTTAGATCGATAGAAACTCATGTTAGGGCAAGTATATTGTAATCGTAAAAGGGACGGAGTCTTCCTCTGGTAACTGGCTTATACCAGGTCACACCAGACCAGGACTAGTTGGTTGGCAACAGCTCTTCAAGGTCTGAGGCAGGAGCCTTCCTTTCTATGGCCTGATCCTTTCAGCTGAAGGTGACAGGTTTTGATTTTGGGACCTTCTTCATGAAAAGCATTGCTACTCTGCTCACTGATGTCTCTGCCCAAAAAAAACATGGATTTAAAATAAAGCATTTTAGTATTCAGATATATTTCCTCAGAAGAAAGAAGTGAGGTTCCTTAAGCCTTGGCTGAACAGAAGCAGCATATCTTACTAGGTTCCACTGCTACAGGCACTACAGCTAGTTATGGCAAAGGAACATCTTCATCTGTGTATGCCTCACACAGAAGTGACCTTAGAAAGCTCTGTTGAGAAAGTCTCAGCTTTATCGCAGGTTCGAAGGGTGGTGAATAAGGCAGGAACTTCTAACTCCCTACAGAGTGCAGAGACAGGCTTGTCTTCCTAACTCACTGAAATCATTTTGGACCACAGAGAAGGCCATCCTGTTTAAAAGAGCCTTTTCTCTTGCTGGGTGTGGTTGCCTGGCACTTAGATGTTAAGGCCTGCTTTCATTATTCTCTGCTATTTATTGTTTTTAATTTTTTCTAAAGCAAATTTTTAAAGCAAAATTCTTATTGCTTGGGGGAGCACTGCTGAGAAGCATGGTTAAAAAATTTTAAAAACAAATATTCAATTTTTAAAGTGAAGGTGTTCCCCCCCTAACTTTTGAATTGAACTGGGCATTAGAAGAATCATGGTATGTGATGGGTAGGATCCTGTTTAGTACTGCTGTTGAGTTCCAGATAACCAGCTATACCCCATTCCAGCATACTCCATTCCATTTCCCCTCACCCAGTTTTCTGTCCCCTCCAGTACATTAGCATTCTGTGCCCACTAAGCATGCTTAGTCCACACTGAGCTGTATATGAAATCCCCTCCGCCCTCCTTTAGGGTCCCCCCCAAAAATATTTTTTGGGATTTCCATGCACTGCTGTCATCCCTTTTTGCCTACATAAAGATTCCCACTCAAATAATTAGTTCACTCTTAAGGATATATGGTTATTCAATGCCGGCAGCGGTGGCCAGCTAGTTCCAGAAAGCAACTGGAAGTCCTTTAGATGCCTTTTGTTTTAGCTTGAAAGGGAGACTTTCAGAACATATCCATTAGGTGGTGCTCCAGCTGTAAGTTCTGACAATTCTATGCCATCCTTGAGAATACATGGAAACTTCCCAGGGGATAAAATACTCATCTTGTTAGATTTTAAAACGAGCATTGATAATACTATTGATAGTCAAATTGAAGAGCAACATAGAACCCAAGTTTGAGACAATAAAAAAATGTGTTCCATTTGCCATCAGAAATGACTAAGGGCACTAGTTCTTTTCAAAATATTTTCCTCCAAATTGTTTACTTGGCTTATTTGATTATTTCCCTCTGTCATATGAACTAGGCGAGTTATTATGAAAAGAAAACAGGAAGGAAAGAAAAACAAAGCATCTGGAACCCATGGTAACAGATCTCACAACAATAACAAACACAATCAGAAAAGTGTCATTTTGGGTTTAAAGGATTGTGAGCATTATTTCATGGCAGTGGCTTATTAGATTCCCCCTCTAATATTGTAATATAAGTTTAAAGCTCAAGCAGAAATCTTATATCCATAATAAAATATTAGACAATGCAGCGACTGACAAGCAATGTAATTTGGGGTGGGGGGGGGCAAGGGGAAGAAAACATGGCATGCTGTCAATCTCATAAAAAAAGGAAATAATTTACCATTTACAACTGGGGTGAAGGGAAGAGTGTGTGTAATATGTAGGTGTAAGGGCAGCATTACACTTCTACTCTAAAGTATGTACTGAATTCCAATTCTGTTTCTGAGGGCATCTGCATCATGCTTTGAAATCTGGCTCTAGAGAGATGGCTTCTCTCCCTCTTTCCGCTAATGGGAATAATGGCCAGCCCCAGCATTCTTTCCTCACAGATACAAAATTCCAGCTTTCGCTTCTGATTGGAAATGGATTAAGAGAGTGGCTGGAAGATGGCTAGGAAGAAAGATGCGGAAAATGATTCCACTGGAGATTTGGTGAAGATGTCAAGTGGTATGAATGACAGGGAACTGGCAAGCACCTGTGGAGAACTGGCCGAGAAAAAAAAAGAGATGATCTGAAGAATGCAAAGGGAAGGGATAAAACTTAAGGATGACATGCTGAGCAATGAACCCAACAGCCCCTCGCTGACTGTTTGGAGCCGAACTTTATTCGCACTTGGGATGTCAGATTATTTCATCAGAAATGGAAATGCGAGCAGAAATTGGTTTCTTGATCACCCAAGAACAGAAACCAAAATTGTACAAATGAATACAACTAGTGTTCCAATTCAGTATCGCAGATTGTTTTCTTAGTCTGTGAAAGTTACATAAATAATTATGTTATTCCCGGCCTTGTTTTTGACATTTCCCTTCCATTAAAGTGCATTGAATTATACAGTCAATAACAAAGTGGATGATGAAGGTTTTAGTGGAATCCAAACCATAGCAGAACTGAAGTTGCGACAAACACAGGATGGGACAGAAATGTCTGCCTCTTGACATTCCTCATTCTCTCCCACACACTTGTCCCTAATGCACCCATAATCCCTTACACAAAAAAAACCCCTGAAGATTTGGGGGGGCGGGGGTTGACGTTGGATCACAGCAAAATGCTGCACTCCAGCTTGGCCGGCTTGGCTATTTTGTTCCTATCTAAAATCCGTCATAACACATTTTTCTGGAAGCAGTGAACTTGTGGGGCGGGGGAGACAACTACTCAAAGTTGCATTAAAATAATTTTATGAAATCTTACAGCTGCCTTCCTTGGAACTGCATCATAGTCTCTCAACATTTGGGTTGTCTCTGTTTCGGGTAACATACATCTTGCAATGAACAATATGGATTATAAAAGGTGTTTTAAAAATAATAAACAAATTAAAAAACTCACAAGAATAAACAGATATGGAAACCAAGCTCTTGCCATGATCTCCAACCCTGAAGGCGTCACTAAAGCTGCCATTCTAAGCTGAAAGAAATCTGGCTATGCCAAAAGTTGTCCAAATGACCAGCAGTGCATTTTGCCACACAATCCAAACCCTCCACATGTCGTTGTGGCATTGTATAAATCCTTCAAGACTGGGCAAAAAGGGACCACTGAAACTTCAGGATGTTTTCAAACTAATGTATTATGAAAATGCTTTGGACCAATAGGGAAGATCATATTTATATAGCATTTGGAAGAATGGAACATTGTTGCAACAATGCATTATCACCACTTTTGGTTTAAAAACAATATTTTAAAGTATTCTATACTTTATTGTATCATGCCATCTGTAATCTTCAGCTATGTATAAGTTGGTGTTGGGTAACAGAACCATTCAATCAGGCTTCACTCAATTTCAGTTTCAATTCATTACATACTTTCAAAATACCACAATAGAGATCTTTGAACAACTATACCTGTTTGGTCAATTTTCTTAAATAATGAAATTTCAAGTAACTACATTTTTTTGAGCTATGAGTTTGAATTTACTTATGCATTTGTTTTACTGTGCCAGGCAATATTAGAAACAAATACTGAAGAAAATGGTTTGTTAAGAAACCTCCAAGCCATTGAGAAACTAGTTGCTATGCAACATACAGTACTGTTCAAGTTATCCTCAACACCACAGGGTGCATTGTATGAAATAAAACAATCTTCATAAAAAACTCAAAAATGATCTTCATAAAAAACTCAAGAAAGGGTTTTGTTTAAAACTTACATTCACTATGGAAGAAAAGTAGCATATCCATTCATACATCCTTGACAGCTGCTGATCAAAGATGTGTTTATTGTGATTGCTTATATAGTATTTTATATTATTATTATTATTATTATTATTGATAACCAGTGATAATTAACTGGTAACATAAATGTTGTTTTACTCATATTTTGTTTTCCCTTCCCTGAACTGAATGAGATTCAGATCAACCTTTGTGTGATCCAAGCTGGTCAAGATTGGGGATGCTATAATACTGTAGCATGTTCAATTTGAGAAACGGGTTGCATCCTATGCCAGTCCTAATGAGTAGACCCCATGATGTTAACAGACTCTGTTAATTTAGGTTCATTAATGTCAATGGGTCTACTCTGGGTAGACCTTAGTTGAGCACAATTCTATAGTTTTGCTTGCATATGCAAAAGCAGAAGTAAAGGGGTGCTCATCCTCAGGGTGAATTTATTCCCTTCTCCCAATCCTAGCTCTATCGTACTTACCCCATGAATCTTGCCCAGTACACAGTGAGCTTCTACAAAAGTACAGGTGGTCTCCACTGGGTGGTGGGATTATGTGATAATAAGCATTCTTTTGGTGAATTCAATTAAACAATATGGCTGGGAGGCCTCAGCATCTCCTTGAGATCTTGACTAGTGCCCAGCTTCCTTTGGAGGACAGAACTCTGGAAATGTATGCTGAGTTGCTAAAATATATGCTTATGTACAAATGTAGACATTAAGCAGGGAGTGTAGGAATGCAGCAGCAGCATGCAGAGACGGTGATATTAATCTCAATCCAGGTCCCAACAGAAACCTGCAGTTGCTTTTCTCAAGTCTCTGTTTTCAGCATCAGTCACAAACATATTCTTCCAGGCTTCCTTACATGCCTGACTCTGTAAGCTACTGACTTCCTGCTTTCCAATCCCTTCTTGAAACTCACCTTTTCTACGAAGCCATTGGCAAAAAACCCCTATAGTTTTGATATATATTTATAAGAAAGGGGAAAAGTCAACGAAATCCTCTTCCACAATAAAGACTTAATATTGCCTCCCCGCACACACAAAAAAGTGCTACTAGAACTTTAATAAAAAAATAAATTGCCCAACAAATTTCAGTGGAAATCTCTCTGAGGGGCATAAGAATGCAATTTGCTGAGTCTCCCTAGTAAGGCAGCATCTCTCTGAAATGAGTTCTGCGCTCTTTTCTCTCTCAGTCTTTACAGTGCCTCAAGATTCCTTCTTGTGTTTGATTAAATATGATCCCTTTGCTAATATGATGCTACTAAACTCATTCACAAAAACAAGCAGCACTGGCCACAAGAGAATGCAAGACATGGTTTAAAAAAAATAAAATACTGTAGGACATTTGAACTCATTATCAAAATTATACTTACTTTTCCGTGGCTCAGCATGATCATTCTCACCAAGACAACATTAATTTGGGCACCTAAGGACTCATCGTGATAGATTTCATTAACCTGCAAGAGGACATAAAAGCATTAATAATGATTCCATGATGATATTAGGACTGAAATAGCCTAAAACAGCATCCTTCAACCTTGGGTCTCCAGATGTTGTTGGATTACAACTCGCACCATCCCTCACCATTGGCTAAACATGATATTGTGGTCGACAAGCTTAAGAAACACTGCATGCCAAGGGTGGGGGGGGGAAGAGGTTTTTAAGAGACACATTTTTCTTTCAAGAAAGAAAGAATCCTTTTAGGCTTTTTAAAAAATGTGATTTCAGACATGCAACTTTGGAAGGCCTGCTGACTAAGGGATCAAATTGTCTTGGGCGGGGGTGGGGTATAAGATTGCAAACGGAGAGCCCAAGTGGTAGAATTTCAAGCTCTCGCTTTGGCCAGAGCAATTGAAGTGTGCCAAGCTGCAGAAATCACACCAAAGGAAGTAGATTTGTTGGAAGGAAGGCATTCTGCTGTGCCTGGTAAACAGGATTATGCCTTCTATTAGCCATAGCAGAACACTAAGAGATATCCTTCCCAAGCTAAAATCTGCAGAGTGCATACACAACAACAACAGCTGGGCCTATGGAAACAAACGTCAAAAAATGAAACACTTTATTAGAGTCTGCAAAACAAATCAGAGTACTGTAGTAAGAATAATGTGCAGAGAAGGTTGCAGGAAGAAGGCGACCCGCATTAATGTATTGCAGCAATCCACATCAGCAAAGGACTAGAATGTTTTGTTGCAGACAAAAATGGCAGCTCAGTGAATTTTGAACTGGGCACTGGGTCACAAACAAATGTGCCTTCCTGAAAGTGTGTGCTGGGCTGGAGAGACCAGGGTTTGAATAGCAACCATGAAACTCATTGGGTGACCCTGGGCAGCTGCCCTCTCTCAGGTTAACCTTCCTCACAAGATGTAAATGAGATAACCATTTGGGGTTCTTGGAAGAAGGGCAGGACCCACGAGCAAGTAAAGGGCAGAATACTTAGATATAAGCTGATTTACGGCTGGTGCATACTGCCCTGCTCATGGTACATATTTGGGGGTAAGGGTGGAGCATAGTGTTATCTGGTGGGCCCCATTCTCTGCCAGTGTGTGCTGAAGAGCCCACCTGGTAGTTATGACAGCACACTGAGCAGCTATGCGAGGGTGGGTCTCATCACAATTTAAATTTCCCACAATGCCTTAAAATGATGCATTGCTAGGGGCATTGTGGGAAATTTAAATTGTGTTCGGACCCAGCAGCTTAGAGTGCCAGGCTGAAAAAAATGAAGGGGGCCTAGATGGGGCCAGTCAAAGTGGAAGAGCCATGGCATATGCCCAAGGATGCCAAGTGCTGATGCCATCCCTACATGTGCTCTGCCAGACATTGGTTACACACGCAAGGGCCAACCAGATAGGATGTCAACATAGCTCAGTGGTAGAACTGAAGGTTTTGCATGCTGAAGGTTTCTGGCACCTTCAGGAGAAAACAACCAGATGGCAACTGCTGTGAAGGAGCTGATGCCAGTCAGAGTGCAGAACACTAGGCTAGATGGACAGACAGAGTGACTGACTCTAAGGGAGCTTATTATGTTCCACTTTCATTGGCAGTTTGAGGAAAGGCAGAGAGTAGAAACTGGATAGCAATTGTACTCTGTACAACAGAAACAGTCTGGCATTGCATATACAAATCTGCTCATAAAGTATCAAGAGGCTGGATTACCTTAAATTTCTATGACCGTATAGTAAATGTTCCAAATTTATAGCCAGTGTTCCAAAATCTAAGTTATCTGCTTCTGAACAAAGTTTTAAGAAATTCCACAAAACAGATGTCCTGGCAAAGCAAGCTTTTTAGCATCGTAGGGATCTTTGTCTCCTCTTTGACAGTAATGTTGGCTTTAGAAAGGTCACAAACTTTCTGCTGGCTTCATGACCGGTTTATATTTTGTTGAGTTCCTCCCTCGAGCTTTTGGCCTTCTAAACTTTTGCCTACAAGCTACAGTACAAAAATGTTCTAAAAACATGCACTAAGTGCATAAACAGTTTTCACCAGCCTTGCATTAACACTGCAGTCTCGTGATCAAGTCCTGTTTACAGCACAATGACCCAATAATCTGTGCAGTAACTTCTTACATTGTTAATATAAATTGGGGACAAACTGGGGAGGAGACCCAAAATTCGTCAGTTATCTAAATTCTGTAAATAGTCAGTGTCTTCTACTGGCTTGCTATTCCTCCACACTAGTGGTTCGAATGTCAGACTAGGGCTGAGGAGACCCAGGTTCAAATCCCCTCTTGGCCAAGAAGCTCATTGGGTGACCTTGGCCAGTTGCTATCTCTCAGCCTAACCTGTGAAGATAAAGAGAGAAGAATCCATTTTATACGGTCTTGACCTCCTTGGAGAAAAGGCGGAATATAAATTAAATTAAAATAAATTTTACGTGTTCCACGCAGCCAAAGGAGAATGCTGGGGAGTTGTGGAATGGGATAATTGGGATGAAGGAAAGCACCACAAACATTTTAGGGTCTGGTGTTGGACAGCTCAGGTGGGGGATGAGACAGTGACAGAGGCTTGCACTACTGCTGACATACACAGACTGAAATTGGGCAAGAACATTTGTGAAGCACTTCCCTTTCTTTAACTTCTTTGGTGAAGAGCTTTAAGCCTGCTGCAGAAAGGGTAATTTTCTACACATAACTGCAGAGCTTCTAAAAAGGGGAGGGGTTCCTTTTACAGCTAGCAAACTGGTACATATACCTGTGTCCGGACAATTGCCCACAAGAGCTATTTAAAACAGCCCGCCTCCCATGCACCACCCAAGATAACAAGCATGGGTGACACATGCAGATGCAGGCAATGCTAAACATTACAAATAGCATCCCATCATCTGGGGAACTGAAGGAGTGCATTGTGGTAGCTATGAAGGCACCATCATGGGATGCATGTTAGAAAAAGACGAGTAAGCAAACAAGAGGGAGAGAGCTTAGGGAGAGCCCCAGCAGCCATGGCAAGGGAAGACGCGGTGTTGGAGTTCAGCAGGGCAGGGCACCAAGTTGGCTCTTTCCACCTTAGAATCTGCTGGACTAATTGCAGCATGAGCCTCTGCCTGATGGGGTGGTCCTGTGGAGGGTCCTCTCCACACTGGAGACTGCTTGGGTGGTAGAGGGCAGGGCAGGTGTAGCTCCCTCCCCCACCAGGCTATTGCCTACTGAATGCACGAACTGGGCTTATTCTCTAAGGTGCTTTAGGATTTTAAAAGAGACAGGAGAACACCACACCCTAAGCTTACGCTACCAGAACTCAAGCCACTTTCACAACTGGGACCACAGTACAGTGGCAGAGCATCGGCTTTGCATACAGGAGGTCTCAGGTTCAATTCCAGATATCTCCAGGGAGGATAGGAAATGTCCCTTGCCTGAAACCCTGGAGAGATGCTGCCAGTCAGTGTAGAAAATACTGAGCTAGATGGACCAGTGGTCTGACTCAGTATAAGGCAGCTTGCCATCTTGCAACCATGATTCTGCTTACAAAAAAGACAAAAACCATTCAAGTGTAGCACTCATAAGATTCTTTTCCACAGCTGAGCTTAGTTTTACTTTATGAGTTTTCTTGAAATTGTCAGTTAGGCAGGGAAAAGTGACATTTCTGCCCTTTGAGCCACCTGGGACCTACTGTTCTCTTTCAACCTGCTGCATTTAAATCATCCAGAGAAAGCATCGCTCTCACACCTATGGTAGTGCCTCACACTGACATATCAAAGGCAAAACCTGAACTGGAAAATTGCCAGCAAGGAATGATATATTTATTACTTCTCATCTCCATATCCAAATCCAAATCCAGAGGGCCCTAAAGTTGTTGATGGCCGTCATGGCATGACCCTTCATGGCATGCAGGTGTGACTCTGCTCTCTGAAAGATGAGAAAGGACCTTGACGTCACACTGAGCGCTCAGAGCACTTTTATGGGCTATGTAAAGTCAGATATGCTACCCTAGCTCCAAGCTCAGGAGAAGGGGACCTCACCACAGCTGTTGAGGGGAGGGGGAAAGAGATCCTCATCATGGCAAGTGTAACAAGTGAATTTGAGGACCCCTGTGACATCCAGTTCCTAACATTTCCCCCCAGCCTTCTAATACGCTCAAGAGGGGAGCAGAGACTCCAGAGGTGCATTACAGTGCCTGAGGTGCCATGAAGTCTATGAGCCTTTCCTCAGCATGTGCCCTCCTTGTCATACTAACAATGAATGTTTGGATCATTTCAAAGGTAAGCAAGCTGAAGTTTCTAGACGGGATCCAAAAGATCCCTTTGAATATTCATGATACACAGTGTTCATCCAGCCACAGCTGACACACAGCACTGGCAGCATGGAAGTGAGTAGCTACTTGGAAGTCAAGAAGGCGGCAAGAGTGGTCAGAGACGGGCCATTAAGAATCTTGGACAGATCCGAGGGAGGAGACCTGTTCTGGCAATCGGTTAGGTACTGGTTTCCAGTTCCTATCTGCAGCCCCAACAACATTGTGGGGATTGAAGGCGGAGAAAAACAAGAATGATAGAGGGTAAATCATTCTTGGAAATTCCTCACAGGGAAGGGAAGAACGGGCTTCACTTGCCGTCTGCCTCGGTACCTGGCTCTCACTCCAGCATAGAATGCAGGGGGCAGGGAGGCGCTGAGCGTAAAAGCACCTTGCCTGGCAAAAACCCTCCTACACCGCCATTAAGAACTGGAGGTTCTCCTGTTAATTGGATTTTTAATTGGCTGTAAAGTCAGGCACTCTTCGAGAGAAGATGTTGTCATCAGAACTGTGGAATTACCCAGCTGCATTGATCTGAGATTTGGAACTGAGAAAAAGATTCTATTTGGTGGGGGCCTTGGATGGCAGAGAGGGGAACCTCCAGTTTCCTGTTTACTTTGAGTTTCTTTATTAATGATTCAGTAACTCTCTCCAGATGCAAAATTTTAAAGATACAAATGAGGTTGGATTGCAGTATGGAATAAAACTTGTGATTAGAAGAACATTTTGGTTTAAAGAAATGGGGGGAGAGCTCTAATGTTTGAATGGATTATCTTGAAATATTAGAGCAGATACCATTTCTACCCCCCCCCCTTAAAAACAACATAGAAGAGATACAACGTAAGCGGACTTTGGCGAAAATGCAGTCTTAAAGATGAAAAGAATTTGGAGCCATGGACGAGGGAGGCATGGAGACTTTGATGGTGATTAAAATGAAAGTACTCCAAGATCCCCTGTGACAGAAGGTGGATCCCTGTTTCTCGGGCTGCGGACATTTCTAGACATTGACTGAGTAGTGAGAAAGAGTGGAACGGGATCTCAGGCCCTCTCTATAATATCTCAATATATACAGTTTCTTAACATTTCCTCTACATTTTCCTCAATGGATTATGCTGGAAAGCTCAGTGACAAGCGGAATAAATATATTTCAGAGCTACAAATATTAAAATTTCCTTACAATCACTATATCTCTTAAAATAGATTTAAGTGACATGGAAAATAAAAAGGTTCCATTTCAAAATCTGTTTTTGTGTGTTTGCCACATAACTGCTAGGTTGCTCTGCTTTCCTTTGACTTGAAAATGTAGAAAACCATCTGTTTCATCTGCACACTTTATTTTAAGCCACAGACAAAAATAAATCCCTCCCTACATAATTGACTGATACTGACTTTTTAACCTTGAATTATTGGAATATGTTTGCCTTATGTCCACCAGGTCACATGTATGAATATGCTGGCCTTTACTGCCTTGCCAGCTCTCCACATTTCTAAGCAATGATTTCAGGTATTTCTAAGGACATTATCAAAGATGCCTCCCTAAATTTCATCCCTGCATTTTGAAGTCAAGACTAAAGGCGGCAAAAGCTCTAGCTGTCTGGGAATGTCCCGCAGTTGCACTCTTCCCAAAGAGAGTATTTCAGCTGGTACAGAGCTGGTGCTCAGCAGCCATTTCAGAGTTTTTGAATCACTATGAGCTTGTACTGAGCTATATTAACTGTTTGATGAATTTGGGGTTGTATTTTCCCCCCTTTATATGCTCCTGTGTTTTTGACATCATTATAGGGATTGTAACATTTGTTAATTTTTAAAGCTGCTGTTATTGTGAGTTGCTTTGAGCAATTTGTCATTGGAAAAATAGAATACAAACATTAAATCAAATCAAACCAAATCAACTGCAGTCAAATACAAAGGCAAATTATAAAGCTGCAAAATATGTTGCCTCTGTCTGTCATTCTGACTCCAGGATTTGTCAGTCAACGGATTAGATAGATCAGTACCAACCGTACCTTGATAGCAAATTGAGAAGGAATGTTTCTCATGTATGGAGTGAGAAACTGGCTTAAGGCTATCTTATTGCAGTCAGAACAATAGGGAATTGACCACAGCAACTGGAGCTTTGACAGATTAAACCAGGCAAAGTAATACACAGTGGTGTATTTTCTACACAGTGGTATGGGGGTGGGAATTAAATTCAGAGTGTGAACAGGCAATACTCAGTTCTTTATTTGAGAATGAAAGATAGTGGTTCTATTGTTAACTGATGGAAAAAAACCAATACCAAATAAATGATGGAGCAGGTGGCAACCCATAAAGAGTTACAGATGCTCCTCTCCATAACCTCTTTGCTCCTATTTCCCTCCTGTGGTTTCTCTCTTTGCCTTCTGATCTTGTTTTATGTTCCATCCCTGCTGTGTAGACATGCAGAGTCATTCTCTCATATACACAGTCCCATTCAGTCTCAATTGATTCAATGTTGTAGCCACATATTTGAGTCCATCCTAAGCCTCATCAGCTAAATACATTTCCGTCAACTACCGGCTTGGTTTTAATAATAATAATGTAGCATGGATGAGATTGCTTGTTTAGAATCAGAGAATTGCAGAGTTGGAAGAGACCTCGAGGGTCATCTAGTCCAACCCCCGACCCCACCCCCCACAATGCAGGAATATGCAGCTGGCCCATATGGGGATCAAACCCACGATCTTGGCATAATCAGCACCACACTCTAGCTAACTGAGCCACCGTCAATGGCAAACAAGTTCTTATTTGGTTGGGGTAGACTGTGTGGGATCAAATTCTGATACAAACTGGCCTGAACCAATTTTCCTGGACTAAGGTGCAGGTGTCCTTCCGGTTTCACACTTCTCTATGCAAGCAAAGCAGCTTGTTCCATTGAAGTAAATGGTGACATGAGAGCTCTGTGAGCAAAGAATGTCAAGAGGCAATCGCACCTGGGGCAATTGGCTTAAAATGCCTGCACTCTTACAAGATAATTTATTTTGATGAGAGACAGCAATAGCTACATGCAAGACCTGTTCTTAAACATTAGTAAATTACTCACTATGTTCATCAGCGTCAGAAGATACTTCTGAACGTGTTCTTTCCCATGGAATTGTACAACGGAGTCATCAACACCTAGAAGCACTTCAATGTTGTAATTGTCATCCGTCGCATGCCTTGGATATCTCCTCCTTCTCCTGGAGGTGCCAATTTCATCTTGCAAGAGGTTCACCATGCTGTCTAGATTGCTTAGATCAGCCGCTGAAAGAAATTAAAAGTTGTTAATTTTAAAAAGTGCCACATTTTATTTCTCAATTATTATTTTTAATAATAAAGACCAGAAATTCCCATTATAACTCCTCTCTTACAGTACGATTGCATATTGAATGAGGGTTACTTTCTTGAGGTAGCACCCTTGGAACTGTCCCCGTGTGAGCATCCTCACTTTCCAAGCAAGGCAGAGAGTTTTTAAGCTCTCCACCTTGCCCGCAATTAATTTGCAGAATTTCAGTCATGTAAGGTTGAAATCATGCAAGTTAATTGCATGCAAGGTGCAATTGTACCATGTAAGTTTGGGACAATTTTGTTAAAGTTCAGTTGGATAAACCTGGATTTATTCAGCTAAGATAAGAAGAGAATTTGATGTAAGATCTCAAATCCAGTAAACAGAGGTGTCCAAAAATGTTTGTGGATTAGCAGTATGGCGTGGGGTCAAATTTTCACCTGAACAATCACCCTAATGACAATGCAGGGCCGGCTCTAGGGGTAGGCTGGGTGGCGCGGGGCGCCAGGGCACCGGGCCGGCAGAGGGGCGCCGGAGCGATCGCCGCGACAGGGCGCTTGACATGCTTGAGATGGCCCTGTGACAATGTAATCTCCAGGGTGGGTAAATACATTAGATTAGAGATAGAGATAGAGATAGAGAGATACATAGATATGAAATCTTTAAATGTACATCTGTGGGATGCAGCCAGAGTCCCTCAGTGGTATTTGTGCTTCATTATCTTTATAATACTGTACAACAGATATTTTTAATGTGACAAGGCAACATGGTTACATGTAGAGTTGTTTCACTGCATCAGCATGAATCTGAATCTGCATAATTGATATCAATACCAAAAGTGTATATTTGAGCACAACTTCTTTATAGGTTTCCTTTACATATGTGTATATATATACAGTGGTACCTCGGTTTTCAAACATCTCTGTTGACAAACATTCCGGTTTACGAACACCATAAACCTGGAAGTAAATGCTTTGGTTTTCGAACATGCCTCGGAAGTCGAACATGCCACGCGGCTTCCATGTGCAGTCAATCTGTGTTCAGCTAATCTCAGGAGCTCTATTGCAACCAATTTGTTTTTCTGACTGCCTGCACCTCGGTTTTTGAACGTTTCAGAACTCGAACAGTCTTCTGGAACGCATTACGTTCAAAAACAAAACCGAGGTACCACTGTATACATACATACATACATACATACATACACACATACATACATTTATTTCATACACTGTTTGCTGTGTTCACTGAAGACATCCTGTTTGTGCGAGGTACTTGCTCCTTCTCTTCGCCCCTCCCCCCACCCTGAATGTGCCCCATGTTGTACAGGACCTGTGTTGTTAATCAAAAGTACAGGCTATAGATATTTAAAGAAAGAAATAAAACACCAGA
Source organism: Zootoca vivipara (assembly GCF_963506605.1). Lineage (NCBI taxonomy): Eukaryota > Metazoa > Chordata > Lepidosauria > Squamata > Lacertidae > Zootoca > Zootoca vivipara. Next base: position 64,812,134 of record NC_083277.1, on the reverse strand, counting down.
ACAGATGAAGGATGCCTGACATGAAAGGGGCAACTTCAATGGAGACTGCCCTGTGTATGTACAGATAGACCCAGACCCAGACAGACTATTGTATCCGTGAGACTTGCAGAATACTAGGAATAGAAAATATATATGAGCCATTATACTAACAGTGTTCTCGAAGCTACGAACATGAGTTTGACCAAACTGCGGGAGGAAGTGCAAGACAGGAGTGCCTGGCGTGCTATGGTCCATGGGGTCACGAAGAGTCGGACACGACTAAACGACTAAACAACAACAATACTAACAAATGCAGTGCCATCTCTGTGTTGTTCTAAAATCAGCTTATCGACAGATGTGAGGAATACGGGGAGGGGGGAGATGAACGACATGACTAAGAAAATGCAATCGGCATTATAGGGATTTTGTGGGATAATTCACATAACTACAATATCAATATGAAAATAAGCAAAGGTGATCACACATTTTTGCTTATCCTTTCCTCTACCTCTTGATATTCTAGTGATGTGAATATTGATGTTCTAGAGATATGAATGATTAGAAACAGGTGGTGGCTGCACAGCCGTAAAGGCTATCCCAGCCAAATCAAGAACTGGAAGGAAAGAAGCACTAAAGAGTAAGACTCAAAATATCCAAGTCCAATAATTCTTTTGATCATGCAAGCATGAAATATAAAAAATTCAAACAACCAAGATGATAACTGATAAGATGATGGCTTCAATTCCAAAGTTAGTTAAAATGAGATTTTATATTTTGTCTAACAGAAGCAAATGATTTTATGCAGGTACCTTGCTAAATGATTGTTACAAATGCTTATAAACTTGATTCGTATTCATTCTATTATGTGATTTTTAAATCATTTTATCTTTTTTTGCAAAAGCCATAAAAAGATGAACTCTACAATTAGTAACATGAAAACTATTAATAAATTAATGCAATTTATGAATCCTTTGACCTCAAGATAAAATGTATGAAGGAAGCTCTGATTACATTACTTGGTCCTGAGGATTCCTTTGTTGCTATGCAGTGGCCAATATCTAAAATCTACATTAGATACACCCAACAGCTTGCCCACACCACCTTCAGCAGTAAATATGTTAAATAACCTTCCTCTGAACACATGTGGAAGGATGTTTTTTGAGGGAAGAGGGACTTGTGGAAAGAGGCATTGGGCAGAGGGCAAAACTCATGTCCCACAGACGTTTTGCTGGTCCATATGTTGAGGAATGACTTATGACTAATGACATCGGGGTTTATTTATTTTGTACGTAGATAAAACAAACACACAGCACATCCGAAAATAACTAAGTTTTCTAAAGGATTGTCACACCCAATCTGTACTATAGGTGCATGATTCTTAAGACTCAACTGCAGTCTCCAAGGTCAGAGATGAACCCACCTGGAATGGGTTTGGGTGGCGGGAAAGGGGCAGGGAAGAGGTTCTCAATTCCTTTTGGTTCTCTGCTTAAAATGGCTTCCCTGCTGTTTGGTGGGACGTCATGGTCAAAGCCCATCATTTGCATTTCCTCCTTAATACAGCCCAACTGCAGATTTCATTTTTGCCCCTCCCCTGGCTACACAGCAATAACCACTAGCCTGCTAGTCACTGTCTGCACATGTCTAATTCCACCCTCTTCCCTGCTAATTATAGATTTGCTCCGTCATTCTTCCTCACCTTTTCCTTATTTTATATCTAAATGTCCTCTACTTGTCTTTTATCTTGCTAGCTGCATTTCCCTCTAAGCCACGTAAGCCTCTTCATAATTCATAAATCCTCTTTTCATAGAACAGGTTGCACTTGGAACCTTATGCTGCATATCATGCATAAGGAAATTGGACAAATCCCGGAAGCCGAACTGAGCTGCAAGTAAGGTGCTATGAGGGGAAAGCAAACCGAAGTCTACTGGGCTAAACATTATACATACATACATACATACATACATACATACAGTAAGCCCACAACTTACACACATTTAACTTGTGAACATTCAGCTTTATGCACTTCTCCCTAAAATAAAATTAAACTAAAAAGTGGGTGGGCATTCAAGAAAAAAGGCTTTGCCAATCCCACCCACCATTGCACCCAATGTGTTTTGACTATGCAATTTTGACTTTAGGTGAGATCCCCACGTAAATTGTGGACTTACTGTCAGGATGTCTAGACAAAATGCTACAATATTCAGGCCTGATTCAGAAAATAAGGGTAAAAGAATGACAGAAAAGATGTGTTTGGGCGTTAATAATGCACATGACACGGGCTTTTCCTGCACAACATTCCAGTTTCTATGGATGTGAAAAAGCTCCACCTGGGAGAGATGTTCTCAGTCAGATAAATGTCTAACAAATATTGGGATGGATGGACAGTGGCCTAAGACTGCAATCCTGGCTGTGGGACTTGGCAGAGCAATGCAGCCAGCACTACAACCACAACCTTGCTACTAACTCCAGCCAGGGAAGAAGGTACAAGGGTGGTGGTGCTACAGGGAAAACGCCCGTTTGCTGCATTAGCTCCCAGGCTGTCACAGCAAAGAGTTGCCATCATGGGATAGCAGCAGGGACAGCTCAGGATCCCGTGATGGCTCAGCCTGCCCACCCTCAAATTTCAGAGGCGGGGATGCCATGGGCGGAAGCTTCCACCTGCCTTTTGTGCATGTGTACCTGGGATGCTCACCCAGCAATTGACAGTTCTGCTCCATGCAAAGCCCCTCCAACACAGCAGATCACTCTGCATCCTGGTAGAAAGCAGCACCCTGTGTTAAATTAATAATAATAATAATAATAATAATAATAATAATAATAATCTGACCGGGAACATCTCTCCCAGGTCCCAGGTCGAGGTTTTTCACATCCATAGAAACTGGATTGTTGTACAGGAAAAGCCTGTGCCATGTGCATCATTAACACCCAATAATAATAATATTGGCAACAACAACAACAAACAACAACAACTATTAATAATAATAATAATGATAATAATAATAATAATAATACCCCACCAATCTGGCTGGGTTTCCCTAGCCGCTCTAGGCGGCTTCCAACTGAATATTAAAAACACGATAAAACATCAAACATTAAAATTTCCATAAACAGGGCTGCCTTCAGATGTTTTCTAAAAGTCAGATAGTTGTTTATTTCCTTGATGTCTGATGGGAGGGCCACTACCAAGACGGCCCTCTGCCTGGTTCCCTGTAACTTCACTTCTCGCAGTGAGGGAACCGCCAGAAGGCCCTCAGCGCTGGACGTCAGTGTCCGGGGGAAACAATGGGAGTGGAGATGCTTCTTCGGGTATACTGGGCGGAGGCCGTTTAGGGCTTTAAAGGGCAGCACCAACGTGCTCAGAAACGTACTGGGAGCCAATGTAGGCCCACAATTGATCCACAATTCCAAAAGGATTGTGGATTGTGTCTGTTGCCCTTTAACGAGAACTTTGGCATGTTCTATGATGCATACTCATTGGGCGGTGACAAGAGCAGCAGGACCAGAATGCAGAGTTTCCCTGCAGTAGCAGGGGAACATCTGTAGAGGATGCAAGAATGCTTGACTGCCATTACTCTGGAATCTTCTGAGCTCAAGAATGAACCCGCATTAAAGAAAAATAGTGTACACCAGCAGCAGAGTGCATGAATGGCACCAAGGATCACACAAGCAAGTGGTGGCTGAGAAAAGGATAAGTGGGAATGCAGTTTTCCGAAGCCCCACCCCATCAGCTCTTATTTCTCATGTTTTAAAACATATGAAGGCTGCCTTTTAATGTGTGATATTTTTATGTATTTTAATCTCTGTTGGAAGCCGCTCTGTTAAAAGTCAAAACAGGTTTCATAATCGAAACACAACAATTAAAATAGGAATGCATATGGAACTTGCTTTATACTCTCATCCTTCCATAAAATTAATACTTAATTTTACCTGGAATCACAGTAGTATTTGAAATAATTAGCTACTTTGCACAGTCGAGGATTACTCGTCATGAAAGTAGAAACATATAATTAAGTGAAAATTGCATAAAAGTGGGATTTCCCACATCCTCCATCAGATTCTAAACAAACTATGAATTTATTTCCATTCTCATCTTATTATCTCAAAGGGTTTTTTGTGAATCCAGTTTCTGTATCATTTTCATAAGGTGAACATGTTCAGAACTATTTTCATTAACCTCTGCCAATGAGACACTTGAATGCTCAGTCCATTCTCCAAAAAACATGATTAAATTACAGGGAATTAGCACATTTAATGATGGTGATAGGTGACCCTTTGGCATTGTGAGTGACATCCCTAACAATCTCATTTGCAATTTAAGGAGAATGAAATGCCAAGGCTCAGAACAAGACTTGAATTACAACAGGCTAATGTGATACATCAAGCCTTTTATCTGTGAACCATTCCTTTTTCAGAAAAAAGGGAAACTACAATTCATTACTTGTAAAACAAGTAAGCAATTTAAAAAATCATTCAATAAAAAAAAATAACAGGAAAAATCTATTTTATGGGGGGGATGCTACAAGCAAGCTTACTAAACATAGTTTTTTGGGGGACAACAAATGCTTTTGAATACAAATTGTTAATACTATTAGATTTATTTATGTATTTAGGTTAACGTGTACTTGAGACATGCAAGTTACTCAACCATTATTTATGTTTTATTTGTATTTCAAAAGATTAATAATACCTTGAAGAGGAAAGCTTTGGTGAAGTGTTAGAAGATGAAACCGTTCACCAATATTATGTCTATACTGTAGATAGATAAAAAAATTCATTTAAAATAATTTGAAATGTATGATAGAACCATGACTAATTTATTAACATTACTCATTCTTTAAATTTCATTCATACATTATGCTCTAACTGTTGACACCATAGGCCTAAACAGAAAGCCCCCACTTTTTGCTGCTCCATTTGTGGGCACCAAAATGTGTGGGGCTTCAGTGATTTCTCAGAGGAAATTTCAGAAGTGAGGAATGAACTTAACTCTGGCCACACTGAGCCCCTCTCAGTAGCCACCATTTTGTTCCTCTCTGGCCCCCTGTGAGCAATGCTATGGCCTCCTGTAATGTCATTCACAGGGGCACTATGGGCAAAACAAAATGGTGGCTGCCACCTAGCAGCTGCCAAGAGCAGCGCGATGTGGTTGAGATCAGCCCTGCTGCCAACACCAGCTCTGCAAAGGCAGCTGGAGAGATACAAGTGAATCTTGCCTCTCCTTTCATTCCTCCAGCATTCCAAAACAGGCTGAAAAAAATTGAACTTATGACTGATGCTTAGCTCACCACTAGTATGTTTGTAGCACTAGATCTCAAAGTGCAGGGGGCAAACACAGATCTCCAAAAAATTGAAAATATGTTGGGGCACATGTCAGGGAGCAAAACTTAGTTTGCGGTCCCCAGGTATACTTTATCCACAATGTGCACCTCACCTTATTGTCCCTAGTTACCTAAAAAATCAAATAAATTCACACTGGGAAGGGGAATGGTTGCATTTAAACAAAATCATTATTAAAATGTCATATTTTGCAAAGAGTTAAGATGGAGAGTATTTCAAGCCCAAATGTTGCCAAAACTATACACACACACACACACACACACACACACACACACCCTAAAGATGTCCAAAGCAAACCAGGGATATTTGGAGCTTTTGAAGCCAGATGGATATAAATATGGCTTTGTTCTCTTGTGCTGTGTGGGTGTGACACTGATCCGGACCTCAGGGCAACAGCTGAGAAGTGAGGCTTTCATAACGCAGCACATATTATGCGAGCGTGTCATAGAAACAAGAAAGGGGTAAATAATGTCTTGATACATGAACCATGTGGAATAAGCATTGAAGAGCAGAAAGAAAAGGCGGGGGGACGGACGAGAAATGGGAAAGTGGAAGATGAACAAATCACCATCTGAATAAGTAAAGGTTCAGACCAGGCTTGGAGAAACAGTATTAAGAAAGTAAAAAAAAAAAAAAACCCTGCTGGATCAGGCCAAAGATCCACCTGGTCTGCCATTTTGTTTCCACAGTGGCCAACAAGGTGCCTATGCGGAGCCCCAAAGAAGGACCTGAGTGCAAAAGCACTCTCCCCAAATGTGATTCTCAGCAACTGCTATTCAGATACATATCACACTACCTCTGGTGCTAGAGGCACTACACAGTCACCATGGACAGCAGACAATGATAAGTCTATTCTCCCTTTACAGCTGTCCAACTTGATGGCCAACATTGCATCTTGTGTGCGGGAATTTCATAGTTTGCCTATGCACTGGGTGAAGAGACTTCCAACACTCAGCTTGACTGGAGGGTTCTAGCATTTTGGAAGAAGAAGAAAAAGAAAAGCTATCCACTTTCCCCACACAGTGCATGATCTTATGCACCTCATGATTTTTCAAAGCTAAAAAGCTCCAAGTCCATACAGAGTTTGCTTGGGTTCAGTTCTTTTTCCTGTGGTTATCATTTTGCCAAATCACTCTCTCTCACACAAATGTGCACCTCAATTTCACCGTTTTTATAGTATCGTCACGAACTTCCAATTAGGTCACATCATATTTTTTTCCTGCCGTCCTTCAAAAAAATTAGCTATGTAATCATTGGATTGAAAGTTTAGTTTTCACTGGTCATCTTACATATCACCTTCATTTCACCAGCTATGCATAAAATCACTACCTCTCTTATTACACCTCCCAAACATCAGCACATTGCTTAAATTTATGCAGTATAAGCACTTCAAAATACCAGTCACCCAATATATTACAAATGTTTTCCTTACAATTAACACTAATGCTGCTTTTTAGCAAAATAACATGTTTCGGAAATCTAGATTGCTGTATCGTTGAGCTGGTAATTCGATATTGAAAAATGCTAAAAAGACCAGTCAGCTTGGAATGCTACAGCTTGAACTTGCAGGCATGACCAAACTTGGCCCTCCAGCTATTTTGGGACTACAATTCCCTTCATCCCTGACCACTGGTCCTGTTAGCTAGGGATGATGGGAGTTGTAGTCCCAAAACAGCTGGAGGGCCAGGTTTGGCCATGCCCTTGAAGGATAAAATGGTAGCATCAAGGAAGAAGCTCAGAACATACCAGCAAGTCAGTAGGTGAGAGCACCCACCAGGGATGGGGGGGGGGGAATTCAATTCAGTTTGCCTTTAAAGGTGAATGTAGCTATTTTACACAACCTTGGCACCCCCAGATCAGAGTGGGGGAAATTCCTGCCTGCAACTCTGCCTGTCAATGTAGACAGCACTAAGATAGATGGATCAATGGTCTGACTCAATATATGGTAGCTTCTTATGTTCTTATAGAAGCAATCACAGCCAGGCACTCTCTTCTCAGCCATATGTGGAGCTGGCTGACCACATGCAGCTTAACAAGTCCAGTTATGAATTCACTATTTTGGGTCCTGTGCTTTGGCCTCTTTCCCTGGCCTTGGGCAGAGCCTGAGGATGAGGAGAAAGCAACTAGCTAAGATTATAAACCCTTCTCTTCCGGCTCTGTATCTCAAGACTCAGAGATGCATATATTTCTAGGGTCACAGGCAGGAAGACCACCACCAGTTAATTATAGGAGAATTTCAATTGCTCAAAAACATTTAATCAATTAATTACACTAATTAATTCAAAGCACAGATCTACTGTACCCAAATATTGGGTGTGAGCCACTTTCCAAAGCTGAATCAATGTTGGAGCACTTTGGTTTTGAACAAGCCATGCAAACACAGCATGTGCTATACTTTATTGTTATTATTATTGATACATTCTGCAATAAAAAAGAGACACAGAACAGTTAAAATCAATACTGTAGAGCCTTTCTGGTTAATGTGTGTCAGAAACCCTCACAGGTCCCACAGAATGTATTATGATCACCCTGCAATACAGTGCATAAGACTTCTGCAACATGGGAGGCTGATGAAGTTTTTATTGAACCTGTCAATCATCTTCCTTACTTCCTTCCTTCCTTCTTTGAATGCTTTATTACAAAAACACAACTTATCATCTAACTCAACAATCCCACAGAGGGAGCCATACTAGACTGTAGCAACAAAAAATGGAAAGGGTGTTGTGTCACCTTTAAAGTAAGATTTAAAGGTGAACGTGTCCAGAAGAGGGCAACCAAATGGTCAAAGGCCTGGAAACGATGCCTTATGAAGAACGGCTTAGGGAGCTGGGTATGTTTAGCCTGGAGAAGAGAAGGTTAAGGGGAGATATGATAGCCATGTTCAAATATATGAAAGGATGTCATATGGAGGAGGGAGAAAGATTGTTTTCTGCTGCTCCAGAGAAGCGGACACGGAGCAATGGATTCAAACTTCAAGAAAGAAGATTCCACCTAAACATTAGGAAGAACTTCCTGACAGTAAGAGCTGTTCGGCAGTGGAATTTGCTACCAAGGAGTGTGGTGGAGTCTCCTTCTTTGGAGGTCTTTAAGCAAAGGATTGACAGGCATATGCCAAGAATGCTTTGATGGTGTTTCCTGCTTGGCAGGGGGTTGGACTGGATGGCCCTTGTGGTATCTTCCAACTCTATGATTCTATGATTTGCAGTCCAGTCCTATACATGTTGCAAGTAACTGGCACTATGTTCAATTCAGTTTAATCCCAAGCAAGTGTGCATCAAATTGCACTGTTATTGTGGTTTGAACCACATGCAGGCTATCAAGAGAATGCACAGAAACTAGGAGCATGGGCATAATGTATGATTCCATCTCTCCTATATGTTCATTGAACACCTGGAAGACAATCTTACTCGGCTACAAGTGATCACCAAAGAAGAAGAAGGAAGATTATTGCCTTGGATCCAAAGGAGTCTTGTGTGATTGGAATGGTCTTTATGTTTGTGCAAAACATCTGTGTCAAAGTATTGCAATTGTCCAGTTTTCCTGCAGCCCCACCCACACTATTCTAGAGAGTCTCAAGAGGGGCTTTGAGGGAGCACATGGAGGCTGTATGGGAGAGGAACCAGGAAAGTATCATTCTGCTCACTCTTCTCAGGATCCAACCTACAATCCTAGATATGCTAAGGTATTTCGGCACACATAACTGGAGATAAATCCATGACCTTAATTAAGACCTAAATGAATACAATCAAATGTGCTGATATATAAAAGGGAAACACAAAAAAAGAATATAAATAGACCAAAATATGCCAACTTTCAGATACAAATGTGACAGTATTTTCATTCTCCCAGGACACCCTGCTACTGAGCTGAAAGTCACATTTAACTGTTTTTTTAAAAATAATAACCTTCAGCAGAATACACCAGCATGAGATTTCTAGAACTAGCAGACCTAATTCCTTTTAGAACAGTGATTTGCCTCCCATTATATGTCTGAAATTGGCAAAGCTTACCTGGAAAAATTGTGTTATCACTAATTATTATGGTTATATATTATATACATATACATGTATATAATATCATATTGTATTGTATTGCATTGTAGTATTCAGTTGCATTACACATGTGCACGCAATCTGACAACCATGCGCTGTAATGGTTTATAGTCCTCAAAAGCTTACGTTACCTTTTTAGGTGTTACAAGGCTATATTTCTACTACCGCATTAATCTTTTAAAAGGGCCAAGGAAGCTCATAGTGTAGTGATTCTCCCTGCCTTGGTTGGGGTGGGGGGTGGAATGGTTTACATAGCAGCTCATCCTGTGGCCAGCAGGGAATTGCCTTCTTAGCAGAGATTCCTGTGCCAAGATTGCAAAAGGAAGGCTCACCCAGTGATGTGGTTGCTGGAATAGAGAGAAAGCACAGCATTCTCAGATCTGTCATCCTAGCCATTCTCAGGGAAAGCACAATAGCAATAACGCGAGATGAGCGCCGCAACCCCAGAGTCGGTCACAACTGGACCTAATGGTCAGGGGTCCCTTTACCTTTACCTTTACTGCCCATTTTCAGAGCAGGGTTCTAAATGATGGCATCATACATTCCAAATTCACATAGAAGGAATTAATCTGATGGTGGAAAAGCAGCACAACAAAGTCACCATTGCACATCTCATCAGTATCAATGAGGGGAGAAATTAGTTCACTTTGAATTAATTTCATTAGGACTAAAAAAAATATCTTACAAAACTGATGTGCAAGTGTGGAAAACTGGACTTAAGATGGCGGGGGAATGAAAGTAAAACATGAAAGTAAAAAACCGAAATGACAGATTCATCCATTTATTGCCTATATATCCCAACATTTTCTCCCAGAAGATCAAGGTGATGTACTCCCCCTCCTCAAATAATCCTACAACAACCCTACTAGACAGGTTAGGCTGAGATTTGGTGACTGGCCCAAAGTCACGTAATGAGCTTCATGTCCGAGTGCTGACTTGAACTCTGGTCCGAAATTTCAGCCATGACTCCACAGAAGCTCTCATCCAGGCATCCCCAAACTTCGGCCCTCCAGATGTTTTGGACTACAATTCCCATCTTCCCTGACCACTGGTCCTGTTAGCTAGGGATCATGGGAGTTGTAGGCCAAAACATCTGGAGGGCCGCAGTTTGGAGATGCCTGCGTCTCATCAGTCTCCATCTCTTCCATAGCACAGGGGATGTGTCTGTTGGAGAATGGGAATGAAAAGCAAATATATGCTCACATCACACAGCCTGTTGGAGTCAATGTTGACCTTTCAAGCTCTTTATTAGGCAGCAGCCCTTAAAGTATTATGCAAGAGAAAGGCTTGAGAGAGGGCAAGTGCTGCTCTCAAGAAAAAGATCTGAGGCCACTGAGTTCCAGGAATAATGTTTTCAATTCAAATAAATTCTATCCCTGCCTTTTAATCTTGCTTTCCCACTCAGGTTCTGTGCTGGCTCCCTCAGCATTAAGACTTCCTTCCTACAACACTACAGTTTATACTAACAATGGCAGTCAATGCAAGTAACAACTTTGCTTCAGCCTCCAAAGGCCTAATCTCTCCAAGACTGTGTGGCCTGGTGCCGCTGGTGCTGAACCAGAAAGAAAACAAGCTAAAATCCTGTCAACTGTTTGAACATGAGCAGGAGTGAGGGAACATCTGGATTTCGGTCACTGTAAATTATAAGAAGGAAAAGAAAGCATGACTTTGAAGCGTCTAAAGTGCCAGGGAACAAACTGGTCTGCAGTTTGAAATCCCAAACCATCACAGAATAGTGGAGTATTGCCTGTGTTTGCCAAACAGAAAGAGCCAAAAGTCTATGGCCTGCCAGGAAAACCAACAAGGCTGTCAGGGTTTTTATTATTATTATTATTAGATTCTTCATGCAAGATGTTACAATGTGTTTTTAAGAATGGTAGATATTCTTAGGCCTTAAAAGAAGCTAATCCCAAACACACCCACACACCAAGGCTTCAGTGCCTATAGCAAACCCAGCATTTGTCCAAGGTGAGAGCAAAAATGTTTGCAGAATAAGGCACTGACCCAGCTAAAGCTAGGCAAGACAAAACTCATTTTCCTTGAATATTTCTGGCTTGCTAAAAAGTGACACTACACGTTCGGGGAAATTATCTAGAAAAGCTGTCCTGCCATTTTCCAAATTACTGTCCATTATGCAATATGCAGAACTGTCAAAACTGGTCAGCAATACACATGTTAGTTTATATCCTAACATAAGTGTGCCTTGTTCCTCATTCAAAATGCAGACCAGCTTGCTATTTACTGAACATGATGCTGGGCTCTTGCTTATCATTCTTTCTGCCTCAGTCTGTATATACACCACACATTTAAAGCACATCACTTCCCCCAAAGAATCCTGGGAAATGTAGTTTGTTAAGTGTGCTGAGAACTGCCATTCTGTGAGCGGCAAACTACAGTTCCTAGGATTCTCTTGGGAAGGTCATGTGCTTTAAATGCATGGTGTGGATGTGACCTGATGTCAATGTCTTTGGTCTTGGGAGTAAAAAAGAAGATAGAGAGAGCTATTTCTGATGCAGTTGTAATCTATAGAGTTGACCTGAGGAAGAAGAAGGAGGAATAATAATTTCTATATGTTAATGTCGTTTGACCACCCAGAGGCTTCTGTGAATGAAGGGGGAGGGCAGGAGGGTGGGAGTTGCCTGTGTCTACCCCACAATCTTCTCCAGAAGGTATGGGGAATCACAAGACACCTGTTTCATGTCTGGCTCCTGAAATCGTGACTGTGGAAAAACCATGTTAGGCATATAAATTATCCCACGACATAGCCCTGCAGCTATGAATATGAATTTTTCATTATATTAATTGTCCCACTTTCAACATGGAACAGGACACTTTGGATATCTTACGCAACATCTTAATTAAATGTGAAATATTCAGCCTTTATATATATCCCCTCCTAACCTTTCTTAATACTGTAGGGAGCTTCTGCCAACAAACAGGTTCATTTTAGCTAATGTTCAACTTTCTTTTTCAATTCACTTCCCTGACTTTTTTATTTTGACATTTTCAACTCGTATATTAATTCCTGCCTGTGCAGAATACTGAGCCATTGTAATTACTTGCACTTAAGCCATTTATTGAAACTTTCTTTTGATTTTGTTAGGTGGGGGAGGAGGGAACCACATATCAAACAAGAATATATTTCACATTGATCAGCCAGCCTTTAAACAAACACCTTGCCAGTAGGAACTGAAACCAGATTTGTTCCTAAAGCTGTATTTCAGTCACAAAGACAAATTACCAGGTCCAAGAGAGCCTAATATCATTGTTCCAGGCAGCAGAGCTGTGCTGCTGCAGCTGACATAGCAGCCTATGCAGGTGGTGGGGGACAGGACATGGCTGGCTTGCTCTGGTGTGCTAACTGGGAATGACCTCTTCTCCACTCCCCTTTAGTATTGGAAATGACTGGTGCATGTGAGCCTCCATACCTCTATAACACCAATAGGATGCCACACAAGACAATGGGGAAGTATCGTCAAGAGGGTATGAACTGAATCCCAGTGTGTCAATTGGGTTTGCTTGAATATGCAATGAAACCCAGAGTATGAATTGGTGATGCTTAGATATATATTGAACCCCAGACCACTGCCCCTATTGGGAATTAATGTAACATCCAAATCTTGTGCAATTTAACTCACATTTGTATCATGAGTTGTACTAAACGGTGGCTTTAGCTTCAGAGTACCTGATTCTCACTGGTAACCTCTTCCCCCACTAAAAGCCTCTCATTTCTCCTCTGAAAGCTGTTGCTGAGAGCTGGAGGACCTTCTGAAGCAGAATCAGAAGAGACATGGGGGGCTGAAGTAGTGAAATTTGGGTGCCCTGAGTGGTGTGAGCAGAAGCACTTTCCTCTAAGGCAGGCATCCCCAAACTGCGGCCCTCCAGATGTTTTGGCCTACAACTCCCATGATCCCTAGCTAAGAGGACCAGTGGTCAGGGATGATGGGAATTGTAGTCCAATACATCTGGAGGGCCGAAGTTTGGGGATGCCTGCTCTAAGGCAAAGCCACCATTAGATATAACTTCATGTCAAACCGAATAAAATCTCACTTCAAATCCAAATATGGAGTACAATAAGAGGAAAGACGGTGAAGACATGAGAGCTGTTTACATATGTTGAATAAAAACAATCCAGATACGAGAAAAATGAACCTAATCCCACGGTATGGAGGAACACAGAAGTACCTCAGAGTTTCTGACTAATTTGACTCAAAGGAAAATCCCCCTCCACCCAAATTAAGATAGCAGTTAAAGCAGAGCTATCCAGCATGGTGCCCATGGACTCTGGCTCCCATCAGCATGATCAATGGCCAGAGTGATGGGATTTGTAGTTCATCTGGAAAGCATCACAACAGCTATTACTGAGTTGGAGACCAAATACAGTCTGCTGAACTTCAACAAAATGAATTTATTTTGGGCCTCTAATAAAAGGTTCTAGGGGTATTATGAACTGCTGCAGTTTTATTATGTTATTGTTCATGAGGTGGGTTTTTCATTTTAGAAATCTGGAATTTTATTGTTGTAAGTTGTCTCTTTTTAATGGTGCTTTATGCATTGTTTATGTAATGCGTGTAACCCATTATACAATCTATTTTTTATGAAGCATGGTTCACAAGTTCCTTCCATAAAGGACAACATTAATTTCGACTGTCACATCACTGTAATATCTCTAATATATTATTAGTTCATGCTACTTCTGGAAAACAGAGCCCAGCACAAACACAGTAGGTTGAGTCTATATTGGTGATTCTATTGTATACCTCTCCAACTTGCAGAGCTAAGCATTTATGAATTTTTTCAGTGCCAAATTTCTTTTCTTGAAGAATAATTTCATGCTTTGCAATGTATCTTGGAATTCTCTAGTATTCTGTATAGTTCAAGATGCAGTTTCATTACAGATATCACAAATATAAGAGGCCTGGCTGTTTTTGGCTTATAGTAGCAACATACAGTATATCAGTTTAAGTGAAAGACAATGCATTAGTTTCCCTTGAATGAAGTGGTTGAAGATATTGTATAGATTCAGATATTGTAAGCACGGAATGAAACACTGCTGAATGCTTCTTGTTTGAACCACTTCAATGTTTCCAGAGAATCTCCTAAGTTTATGAAGACTGTATATCTAAATATAATTACTGTTTTTCATTAATGCCTTGCTTTACATTGCAACAACAGCAGAATCCTGGAAGTGGTCATAAGGACACTCCAGTATATTGAAAGAAAAGAGATTTTCAAACAATACATGCAAGAAGCACAGATGTTTCACCATTATTGCTCTAGCTTCCATTCTCCTACTTTCAAGGTCCCTGGCTCTGCCATTTGCCATGGAGACCAGTAGCAAACTACGTAATCAGACTTGCACATGTGAGCTGCTCTCATCTTTACAATCATACTGAAACAAAAATATGATCCAATGGTGCAAGAGAACCCAAAACACCAACTGAAAAAGTCAATTTCAAAGTGATAAAATAACAGTCCCTTAGATATTTCAGCATGAGACTATATTTGGTACAATGCCTCGTGTTTTGCTTTTCTCTGAAAGTTGAAACACATGTGTGCAGAAATTTAATAATCCCAATTTTTTTGCCTACTGGGTGTGGGTGTGTTAAGAAATGACTCCTTCAAACCTAAGGCCGGCTAAACTAGATATTCTAGTTAAACTAGAATATCACACAATAAACTGCCCACAAAATGTTAGGGACAGTTTATTACTGAAAAACAAAATTGAGACTGCTCTAGGGAGGGTCAAGGGGAAGAACCCAACAGGATCAGGGGTTGGGATGGTGGAGCCTAGTGTTCAATGTTCTGTCTGTCCAAAGTACTGTATACAGTTATTTGCATCTGCTTACAGGTCCCCAGCCACAAAGCAATGCATCCATAAATAATCTCAGGCTAACACAGGTCAATCTAACGTAGTTCAGACTCCAACTGTATCATAAGCACAATACAGGAAATAAAATGTATGCAGAGCATGTAACACAAGCAGGTGGTCCACAGGTGTAGACTGCATGTTAAGTTGAATCTACAACAATCACATGATCCACCTGAGTTAGAGCTGCTCTGGGTTGCTAATTATCACCCACCCACCCCATGGATGTTGGTGCTTTATGTTTTGATTTCATACTTTAACATATTGATGGCTGTTAATAATTTTTTATGTTTTAAAACTTCATTCTAAGTCATACAGAGACTGCCTCTGAGTTCAAATGAATTAATGAATATTTAAATACTTGATTGCTCACATCCCTAGCAACATCTCAGTAGCTGATCCCCCCCCCCCGAGTACATGCCTCCAATTGTCATATCCCATCTGATGGTCATGCTCAGTCATTTGTTTCCAAGATTTCTGAATGTAACACATGAATGCCTCAGAAATCCCTTATCTTGGGAACTGTGTCATCTGAAATGTAAGCAAACTGATGTTGCCTTTTTAAATTGGACCTGATTGCTTCTAAATGGCTGCCTCTAGTGTAGGAGACCCTTCAGTCAGACAATTGGTCTGTCTAGCTCAGGATTGTCTACAATGAATGGCAGTGGCTCTCCAATGTTTCAATACCCAACCCACCCTTTTCTCCCTGGGCCTGTCCCAACTCCAGGAGTCACTCTAGCTTCCCACTTCCTCTGCAAGACTTGCTCCAGGGGGCTGGGTGGCAAAGCAGAAGTTGCTCAGAGGCTAGGGAAACACCATGGATGTGATCATCTCAGAAGTGGGCTGAGAAATCCTCCAGGCCAAATGACCGCTTGTGAAATCTTATCTAGTCTTTCTGTCTCTCGCTGAAATAATGAACTTCAAATTTTGATACTAAGGCAACAAGAAGGTTCTCATTAAACTCATTTTGGATTCACACATTGCAAATGGAAAAGTGATCCTAGACAACTTGAGCACCAAACAATGCTTCTTTCTGCTTTCTGCTGCTTCCCGCACTTTCAGAACCGGTTTTGAACACATGTTCATTTTAAGTTTCAGTAATCCTCTCTGGTAAGCAGAGATCTGTCTCTGAAGGAGGGCTGGTTCTGGATTCTGGGTTGCTAAGCTACGATAGTCATCCCAATGTGCTCTTAACTGAAAGGGACACAATGCCCATCCATCTCAATATTTTGCTGAAGCTAAGCAGGTTTGGGTCTAATCAGTGCCTGGATGGATGACCACCTGGGAACCACATAACCTGGATGGATGACCACTTGGGAGCCACCTTGGGTTCTATGAGGGATAAAAGAATATGAAAATAAGTTAAATAGATTCATAGATTTATGCACAGATCTTCAAACCTCTAAACTCTGAATGTCCCTTTCTTCAGAGAGCATGCTGGCAACATAAAAGAGACAGCAAAAAGGGTTTCCATTCCTCATGTGCAGTCAGCACAATGGCTTTCCTGTATCACGGAATTCTGTATTCCAAACAAATATTCAACTAAGCCATCATTACATACAAATGTTACTTCCACACTAGAACCCTTGAGCTCTGTGAGGCATTCTGTTTCTGCAAATACCTGGAATAGAAATTTAAACTGAGGTTCCATGCAGTACCATAACAAAGTGCTAAGCTTTCTGACCCTAGTTCAATGGCTTTGGCCCTTCTCTCCTTCCATCAGGATAAGTGTACAGTGAGGGCTGGGTGGCAAACGCAGTATGAGCAATAACAAGCCCATCTGGATTATTCCAAATGCCATTTCAACAGTTCTGAGCAGGCTGAGCACTATGCCAATTACAGTATATGATGTTGCATCAGCACAGCACGGATGGTATACAGTACATCAACAAAGTAAGTGGATAAAATTGCAGCAAATATTTACGATTGGGGAATTACCATAATCACAGTCATTACAGCTGTAGAGAGCTAAATGAAAATCATAAAAAATAGGACTGAAAGAGGCAAAAAAAAGTGTTGTTAATGGACCTAATCTTAGTACTGGACATGCAAGTTGCATAAATGTCAGATGCATTAAAAACTATGTGAAACTGACCCTGTTGTTTCTTTTGGAAAATTGTTGACACACACTCTCCCCCTCCCCCCGCCCCCTTTTAGCTCATGTACAAGATATACTTGTGGGATTGTTGCTCTTGGAGACTGCTAAAGAAGGACATGTGTTAAACATTGTGATCATTGGCTGTGCAAGTTAGTGATAATAAAGCAGCTTCAAAATGAATGTGTTGTTCAGTCAAAACAGCTCTAGAAAATCTAGATATTCACCACATCTTAGCCAAATGTTTAGAGTGACTCCAAGCTGCAAAATTTGGGTGGGATATCTATATCTATATCTATATCTATATCATCTATATCTATATCTATATCATCTATATCTATATCTATATCTATATCTATATCTATATCTATATCTATATCTATATCTATATCTATCTATATCATCTATCTCTGGGCCACAGTTGTGAAAAACAGAATCCTCTTTGGAATATTCTTCTGTCCTTACTGTTGGGTCAAATAAAGCACAAAGCTTTGTTGGAGGGGGGGAGAAAGGAGGTTAAATATGGTTCTACTTAAAATTTGCTCTGAAACAAAACTGATTATTTTCTTGTGACTTAAGGTCAAAACTATATGCAACTCAAAAGATCTGTGACTGGATCACTTGGCATCATTTTCCTGTTCTTAAAAGCAGCAGTTCCGGGAGAGATTTGGATCAGGACTACAAGACAGGAACACTGGACATTTAAGCACTCCCTCCCTTGCCAATTCTCCAATGCAAATCCTGTCACTAAAGCATCTATTTGCCATGTATTAGAAAGCACACAGGAGCAATATAAGTGCCTGGATGTTTTCTCCTGCACTGGGAAAGAACAGAAACTCTGCATTAGAGTTAGAAAGCAGTGGTCAGGAGAGGGCCCTGGCTCAGTAGGTCATAAGTACATCAACTATAAATGACAAGCCAACCAAGTGATAAACAAGTATGCTTTTGAAACCTGGCAGAGGCTGGTCAAACTTGAATCTGAACCTGGGCAGGGTTCATGTTTCAGAAGTTACTGGCTTAACCTTGAACCTGAAGGGCAACAAGCGGAATGTATTATTCTGTTGACCAAAGGTAGAAAGCCAGGAATGTATATCAGGTATGGCCTATTCAGAAGCTTCATACCGCCTGCTAATGCAGAGGTTGATGTTGGATTCTGAGGCTTAAACACATACAATCATTAGAAGCCTTCTAGGTTGGATCATCATGTGATAATGAGCTATTCCCAATGGAGGTTTTGAAGAACTTGACATAAATAAGTTTGGTTGGGGGATTAATGGATACATACGAGTTTCCTAATGCAACAGCAGACTGTAACATGATGTCTGCTGACCATGCTGCTTTCTATGTTCAAGAAATGAGAAGTTGAAGCCCTCTAGGACTAAACTGTGGAATTGACCAGTCATCCAGGGCCACAAATTCCTGAAAGTAATACCAGTTTGTATTCAACTTAAGTTGTTCTATTAGCCCAAGAACTTCTGCCTGCAAAATGGGACTTCCTCTCCCTTGTGTCCCTCAAATCTACTCTAGACAGCTGCAGGAAACAGAACAGATATGGGGTAGGTGGGTTTGCACAGGAAGAGGAAGTCCTGTTGGAAAGGTCTAAACCCTTGTGCTAACAGGACAGCTTTAGTAGATACAACCGTCCAAACTCCATGACTGCAGGAGAGCTTTCAAGGCCTTTCAGTCTCTATTCGAAGTATCATGGCTTGCTTTTGGGTCTTCCCACATTTCCATTCCTTGCAGAGTGGAAAGACTGAAGAGCAGGGCCAGATTAAACTTCGCTAAGCCTGCAATTTCCTAGCTAAGCAACAAAGCTTACTGGGTGATTTCAGGCCACTCACTCTCTCTTATCTTCTTCATAGGCTTGTTATTAGGAGACAGGAGTAGGTGGGAAATCTGTGTATGTTCACGTTTTCACCCCAATATTCCAACCTCCTTCACCAGTGCAGTTATCAAATGTCTACATCAGAAATACCCAAATCATCTCCCCACAAATTTTACAGGAGGGAGGGGGACAGAAGCAGCAATTTGCTGGATCCATACCCTTTCTCAGACACGGAGAGAAAAGACGATGAATGCAGATTTATTTGGATGAATCTAAGTGTCTTTTACTCCAACGCTAGAGTGTTTCCGAAATGTTGAAACTGCATTGTGGATGTATGTGTCATGAATTGTTACTAACTGTAATTGTTACTAACTGTAATACTCCTTCTAAGAAGGATCAAATATCTTCTGATCTGCCATAGTGCAAGCACATGAACACTGAAAGGGAATTTGTCAGATCTTTAAATTCATGAAGTTTGCTGCCAGGGGGGGAAATGGGGGTGGAGTCGGGGGAAGATGTTTGAAGAAATGAATGTAGTGCATGAATTAAGATTTGAACACTTTTTAAAATTTTAGATAACGTCATGATGTTAATGCTGCTGAGATATTTGCAGCATGTCATATTACTTAAGTCTGTTCCCTCCTATTAGCCTTAGGCCTTTCATACTCTTATCCCAGGCCTGCACAACTACAAAATTCCACCTTCTATCCTTCCTTTGGCTTCAGCTCTAGCACTGTGACACATTTTGTGTAGTTACAGGTAGGTAGCCGTGTTGGTCTGACGTAGTCGAAACAAAAGAAAAAACTTCCTTCCAGCAGCACCTTAGAGACCAACCAAGTTTGTTATTGGTATGAGCTTTTGTGTGCCTGCACACTTCTTGCATGCACACGAAAGCTTATACCAATGACAAACTTAGTTGGTCTCTAAGGTGCTGCTGGAAGGAATTTTTTTCTTTTGTTTCGGCATTTTGTGTAGTTCATCAGCAGTGGCCCCCACTGAACAAAAGCTGGAAGCTCTTAATTAATGGCTCCAAGAAACCAAAGGGATGCTCAGAGCCTCAGGATTTCAATAATTATTATTGACTGCATGTCACTGGCAGCAGCCTATCAGACCCTCCAAGTGTCTGTTCCAGGGGCATCTCTAATTTACAGAAGCCACCCCAGTTTCTGATTTGATCCTGGAATGTCCCGTTTTTCCTTTGGGTGTCCCTATTTTCACTGGAGAAATGTTGGAGGGTATGGCCTATGCATTCCTGCCCCTGCTCCGTATCCCTCACTGACACTTCATATCTATTCCACAACACCTATAAAATCTTTTTGTAATATGTTTTAAAGCAACATTCCCAACTTGACCTTTTAACACACAGTTCCAGCACATATCTAGGCCTTGTTCCATGTTACCTTGGCTGACCTTAGCTGTAGTTGCATATTCTTTCACTTCCTCTCACAGGCACCAAAATAAAAGTTTTTTACTTTTGTTCCGATTTCTGCTTCTTATCTACTGACCTGTCAAAAGTCACCCAGTTTCAGCAGGAGGCTGCAGATTGCACTGTAATGCAATGAGAGTGATTGGCTGCTGTTGTTTTTAATCTACTGCTTTTACTTGAACAATTTATTTGGAACAATTCTGAGAACAATGATGGAAATTATTCCTTGTTTGGGAGAAAGGGGTGTGTGGCGTTCACACAGGGACCCCGGTCGTTCCATGGACTATTGACCCTGTGCCACCACTGCTCCGCTGCCACCAACCAGGATCCCCTGGTAGGTAAATCATTGAGTCTCAGTCAGGATTTAAGTTAAACAAATAATCAAGAGTTTATTTCAAACAGCAACAAGCTTTAGGTATTAGATACACTGTTACACGTTATCCTCTCAATCTCAACCCTGTCTTTATCTCATTCTAACTCCTCTACCTCACCACCACCAACTTCCACACACCAACCCTCACAACCCCCAACTCCCACTGCCAACTGCCAACTCTAAACTGCCAAACTGCTCCCTTAGGATGAGACTTAAAGCCCATAAACTCTGCCTCCGGCTTCCTATTGGTCAGCCTGTTAACCCTTTCTCCCCTCCTGCACAGTCTTATTTCCCCAGGAATGGGCAAACGCCACAGGGGGGTTATTAATTATTTGTAATCCAGTTGTTAATTGAGCCTCTGATTTGCATGATTTAAGTTGCATAGAGACATCACCCCACCCTCCACTACACAAAATCATTGAAATTAAAGATAATGGATTTAGGCAATCAGTGTTCCCTATGAGGGCTGAACTGCCATTGGACTACAGTGCCAGCAAACTGAATGAAAAACGTATGTTCTAAGTCAACATAGGTACACAATTAATTAAAACCAGCCTCTTCCATTTTTCTATTATAAGGTTTGTATTGATGCAGTAAAGAATTCCAAGATTTTTTGTCCAAGATGGATCAGGTAGTTGCAGTCAAAGAGGGTAAAGGAAGCCAATACTTTCTCCCAGCAGTTCAATTCTCCTTTATATTACATTACAGCTTTACATTAACTCTCTCATGCTGTCTCTTGGAAATAACCTTTTTATGTATCAGCAGGGGACATCAACATAAAGGACTGCCACCAGCGGCTTAGGTTGTCTTCCACAGAAATTGTAATTACTTTCTTGGTCTTACTAATGAACCAAAATCTGTAACCTATATTCAAGGTATCAAAGCACAGGACATATTAATATTCTTAGACAGTATATCTCCCCCCCTCCCCGCTATACATAGCACAGTCTTAGTAATTAAACACCAAGCAAATAGGGTGCAATATATATCTATATCTATATCTATATCTATATCTATATCTATATCTATATCTATAATTTCTTAATTAGGTGTGAATTTGATAAAATTCAAAATTCATTCATTCTGAATTTAATAGCAAACTGTCAATTCAATGGCACCACCCAAAATCCAACTATTCTGGATAACAACCATAAGAGAAATATGTAAAATAACCAAGCAAATATTAGAAATAATATTGGCCTTGCTAAACATCTTCCAAGACAATAATGCCCACCTGCACCACAAAGAACTCATAACTCACCTACTCTCAGCAACCAGAAACACCATAACCAGACACTGGAGAGACCTGTCAGAAGTTAGCATGGACCAATGGTACCAAACAGTATGGGAAACAGCCTTACTAGAAAAATTAACCAATAAGCTGAAACTGACATGGGGACAAAGAGAAGAAGATGACTTCACCCCGGTATGGCTCCCCTTTATCACATACACAGCCCAACAAGACAATGACAAAAATCCACCAACAGCATACAAATCAATATGGCTAACCTGATCCAAAACACCCACCCACCCCACTCACACATTAGCCCTGAAGACAGCCTTGTTCAAGGAAGTTTTTTATGTCTGACATTTTCTTATTTTTTGTATTTTTCTGGAAGCTGCCCAAAGTGGCTAGGAAAACCCAGACCGATGGGCAGGGTATAAACAGTATTATTATTATTATTATTATTATTATTATTATTATTATTATTATCCAGAATTGTAATGACCTGCATGGAGGAAGAAGGAAGGTGATTTTCACCAATGAAAAGAGGCCTTCTGTTTGGGGAAGGGATGCTCTGCATCCAATATTCTGATTTCTACTTGAAGTTAAACTTGAAGGTACTTAATTTCACTGAAAAATCAAAGATGAAATAAATCAAGTCAACCATTATTTACTAGTTCGTTCATATCTTTATGCTACAAAGTCTACTTTAAGGCTAATTTTTGCTTTCCTATGTTTGTAAGACAAGGAAGGAGAAAGCCTATATTGGCCAGTGTGGTGAAATGGTTAGACTTTTGGACTATATCCAGGGAGAACGGGGTTTGAACACCACTCAGCCGTGAAGCTCACTGGGTGACCGTGGGCCAGTCACAGTCTCCCAGCCTAGCCTACCTCACAGTTGTTGCAAGAATAAAATGGGGAGGGGAGAACCACGTACACCCCTTTGAGCTCCTTGGAGAAAAAGGTGGCATATAAATGCAATAATAATAGTTAAACAAACAAACAAATTTAATCAAAATTCATATATTCAGCTTTCACTTATATAAAAAGCAGGATTCCTGCTACGTGTTTTAAAGAGTTATACATGACTCTTTTTCATCTTATGATTCTGACATTGTTCCTTCCAGTATCAACACTGATGACCCTTCAAGGAGGTCACTCCCATGATTCCATTAACTTTACCAGAGCCATGGGTGATCTGTCAATGGGGGGTTGTGACCACAGCACTCTGGTGATATGTACAGTGGTACCTCGGCTCATAGACACTTCAGGTTACAGACTCCGCTAACCCAGAAATAGTACCTCGGGTTAAGAACTTTGCTTCAGGACGAGAACAGAAATCGTGTGGCGGTGGTGGGAGCCATTAGCTAAAGTGGTACCTCAGGTTAAGAACGGTTTCAGGTTAAGAACGGACCTCCAGAACGAATTAAGTTCTTAACCTGAGGTACCACTGTACTGGATCTAATTTGCTCTGATTGACTCACAAACTCTCTTACTCATCGATGGTTGTTGAACATGCATTATCTTCCATCAGCAGAGGGATCCTATATATGATAAGCTATGAAGAGCAGGCTTTCACAACACACTACTCGAGTCACGTCACCCATTTTCCACTGGGATGGAATAGGGGGGAAAGGGCTTGACATGGAAACTTCCAAACCAATATACATACATCCAAATAAGTTTCTGACTGCGGCTCATTTTGATTGGAAACTGTAAATAAGAGTTTATTTCAAATTGGTGGAGTTCAGTTTCCTGGAACTGCATCACAATGATGACCACCTCAGGATTACTGAGCGGATAGAGCAATCAAGCAATCTTGCCATCCCAGTGGAAAAATGTAGAGACATCTCTTTCCCTCTGCCAACCGGCAGCTGCTGAATTATTAACCATTACATAACCACAGGAAAGGAAGGCTTATTAAACACAGGCCAAACTCCTGTTTGCCCACAAAGTGCCATTAGAAACTACTTGGTATCTTTGCTGAATCTAGTTATGCAAAGCCAAGTCATTAGTTCAAGGGGAAGGGTGCTGAAGAGACTTTTCAGTGCAACAGGGAGATGCCTTTAAATGTCTCCTCCAGAATACTGTTCATACATATTTATTTCATATAATATGACTATTTTCCATGTTTCTCAGTAAAACAACAAAATGTGAAATAATGCTTGAGACTTTTTATTATTTTGCTACAATGGCTCTAGGATTTTGCAACCCATCCAATTCAGTCTTTACGCAGGAAATCTGAGGCCCATCTGCACTATGCATTTAAAGCAGTATTATACCTCTGTGAACATTCATGCCTTCCCCCAAAGAATTCTGGAAATTGTAGTTTGAAAAGGGTGCTAAGAGTTTTTAGGAAAGCCCCTATTCCCCCCCCCCCCCACAGGGCCACAATTCTGAGTGGTTTAACAATCGCTCTTCCCAAGGAATTCTGGGAATTGTAGCTCTGCGAGGGGGAACAGGGGTCTCCTAATGACTCTCAACATTGTTAACAAACTATGTTTCCCAGGATTCTTTGGAGAAAGCCATGGCAGTTTAAAGTGGTATAGTACTGCTTTAAAAGAACGGAACTGACAGGGCCTTAGAGCAGCTCTGAAGATTACTGTATAGGTTGAAAGAGGGCTGAAATTATTTTCATTTTCTGTATTTATGGTTCTTTAGTCATGCTGGATGAGCATCTGTCATATTAGGTGTCTGAGATCCCTTTTTAAATGTTAGAGAAGAAAAATAAGCAGTATTTCCATCTTTAATCAGATAGGAATTATTGCAGATTTAAAATATATTAAAACAAGATGCTCACCTGTTGCTTTCCTAGCAAACAGACCACCTTCCTTTATCTCTCACAGGTTTTCTGCTATTTATTTAAGTACAGTATTGAAACATGATTGTATATGAAGTGTAGAAATTGTAAGAAGGGAATCAGATTCTTGTAACACAGATATCATTAAGTCTAAGAATTTATAGCAGAAATGATATTTTATATGATGTCAAGATAATACATTACCATTTCTAAAAGTAGCATTTCCATGGCGTATTGGCTCCTCTCATTAACTTTATAAACATAGAGGAAATTTCCAAACGTAGCTAGTTTTTACAGGGGAGGGAAGGGAGAGTAGAGGAGATTGAAGGAAACAAACATTAAGAAATGCTTTCCATCCAATGTTTATTTGCTCTAATTGGATGTTCTGCTATTTTGCCATTGTTTTTATTCACAGTCTTCATGGACAGTTAACTGTGAGTAAATATAGTCTATCTATCTCAAACAAGAACTCAGCTGAAGTTTTATTCAGTTCAGATTGTAACTCTATCTCCACTAACTCAAGAATAAGTCCCATTGAACTCCACAGGACTTCTTTCTTTTCAGCACAAAACATCAGTTGTGCAGTGCATTACATTATTAGAAGCATAAATTACCTTACAAGCTGATGCTTTGTTACAAAAAAAACTGCCAAGCACTAAGATAAAGTGTGGCGCATTGTAAATAAATAAATACTTGCCAAAAGCCAGTTGGCACTGCACTCCCATGAACAGCTGAACCGACTCACAGTGATGCTCCACAACACGGCCAACCATCAAAAGCAAGTGCCCCTCCATTCATAGCTAAGGATTCATCTAGCTCAACACTTCTCAAACTATCTGATGTGGTGGACCAACAATTCCCCACCCTGCTGCACTGTGCCAGGGGACCCGTACCATATTTGCTCCTGAAACATCCCAGCCAACCAGGGCTGTGGTGGGGCTGCCATAAGGGAGCAGCAGGGCTCTCTGTACCACCACTTTGGGTAGCACTGATCTATCGGTAACTGATGATTAGATTAAAATTCTTGCACCTAAAGCTTTAGACCATTTAAATTGGGATTTTTTAAAAACTGAAAGCTGAAAGTTCAGACTTTGTGCCATTGGCTGGAGTAGGACCTGTCCAATTTCTCCCCTGCTTTTTGCCCTGGTCATTGAGCCACTGGCATTGTCTCTTAAGCAAAATAACTGCATTCAGGGCATCACTATTAATAATAAATACCACTTGAGAAACCTGTTCACCAACGATGCGGCGCTAACAACTTCCCACCCAGACACAACAGTTTGGGCTATCATGGAAGAACTTTACCATGATTGGATCTCAAGGTTTACAGTAAATTACAGCAAATCAGAACATCTCTGTATACATACCGCATCTGATTTAATTTAAGTATTCAGATACAATTCAGGCTTAAAATCTGTATTTTCTCTCCCTCCCCATTTCGCCCCCCATTTTGGTATTTTGATCCCCCAAAAATCTAAATTATAAACGCTCAATTTTGGAATTCAAATTGCAAAGTTGGAAAAAAATCTGGCTGGGTTGGGTAGAGGCACACAAATTGATGCCACTTTCCAAACCACTCCTCCTTTTTCAAGCTCTCTTAATATTCAAGGGTTTACTCTTAAAATGTAGCAAAAGCTATTACTGAATTTTATCCACCAGGGGAAGCATCCAAAGCTTAGAAATGGAGTCTTGTTTGCCCTGACCAGACAAGGGAGTTTGGTCATTCCTCATCTTCAGCAATACCATGATGCCTCACATCTTTAAAATGTATTAATGATTCAGGGACATCCACAGATGTTCTGGCTGTCTATGGAATCTGCAGCGGAATGGGGGAAGTTAAAAGCTCTACCCTTTAAACTGCTATTGGGCTTTTCATTACAAATAATCACCTATCCATTTTTACTTCACAATCTCCAGATTTGGGGAAAAATGGTTTATGCTTCCTTTCTACCTCCTATTTCTCCCATGACTCCCATTATTCAATATCCTTCATTTTGAGTCCTGATAGTGAATTTATACACTATTAAAGACTTTTATAGCAGATCAGTACCTTTAACGGGAGTAGCAATTTGTACTAAATTGACTGATGCCTCATGTAATTGGATACCATGTTCTTCATCTAATAACCCAGCCTGAAGTGAAATAGCAAGCCAATCGGCCCCTAACTTCATTTGAATCATTGATTTACAACCAAGGAATATTAGATAAAGGCCTCATTTTTTCCAATCTATACAATTCCAATTCTGAAACCTTCAGTACTAAGCTGAAAAAATATTGGAAGGAAGATTTTAGGACACCTATTGCTGATGAAGAGTAGCAGGCAGCATGGGATGGCTTGCCTCCTAAGTCACTCTTGGCCTGGGTTAAAGAAAACACCATGGAACTTGCCCATCATTGATCTGTGTATCCAAGATTTTTAAAAATAGGCAACATAAAATGCTGGGAGAGAGCAGATCTTTTTATCACACGCAGTGGATATGCCCCAGGATTGTGGCATTCTGGGGGGAAATGTTTAAGGAAATTGAACAAAACACTAGATGGCATATTTAAGCAGGCCATAAGCTTGTTCTCCTCTTGATCTTTGATTGTGAAACTGAAACATTTGTTTTTCAAAGGCCCTGTAATACACCTCATCGAACAGGGACCCGATGATGAAATGGAATGCTCAGATCTGGAATTTGGCCTTAATGGAAAACCTGGCTCATGAGCTCTGTGTGAGAAAAAAGGAACACCCAACCGACAACTTCAACACTATTTGGTCAACTTTTGGTGTATATGCTACAGCAAAGGAGAATGGCTTTCACCCACCAGGATTCATGAACAAATGTGGAAAAGGAACCTTGGGATAAACCATGTAAAGTTTGTAATATTGATCAGCAACACAGGGGGAGGGATTGTTTTTTCTTCTTTCTGGTCAGCTTCTCAGATTTTGTATCTATAAAAGCGAGAAAAACATTTTATAAGAAAACAAAATTCCTGTACCTGGTAGAATGGCTAAAGCATTCCTTAAGCATTCTTTTGGGTTGAAATCAGCCCCAGCAGTCTGACCCTACAACTGAGACTTTAATATTTTAATTTGTTAAGATGCACCTTAACCACAACAACAACAACTATATATATATATATATATATATATATATATATATATATATATATATATATATATAAATTCATAGAAGGATGGGAATTTTGACGGTGCAATATTTCAGTCATTGAAAAAGGTAAGAACGCAGCTTAGATTCCCCTCACCCATCAGGATCAACCTTGAACATTGCTTCACAAATGCCAACATTAGGCAGTTCAAAGTTTTTCCTCAGAGTAGATGGCTTACCATCAAGCAGATACAGCTAATGAAATCACTGTGTATATCAACTGGCCTAGCTGATTCTTATTTAAGGCAACAGGAGATCGATCATATCATGAAAGAAAACCAAGATTTAGTCCAGCTTCTTTCCAAGCTGTTCTTATGAATAATTATAGCTATGTTAAGTGGGCATTTTGGCCTGTTTTCCATCTTGGAAAGAAAGTAAGACAGCTTAATTATCATTGGATCAGAAATCCCACGGATGGAGGCAATACAATACAAATCATGCTTTCAATTAACTTTATGTACAGCTAAGACATCAAAGAGTTCAGCCAAAATATGTTGGGCAAAGTTAGGGCTGGCAGACCTTTCAAGTAATGGCTTCAATCCTGCACTCCGTGTGAGTAGAGGGGAGGCTCTCTGATGCCTCCAGTTTACCTTGTCCTCCACTGTTTCAGATCGGTGACTTCACAGGTTTTTAATTGTAGACCAACCCCCTCCAAGTAGATTATCCAGCAGCCTTCCTTTTCGGAGCTCTGTTCCTGCTCTACTTTAGAGCTGCCTGGGGAAGGAGCCAGACATTGTATATGCTAACATGAGGTCATCTAGGAGATTAAAGCAGAGGTTAAGTTGAGCGGAGGGGCCTCAATTTAAATTGCAGCTGTGGAGTTTTAAGACATGTGGCACAGCAGCAGCGTAGTAGGTAAAGAAGCAACCTAGTGAGAACGAAGGGAGATGATTCTCAAACCCTAGGAGAAGTCTTGCCATTCCCAGCCGGCCACTTGCACAGGATGCAGGATTGTAGTCAGTGTAAACTGAGCTGGAGAAAGATGTGCAAGTTATGGGGGCTGTTCAGCCACTGGCTGGATCAGGCTGATAGCACTCAGCTGTGGACACTCTTGCTCTCTCTTCCCCGTGAAAAAGGTGAGGGGAGACTCAGGAAATAAGTGGCCAGGGCAAAGGAAATTTCAATGGCTAAGGGATGATGAGCAAAGGGGTCAAAAGGGTTGCAAGAACTATGGTAGATCATGACAGGTCTGTTGTACATTTAAAGAATTGTACAGAGCAATTCAGACATGGGGACTTCCATACCCACCAAGTGTCCTGGGGGAAAAATGGGACACCCTGTTTCTTCACGTGAGATCGTGGCAGCCTTTTTGAGTGCCGCGACCTCACACTTCCTCACCAAGAAAAAATCACTTTTGGGGGGACAAGAGTGCAGTGTGGGTCACATGACTTGCCCAAAAATTTATCTGAAAAAGTTGGAACGGTATGGACTTTTATGACCTGGTAACCCTGAGGGGGTCAATAATTTCATGTACTGATTTGAATGAAACCACAGTGGCTAAAGGCTACAGACATCTAGTGCAGAGTAATGCTCTCATCCATCTTCAAACCTGTATGCATAGGCTCTTGCACTTCCAGGTGACCAGTCCATAAAGTTTGTGGTCACCACACACTGTAACACAGGTTACATGTCTATGTTTTTAATAGAATGGCATTAAATTGTGTGTCTTTTACTACTCGCATTGCACATCTCTATATATGCTTTAAAGGGAAAACAAAGAGAAACCATTTATTAATACAGTATAAATAACAACAATGCCACCAAATATTAAGTAAAAAATAAATAAACACCACAACCTATCATTGGCTGGGGGAGCAATCTGGACACTCTAGACAATTGTTGTAGTACCCTTCTTACCAGAGGTGAATTTAGGGGAGCACAACCAGTTCGGTCACACTGGGCACAGCCTTGGGGATGCTACAGGGGGCACCACAAGTATGGTGTAGAATGGAAGGTAAGAGGCACGGGTGCCAAATTTTGGCGTTGTACAGGGTGCCACTGAAATTTTGAAGCCCCAAGGTCTGCCACTGCTTCTTACCATCAACTATGAGAGAGACGTCGGGGCTGAGTAAGAAGAAAAGAAAATGGGAAAAAGCAACAATGGCAAGCCAACAGAGGATTTTCCAGGATAAAAATATGCTCAAATCTCTGCAAAAGCAGCTCTCTCTGAATGCAGAAATGACATCTCTCCCTCCCTATCTTCTCCTACAAAGCATATCCTGTAAGACAGGTCCTGTGTTCCCAGCATATGTAATAATATTGGACCAAAGCACCCATTTGCAGCCTAGCATCTCAGTTCTCTCAGGTCAAAGCCCTTGCTAGTTTCCAGATGAGTTCATAAGGCAGAATATATCTTACTAAAGGAAAACAGACAGTGCAAGGGTTGTTTTGGAATGAGGAAACTTTTCTTCATCTTGCTCTCCTGCACCTCCCCACCCCCTAAAAACATTGTTCCTCCATGTGCTGAAAGGAGGAGAAATGTGCATGGATATTAGTAAATGCCGTTCACTCCTAGATTTTTCACTGTGTCATACTGTTGAGTTGAATTTTCTGTTAATTTATGTTCCCATCCGTTCCTGCTGACATTCATGATTTAACTGGCTAGAATTTTGCTGAACTGCTGAGCCATCCATTTAAAGCAATAGACTGGATACATTAGCCTGGCATCATTTACTATGTCGTAGTTAGCATATAGCATAGCACCATGATTTATATTTGGCTTTTCAGGAGAAGAACATTTGCTCCATTTCTCCTTCCGAAGAAGAAGAAGAAGAAGAAGAAGAAGAAGAAGAAGAAGAAGAAGAAGAAAGAAGAAGAAAAAGGCAGATTTATGCTGCCATATAAACCTGGGGTAATTCCTTTGAAGCAGATGCCACTTTACTGCATTTCTGAATTGTCAATATTTCAGTTTTACCAGAAATTTCCTCATAAAGGCCATTAATTAGGATTGATTAGTGCAAGTCGTGGGGTTTTCTGCCTTTAAACAGTGCTATATGTCAGTTCTCTTGTAATATGTTGTTTATCTGTTTTAAATATAGAAAATGTGGCCTCTGACCAGACAAAACATTATGGAAAGAAAACTAAAACTTACAAATCACACCAATTTTCTAAAAAGCATCTGGATAACACCCACAGTCTTGACAGAATTACTCACATTTAAATGTTGCGTTGCCCTGATTCTACAAGTATAACACACACACACAGTGATTTAAGTAGGATGTTTTAATCACCAATACATAGCTGAGAATATAATTAACTGAATAAAAACCATTCTAGTAAAAAATATTTTTTAAAAAAACACCAAAAGCACATCACTGAGTGGATATCGTTCAGGGACAAAGATTTATTCAGTTGAGTTGCCAAATGGTCTATCTTTAATTAATTAATTAATTGAAGTTGCAGAAGTTGCTTGATTACTCCAGATTACTTAATTTCCCTAATAAATGGGAAGCAAAAGTGATACAATTAAAACTTTGAAGTACAGATAACTTTGACAAAAACGGACATTTACAATGACTACAAAAGTAATGGATGACAAATTACCCTCACACAGACCGGCTGCAGTCACAACAAAAAGGTAAAATTTCTAGATATCTTAAATAACTGTGCTATAGAACAGTTGGCCATGGATGTGACCAGAGGGTCATTGACCTTGAATGGTGCCCATGACCTGCTGTGATATGTAAGTGACCAGATACCATGCTGCTATTAAACATACATGTAAATGGCCAATTGCTGAGAAAATCCTGTATGGTCACTTTTGACTTCAAAAGCCCTCCTCTCCTTGAAACTTTTCAATTCCATCTGATTTTTTTTTTGGGGGGGGGTGCAAAGTTCTAAAATCAAGGTTGGGATTTTGAACTTGTTATTTAGCAGCATATGTAAGAATCTGTTTTGGTTTCTTTAAACAACATGAAGGATGGGGCCAAACCACAATATTGAAATCCAGCTGTAAACTTCAAGGTTTTGAGGGCTTTGGGTTGGAGGCCATCAAGCGTGAAAGAAACAATGGAAAATTGGTTGGAATCCTAGAAGAAACACTAGAGGAAACTTTGGTTAAATAAGTATTTGTAATTGGCATTAGAACCTGCAGAATATCCCTTTCCCTTTAATCTGGCAGTAGTTTAAAACATGTTTTGTGGCTACATGGAACTCATGGACTGAAAGGAATTTCAGGCTGCAACGTGGTCTCTCTGTTCTGCTCCAATTAAGTTTCAGGAAATGAGGAGGTGAATCCTGTAGTCCCATTGCACCATGCTGCCACTATGCCAAGGCTATCGCCAGAATAGTGTAGTCACAATCCAGAGCGCTCCCAGCTACAAAATCAAATAGCACAGAGCCACCATTCAGCGACACTGAAAGCCACCCCACAGAATCTCTGGCGATTCTGCTGCCACCCACAAATCACAATGTTGCTTGTCGACAACATCCCCCGCATTATACAAGAATGGAAGATCCACTAGTCAAAATGCAGAGATGCCACTGTGATGTTGCCATACCCGACCACCGCGCCACAATAAAATCACACCCAGGAATGGACAGCTGCCCCTTCTGCAGCAGAGTCCTCCATGGCTTGGCAGCCAGGAGGCTCATGTGTATGAACTTACTAGAGGCATCCCCAGAGAATGGTTTGCGTCCTGCCGGGATGCCGGTGATCGCACACAGAAAATGCTAACAAAACAGAACAAAATCTCTTTGTACTGGTGGCTGGGTAGAGGGAAGGTGGCTTTTCTGAGGGGCAGGGGAGGTAGAAAGATGGATAAGCAAAAAAGAAAGGAAGAACAACAAGCTCACAGGAGGCACCTCAGTGAGCTGTGCAGTGGGAAAGATTAATGCAATGGGAAATAAGGAGGTGCAAATATGGCTTTTAAAAGGCAAACAGGCTCCTTCCCAATAATTTCAGGTGTGGAAAGGGGAAGGCTGCTAGACTAGAACCTGCCGATCCCACCCTTCAGAACAACCGAACCACACAGCTATCACAAGCCGACAGCAGATGACTTTATAGTTTCCTAGAAGCCAAGCTGCCCTCCCGGCCCTGCAAGAACCCAGTAATATAGAGCCATCAATAGACTTGGCATTCAAGCATTAGAACATTCAAGATGGACTCCCAAGGGAAAAGGCTGGGGAAAGACACCACAAGCCCCTGATAACATATCACAATAGCCAGCCACATTGATTGGCAAATGGTCCAACTGCTTCACACAGGTAACTATCTATCTGACCTCTTCATCGCCCAGGACACCATACTTTTATATAAACAACATTAATAGTCATATAAACAATAAACATATTAGTTCATACAGAACTGGATATGGACATATGTACTTAGTAGTTGCTTCACAATATTCCTAATAATATGTATGGATTTTACTGCATCTTATCACACCAATCCATCATGAATACATTCAATTTCTCAACAAACTGGTCATAATACTGTATTCCCTCTCTCACAGGCTGACATTATTGATTAAGTTTATCAGATTTACTGTATCCCATACCTGGTCTTTCCAATCTTCAAGTATCAGAGACAGGGTTATCTTTTTTTCAATCAGATCAGATAGTCAGATAAATACAATAATGAATGGGTCTATTTATTCTATTTCTCTTATCATGTCCTCCCAACATTTCCTTATTTTGGGCAAGTATATTGCATGACATCTCCAGCATAGATTACAGGACATTTAAAATTTTACTTGCATCATTCATCCCACTACATGATACCTCCACCTCAACATTCATTTATTTCCCAGCAGACCTTGCTGTCTATCGCTCCCTTTTCTCCACGATGCCTGATAACTGGGCTTATTGTCACACCTTGCCACTCTTGCCAGTGTTTCAATGAAAAGCCCATGGACAAAATGCACAGAATTGCACTGTTGGGCTGCAGGTCTCATGCCAATAATATAGTAACAGTTTGGAAGTCAAAGCAAGCAGGGTGTGGTTTTTCATCCTTTATATAAGTAAGGAAGTTCATTCAAAGATTGAGAAGACCTTTACCCCCAGGGTGAAGAGAAAGCTTTCCTAAATAGATTAAATGTGTGTAATCAAATAAGAACAGCAGAAAGGCCTCCTGTGCATAAGATGTTTATATGAAACAGATGTTTGAGATGATACAGAAGGTGAAAACCTTGTCAAGACTTCCATGAGAATGGAGAGGATTTAGAGCCTGAACAACAAAAATTCAAATAAAGCAAACATCACTGGCATAGCTAACGAATATAGGATTAGGGCTCCAGATGGAATATTTTTTTTCAAAAATAAAACCAAGCCCATCATATGATCATCTATAAACCATTGACAGGAATGGTTCAATGCCATTTGAAGCCAGTAGACTTATGCTCAAGGCACCATGGTTACAAGAACAAGAATTCTGCATTTATAAACTGTTTTTTTTAATAAAAAAAAATCAGACTGGTTTAAATTACAGCAAACAAACAGTTCAAATTAACATAACCTAGGCTGCAATCCTGTACCTACTTATTTGGATGTAAGCCATTATTGTACTCAGCGGTACTGACTTCAGAGTAGGCATGTACAGGATTGTGCTGTTACAACATAATATTGTGTACATTTTCTCAGAGGTAACTGGCACTGTGCTCAGTGGGGCTACTTCCCAGGAACATGGGCACCGAATTGCAGCCTTAACCTGGCCAGTTTCTTTTTTCAGAATTTCAAATTGGTCATGAACTGGGGCAACAGGGGCAGAGGAAACGGATTCAAGGGATGTCTTGGGACAAAACAGATGTGGACTGTGGCTTCAGGGTTATTGTGATGAGACATCTGTTTGGAAGATGTTCATCAATATTTCCTTCTTTTTCTTCATCATCATTAACAAAATATGTATTTTATAATAATGAAAGCTGAGATTCTCGTGATTCTGAAAAAAGACAGACCCTGTGAGCTAAATGTCCAGATGCTACAATTTGTCATTTGATTTCTCAAGCATGAAGTGTGTGTTGAACGTGCTTCAGTGGGTTGTGCCAACTTCTGTATTTATGGCATTGTTGTTCCTTCATATGACTCAGTGGAAAAGGTTGGCAACTGCTGGTCTATATAAATGCAACCAGGCACCACCTTTCTGAGAAAATAGCTGGTAATATTATTATTGCTGTGGTTAAGTTCCTCCTCCTGGATTGAGATATATATAATAAAATCACACACTGTCCTTCTACCCCAGCTTTTCCCCTTGAAAATCAGACTCACAATGTTATTTCATGCAGCTCTTTGCACCCTGTCAACGTGTACCATTCCTTAAGCAATGCACTGATCAGATTGCAATAGGCCAGAGCTCTCAACTATTGCCATTTGATATTTTCTCATGGGCTTATTTCCTTAGAGTCCCAGAGACAGTGATAGTACAGTACTGCATTGTTGCTCACAAGCATCTGAAGGGATGGTTTCAGCTACCTAGGCCAGAAACCTGCACACACAGCTCAGTTAGTCTTGCTGAGCATAGTGGGACTTGCTTCTAAGCAAACATGTAAAGGATTGCTCCGTGCCAAAATGGAATCCCTCAGCATATCAACTCGAAGAGTTGAAGAATAATTTATCTACAATCAAAGTGATTGTTATCTCTGGAGTACTACCATCATTGCCATATAGGTTCGAAAAATTTAAAAAGAGGTATTGTGGTGTAAAATCAAAATGCATGGTTAAGATAATACTGCTGAATGAATCTTAGGACTCAGCTACATTGGTAAAGATAAAATGCTTTATATACTGTGACACCAGATGGAGTTCTGCTTTTTGCCAACGGGATTTCCCTGTATGAAGTTTACAACGCATTTAATCGAATTGCTTCTTTGATGTGTCCAAGTCCAGTCTTAGTTTGTTAGTTCAATCCTATATGTGTCTATACACTGCAGTCAATGAGCCTTACTCACAGGTAAGAGACTATAGAATTGAAAACTTCAGGGCAAACTACACCTGATTTTATTTATTTTACAGATATATAAACCATTTTATAGCCAAAAGCTACTGAAGCAGCATACAATAAGATAAAAGGAAATAAAATACAAAAGACACAAACTCCAAAAACAAGGAAACATTTTCTACAATTATACAAAATTAAAAATTTTCCTTCCAGTAGCACCTTAGAAACCAACTAAGTTTGTCATTGGTATGAGCTTCCGTGTGCATGCACACTTCTTCAGATTCCTCAGGCATCTGAAGAAGTGTGCATGCACACGGAAGCTCATACCAATGACAAACTTAGTTGGTCTCTAAGGTGCTACTGGAAGGAATTTTTTAAATTTTGTTTCAACTACAGCAGACCAACATGGCTACCTACCTGTAATGACAATTATACAATTAATATTCCATAAAATGCTTGGACCAGGGAAAGCCTTTTAAACAAAATTACATCTGGGCTTTTTGTTAAGTGCATAACATTTGAAGCTATTCTATCTACTTCAGTCTCGTGAAGAAGTAGGTTGTTGTGTACCAAAGAAAAGCATATTGTATAAAATACTGTATAAAATAGTCTCTTGTGTGTCAAAGCATACTGGCCTTCTTACCATTGAAACTTAAAGATCTATGGCTAAATTTTAATTATCCACTAGCCAAAGATGACATTTGACATTCAAAGGGTTCAGATAATCAGATATTTCTCATACAGACTTGCAAACTTTAGATATGTTGGAGATTTGCAAAGAAAATCAATAATCATTACAAGTTGGATAATCAAGGTTCAGACAATGTTGAAATCAGTAGAAAACAAGTTCTAAAACCCCTTTCAAGCCTAACATATCTGTGTTTTATTAAACAGCCTTAATTTTAAGTGCCAGTGTTGCTCAAACACAATTGCTTGCTTGTTTGTTTGTTTTTAAAAAGACATGTTTCATGATAAACAAATAGATTTTTACCTTGTCTTGATAACCATATTCCGATAATTTAATGGCTTCATGTCAGCCTCTGAAATGTCACACAGTGTTGTCATGGAAATGTCAATGCAATCTGGCTCCCTCAACATGACACCATATTACTCAAGAAAAACACCTGGAGATTACAAGTATAACTAATCTAAATGCAATAGCTTCACAACATCCATTCATGAATGCTACAGATTAAGAAAGGGGTGTGGGTGGGTGTCTAAATACTGTGTGTTTTTACCATAGTACAGTACCTGCTATTAAAATTTATTTTTAAGATTAGTTTGCATGTACAGGATAGCTCATTGCTTTATGTCTCTGAGAAAGCTTTAACCAAACTCAATACAGTAAAGGATGTCATATTGAGGGGGGAGAAAGGTTGTTTTCTGCTGCTCCAGAGAAACGGACACGGAGCAATGGATTCAAGCTACAAGAAAGAAGATTCCACCTAAACATTAGGAAGAACTTCCTGACAGCAAGAGCTGTTCGGCTGTGGAATTTGCTACCAAGGAGTGTGGTGGAGTCTCCTTCTTTGGAGGTCTTTAAGCAGAGGCTTGACAGGCATATGTCAAGAATGCTTTGATGGTGTTTCCTGCTTGGCAGGGGGTTGGACTGGATGGCCCTCGTGGTCTCTTCCAACTCTATGATTCTAAGTCCTTCAACTAGTCTAGAGGCTTAAAGCAATACATAGCAATTATATGAAAGGAAAATAGCCTGTGGACCTACTGCGCAATGAGGATGGGTTGAGAGAGACTGAGAAGCTAGTATCAAACTTATTGTTTCCACTGAACTGGAAAGTATTGAGAATGATTTCTGGAAAGAGCTGTTAGGATGTAGCTGCTTCACACAGAAGCTATTCCTTAGCATTTCCTGACCTCCTTGAGTCAGCAGGTGCTTTCTAACAATTATAAAACACTTCAACATAAACAGGGGAGAAAGTTATTTTAGGAAGCAAATGGATGCAAACAAAAAAGAAAACAATAGTTGACAAGATAATCATAAGAATATAAGAGGCCAGCTGGATCAGACCAGGGGTCCATCTCAGGGGCCTATTTCAACAATGACTAGTCAGATGTCTCTAGGAAGTCCACAGGCAAGACATGAAAACAGTGGGGCTCCCTACTGTTGCATCACCCTCACTAGCATTTAATGCTATACAGTTTCTGAACAAGAGTTTCCAATTTCCAAATCACTGCCAAATCATGTGGCCATGTATGTCATCTGCCCCTACCCTCTGAACTTGGAGTGCAGCTAGACCAGTGCCAGAAAACTTTATTGTCAGCTAACTTTTGTTTAGGTACTTAAGCCTATATTGTGGGGTGGTTTTATTTGTAATATTGAATTTATTTTGTGTTTGCCAAAATTTTGCTATTTTTTCCCTTCATTTGACATGTTCTGTATTTTGTACCTAATGCTCTGTTTTTCAGTGTTTTGAATGTTTGCTGTAAACCACTTGGGGCTCAACTCAATGTGTTTACTTATATGCCGCTTTTCCACAATCAATCAATCAAAACGGACCTGGCAATGATGGGTCATTAGCAACCTCACCAGCCAAAAAAAAAAATATAACAGTAGCAAGCTATTATGTGTGAGGGCATGAGAAAGAAGGGAGAATCCCGTTCTCCCCTCCCATGGTTTCAATTGACACATAACCTGTGGGCCAGCATTTACTTCCTTTCTAGAGCTAATAGCTGATGTGTGTGTTGGAGGGCGGGGACTCCCAGGGACTTCCCCTACCTATTAATTTTCATTCAACTAACATGGTTGCCAATGACATGCTTAGTGTCACAACTAATGTGGCCCCAACTGCATTGTGCCTTGGTTGTCTGACCAGAAAATGCTGACACTGCTTCCTCTCTGTCTGCCTTTCAACTGTCTACCTGGATGCTAAGAATTGCAAAATGTGTTTA